>NC_064620.1:506750441-507384608 GCF_023898315.1 Schistocerca nitens | reverse complement strand
TTGATGCAGCTCTCCATGTTACTCTATCCTGTGCAAGTTTCTTCGTCTCCCAGTACCTACTGCAACTTACATCCTTCTGAATCTATTTAGTGTATTCATCTCTTGGTCTCCCTCTACGATTTTTACCCTCCGCGCTGCCTTCCAATACTAAATTGGTGATCCCTTGATGCCTCAAAACATGTCCTACCAACCGATTCCTTCTTCTAGTCAAGTTGTGCCACAAACTTCTCTTCTCCCCAATCCTGTTCAATACCTCCTCATTAGTTACCTGATCTACCCACCTTATCTTCAGCATTCTTCTGTAGCACCACATTTCGAAAGCTTCTATTCTCTTCTTGTCTAAACTATTTATCGTCCATGTTTCACATCCATACATGGCTACACTCCATACAAATACTTTCAGAAACGACTTCCTGACACTTAAATCTATACTCGATGTTAACAAATTTCTCTTCTTCAGAAACGCTTTCCTTGCATTGTCAGTCTACGTTTTATATCCTCTCTACTTCGACCGTCATTAGTTATTTTGCTCCCCAAATAGCAAAACTCATTTACTACTTTAAGCGTCTCATTTCTTAATCTAATACCCTCAGCATCACCCGATTTAATTCGACTACTACATTCCATTATCCTCGTTTTGCTTTTGTTGATGTTCATCTTATATCCTCCCTTCAAGACATCATCCATTCCGTTCAACTGCTCTTCCAAGTCCTTTGCTGTCTCTGACAAAATTACAATGTCATCGGCGAACCTCAAGGTTTTTATTTCTTCTCCATGGATTTTAATACCTACTCCGAATTTTTCTTTTGTTTCCTTTACTGCTTGCTCAATATACAAATCGAATAACATCGGGGATAGGCGACAACCCTGTTCACTCCCTTCCCAACCACTGCTTCCCTTTCATGCCCCTTCAACTCTTATAACTGCCATCTGGTTTCTGAACAAATTGTAAATAGCGTTTCGCTCCGTGTATTTTACCCCTGCAACCCTCAAAATTTGAAAGATAATATTCCAGTAAACATTGTCAAAAGAATTCTCTAAGTCTACAAGTGCTAAAAACTTAGGTTTGCCTTTTCTTAATCTATTTTCTAAGATAAGTCGTAGGGTCAGTATTGCCTCACCTGTTCCAACATTTCTACGGAATCCAAATTGATCTTCCCCGAGGTCGGCTTCTACCAGTTTTTCCATTCGTCTGTAAAGAATTCGTGTTAGCATTTTGCAGCCGTGGCTTATTATACTGATAGTTCGGTAATTTTCACATCTGTCATCACCTGCTTTCTTTGGGATTGGAATTATTATATTCTTCTTGAAGTCTGTGGGTTTTTCACCTGTCTCATGCATCTTGCTCACCAGATGGTAGAGTTTTGTCAGGGCTGGCTCTCCCAAGGCTATCAGTATTTCTAATGGAATGTTGTCTACTCCCGAGGCCTTGTTTCGACTTAGGTCTTTCAGTGCTCTGTCGAACTCTTCACGCAGTATCATATCTCCCATTTCATCTTCATCTACATCCTTTTCCATTTCCAAAATATTGTCCTCAGGTACATCGCCCTTGTATACACCCTCTATATACTCCATCCACCTTTCGGCTTTCCCTTCTTCGCTTAGAACTGGGTTTCCATCTGAGCTCTTGATACTCATACAAATGGTTCTCTTTTCTCCAAATGTCTCTTTAACTTTCCTGTAGGCGGTATCTATCTTACCCCTAGTGATATACGCCTCTACATCCCTACATTTGGCCTCTAGCCATCCCTGCTTAGCCATTCTGCACTTCCTGTCGATCTCATTTTTTTAGACGTTTGTATTCCTTTTTGCCTGTTTCGTTTACTGCATTTTTGTATTTTCTCCTTTCATCAATTAAATTCAGTATCTCTTCTGTTACCAAGGATTTCTATTAGCCCTCGTCATTTTACCCACTTGATCCTCTGCTGCGTTCACTATTTCATCTCTCAAAGCTACCCATTCTTCTTCTACTGTATTTCTTTCCCCCATTCTTGTCAATCGTTCCCTAATGCTCTCCCTGAAACTCTCTACAACCTCTGACGGTGTCAGTATATCCAGGTTCCATCTCCTTAAATTTTCACCTTTTTGCAGTTTTTTCAGTTTTAATCTACAGTTCATAACCAATAGATTGTGGTCAGTCCACATCTGCCCTGGAAATGACTTAAAATTTAAAACCTGATTCCTAAATCTCTGTCTTAGCATTATATAATCTATCTGAAACCTTCCAGTATCTCCAGGCTTCTTCCATGTATACAACCTTCTTTCATGATTCTTGAACCAAGTATTAGCTATGATTAAGTTATGCTCTGTGCAAAATTCTACCAGGCGACTTCCTCTTTCATTTCTTACCCCTATTCCATATTCACCTACTACGTTTCCTTCTCTTCCTTTTCCTACTATCGAATTCCAGTCACCCATGACTATTAAATTTTCGTCTCCCTTCACTATCTGAATAATTTCTTTCATCTCATCATTCATTTCATCAATTTCTTCATCATCTGCGGAGCTAGTCGGCATATAAACTTGTACTACTGTGGTAAGCGTGGGCTTCGTATGTATCTTGGCCACAATAACGCGTTCACTATGCTGTTTTCTTAATGATGTTTCTGAATTTTATTCTGTCATTTATTGTGTCTGGTGTGATGTTGAATTGATTCAGGTCGTTTTTTACCTCTGCAGCCAATTTGTTGTTTCCAGTAGTTAATCAGTCAAAGATCCGATAACGGAACGCGGCCGCCGGGGGCGCCCGCCATCCCCACCACCGTGCGCACGCCGCTGGTCCACCGCAGCCACCCGAGGTCTAGTGGAGGGGGGTGACGGCGCATATAAATAGCCCGCACTCCTCGAATCTCGACACTTCGCCAGAAGATGGGTAGTGTGACACTTCCCGAAACGTCGCGAGATATCGACGCTACCACCCGGTTGGAGACCCCGAGAGACCTTCATCAATAGTTTACGCCGGGAAAGCCTACAGTCACATATAGTCAAAGATCTGTTTGGTCAGTCTGTGTGATGGCATTCTGTATAAGTATCCATAGAATTGTAGTCTGCGTTTTCTGATCTTTTCTGTGAATGTTTCCGTATCTTTGTATAATTCCTCTGTAGGTTTCTTGATCCATATTCCATTGTTGTTAGTTGCGCCAAATATTTTCCTAAGTATTTTCCGTTTCTACTTTTCCAGTTGTCTGATACGAGTATGCCCTAGGATTAGTGTGGTCTCTGCTGAACACAGTGCCTCGGGGAGCACCACCGTGTCGTAGTGGCGTAATTTGGCTTTTTGTGAGATAGACTTCCTGTTGTAATGATTCCATACTACTTTGTATGCCTTGTCCAGTTTAGTTTTTCTTTCTTCGTTTGAGTCTCTGTTATGTCCGCTCATTTGTAGTGTTTCACCGAGATATTTTAAGTTTGCCGTTTTGTAAATTGTGCCGTACTTTGTGTTCAGAGATGAGAGTTTCTTTGTGCTCATAAACTGTGTCTTTTCGTAAGAGATCTGTACTCCAGTTTAGGAAGCGATTTCGTGTAGTTTCTCAGTAGCTTCTTTCGTGACAATCGCCCAACCGTCTGCAAAAGTCAGGCATTTAATCTGTAGGTTTCCTAAGGTTATCCCCTGTTGTGATATTTCCCATTCTTTTATTACCTTATCTAACACTAGATTGAAAAGGAGAGGTGAGAAGCCATCGCCTTGTCGGACACCTGTGCGAATTTCAAAGGGCTCTGATAGTTCCCCACAGAACTGTACTTTGGAGGTCGTGTTGGTTAAGGTTTGCTCTATGACAGTCCGTGGTTTGTTGTCTACTTTGTATTCAGCTTGAATTTTGAAGAGAGTCTTCCGGTCGATAAACTCGTACGCCTTTTTGAAGTCGACAAAGGTAATTATCAGGTTCTGTTTGTGTTGTAAAATCATTTTCAGGTTCCAAATTTGTTCCGCACAAGATCGCCCTTTACGGAAGCCTGCTTTGTATTCCACAATCAAGTTGTCGGTCTGGCATTCTAGTCTGTTAAGTAAAGCTTTAGTGAGGATCTTGTATGTGACCGGTAGTAGGGATATTTCTCTGAAGTTATTCGGGACAGTCTTGTCGCCTTTTTTGTGTAGCGGGTGTATCATGGCAGTTTTCCAGTCGTCAGGAATTTTCATGTCTCCCAGATATCTTCCAAGATCCTGTGGATGTCTTTGGTGAGTTCTTGGTTTTGCAACTTCCAGATTTCCGCAATGATGCCGTCTTCTCCTGGTGCTCTATGATTCTTGAGTGACTTGATTATTTCTTTAACTTGTTCTAGAGTTAGAGGGTCACTATCTGGATTGTACGTGCTCATTTCTGTCATCAGTTCTTCCATAGGGGGGTCCATGTTGAGGAGTTTTCCAAAGTACTTTGCCAGAATGTCACAATTGTTTTTGGTATTGGTTTCTAGGGTTCCATCCGGTCTTCTGAAGCACAAGTTAGGTGGTTGATATCCAATCATATTTTCTCTGAACGTTCTGTAGAAGTTTCTTGTATTGTTCCTCGTGAAGTCCGATTCGAACTCCGTCAGTCGCCGTTTATCATACTGTCGTTTTTCACTGCGAATATTTTTGCTTAATGGTTTCTGTGTTTTCAGGAAGTTCATCCAATTTTCTGGGGATTTGTGGCTACTAAATGTTTTCCATGCACTGATTCGTTGGTCAATAGCTTGGTCACATGTGTGGTTCCACCACCGGTGTTTTCCTGTGCCTGGGGCTTTTGCTAGTTTCATGGCTTCTCGGATTCTTCCTGAAAGTTGTGTCCATTTTAATTTTGTCTAATATTTGTGTCTGGTTTAAAGTAAGGTATTCTGGAACTGGTTTAACAATTTTGTTCTTCTGGAGCTTCTTCGGCAAAAGACGAATCCTGATCTATAGTAGGTGGTGGTCTGAGTCCAAGTAGCCTTTACGTGTGTCTATGTTCAAAATTTCTTTTTGTGAGTGTTTCTGGACTATTACGCGGTCGATCTGTAATTTTTGCTTTCCGCTGGGGATTTTCCATGTGTTAAGTGTTGGTTTCTTGAATTTTGTTGACAGAATGGCGAGTTTGTGGTATTTTGCAAAAGTCTATCAGGTGTTTTCCATTTTTGTTTGTGTCCTTGTGTAGAGTATGTTTTCCTGTGGTATGTCTGTATTCACCGGCCGCTGTGGCCGAGCGGTTCTAGGCACTTCAGTCCGGAGCCGCGCTGCTGCTACAGGCGCAGGTTCGAATCCTGCCTCGGGCATGAATGTGTGTGATGTCCTTAGGTTAGTTAGGTTTAAGTAGTTCTAAGTCTAGGGGACTGATGAAAAAATGGCTCTGAGCACTATGGGACTTAACTTGTGAGGTCATCAGTCCCCAAGAACGTAGACTTAAACCTAACTGACTTAAGGACATCACATACATCCATGCCCGAGGCAGGATTCAAACCTGCGACCGTAGTGGTCGCGCGGTTCCAGACTGTAGCGCCTAGAACCGCTCGGCCACCTCGGCTGGCAGGGACTGATGACCTGAGATGTTAAGTCCCATAGTGGTTAGAGCAATTTCAACCATTTTTATGTATTCCTTGTCTTTTCCGAGTTTAGCGTTGAAGTCTTCCAGTATTACTTTGACGCTATGTGCAGGAGATTTCCTGATAGTTTCTTCCATTGTCGTCAAGAAGTCATCAATTTCGTCCGGGTTTTTCGTGTTGTAGTCATTAGTGGGTGCATGTGCGTTGATTATTGTGTAGAATTTGTTGGCTGAGTTCACTGTGATGGTGCTGATTCTCTCGTTTCGCGACGAAAAGTCGATTATGCTGTCCTTGATGGACCTGTGTACTGCAAATCCTGTGCCAAAAAGCCGTAGGTGTTTCGGTTGTCTCGATGGTTTTTGTTTGTATATTCTAAAGTTCTCCGTGTTGAAATGGTCTTCGTCTGTGAATCGTGTTTCTTGCAGTGCACATATTTTGATTTGAAATTTTTCGAGAGTGCCTGTGAGTTGTTTCATCTTTCCTGTCTGGTCGCTTTTGGGTTGGCAGTGTGTGTCTCAACTCGTGGTTTAGCCGTGTCATTGCATTCGGCTAGTGTTTGTAAAATTGTGTGTAGTTTGTAATCTCGACTGCTCAGTTATTTTAGTGCTGTCTCCATGCGGGTGTGCGCCAGTCGGTCGGTTGTTGTGGATCAGCCAGGAAATCTCCGCGCGGCGCAGTGGGCCGGGCCCGCTGGCGGTCTCTTCGCAATTTCGGAGTGTGTGCGAGCTATTCCTAATGCTACGAGGTTCGTGGCTCACCGACCCAGGACATCAAAGTTCAGTGGTGATTTAACTACCGAAGCCAGTCTGTTCACATTGTGCCGTTCAGTTACGAAATACTAGGGCATGCAGCTCATTCTCCAGACTTGGCTCCGTCTGAGTATCATATATTTGCATAACCGCGACACGGTGTCGCTGAACAAAGCTTCAACTCTTATGAAAATGTTAGAAAGTGGCTCGCTGATTGGCTCACTTAAAAAAAAGGACAGTATTTTTGGTGTGGCATGCCGGAGAGGTGAGAGAAATGTATAAATAGCAAGGGAGATTATTCTGAAAAATGTTGTTTATCATCTTTAAACAACAGACGTGTAATTATTGCAACCAAATTCCGGTTTCATACTTCTACACTTCAGTAAATCTTCAGTTTGTTGTGCTATCTTGTTCGGTAATGATTTCTACTCCTATCTAGGATTCCTACGATGACAGTTGCTGCACTACTGATAGCCTGCCTCTGTTATTATTGTGTATGAAGTCGTACAGAACAATAGGAATCGACGAAAAAATGAAAAGCGAAAATCAAGATATTTTTGGAGTCAGTGAAGTAAACTGGAAGATAGATGAGAATTTCTGGCACACAGTAGCAGCAGTAGATGGTACAATGGGAATAGGATTATTTGTGAATAGGAAGCTAAGGCAATGAATGAATAACTTTGAATAGATCAGTGATATGTTTATTCTCTTCAGAATCGACAACAACGCAACACCAAACATTTTAATGGAATAATAAGCATGTTTCCGAAAAAGGGAAAATCACACACGGACGGTGTTTTCGCGCTGAAACAGATAACGCAAAGGAAACGAGATATCAATTTTGAAACACATCTAGCATTTGTGGATTATGAACAAGCATTTGACAGAATTCACAGAGATAATCTGTGGACAATAATGGAAAAAACGTAAAGCCATATACATTTGATCCATGTCGCAAAAAAACACTAGGGCAGAACTGATTCGGGTAAAGACATAACACCTGAAATAGAAACAAATCAAGGAGCAAACAAGCGAGTAGCTGGTCACCAACATTATTCAATACTACCGAACCCGTCAATGCTTCGCAATTGCTAAATATGTGTGGGTATTGATATATACGTTCTAATCGCCTTCTCTCTCTCTCTCTCTCTCTCTCTCTCTCTCTCTGTCTCTTCACCTCCCACCTCCTTTTGTCCATCTCCTCCTCCTCGCCCCCTCCCCCCCACCCCTCCATCACGCGTCCGGCCATCCTGATTTATGTTTTCCGTGATTTCCCTAAATCGCTCCAGGCAAATGCCGGGATGGTTCCTTTGAAATGGCACTGCCGACTTCCTTCCTCTTCCTTCCCTAATCCGATGAGACCGATGACCTCGCTGTCTGGTCTCCTCCCCCAAAAACAACAACAACCTCCCCCCCTCCCTTCTCTGTCCAGCGCCTTCATCCCACTCTCTGTAAATCTCTTATCCCACACTCTCCCTATCCATCTCCTCCTCATCCATTTCTCTGTCCGTCCCCTCCACCCCCTCTCTCTGTCCTTATTTGTGGTTATTGTGCTATAGGACTGCTCGTTGCTGTATGCTAGTTCTTTATATATTTTTAATTTATATTGAACCTGTGTGACCATCTCCTCGCGTTACCTTAGAGAATTTTACTCGACTTTTCGTCCTGGCTGCTAATATACCAGCGTTACCTCTCATGGGTAGGACAATGACAATGCAAAACGAAAACTCTGCACGAATAATTTCATATATGACACATAATTTCATAATAACACAAAAAATATATGACACATAATTTCATAATAACACAAAAAATACATAAGTGGGCCACCTGTACCGATGAAGGTATGTTGAATGCGTGCTATGAGCATACCCTGTCGTGAATTTTTAGCCATATTACCTCATTTCTATCTCACCAAGTCTGTGAGCTGCTGTGCTCCAGCGTCCGGTCCGTCTCATGGCTGGCCCCACAGTGCTCTCTCGCGCCAAAATTCCACCAACGTTCCTATTCAAACGCAGTGGTGGGGAGACTCACCTCACCCCCGCACCAACTTTGTAACCTACCCTCGTGCCTGTGTTCATCTTTGCCTACTGCTCTGGCCTACCTGCCGTTATTCTTGTAATGTTGGCAATGACTGCTATTCCCTTAAACTGTTCCATTTGGTCCATGCTCCCGCTACATTTGACTTCATTCATACCCATGCACACTCACACAGGATGGAACAAGGAGTATACATATAAACGGCGTGTGACCTCTTTGTGAAATGATGAAAAGAAATAAACAAATGCGTCAAATATTCCTTTCACCTAGCGAAGTATTGAAGCTGCTAGCAATCAAAGAAAAACTTATATCTTGGTATAGAAAACATAATTACTTACTACTGCAACCTGAGGCAAAACGAAAGTAACGCCTCTTGTAAATATAACCTTGATTGGGAATAAAAGCCCAAATGAATGGGTAAATAGGTTGGAATCATTAGTACACGGATTATGAAAGAGACCTTTCCAGCTGCTGGATCTGTGAGGACAGTATCTTTAATGACAGTATTTCGCATGGTTTTAAACTACGAACAGGTAGGATTATAAAGTTAGCCATAAACACAACTTTCCTGTTTCCCGTTAAAACTGACTGCGAAAAGGAAAACGAAACCGCACATTTTTACAACACAGCTTACAAGAATATCATCCAGATTTCCGATTTTTCGGTAGATTTTCCAAAAATTTTCTTTCATACAAACCTTGTCCTTACAGTTACGAAAAAATGAACGACCAAATCGCTCGAGCTGTTCTCAAGTGATAATCTTTCATGCATACTGAATTTTATTTATATAGATTTACAAAAGGTGATTCCGTGATGATGTTAGAAACTCCACCTCTGATTTTTTTTAGATATTTCGGATTTTATATTTCAGCTTCTATCTTCTAGAGATTGTGACCAAATTGTCGAGGGCTTCTCGCTACTTGGGGTCTGTGGTTAGGGTCGCTGCCTCCCGGTCAGCTGGATCCTTGGTTCGATGATTTTCTTCGCTCGGGGACTGGGTATTTATGTTGCGCCAATCTTTTCATGTCACCTTTATCGACGTGCAAGTCGCCAAAGAGGCGCCAAACAAAAAGCCTTGTACGAGGCGGCCAAACAACACCAGACGCATTTCTCCAGCCAGTAACACCATAAGATCTCTCCGTTTTACTTCTAGATCTACAAGTGCTAGGTAAATATTCTTATTTTTCTTTAACTGTGCTTATCGTTCGTAACGTAAGATCTGAATCCTTAGCAAAGAGAAAGCTTTTGACAACATTGGCTGGAATGCTCTCTTTGAATTTCTGAAGGAAGCAGGGATAAAATATAGGGAGCGAAAGGCTGTTTAGGACTTTTGCAGCAACCAGACTGCAGTTATAAGAGTCGATAGGCATGAAAGGGAAGCAGTGATTGAGAAAAGAGTGAGATGGGGTTGTAGCCTAACCCCGATGTCATTCAATCCGAACATTGATCAAGCAGTAAAGGAAACCAAGAAAAAGTTAGAGTAGGAATTAAAGTTCAGAGAGAAGAAATAAAAACTTTAGGCTTTGCTGGTCACATTGCAGTTCTGTCAGAGACAGGAAAGGACTTGGGAGAACGGAATGGACAGCGTCTTGAAAGGCGGATAGAAGATGAACATCAACAAAGCAAAACACAGTGACATGAATTAAATCAGCTGATGCTGAGGGAATTAGATTAGTAAACGAGACACTTAAAGTAGTAGATGAGTCACGGTAAATGATAACAGCCAAATAGTTGCAAGATAAAGATTTATTAAAATTCTTGACGACGGGCCGGCCGGTGTGGCCGAGCGGTTCTGGGCGCTACAGTCTGGAACCGCGCGACCGCTACGGTCGCAGGTTCGAATCCTGCCTCGGGCATGGATGTGTGTGATGTCCTTAGGTTAGTTAGGTTTAAGTAGTTCTAAGTTCTAGGGGACTGATGACCTCAGAAGTTAAGTCCCATAGTGGTTGGTTGGTTGGCTTGGGGAAGGAGACCAGACAGCGAGGTCATCGGTCTCATCGGGTTGGAGGAGGACGGGGAAGGAAGTCGGCCGTGACCTTTGAAAGGAACCATCCCGGCATTTGCCTGGAGCGAATTAGGGAAATCACGGAAAACCTAAATCAGGATGGCTGGACGCGGGATTGAACCGTCGTCCTCCCGAATGCGAGTCCAGTGTCTAACCACTGCGCCACCTCGCTCAGTCTCATAGTGCTCAGAGCCATTTGAACCATTTTTTTGCTATACATACCCAAGTGTGGAATTAAATTTATCAAATCAGATAAATGTTCTTTTGCCAGAATTCGTGTTTGAGCCTTCACTGCTACAAATTCTACTGCAGTCTTCGTCCAGGTCTGATCTGGGGTACATCCTACTGCATTCCTTTAGCACGACAGTTATGTTGACGCAATAGTCTACCATTCGCGATTAAGTGTAAAGATACCCCTCATAATAGTTTATTCTTCATATTCAAGTATGAGGATACCTTTTAGAAGTAGCAAAAAGGCGTGATAAATAAAGAACATTTTTATTGCTATCTATACTTTTTCCCGCAAAATATACGAGAGTCACTCCAAAAGAAATGCACACTATTTTTTAAATCCATCTTTTATTCTACATGTTTGAAAGTTTTACAGTGTGTAGATACATTATTTACGAACATTTTTTTTTCATTTCTGCACATAATTTCCATCCCTCTCAACTGCCTTACGCCATCTTGGAACCAGCGTCTGTATACCCGCACAGTGAAATTCTGGACCAACCTGTTGAAGCCACTGTTTGGCAGCGTGCACAAGGTAGTCATCATCTTCAAACCTTGTTCCACGAAGAGAGTCTTTCATTTTCCCAAAGAGATGATAGTCACATGGAGCCAGCTCAGGACTGTAAGGCGGGTGATTCAGTGTTGTCCATCCGAGTTTTGTGATCTCTTCCATGGTTTTTTAACTGACATGTGGCCGTGCATTGTCGTGCAACAGCAAAACATCCTGCTTTTGCCGTAGTGGTCGAACACGACTCAGTCGAGCTTGAAGTTTCTTCAGTGTCGTCGCATATGCATCAGAATTTATGGTGGTTCCACCTGGCATGATGTCCACAAGCAAGAGTCCTTCGGAATCGAAAAACACCGTAGCCATAACTTTTCCAGCAGAAGGTGTGGTTTTCAATTTTTTTTTTCTTGGGTGAATTTGCATGATGCCACTCCATTGATTGCCTCTTAGTCTCTGGTGAAAAATGATGAAGCCATGTTTCATTACTTGTCACAATTCTTTCAAGAGATTCATCTCCACCATTCTCGTACTGTTCCAAAAGTTCGCTGCATGCCGTTTTTATTGCTTCTTTGTGAGTCACTGTCAACATCCTGGGAACCCACCTGGCACAAACCTTTTTTAACGCCAACACTTTCAGTATTCTGCAAACACTTCCCTCCCCTATCCCAACGTAGCGTGACAATTCGTTCACCGTGATGCGCTTGTCAGCAGTCACAAATTCGTTAACTCTCTGCACATTGCCTGAGTGTGTGCAGCACGAGGCGTGCCGCTGTGAGAACAACCCTCAATATTGCCGTGCCTGGTTTCATAACGTAAGCTGCTTGCCCACCGACTAACTGTACTGCTATCGACAGCAGCATCTCCATACACGTTTTTCAACTTCTTGTGGATGTTTCCCACTGTCTCGTTTTCACAGCACAGGAATTCTATGACAGCACGTTGCTTCTGACGAATGTCAAGTATAGCAGCCATCTTGACGACATGCTGTGACGGCGCCACTCACGGGAACAGTTTGAACTAAGTTTGAAAACAAGCGGGAAGGATGTATCTACACACTGTAAAACTTTCACACATGCAGAATGAAAACTGTATTTTTATAAAAATAGTGTGCATTTCTTTTGGAGTGACCCTCGTAGTTAAGCGGCTATATTGTAATAAATACATAAATAATAAATATCTGCACAGTTTGCACTAATATCACTTCAGGTCATTGCATCTTCACTGGTCTCGTCTTTCATTGTATCCTGTCGTTGCATTTTATTCAATTGGCTAATGACAGCAACCGTGCGCTGTTTTCTCGTGTTTACGGAGATGGCACAGTTCTGTCTATCAGTTTGTTTCTGCTCTTTGCAGTTCTCTTCCGCTTCCTGGATGTTTTGAGAAAGTAGACCACGGAGGGCGGCGGGCCGTTCCAGTTCGGCGGCTGTCATTTGTACGCTGCTGGTCCCTCAGAGGGCTCACAGACTTGACGCGGCCCCCTCGGAGCCCTCGGCGGACAAGAGGATGTTGATGAGGGCGCCCTCTGCCCTCTTTACATGCAAATAGCGGACCTGCGGCTCGGGTAGGGGCGGGCTTCTTCTGGGCCACCGCTGCCAAACCAAACCAACACTGGCACACACCGCGGCGATACTTTAAAGGCAGGTGCTGCCCGAACAGCGCATTTGCTACAATGGGAGCAATCTACCGTGTTCACTCACTGCGTATGGAAAATCTTTACCGTACTTTCCGCTGAAGTCGCGTTGCCCTGCAGTACTGCTATACTGAAAAGAGAGTTTGAGTACTCCAGGTCTCCGGTCACAACAGACGGCATTGCTCTTCAAGTCTGCTTCAGGAGTTCAAAACTGTGAACAATACAATGGGGTTTCCTCCACATACATGACGACAAGTTAGTTTCACGCACGTATGCAACAGCAGAACGCCTCAACGACGCTTGCTGAATCACAAAAGAATTTTGTATCCAGTGCTTACAATATCAACGAATCATAACTGAATTCGGTAAAGTCATACAAATACCTGGGTGAAACAATTAGTGAGGATATGAAATAGAACGATCGCACAGGCTGAGTGGTGTGCACAACGCGTGGTACACTTAAGTTCATTGGTATAATACACTGGTGTGCAAAACTTAAAGACGAAAGCAGTTTTCGCATTAGGTGTCATTGCCAAGTAAAACAGCTCGATGAAACTTGGATCTTACATAGAAAGAACTGTTAGAAGGTAGTACAGACGGTAACCGATAAAAAGCAGTGAGACGAACAGAAATGACGCTTTTATTCAAAGACAATATGTCCATTTCTGAGAATATTATTAATCTCAGAGACTGTCATCCAATGTCGCATAAGTAACATTTTTCTATTCAGTGATTAAGAGATTAGATAACGTATCATTAGAAAAATCAGCAATTCAAAAAGAACTTAACACATTCCATTGTATAGCCTGTACAAATAACTTTGGCCCAAGCATCGTCGCAAAATTATGCTACAACTGTAAAACACCAAAGCCGAACACAATGCATAGCGACATATACATTAATCCAAAAACACCACATAAACAAAAAAGTAAGATACGTGTCAACAGTCTGCCTTGGTAGAATCAAGACCAAAATTAATGCACTTGTTAAAGCCACAGTCAATTAGCCTATCGAACCAATAACAACCTCTCAATAAAATTACTTTCCACCACCAATTGCACATCCCAATACGATAACACAGACATACCGGGTGGTCGGAAATCCCCTTTACAGACTTCTAGGACATGTAGAGGGGAGTGAGTACATAATATTTGTGGTGTCACCGCCAGACACCACACTTGCTAGGTGGTAGCTTAAATCGGCCGCGGTCCATTAGTACATGTCGGACCCGCGTGTCGCCACAGTCAGGATCGCAGACCGAGCGCCACCACACGGCAGGTCTCGAGAGACTGACTAGCACTCGCCCTAGTTGTACGACGACGTTGCTAGCGACTACACTGACGAAGCCTTTCTCTCATTTGCCGAGAGACAGTTAGAATAGCCTTCAGCTAAGTCCATGTCTACGACCTAGCAAGGCGCCATTAGCCTTAGATAGCTTGTATCTAAGAGTCTCACTTGTATCGCCACAATCTCCAGATGTCTCATCAAGAACGATGTATACAAGGATGTATTAAAAGTTAAGTATTCAAGGAGCTACGTACTTTTCTTTATAACATTCATTACGTATCCTGTTTCAGACCTCACTCCATCCTTCGTGAGTTAGCGCGTGCATCTTGGCCGCCTCTTTCAATTAGTGTGCGTAGTGTTGGCAAGTCTGCCGACACTACAATATTTCGAATAGGAACCCGTATGCGGAAACGTCATCCAACGAGACTTCAGAGCGTCAAAGTTATAGGCGCGGGCGTCTGTGAATGGACGTATACACGGGGTGATCCCGTGATGACATTATAGACTTTCTAGGATGATGGAGAACGATAAATGTATTAATTTGAAGTAAGGATCGCTGTACCGGAAACGAACGAATCGGAAGTTATAAACGAAAACCGTTCCGATACCTCTGACAGTTGAATACATGTACCGGTTATTGTGCTGCGACGAGTGTATGGTTGGTAACTTTCAGTGGTGGTAGTGTGGACAAAAACGAGAAAAAAGTGTCCCTTAACAGCTACGAACACTTGCTCAGTAGAGGAGATGTGTTTCACATTAGCGAAGATGAACGAATGGTCATAGCTCCTCAGGTACGCAATTTAGAGCCCACGTTTATTGGACATTTTTTTCTCGTTTTTGTCCACACTACCACCACTGAAAGTTCCCAGCCCTACACTTTTCGCAACACAAGAACCGGTACATGTATTCAACTGTCAGAGGTATCAGAACGGTTTTCGTTTATAACTTTCGATTCATTCGTTTCCGGTACAGGGATCCTTACTCCAAATTAATACATTTATTGTTCTCCATCATCTTAGAAAGTCTGTGACGTCATCACATCACCCCTGTATATGTCCATTTACAGACGCCCGCACCGATAACCTTGATGCTCTGTAGTCTCGTTGGATGAAGTTTCCGGACATGGGTTCGTATTCAAAATACGATGTACTCACTCCCCTCTACAAGTCCTAGAATTCTGTAACGGGAATTTCCGACGACCCTGTACATAAATTCACATGTGGCAGCTGTAAGAGGTTTTACACTGGCAAATAAGGATTAAATTTGAACATTAATAAGGAACACATCAGAGACAGCAAGAATAATCAGTCGAACTTATTCCTACATTTGAAAAATCGAAACCACACTGCTGATGCAATAGAAAATACACTACAAATTCTGCACAGAATACCAAACGGTTTTGCAGTGAACATTACTGAAGAACTGGAAATGCATATACACACGACAAAATACCCACAAGAAATATTAAACTAGCGTACATAATTTAGACACAAGTACTACCTCCAGTACTCTACTGGATTTTAAAAACACGAAAATGGATAAATCGGAAACAATATATGCAACAACCAAGGATAATTCTGGCAAAATTTAATTACTAAAATAGTATTACTGTTCATATGTATAATCTTTGTAAACTTATAACTTCATAAGGATGGAACAGTCAAATTACTGTCAAACCGTAATTAACAAGTTCTTTTCAATATATTTATGTCATTTACCATCTTATCAAAACAGCGACAGTAATAAGACAGTTTAATTGTAAGTAAGCTGTTTAGGTTTTTTTATTGATAACGCCACGTAGTGCTTTGTATGAAAATCACTGGCTGTGCTGTGTGCAGTCTGTGGCTGGTTTGCATTGTTGTCTGCCATTGTAGTGTTGGGCAGTTGGCTGTTAACAGCGCGTAACGTTGCGCAGTTGGAGGTGAGCCGCCAGCAGTGGTGGATGTGGGGAGAGAGATGGCGGAGTTTTGAAATTTGTAAGACTGGATGTCATGAACTGCTATATACATTATGACTTTTGAACACTATTGAGGTAAATACATTGTTTGTTCTCTATAAAAATCTTTCATTTGCTAACTATGCCTATCAGTAGTTAGTGCCTTCAGTAGTTTGAATCTTTTATTTAGCTGGCAGTAGTGGCGCTCGCTGTATTGCAGTAGCTTGAGTAACGAAGATTTTTGTGAGGTAAGTGATTTGTGAAAGGTATAGTTTAATGTTAGTCAGGGCCATTCTTTTGTAGGGATTATTGAAAGTCAGATTGCGTTGCGCTAAAAATACTGTGTGTCAGTTTAAGCACAGACCTGTATAATTTTTCTAAGGGGACATTTCATATGTCGACCCTTTGCCGAGGATACCTCACTGGAATCTTCCGATTTTTTTCTTGTAGTTTGTTTAATTAGTGTAGCTATTGTTTATTGCTAGCGCGTAATTGTAGAGAGAATCTCCTTTGTAGTTGCAGTCTTTCATTGTTGTTGTGGCATGCATGTAGATTTGCACCAAGTATTTCGCAGCTGCGCTTGCAATTAACTAGATACTATTTTCAATGCTATGTTAATGTGTTTTGTTATTTCGCTCTTCAAATTGTGCTTTTCTGTGTTGTCGTGTGAAATATTGTGACAATAATGGCATGTGAAAAACGTAATACTAGGCTCCAAAGTAAACTGAGAAATGACAGTGAAGATGAAAGCAGTGTGTTAGCGCCACGCCCGCATCTCGTGGTCGTGCGGTAGCGTTCTCGCTTCCCACGCCCGGGTTCGATTCCCGGCGGGGTCAGGGATTTTCTCTGCCTCGTGATGGCTGGGTGTTGTGTGATGTCCTTAGGTTAGTTAGGTTTAAGTAGTTCTAAGTTCTAGGGGACTGATGACCGTAGATGTTAAGTCCCATAGTGCTCAGAGCCATTTGAACCATTTTTTGTTAGCGCCACCGTGTAATGAATTAACTAATGTTCAACATAGTAATTTGGTAATTGTGCATAGGGAAATGGAGCGGGCGGCAAACAATGGCGTAGACGGTGAAACAAATAGTGAACAGGGAAGCTTTATCGATCGATCGGTCGGCAACAGCTCGCCTCAGGAATCCGAAATGACAGGACACAATCTTGCAAATACTGCTGATTCAGGTTTTGCGTCCTCACCGTTTTCTCAAATAAGTCAAGACACATTTTCTGCTTTTCAAAATGCGAATGTTTCCGGTGAAAATGCACTGCCAAAAAGTATAGAGAAACACATTCCAGACACTAATACATTATTATTGCAATTAATGCAACAAATGGAACAAAATCAGAGACAAACACAGCAAAAGCTTCAAAAGTTAGACACAATGGAACAAAATCCTCAAAAGTTAGACACAATGGAACAAAATCAAAGACAAACACAGCAACAGTTAGACACAATGGAACAAAATCAGAGACAAACACAGCAAAAGCTTCAAAAGTTAGACATCGCACTTGAACAAACACGTGAAGATTTAAGTACTGAGTTACATAACATTGAATCGAAATATCAGAAAGTCTGTAATGACGTAAAAACACAAATTTGTGAGCATTTTCAACCTATTTTTTCGCGGCATGAAAATGCATTACAGAATCACGAAGCAGCCATAAAAGAACTGCAAATTATTGTTCATGAAAATCATGAGACCTTGCAA
This sequence comes from Schistocerca nitens, assembly GCF_023898315.1. Taxonomy (NCBI): domain Eukaryota; kingdom Metazoa; phylum Arthropoda; class Insecta; order Orthoptera; family Acrididae; genus Schistocerca; species Schistocerca nitens. The sequence continues at coordinate 507,367,023 of NC_064620.1, read as the reverse complement.
GCTAAAATTGACTCAGTTGCATCTACCGATTCGGTTACGCAACTTGCAAAGACTCAGGAAAACTTAAAGGACACAGTTGATACGATTTCAACACAAATGGACACTCTGAAACTTGGTTCAGAAAAACACACAGAGGAAATAATTTCACTATCGGATAAAGTAGCCGAACTTTCAGCTCAATTAACTAACGTATCTACAAAGGTGGATGATGATCTGAATGACACAAGACCTGTAGCTTTCACTGACACTGAAGATTATGAACAAATTAGAAAATTCAAACAAAATCAAAATCAAATCAATACACAGTACAAAAGAGAAATCCGGGAAGTACAAGATCAGTTGGCACAAGTAATACAAGAATTACATATTTCAGAGGACACTCGCGCTCCAGTACGGGAAGAGGGACATAGAAATACGGAGCAACCATAAAATAATAACACAGGACACTTCGGAAATTATGAAAGAAATTGGCAAGGTGCATTGAATTTTGAGATGGAACCGCCGAAACGAAGTAACAATGAGCGATGTGCGACTCGCCGACACGATGATTTTGATTATAAGCTGTTCATTACTACACGTAAATTCAAAACATTTAAGAATTCTGGCAACGACATTCATCCACGAGCATGGCTTCATCAATTCTCTCATTGTTTTCCTCCCAACTGGTCATTGCAGCACAGATAAGAATTTATGTGTGGCTACTTAGAGAGTGAACCAGCTGTAAGAATGCGATCGGTCATTCACTATTGTCACAGTGAAGGAGAATTTTATCATGCCTTCCTCTCAGCATATTGGTCTCAAGCTACACAACACCGAGTAAAACATAGCATCATAATGATGAAACATTTCGAACAATCTGAATTCTCCAGTCTTGTGAAATATTTTGAAGACATGTTGCACAAGAATCAGTACCTGTCAAACCCATACAGCCCCTCAGAACTTATCCGCATTTGCTTAATCAAACTACCTGAACATTTACGACATATTATTTTGGCAGGACGTTTCAAAGATAACATTCAAGCTTTTCAGGGACTGTTACAAGAAATGGAAATTGACGCTGACAATCGCAGAACGCGAAAACAGGAACACAACAATTACAGGTCACATCTGTCACAATTCCGTGATGAAAGAAATAATAACTTGACATGGCAAGGCTATTCTTACAACGCAAATCGTGAACAAAACAGACACCATCCATATGACAACCACTGGCAGAGTAATAGTTACAGAGAAAGATTGCATTTCCGTAGTAATGAATATGACAGAGACAATCATAGAAACAGACAATATGGTAACCAGAACTATTATTACCAAGGGAGACAGAATAATTTCAGACGCAACAGTTCAGCGCACAGTTACGATTCAGGGAGAAATTCTCCACCATGTGACCAACAAGAAAGAAACTGTGGAATCTACCGACATGACGACGGACGATATAATCATAACGACAGACCTGAATTTTATCAGAACTGGCGGGATTCAAACAGAGCAGGGCACTCTCGACAAGGTGAATTTGTAGAAGTTAGATCTCCTAATCCTAATAACGACGTGCGCTAACAAAGAGACAGACAATGACTCGCACCGCAGGCAGCCCCGTGCGCCAGCTGGCTCAGAGAAAAATAACATAGATGCTAACCTTGAGAAAAATTCCAGTATTCTTTACCGACATATACCACACGATGATTCCGTTGAAGCTGGAGCTCTGCGTAGTAGGAAGAGTAAAGGTTTACACCACATTTCACATGATCCTCAGGGGGGTACACGCTTACTTTGTGTACCATGTGTTTGGCAAGCACAAGGAGCCCTAGCTAATATGGTATTTGCTTATACAACTTTACACATCGGTACCATATTTCTCTAACACAAATTACACAGCTATCTGATCGTTTAACTGAGAGAGACAAACATTTTTTTTACTACGTCAGTGACAGATGTTTACGCATTTACACAGTTGGATGACTTCACACTTATGAAATTGTATTTCGTCTGTACTTTTTTTCGGAACCATTGTGATACTATGAGAGCTCTGAATGATGTATTTGGTATGGGATCATGATTTTAAAGTACGTTTCAGGTAGATGACAGTATTGAAAAGAGCAGAGAATTTTTTTAGGTTTTGAAGTTATTGGAGGAAGCTACGACGATTTTGAGAATTGACTGAGATGTTATGATATTATTACGACGATGATGTGTATTATGCTGTTGCGATATGTTTATGATCAATAAGATGATGCTACTGTATATGAGGAATTTGATTATGCTACGTATTTCTTATGATGAAATATTGAAGAAGTGTCGACGAATATGTGTATGTATAATAAGGTAAGGAATAATGAGTAGTGGTTAGGGACTCTGATTTGTGGAAAAGGATGTTGGAAACCAAGAACTGTACTTTAAGAATTATGAAATGTGTGTACATGCTTGAATGTATTACAATGCTGTCAAAAATTTTTTGGACACTTATATTTATAGGATTTTATTTTCTACACATTTGTAACGCAAATTCTCAACCTGTGAAAATATTTTTAATGAGACTGTCACTGTAGCGGAAACTGCTGTCGTAAATATTTCAGTATGAAAGGTAAATTACCTTGACGTAATGCGTTTTGGGCGCCCAGCTGAGAGATAGTTGTCTGACAAAAGAAAGCCATTAGGTGGAGAAAAAAAATGAAGAGGCCATTATCCTCGCTATTGACATTTCTTTGTTGAAAGTATCGCAAATACGACACGCTCAAACTTGAAAACATATGATTATACTGTGGAGCTCTTAATTTATGATATTTACTAAAATGCCTAATGAAACAATGAGAAACATTTCACGGCTATTGTCTTGCTAGTTGAGAGAAATGCCATATGGCTTGCTTTATGTATTTATTTACTCAATTTTTTAATATCTAGTTTCTAGCCGCACTGCAGCATTGGTTAAAATAAAATTTAATAGATGTACTAATATAATTATTTTATGCCTACAGATCCAGTCAATAAGAAATATATGATCTACTTCCAAGAAAACGAGGGCACATAAATAGACATTTCCCTTCATAGGAATTGCATAAATAATTTTTTTACGATTTGGTAACTTATCTGCTAGTGTAAGTTCTCGTGATGCATCACTCTAGTGTTAAGATGTGACATAGGTATTAAACATGGCCATTTTTATTGTAATATTTTTTCTGCTTGAGCTATGTCATGTTTAGGTATAAGTTATTGCATTTGCTGCTGCTGTTTACCAGGCATAGTCCTACTGAATTTTACAGTGTATTAAGCTAGTTTTACTGCTGGTTTATTTTTCTTGTTTGCTGCGCATTGCCTTATATAAGTTGTAATATTGCAATTGCTTTGCTAATTTATATTTTTTTTTCCTGCTTGCAATTTCCATTTTTTTTCATTGCTGTATGTATTAATTGTTTTGTGCTGCTGCATTGCCTCATCCCTTAGTTTAGCATCTGAGCTCAGTAGATTTAAGTTAGCTTAAGATGGGGTAGGCTATATAAGAAACTAACTATGATGAATTGGAAGAAATGCATTGAGAAGCTATAAGAAAATGGTTTGGCCAGAAAAAAAGGTAGTCTACAGCGGAGAAAAACTATTCTTGAAAGAGGATGTGAACAGAATACAGAAAGCAGGCTTAGATAGGACTTTTGGGAATAATGATGAACGAAGGGAGATCTCCATGCAAAATACTGCTGTAAAACAAACCCTGCCCTTTCCTTTTGTGTCATCCATCTATGTGTTTGTGTACCCTTGTATATTTGTGTTTTTCCTGTCTTTATGTGTTTAGCTGATGAGAGCTATGTTGTAGAATTTTTCTAATAATATGTTATTTACTTTGTAAAGATGTTTAGACATTATTTATTCTGTTTTGTTGCTCATATGTGAAGGTGATGTTTCAAAACTTATTCTGATCTTTATGTATGTACTTATGTCATTATTTTTGCAACACTGATGTATATGTTTATTTCTATTCTTTTGTAAACCCTGTGTTACTACAAATGTTATCTGTATTGTTATGTTCTTTAATGATGTATTGTGCACCTTTGTTATTGTATTTTTATGTTATCAAATTGTAATTGTTACCAGTATTTCAAATTAAGTATCATTTCACTGCACTCGTTTCTGTTGGTCATAATATATGCACAGTATGTGAGAAGTTGGGACTGTTAGTGTTTGTACGTGTGTTGATAATTCAGCAAGGGACTGGATAACAGCATTGCTGGTTCTAAAGACATTTCAAAAAAATTTTTTGTGAGTGCACAAGTGGTGGTTTATGGACTTGCTATATTCTCCGCAAGACTCTTCGATGGTGATTGTGCACCTGCAAAGTCGCAACAGATGGCTGCTGGCCGTCTCCACAAGGACTACAGTGGGTCTGCATCTTTGATGGCCCACCAATACCATTATCTCTACAAGGACTACAGTGGGTCTGCATCTTTGATGGCCCAACAATACCATTATTTCTACAAGGACTGCAGTGGGTCTGCACCTCTGGTGGCCCACCAATACCGTAATCTCTAACAAGACTACAGTGGTCTTTTTTGTGATGATCTACCTACCAATATTCTTCAACTTCGATGGCTCTGCTGTGGATTTGCTCTGTTGTGGCCCATTACCTGTCTGCATGTCAAGTGTCAGCACTGTCTTTCCGTTAGAAGGACAACACTACTTCTTCAAGACTGCATGGAAATCCACTACTTCCGTGTGCATTTTCTTTTACTGCTCAGACTTTGAGAAAAACACTGCTATTTTACTGTGATGAATGATCAGGACTGTCTTTATGGACTGTGAGAAAATATTAGCTTTTGACCAACATTGTATCAATAAGTGTGTGCATTTGATATCTTTGTTATTGTAATTATGAAAAATTTTATCAAATCATTATTGGCCACGGCCCAAAACAATTTATAAAAATTTTTGTGGGGAGCATGGGGGCTATGTAAGTAGGCTGTTTAGGTTTTTTAATTGATAACGCCACGTAGCGCTTTGTATGAAAATCACTGGCTGTGCTGTGTGCAGTCTGTGGCTGGTTTGCATTGTTGTGCAGCATTGTAGTGTTGGGCAGTTGGCTGTTAACAGCGCGTAGCGTTGCTCAGTTGGAGGTGTGCCGCCAGCAGTGGTGGATGTGGGGAGAGAGATGGCGGAGTTTTGAAATTTGTAAGACTGGATGTCATGAACTGCTATATACATTATGTGGTGTCACCGCCAGACACCACACTTGCTAGGTGGTAGCTAGTATAGTAGCTACAGCCACAGCTGCCGACCCTGTCTTTGCTACCGTTCTGCGTTTTGTTGCTACGCTGTGGCCCTTGTCAAAGTCACGGATCGAGGATCCGTTGGTTCGCCGATTTTTTGCTCACAAGGAGAGACTTTTTGTACGACGTGGTGTTTTGCTGTTGCGTTCTGATAATGATCAGTCCAGGGTCGTGGTCCCACGTTCGTTACAGTCCTCCGTCTTACGGCTTCTCCACCAAGGACATTGGGGTATAGTGCGAACGAAACAACTTGCTCGTCAGCACTGTACTTGGTTCGGAATCGATGCTGCGATTACGAATATGTGCTCTTCTTGCATGGCGTGTGACGAACAACAATCCGCACCACCGCGGAAATTCTTTGCATGGCCAAAAGCCACTTCCCCTTGGCGACGCTTACACATCGATTTTGCTGGTCCATTCTGGAATGCTCGCTGGTTGGTTGTTGTCGATTCATTCAGTAATTTCTCTTTTGTTGTCCGGATGTCTTCCACGACGTCTTCTGCCACCATCCAAGCGTTATCGGCTATCTTTTGCATTGAAGGTCTTCCACAGACTATTGTTTCCGACAATGGCCCACAATTCATGTCCGCAGGACAATGGTATTCAACATCTGACGTCCGCGCCGTTTTCGCCACAGTCAAACGGTGCCGCTGAACGATTGGTTAGGACTTTCAAGTCCCAGATGTTGAAGTTGAAAGAGTCTCATTCTCGGGAGGACGCGTTATTGCTCTTTTTGTCCACGTATCGCTCTCAGCCCCGAGATGGTCGCTCGCCGGCTGAGTTGTTGCACGGTCGCCCTCATCGCACCTTGATGTCTTTGCTACATCCGCCGCATCAGGTTCCTGTGCAGCGGCAGACACCTGCTTTTGCCCCAGGCGACGTTGTATACTATCGCAACTATCGAGCTTCACGGCGTTGGCTCGAAGGGCGCATTCTTCGCTGCCTCGGCCGCGCTATGTATCTGGTTTTGGGGGCCTCTGGTGAGGTGCGTCGGCATCTCAATCAGCTGCGCCTCTGTCGTCGCACGGGTTCTGCCGCTCCCCGTCTGCTTTCAGCGACGGTGCCGTCCGGTCAGCGCCCTGGGGACCCATCTACTGGCTCGCCTCATCCCCAGGTGTTACCGACGCTGCCTTCCATTTTGCCCCATGGCGACGCGCCGCCGCCTGTTCTCCCGCCGGCGACGCCCGCCGTGGACGCGTCGCTGCAACCGCCGGGCGCCTCCCTGGGTCACGCGCCGCCGATCGCTTCCCGTGACCCGTTGTCCTCCGCCCTGGACTTCTTGCCCGCTCCGGACCACATGGCGTCTTCGCCCGTCGGGTGCCCCAACCCGATGGAGGTCGACCCTCCGGCCCTTCCTGTCTGCGGGCGCATACACCGCATGTTGGCGTGCACCCTGGACTAGGTTTTCAGGCGTTTCCTAGCTCCCCTCGGACCGAATGGCAGGGTGCGGGTGGCACAGCCTCGCCTGTTGTTAGGCTCCCCACCTCGTCGCATACGTCAACATGGAGTCCTCCCCACGGCGAGCGGAAGCCTTATAACACAACTGTACGCCGATTTGCGGGGGAGGAATGTGGTGTCACCGCCAGACACCACACTTGCTAGGTGGTAGCCTTTAAATCGGCCGCGGTCCGCTAGTATACGTCGGACCCGCGTGTCGCCACTGTCAGTGATTGCAGACCGAGCGCCGCCACACGGCAGGTCTAGAGAGACGTCCTAGCACTCGCCCCAGTTGTACAGCCGACTTTGCTAGCGATGGTTCACTGACAAATTACGCTCTCATTAGCCGAGACGATAGTTAGCATAGCCTTCAGCTACGTCATTTGCTACGACCTAGCAAGGCGCCATTATCATTTGCTATTGATCTTGTAATTCATGTATCATCAAGAGCGATGTTCTCCAATTATGGATTAAAGTTAAGTATTCCAGCAGCTACGTTCTTTTCTTGACAGTATAATTACTTTACGTGTTCCAGACCTCACGCCACCCTGCGTGAGTTAAAACGCGTGCATTTCGGCCTCCTCTAGCAACACGGTGTTGGCTCTTTTGCCAACATTACACATTATGACTTTTGAACACTATTGAGGTAAATACATTGTTTGTTCTCTATAAAAATCTTTCATTTGCTAACTATGCCTATCAGTAGTTAGTCCCTTCAGTAGTTTGAATCTTTTATTTAGCTGGCAGTAGTGGTGCACGCTGTATTGCAGTAGCTTGAGTAACGAAGATTTTTGTGAGGTAAGTGATTTCTAAAAGGTATAGTTTAATGTTAGTCAGGGCCATTCTTTTGTAGGTATTATTGAAAGTCAGATTGCGTTGCGCTAAAAATACTGTGTATCAGTTTAAGCACAGTCCTGTATAATTTTTCTAAGGGGACGTTTCATAATAACCACGTAATATGGCCGTCCCCTCAATCTAGATTTGCGATACATTCACATTTATATACGTTCTCTCCAAAACTGTATTTGCAGGTACTTGACAATGGTGATAAAAGCTGAAACAGTCTGTGATGAATGAAGATTAGTTATTATAAGCAATTATTCTGGTACACCTTTCTAATAATCATTTCATTATGTGACATTATGCTGCTGGCCTTAAAGAAGAGAAATTATAGACAATAATTCCACTGAATTCTCTGGGATTCATGATAGTCCTCTGGGCATTACAAAAGGTGGGAAGTGGCTCTTAATCGGGTGTGTAATCAGCACAGACGGTAGTGCAGTCATAATAGTTTCCTCCCACGCTGGCCACAACTCTAAGGAGTTCTTGTGCCAGGCGTTCCATTCCTCAACAAGTGTGATTGAGAAGTATTGGATGGTCGTTGGTGTTTGTGGATCTTCTGAAATACTTCTCCCCAACACGTCACACTTGCTCTAAGAAATTTAAGTTGGAGAAATAGGCAGGCCACTCCATTCGCCGAATATTCTATCGTTGCAATCTCTCCTCCACCAACATTGTCCTAAGCGATCACACATTTTCACCCATAACAATGAATGTGAGACCGATTTCACTTCTGAAAAGACGTACACGGGAAGGCTTGCTTTGTCACAGTAACATTAACCTGTCACTAACTCATGCTGAAAAATTTCTAGGTCAGTACAAGTAGGAGGGCAAAGTGGACATCACCTCACTGTTGTCAAAGTTATTCAAGATGGTATTTCGGTATCACCCCACTCTGCATGGTTGCCAAATTTATAGTCCCCACTTAAACCCATTGTTCAGTTCTCATTACACTCTGCTTGGTTACCAAATTTATAATTCTCCTTAACCTATTCTTCTATTAAGTGGTTTCCCATGTCAACCCCTCTCACTCTGCGAAATCCCCCATCCCCATCCCCTTTCCCACCTGGAAACTGGCGGGAAAAAGACTCAGGTGATTGGCTATTTGGCAGGGAATCGGTTACAGTGTATGAAATAACGTTTAAAGAATTTCTGGAAGACAAGGCAATATGTGGAATATTGTCACGTAGGACAAGGTGTAATCAGATGAATGACGAACACTAACTTCACTTAATGAAGGTTTATTCAGCACTTGCACATACAAGAGCGCGGAGCGAACTGCCTCCGTCAGAGAACATACAGTATATACACAGCTACAGAACATTCCAGTACAATGATTCTTGACATTTGTGGATACATCTACAATACACTCGAATCGAATATACACTCCTGGAAATAGAAATAAGAACACCGTGAATTCATTGTCCCAGGAAGGGGAAACTTTATTGACACATTCCTGGGGTCAGATACATCACATGATCACACCGACAGAACCACAGGCACATAGACACAAGCAACAGAGCATGCACAATGTCGGCACTAGTACAGTGTATATCCACCTTTCGCAGCAATGCAGGCTGCTATTCTCCCATGGAGACGATCGTAGAGATGCTGGATGTAGTCCTGTGGAACGGCTTGCCATGCCATTTCCACCTGGCGCCTCAGTTGGACCAGCGTTCGTGCTGGACGTGCAGACCGCGTGAGACGACGCTTCATCCAGTCCCAAACATGCTCAATGGGGGACAGATCCGGAGATCTTGCTGGCCAGGGTAGTTGACTTACACCTTCTAGAGCACGTTGGGTGGCACGGGATACATGCGGACGTGCATTGTCCTGTTGGAACAGCAAGTTCCCTTGCCGGTCTAGGAATGGTAGAACGATGGGTTCGATGACGGTTTGGATGTACCGTGCACTATTCAGTGTCCCCTCGACGATCACCAGTGGTGTACGGCCAGTGTAGGAGATCGCTCCCCACACCATGATGCCGGGTGTTGGCCCTGTGTGCCTCGGTCGTATGCAGTCCTGATTGTGGCGCTCACCTGCACGGCGCCAAACACGCATACGACCATCATTGGCACCAAGGCAGAAGCGACTCTCATCGCTGAAGACGACACGTCTCCATTCGTCCCTCCATTCACGCCTGTCGCGACACCACTGGAGGCGGGCTGCACGATGTTGGGGCGTGAGCGGAAGACGGCCTAACGGTGTGCGGGACCGTAGCCCAGCTTCATGGAGACGGTTGCGAATGATCCTCGCCGATACCCCAGGAGCAACAGTGTCCCTAATTTGCTGGGAAGTGGCGGTGCGGTCCCCTACGGCACTGCGTAGGATCCTACGGTCTTGGCGTGCATCCGTGCGTCGCTGCGGTCCGGTCCCAGGTCGACGGGCACGTGCACCTTCCGCCGACCACTGGCGACAACATCGATGTACTGTGGAGACCTCACGCCCCACGTGTTGAGCAATTCGGCGGTACGTCCACCCGGCCTCCCGCATGCCCACTATACGCCCTCGCTCAAAGTCCGTCAACTGCACATACGGTTCACGTCCACGCTGTCGCGGCATGCTACCAGTGTTAAAGACTGCGATGGAGCTCCGTATGCCACGGCAAACTGGCTGACACTGACGGCGGCGGTGCACAAATGCTGCGCAGCTAGCGCCATTCGACGGCCAACACCGCGGTTCCTGGTGTGTCCGCTGTGCCGTGCGTGTGATCATTGCTTGTACAGCCCTCTCGCAGTGTCCGGAGCAAGTATGGTGGGTCTGACACACCGGTGTCAATGTGTTCCTTTTACCCCGGCCTCAGGTGTGTCATGAGATTTCTGTAGAACATCTAAGCGCATGTGTTTAGGAATCACTAGTAGCCACCTCTTTCCAAACGGATCAAAGTTTTTCTTGCAAAGTAATCCATTAACTACCTTACATTGTCCTTTCACATTCTCTGACCGATTTAAACAAGCATAATTTGAGATATCTTGGCGTCCTTCTGCTCAGCAGAGAGATCCTGTAGTGCAGCGAGGCAGTCACTATCTTCATCAAAGTCTTGATGGTCTTGCACTGGGTTTCTTGAGAGACAGTCGGCATCTTGGTGTTTCCTTCCACTTTTGTACACTATGGTAATGTCAAACTCTTGAAGACGTAGTGCCCACCTGGCGAGTCGTCCTGTTGGATCATTAAGACCTGTCAACCAACAAAGTGAATGATGGTCTGTAACTACTGTGAATGGCCTTCCATAGAGATACTGTCGAAATTTGCACATAGCGCAGATCACAGCAAGACATTCTCTTTCTCTAGTTGAGTAGTTTCTCTTGGCTTTTGTAAGTGTCCTAGAAGCATAGGCTATAACCTTCTCTTTCCCATCCGAAATTTGCACCAGAACAGCACCGATCCCATACCCACTGGCGGTCTGTAGGTACTCTCTCATCGTACAGACTAATTACAGGGTCAGTCGTCAGAGCTTTTCGCAGTACATCGAAAGAATCTTGTTGAGCACCACCACAGATAAATTTAGTATTAGCTTTCAACAACTCTTGGAGTGGCCTGGCTTTGATACAAAAGTCTTTGATAAAACGACGTTAATAAGAACATAATTCGAGGAAGCTTCTCACATCTCCAATACTTTTAGGAATAGTAAATTCCGTTATAGATCTCACCTTTTCTGGTTCTGGCTGCACACCTTCGTTTGACACAAGGTATCCAAGTATTTTGATTTCTTTTGCTCCAGAGAGACACTTTATTGGATTAAGTTTCAATACGCCTTGTTGGAGACACTTATGAACGGCCCTCAGTCTTTTTATATGTTCATCAAAAGTCTCTGAGAACACTATAATGTCATCTAAATAACAAAGACACATCGTCCACTTCAGGTGACGTAGAACATTATCCATCATCCGTTCAGAAGTTGCTGGGGCATTACACAAACCAAACGGCATTACCTTAAACTCATACAGGCCCGGAGGAGTGATGAATGCAGTTTTCTCACGATCAGCCTCATCTACTTCGATTTGCCAGTGTCCCAAGTTCATGTCCATGGTTGAGAAAAACTTTGCCCCCTTCAGGCAATCTAGTGTATCGTCAGTTCGTGGAAGAGGGTAAACGTCCTTTTCAGTTATCTTGTTAAACTTCCTGTAATCAACACAAAAGCGCCAGCTGCCATCCTCCTTCCTGACGAGGACCACTGGTGATGACCATGGGCTCTGCGAATGCTGAATGATGTAATTCTTCATCATTTTCTGTACCTCCTCTCGAATTATTCGACGTTCCTTTGCTGACACACTGCATGTTCTCTGGCTTATTGGTTGATGGTCTCCAGTGCTAATCCCGTGCTTCACCATCGATTTGTCTAATTTGCTCTTCACCTGTGGACTGAAGCATTCAGAGAACTCTTGAAGAATGGCAGGTAGCTTCTTCTGTTGTTCCTTAGTGAGATCTGGTGATAGTCGAGCTTCCATCCTTCAGTTTTGCAAAGCACAGTACTAACGAAATGCATTCGGCCTGTAAAGGAGACTCCTTGCAAAATAACTGTGCGACCTATTTCAAAATAGTGCTGAAGTATGTGACACCAGTACCAAATAGAACTATTGAAGGTATAAAGAACGGGCAGAACGAATTGTCGCAGGTTTGTCTGACCGACACAACAAAGTTCACACGATTCGCACTCGACTTCCTCGCTTTCGCTTAACTGACTACCGTGCCGGCAGGAGGGCCATCTGCCCACAGTGTTAAAATAAAGATATCCTGCTTGATAACTATTAAGGAACACAGACATTGTTGGACAGGAATAAGCGCTGGCAATGATGGATAGATGATGGATAGAGGCAATGATGGATAGAGGTGGAGTGGTATATTCATAGGCAAAAGTGGACAGATTTCACCACCCCTAAACAGACGGATGCAGAATAATTACCGTGTAACACTGCTGTGGTGTAACGGCAGCTCTCGCAAAGATGTGCAGCCGTGTTTGGCCACTGTGCATAATGCCTGCCCTTACCATCACGCCTAGGCCGTACCGACGATCTTCATGAACATTCTGTGGAATGTGTCACGTCCTCCCCCTCCCCCCCCACCCCTCTCTTCCCATCCTATATGGTGGCCAGAATATCTTGCCACGATGAATCGGAATCGTTGGAGAACATGGAGAACATCACTCTGGATCACTCTTGCTGACGGGAACCAACATGGTCCCTACACCTACGAACTCTTTCTCGACGACGGTGTGCCTGAAGTGGGATGCATGTAACAGGCTTCCGAGCATATAAACCAGCCAGATCTAGTCGCTGCTAAATGGTTCTGCGAGAGAGACACGTACCGGTAGCAGTTGCAAGGTCTGCACAGATCTTCCTAGGAGTAAGATATCTGTTCCTCCTCGACACTAGGGCTATGTAGCAATCCTCTTGGAATGTCGTGGTCCGTATACGACCATTGGCATGCTTTTGTATAGCATTTCCAAGTTCAGCGACTTTTCGATTGCAAGATGATACTTTTGGATACACCCATTGCTGTAGCCACAGTAGTGACACTTCGAGCCGTCTAGCTGCTGGTTCGCGATCGTAAAATGCAAATAATGTCTTTTAGGCATGTTGTCGTACCACACGGAGTGTCACACTAATCAGTTCCACAAAAACTTCAGCAAACACTGTACTGCATGAACTGTCAAATGCGTACAGAGCATTCGTGCACGGGCTTCACTACAGTTAATACATATCGCCCCCTATATTTCCTTTTACTATCACCCTGTGCGTAGCTATTTTTGAACCGTGGATTTACTTTCAAAATCTTTTCTTAAAGAATTTACTTTATTTACTAGCGATTCATCAAGAACATTAACACATTTAATCACACTATGTGAGCGTGGAAGTAGTTGCCAATGGGTAACTGACAAAAACAAATTTCTTTCAACAAATGGAAATTTTATTCCTAAAAACCCTTTCTTAAAAAAAAACAGATTTAAATATTATAATCAGAAAGCACCCTCTAAATATCGAGTTACAATGTATTCAGAGGCAGAAATAACATTTTTTGTTTTTTCTTAGTATGAGCTTTCGGGCTGAGAAACTTGCCGCTCCCTTTTAACACGGCCGTAGTCACGACCGCTCACAACAACGTCTGAAAGACTACACTGGTGCAAATCTGCAACACACCAGATTACTTTAAACTAAAAATTTTAACAACAAACACAAACTATCCACCCCTTAGCAGGGATGGAAATGGTACAAAACACTCACATTAAAAAAAAAAATACTTGCCACCTAAAGCGCTACTTGTTTTTAAAAGAAAACTCTTACGGTGGAAGGGTAGCAACTTTATATACTAAAATGACCATTTAAATAAAAAACCATGAAGTGCAGTCTTACATAAAATGTACAAACATGCTCTACATTACACATATACCGCCTCTCAAGATGATAGGCAAGATAAAAACATATTTCAGGAATTCAGCCTTTACATCTTAAGCAATAAATTCGTTAACACCGAATCCGACAAACATGACAGAGGCAGCTATTAACGTGCGGCAGACCGACAGACAGACAGACAGACACTAACTGCCTAACAAATGCGGACGGGAGACAGACGAGCAAGCTGGGGACGAGAGACTGACCAAGAAAACAAGTAGAATTCAACAAGTAAATGAAACAACATATCACGAATCACTTAACTTCTAATAAACTCCGATGTCTGGCTAAGACCTGGCGCAGCACCCCAAAACGCTCTCCCGAACCGTCCGCTGCCAGCCGCTTCAACGAACGCAGGAAGGCGCGCCGATCTCCCGTCTCACGGCGTCGCAGCTCGACCCGGCCAGACCGATGTCGTGAGTTGACTCCTGCTGCTCTCGTGTCGGCCGCGAAGCCACTACTCCTCGCTATACGGGGCGGCACACTGGACTGACGTGGTGACCTCACATGCGCCGACGCTCCAGACGGACCACTCATCTTGTGTCCCAGTGCGCGACCCTGAGTTCAGCGACCAGTGTTACGGGAGCAGCATTAATTGGCTGACTTGTGAATGAGTTCCCAGTTTCTTGTAGCTTGAATTCAAAGCTACTGCTATAGTTCAATTCTTTTATCTTGGCGGTTCACGCATGCTCGCCCAGACGCGGGAGATTGCTGCGTTGCCAGTTGTACATGCCAAGAGAAGCAGCACCATAGTATAGTTCGCAAACTTAAGTTTGGGGGGGAGCGCGCTGTTTATGAAGTAAAGCCACCACGGCCGCATTAACCCTTTCGCTGCTACAGAGACGTGCTCCCCGCATTCCGCGATGTGCGTGATTTTGTCATCACTGCACTGCTCGCCTGTGCAGACACATGGTGTTCCGACTGCTTTGACACACTTTATCATTCGATTTCACAAAAACTACTCGACCCAAAAATTTGATTTTTACACATCTTCTTGACTGATACCTTCCCCCCATAAATGACTTAATTTTGTTTCGATGTTCAACGCAGTTATTGTGCAGCATTAGAAGTAGTAAACCATTGCACGAGATTTTGAAGAGTTTGCAGAGGTAAAAGTCCATAGCGTATACTTTCCGTGTAGTCGATTTTAGTTGCCACTAGAAATTTCAAAAAATTACATTCAAACGAATAAAATTCATGGAGTAAGACACTTCGATATTGTTTTTAAAATAAAGAAAATATTAAGCATCGATCAATTTTTGAACTCAGAACCCTTTGCCTCGCAGCCATGCACTTTAACCATTACGCTAACGCAGCTCGTCATTCAACGTTACTACCGGAGGACTTTAAAACATTACGCAAAATACCGACAAACACTGTTGGTATGATTATGAATTATTCACGTTTCGTCGAAGTACAATAGGAAATAAACAATTACCGCTGTTCTTTATTGCGAAAAAGCGGTTAGTGAGAATGATAGAAACAGCTTTCCTTGCTATCGCCTGAATTAGGAGGCTTATAGCTTGTTTGGTTTAATTAATTACTAGAAAATGAAGCAATTGGTATAAAGAAAGCTTTTTCCAAACTTTCTATAAAAGAAAGTCTGCTATCAAGACTTTGCTTTTGTTCAATTACTTTATTTATGAGTGAACGTTTCTAAAACTGAAGACACTCGTCCGTGCTCTGGCAACGTCGTTCTCTGTTCATTGGCTGACTGTGTTTAATGACGTCAGATGCGCAGAACGAACCTAAACTCGGCAGCCGTCATAAATGACGCGCACTTTAACGTTTATAGACACTGTTTGAGTGCAGGCCAATGTAGGAAACTCACTGTCATTTCCATTGAGTGGAACTAGTTTGTTCTTCATTTGTAATTGTTCATCCTTGTGTTTAACAATTTGTTAGTTTAGAATGAAACAGGCAGAAAGGAATACAAACGCCTCAAAAATTAGCTCGACAGGAAGTGCAAAATGGCTAAGCAGGGATGGCTAGAGGACAGGTGTAACGATGTAGAGGCACATATCACTCAGGGTAAGATAGATACTGCCTACAGGAAAATTAAAGAGACCTTTGGAGAAAAGAGGACAACTTGTATGAATATCAAGAGCACAGATGGAAACCCAGTGCTTAGCAAAGAAGGGAAAGCAGAAAGGTGAAAGGAGTATATAGAGGGTCTTTACAAGGGCGATGTTCTTGAGGACAATATTATAGAAATGGAAGAGAATTTAGATGAAGATGAAATGGGAGATATGATACTGCGTGAAGAGTTTGACAGAGCACTGAAAGATCTAAGTCGAAGCAAGGCCCCGGGAGTAGACAACATCCCATTAGAACTAATGACAGCCTTGGGTGAGCCAGGCCTAACAAAACTCTACCATTTAGTGAGCAAGATGTATGAGACAGGCGAAATACCCTCAGACATCAAAAAGAATATAATAATTCCAATCGCAAAGAAAGCAGGTGTTCGCAGATGTGAAAATTACCGAACTATCAGTTTAATAATCCACGGCTGCAAAATACTAACACGAATTCTTTACAGACGAATGGAAAAACTGGTAGAAGCCGACCTCGGGGAAGATCAGTTTGGATTCCGCAGAAATGTTGGAACACGTGAGCCAATACTGACCCTACGACTTATCTTAGAAAATAGATTAAGAAAAGGCAAACCTACGTTTCTAGCATTTGTAGACTTAGAGAAAGCTTTTGACAATTTTGAGTGGAATACTCTCTTTCAAATTCTAAAGGTGGCAGGGGTATAATACAGGGAGCGAAATGCTATTTATAATGGCTCGAGCACTATGGGACGTAACTTCTTAGGTCATCAGTTCCCTAGAACTTAGAACTACTTAAACCTAACTAACCTAAGGACATCACACACATCCATGCCCGACGCAGGATTCGAACCTGCGACCGCAGCGGTCGCGCAGCTCCAGACTGTAGCGCCTAGAACCGCTCGGCCACTCGGGCCGGCGGCTATTTATAATTTGTATAGAAACCAGATGGCGGTTATAAGAGTCGAGGGGCATGAAAGGGAAGCAGTGGTTGGGAAGGGAGTGAGACAGGGTTGTAGCCTATCCCCGATGTTATTCAATCTGTATATTGAGCAAGCAGTAAATGAAACAAAAGAAAAGTTCGGAGTAGGTATTAAAATCCATGGAGAAGAAATAAAAACTTTGAGGTTCACCGATGACATTGTAATTCTGTCAGAGAGAGCAAAGGACCTGGAAGAGCAGTTCCACGGAATGGACAATGTCTTGAAAGGAGGATATAAGATGAACATCAACAAAAGCAAAACGAGGATAATGGAATGTAGTCGAATTAAATCGGTTGATGCTGCCGGAATTAGATTAGGAAATGAGACACTTAAAGTAGTAAAGGAATTTTGCTATTTTGGGAGCAAAATAACTGATGATGGTCGAAGTAGAGAGGATATAAAATGTAGACTGGCAATGGCAAGGAAAGCGATTCTGAAGAAGAGAAATTTGTTAACATCGAGTTTAGATTTAAATGTCAGGAAGTCGTTTCTGAAAGTATTTGTATGGAGTGTAGCCATTTATGGAAGTGAAACGTGGACGATAAATAGTTTAGACAAGAAGAGAATAGAAGCTTTTGAAATGTGGTGCTACAGAAAGAATGCTGAAGATTAGAAGGGTAGATCACATAACTAATGAGGAGGTATGGAACAGAATTGGAGAGAAGAGAAATTTGTGGCACAACGTGAGTAGAAGAAGGGATCGGTTGGTAGGGCATATTCTGAGGCATCAAGGGATCACCAATTTAGTATTGGAGGGCAGCGTGGAGGGTAAAAATCGTAGAGGGAGACCAAGGGATGAGTACACTAAACAGATTCAGAAGGATGTAGGTTGCAGTAGGTACTGGGAGATGAAGAAGCTTGCACAGGATAGAGTAGCATGGAGAGCTGCATCAAACCAGTCTCTGGACTGTAGACCACAACAACAACAAAAAATGAAAATGTGTGTGAAATCTTATGGGACTTAACTGCTAAGGTCACCAGTCCGTAAGCTTACACACTACTTAACCTAAATTATATCCTAAGGACAAACACACACACCCACGCACGAGGGAGGATTCGAACCTCCGTCGGGACCAGCCGCACAGTGCATGACGTCATCGCCTCAGACCGCTCGGCTAATCCCGCGCGGCACTACAACAATTTAGAATCTTAGTCTGGTATGTTTCAGCCCATCCATGGACCTGTGTCGCCTCCGAAGTTAACAGGCTAGACCTTGGGGCAGGTTTCCGCTGCCCTGGTCGGCCACGGGTTTGGCGCCGCTCTCTTAGCGACAGACCGATATGCCGCTGTTAGAAAAGGCCGAGCTATCTCATGTCGGTCTCCTGACGGTTCGAGGCCGGAGCTGTAAAACAGTAATAACTTAACTGTAAGTAGATTACTTTCTTAAACACACCTGGTTTTATTCTGACGGCTGTTAACATTTAAATTCGGAACCTACTTAGCAGCAACCTAGTGATATGTAATTAATCATTTATTGACGGCCGTGGTGCGTTTTGATGCTAAATATCTTGTAACCTGAATTGCTATCAATTAAAGACTTACTGGGTGAGGTGGCGTACGTTGCTTGGTTGCAATTGTTAACTGGAAGGTTGTTAACAGTGTTTGGTAAGCTCCAGGAGCGCATTTTTCTAAAATCGCAGATATTATTCAAATTATTTTAATAAGATATATTGTTCTTGGTAGATGGTTAAGCACCAGGTGTGTGTTTTTCTAAAATTGAGCATTTGGTTCAAATTGTTTTGAAAAGATAAATTGTTATTGACAGATAGTTTAGTAAGCGCTAGGTGCATATTTACTAAAATCTGAAATTTATTAAAATTCTTACAAACATCCGCTTTACAGAGTGTTGCGGCGTATTTTACATAACTACAAATTGTTTACTGTGTAATCAGCATTTCATTCGAGTATTACAACCAGGAAGAAATTTGCGTAATTTTGTCCATGGACTCACTCGTTGAACTTGCACAAATAAATTGTCATATTGCGAACTGTGAGGGATGTTGCTGCTGCCGAGCTAAACTTCCCACTCCACAGCCTTGTGTGCTGACCTCTGTGACCTGTCTGTATGACCATCATTTCATTTAGCAATTGTCAAGAAGTATAAAGTTACCCAAGCTATAGAAACAACGGACTCCGTACGGCGTAAAGAGGGAGAATTAGTAATAAAGGTGCAATCTTCTAATTCCTTCTTTCCACGGATTTAAACGGAAAAAGGAACACACCTGGATGTTAATTAACGACTTAGTTCAACGGCCTTCTTGTATTAAATTCTTGGACAGATGTAAACAAACTTATGAATGCTCCGTGGGTTGTTTTAATTTTTGTAAGACTGAATTCCTGGATTATTTTGTTATTCAGTTTTTCGCGGAAGGATAATGATTACATGCTCATGAGTTGTTATTCCAGAATTTTTCTTGAACAGGAGGACTATCAGATTCTTTGTACAGCAAAGCCGCAAAATTTCTCGGTCGGTGAGTGAATATCATATTCAAAAGAATCACTGTTTAATTCCCTGATATGTGTTACAATCTGAGTTGGAATTATGTATACAACGTGGAATACAATCCTTATTTTCACTCCCCTCTATTCCACTCTTTCCCTTTGTGCGCTTATGGAAATACTATGAACTGTAAGGCACGGGCTATATCACATTCGATCTCTTTCAAGTGATGTTCAACATTTTCTATATGAAGGACACTGCGTGTCAACATAAGATAATTTGATAATGCTAGCCCTCCCATAACCTTTTTCGGTAGATATTGCTCCATGTGACACAAAACAAAAAAATACTCGAACTTCCCTGTGAGACAAATACCGTTTTATATTGCGGTTACAAATTCTCTAAGCGTGGTGGTACCACTTACTTTTCAGAAAAATCCGAGCGATTTCAGCGTAAAAATGAGATGCAAAAGAATTGAAAAGATCTAAAAATGAGATAAAACATTATTTCTGTCCGAGAGAAGAAACGGTGTGACCATACGAGCTGATGAAAATTTACAACAATGTGTTAACTCCGTTCGACCGATGTTGCGTGTCTGAAAGGGATCCACCAAAGGGAAAGAGAATACGCACACATGGAATCGTTGATTATACTCATGCACTCGCTCTCAAAGAACATACGCTATCACAGAGATAGATGGATGACGTACGCCTTGTGTTCTTATGTAGACTCGCGCCTTTTTACGAGTGGCAATTGAGATAGGTACGAGTCCGACAGAACAAAGACCCTAGCGCTCCCTTCGCTCGCGAATGTTTGACATTTCCCTTTAGACTCACGGGAGTTGTTTTCTAGTCGCAATTTCCTGGAGATAACGTTAGCTTATTTCAAGCAATAATATCAAATACCTACAGATTTTTGCGATTAAGACACAAATATTCCAATAGGGATGTGATACCATGTTTCTCCACCATAATGAATCTATGATCCAAAATTAAAGCGGCAAGAAATTCCTGTCTTTCCTGCCACGACTTTCTTTGACTAAGGTTCCCGAAACTGTTAAAACATTTCCCATTCCTCGCGATGGGAGTCGGAAAGCATAACAGATCCGAATCTGAGACAGATACAACAGTCTAATTTTGGCAACAGCATTTCAGTCCTTCAGCGCTGTGGGTTTTGCGTCGTGTATGTATTGTATGCGGAATTATCGAGAGAAAAATCTGATGTTCATGACTATGATGATGTTGATTCTTGGTGGTTGTATGTTAAATATCTACGTAAGTTATTTTGTACCTGGCCGTTCCCATTTAATACAAGCCGCGCGGGATTAGCCGAGAGGTCTTGGGCGTTGCAGTCATGGACTTTGCGGCTGGTCCCGGCGGAGGTTCGAGTCCTCTCTCGGACATGGGTGCGTGTGTTTGTCCCTAGGATGATTTAGGTTAAGTAGTGTGTAAGCTTAGGGACTGATGACCTCAGCAGTTAAGTCCCATAAGATTTCACACACGGTCTTCCATTTACTACAAATATTCTGTTCCTATTTAATGCAGATCATATTAATGTTTATAAGTTGCGACGTGAAACATAGAGCTTAGCAGAATGTTTTGATGATGACTAAAAACTTGAAATTGACCAATAGAAAATAAACTGAAATTTGTACAGCCCAAACGGACGTTCTTTTGTTCACAATAATTTACATGGTTGTATAACGATCTCACGGCCCCTCTTTCTTATAGAGTGCTCTTAGCTGCTACAACAACGCACCTGATGCGCACTGCTTGTTTGTAAATTATGCCCCAGAAAATCATGCCCATAACATTTGTCTGGCCCTGGAGATATTTCCATATCATTCTAATGAGATAATGTCTGAGATCTCAATCCATACTGCATCTGAACTGCTGTGGTTCTACTACACGATAGAGAAAGGACGAAAATGTGCCACTTTCCAAAATATTAACAATAATAACTTCTTACAAGACTAATAAGTTACCGATAAATGAACCGTACGTAAGCTACTATTTAAAAATACACATTTGGAACTTTAGTAAATATGTATTTTGAGTTGATTACTATCATAGAACTTAACTAAAGCTGATGACAGAAACAAACCAGGCTTCGAATGAGCTGCTTTTGAAATGAATTTCAGTCCATCAAAATGTGTTAACGAAAATGTCTACCAAGACGAGTACAGGAAGCTAAGCAGGCAAGGCGAACAACTATTCTTTCTGTAATCTCTTTCTCTAACACGACTTAATACTATAGTTTCACTCTGATATATCAAATTTTGGATTTTACATTTTATTGTGCGTTGGATTTTTCCACTCTTTATTTGCAGGTTTTACCTAAGAAAAGCTCGGTTACATTGCAAATGTTATTTTCGAACAGGGATACTGTCTTCCTAGAAGACAACAGTGTAGTTGTAACTGTTAGCCCTGTCTATGTGTTACAATGTCTGAGATGGGGAACATACCCTTTCTTGATCAATCTCTTTGCTAGAGAACCGTCTATGATTGGTTGATATGCGGATCTTCCCGCCGTGATATGTAGCAAATACAGGGTGATTCAAAAAGAATACCACAACTTTAAAAATGTGTATTTAATGAAAGAAACATAATATAACCTTCTGTTATACATCATTACAAAGAGTATTTAAAAAGGTTTTTTTCACACAAAAACAAGTTCACAGATGTTCAATATGGCCCCGTCCAGACACACGAGCAATATCAACCCGATACTCCAACTCGTTCCACACTCTCTGTAGCATATCAGGCGTAACAGTTTGGATAGCTGCTGTTATTTCTCGTTTCAAATCATCAATGGTGGCTGGGAGAGGTGGCCGAAACACCATATCCTTAACATACCCCCATAAGAAAAAATCGCAGGGGGTAAGATCAGGGCTTCTTGGAGGCCAGTGATGAAGTGCTCTGTCACTGGCTGCCTGGCGGCCGATCCATCGCCTCGGGTAGTTGACGTTCAGGTTTCATAACTAACCTTTTTCGTAGGACTCTCCATACAGTTGATTGTGGAATTTGCAGCTCTCTGCTAGCTCTGCGAGTCGATTTTCCTGGGCTGCGAACAAATGCTTGCTGGATGCGTGCTACATTTTCATCACTCGTTCTCGGCCGTCCAGAACTTTTCGCTTTGCACAAACACCCATTCTCTGTAAACTGTTTATACCAACGTTTAATACACCACCTATCAGGAGGTTTAACACCATACTTCGTTCGAAATGCACGCTGAACAACTGTCGTCGATTCACTTCTGCCGTACTCAATAACACAAAAAGCTTTCTGTTGAGCGGTCGCCATCTTAGCATCAACTGACGCTGACGCCTAGTCAACAGCGCCTCAAGCGAACAAATGTACAACTAAATGAAACTTTATAGCTCCCTTAATTCGCCGACAGATAGTGCTTAGCTCTGCCTTTTGTCGTTACAGAGTTTTAAATTCCTAAGGTTGTGGTATTCTTTTTGAATCACCCTGTATAAATACAGAACATAACAATGAAGGAAATGCAGTTCCTACAAAAACAAGTAGCGCACGGTATCTAACTAATTTGTCGTGTAACTAATAAATAATATCATATTTCCATAACAGGTTATCAGAATGGTTACAGAATGAGATGATACTATGTCACAAGACATTCGACAGACAGCATTGCGCTATTCATGTAAATAAGAATAAAATTGAAAACAGAATGGGGCAAAAATATTCCACAGCAACACAACAGTTAATAGTGGATGTTTTTAGCAGTTGTTTTCAGAAACGCTCGTTAGTGATTTTTTTATTCTAGGATGTTGGTCAAGACCTCTTTCTGCAGTCGATTCAGTTCCTGTGAAAGGGCCTGTGCAAGTTCATCACTCTGATGGACAGTAAGTACTGTGTCCTCAGTTTACTCTGCAAAGGCACGCATATTTATGTTGAACTATGACCATTCACATGAGACCATATAATAAGGGAAAGCCCTAGTAATTCTGTTTTATTCAGAATTATTTGAATCAGTCCTAAACTCGGTGTAGCCTTCCTCTTGAGACTGTTATGGCCTAACGAAACTACAATCGATTGGTCATAACTGTGGGTTCTTTGATTGCTCTGGGAGATGGCAGATCGGTACTACAACATGCGAAATATCAGCTCACTTTATTACAAGAATGATAAGGATTTACTTAACTTTATACGGTCCATTTCTGCAAGAACGAGCCGAATATTTACAGCTATCTTTGAACAGTAAAGCATCACTTGATGCACATAGTTACAAACTCTTCTCTTGAAGTACTAGATCAACATTTACAAATGTACAGTTCCATCTAAGACATGAATAGCATGGGTGTCCTAACTCCACTACTGGCCATTAAAATTGCTACACCAAGAAGAAATTCAGATGATAAACGGGTATTCATTGGACAAATATATTATACTAGAACTGACATGTGATTACATTTTCACGCAATTTGGGTGCATAGATCCTGAGAAATCAGTACCCAGAACAACCACCTCGGGCCATAATAACGGCATTGATACGCCTGGGCCTCGAGTCAAACAGAGCTTGGATGGCATGTACAGGTACAGCTGCCCATGCAGCTTCAACGCGATACCACAGTTCATCAAGAGTAGTGACTGGCGTATTGTGACGAGCCAGTTGCTCGGCCACCATTTACCAGACGTTTTCAGTTGGTGAGAGATTTGGAGAATGTGCTGGCCAGGGCAGCTGTCGAACATTTTCTGTCTCCTGAAAGGCCCGTACAGGACCTGCAACATGCGGTCGTGCATTGTCCCGCTGAAATGTAGGGTTTCGCGGGGATCGAATGAAGGGTGGAGCCACGGGTCGTAACACATCTGAAATGTTACGTCCACTGTTAAAAAAGTGCCGTCAATGCGAACAAGAGGTGACCGAGACGTGTAACCAATGGCACACCATACAATCACGCCGGGTGATACGCCAGTATGGCGATGACGAATACACGCTTCCAATGTGGGTTCACCGCGATGTCGCCAAACACGGATGCAAGCATCATGATGCTGTAAACAGAACCTGGATTCATCCGAAAAAATGACGTTCTGCCATTCGTGCACCCAGATTCGTCGTTGAGTACACCATCGCAGGCGCTCCTGTCTGTGATGCAGCGTCAAGGGTAACTGCAGCCATGCTCTCCGAGCTGATAGTCCATTCTGCTGCAAACGTCGTCGAACTGTTCGTGCAGATGGTTGTTGTCATGCAAACATCCCCATCTGTTGACTCAGAGATCGAGATGGCTGCACGATCCGTTTCAGCCGTGCGGATAAGATGCCTGTCATCTCGACTGCTATTGATACGAGGCCGTTGGGATCCAGCACGGCGTTCCGTATTACCCTCCTGAACCCACTGGTTCCATATTCTGCTAACAGTCATTGGATCTCGACCAACGCGAGCAGCAATGTCGCGATACGATAAACCGCAATCGCGATAGGCTACAATCCGACCTTTATCAAAGTCGGAAACGTGATGGTACGCATTTCTCCTCCTTACACGAGGCATCACAACAACGTTTCACCAGGCAACGCCGGTCAACTGCTGTTTGTGTATGAGAAATCGGTTGGAAACTTTCCTCATGTCAGCACGTTGCAGGTGTCGCCACCGGCGCGAACCTTGTGTGAATGCCCTGAAAAGCTAATCATTTGCATATCACAGCAACGTCTTCCTGTCGGTTAAATTTCGCGTCTGTAGCACGTCATCTTCATGGTGTAGCAATTTTAATGGCCAGTAGTGTAGATGATGTTGATTGCTTCATCAGGGGCCACGAACTGGGCCATAGCGCTTCCACGCTCAGCTCTATGTTGACCTCGCGTGTGATGTCTCTGCTGTGCTGAGAGAGAGGAGGTCTCTCCAGGAAGATGCAATTCGTTGTTGCTGGTTGCTCCGAGACGTCACTGCTGTCTGTGACACAGATGCACGTTGCCCACGCTGATGCGGCACCACGATCGTTGGACGATACCATATGGATAATACCCTGTAAACCCGAACTGCGTAAGATACCATATAATTCAACAGTTCTTCATGTGTTGCTACTGCACATGAAGCTGTGATCGCTGACAGCTTCTGGAAGAGATGTATCACTTCAGAACAATATGTGTGTCCTTAAGGGGCTCCGGAACGCCCTATACTTGCAATGTTAAAATAACGCTTATAAATTACATCTTTCCTCACAAATTATTTGAGGTAGGAAGTTGAACTTTTTACAGATTATTTATTGGAATATGGGCTACAACTTAACACAGGGATTTTACAAAATTTTAGTTCAGTTATTAAAGATGATTTTTTTTCAATTGTAATGAAAATTCACAACATTTTTTTGCAATTTTTTATTTATATATTCAAAAATATACAGTTTTTTGGAAAAAGGCTGTCTTAAATTATGCAGAAGGTACTGTGTAACATTTACTGAAAGTTTGAAACAAATATGTTTGGAAGATCCTTAGAAAACATGTAATTAGTATGAGAAAATAAAAGTTTTCGGAATCGAGCGACAAAGATTGGATTAACTTTTTAGTGCATTCCAGGTCCATAGGATGGATTATCTTCATCCTCTGCAAACTCCTCTTCCAGCTTCCTCTTGTTCCTCCTCCTGTTTACTCTTGCTTGTATTTCTAGACTCTTTACAGCCCTGTCTGCAGCCCGAAGGCGTTCCTTGTCTAAAGCAAGCATCGCTCGTACCATGTTAGAACCTATCTTCATTCCCATATTTCTAAATACCTTTGACTTTCCAACATTTCTCCTTTTCTTAAAAGCCTTCAGAGGATTTCTAATAACTTTACTTTTACTCATTATTATACTTCAACAAAACAGAATTAATTACGAATATTTTCGAGATAGCGACAGAGTAAATAAACATGAAACAATCGACAATCACACCAGCGTTATATATTGAACCATCACAGGTTAGCCACAACACATACTTTATCTCACATCACTAATATGTACCTGATGAACACGGACGTTAATAATAACACTATTTGACAGCAGTTTAACTGCGCCACAGTTGGTCACGCCCATGTAGAACACATTTCAAAAAAAATTTAAAAAATAGTTGTAGTCTTCGGAATTGAATAAATTATATATCTATTAAAAGGTAATAGTCTGCAGATTCAGAAAACGCAAAAAAGTAAAAATTGAACTTTTCATGATTTTGAGCCTTTCCGGAGCCCCTTAAACGTGACGTTCAGCACTGTTGAACGTTACCTCGATACATAATCCCACCAGTCCAAACAATATTTAATACAATTACAGGTCTGATTCGCTGTAATCCGCCTTCTTCGCAAAGTACACATATTTTGTGTAATTTAGGTCAGGATATTAAATGAACACAGAATAGACTTAAAATGCTATCATAATCTACTCGTTAAAGGTATAACACAGAAAGTCAAGTATTGAAGTTAGAAACTGTGGTAGTGTGAGTCATGGTGCACAGCTTACCCAGACTATATTCGTCCAGTGTTTCAGAGTGAGAGCACTTGGCGACTGCCAAAAAACTTTAGACACAATTTCAAACCTTTCTGAAAATTTTTCTCGCTGACATCACCCACAAATAATATAAGGAATAAACATACATTAACTACATTTTCGCTAATCATGCAATAATACTTCAGTTTCAGACATGACGCGTTAATTTATTACTTCTTTACTAATAACTCTATAAAATATCTTGCTTTTTCAGTCATAAAGATTTTACATCCTTAACGTCAAATACGTAACACATTAACTCATATGTAAAGAAATTACACGTGTGGAACTCCCTTATACATGGGAGATCGATTCGTTAAAGAAACAGGGATGCGGGTATAAGGGTGGTCATTGGGTAATGTATTTCGTGAAGCATTGTAGTCACTTTGCTAACCTTTTCTAAATAGCAGTACAACCTTCGCATTGGTGGTTTATCATAGTTATACGTCAAAGTTAGTTACAAGGATTAGTTACAAGGACTATGGAAGAGCTGGAAATATAGTTGAGTTAATATGATTTTTAACTCTTTTCAGTGGCACAGCCTACAACTAAACTGTGAAAAAAAATCCTCAGCTAGATAGCTAATAGACATAATAATAGATAAGGCTAATGAGTAATCCAATCTTTAGTAATTAATTTGCACTCTCTGTCTTCTTATACCTACCTCTGTTATCAAAGGCTCTGAAATATACACTAATACAATGGTCTCGATCCGGATGTAACCGATTCGTGTCACGCCGCTGGCTGATTTTTCATCACTCATATATGGTCGGTTAACGGAGCAGATCTGTGAAATTCTAAATTACCAAACTATGCAGCAGTGTTATGTGGCAAGTCCTAGTTAGCTTGCTGGCCGCTGTTGCCGAGCGGTTCTAGGTGCTTCAGTCCGGAACCGCGCGGCTGCTACGGTCGCAGGTTCGAATCCTGCTACGGGCATAGATGTGTGTGATGTCCTTAGGTTAGTTAGGTTTAAGTAGTTCTAAGTTCTAGGGGACTGATGACCTCAGATGTTAAGTCCCATAGTGCTCAGAGCCATTTGAACCTAGTTAGCTTCTTACGACCTCATGGGCTGGGAGTATAACACTACCTCCTTGCATGGGTTTGTGTAGCTTAATAGATCAAGATATCGTACGAATATTTCCTAGTTGAAGACGGACAGAAGAGAAATGGCATTGACTTAATTGGAAGAAGGAGTGGATTTTAACATGGGTCCTGGATAATTATCTTTATAAAAAAATCCGCCTGTAAGGTAAAGGGAGACATATCCGTGCCAGTTTAATATTTACAAGATTTTTCCACTCTCTGACAAGAAACAATTTCATACAGTTATATATTTATCATATTAACGTGATCAACTATATGAAACAGTTGTTATGTTACAAGAACAATTGGAATTTTAAATGATGATCAAGTGCCACAGACATTGGTAATTAATTTCGTGATGTGGCCAGAAAATTTCGTGATAAGTTTAAGGTGATTTCGTGATGTTTGTAACGTAGTTTCGTGGCATTTATAAGATTGTTAGTAGAGTGCACCTGCCTCGTGATGGCTGGGTGTTGTGTGCTGTCCTTAGGTTAGTTAGGTTCTAGGGGACTGATGACCATAGATGATAAGTCCCATAGTGCTCAGAGCCATTTGAACCATTTGAAGAGTGCACCTAAGTCAGCAATACCTACCAACAATGGTTTCCAAGAAACTAAAAGCCAAAGTGGCGCGTTGCCTCTCCAACACGTGTTGTCGCAGTGAGTTAAAAAAAAAAAATATCTGAACTGTGTGTATAACGAAACTACCTCCGGCCAGCCACTGTGGCCAAGCCGTTCTAGGCACTTCATTCCGGAACCGCGCTGCTGCTACGGTCGCAGGTTCGAATCCTGATTCGGTCATGGATGTGTGTGATGTCCTTAGGTTAGTTAGGTTTAAGTAGTTCTAAGTCTAGGGGACTGATGACCCCAGGTGTTCAGTCCCATAGTGCTCAGAGCCATTTGAACCAAACTACCTCCGTTTTTTCTTACTCCAAAATCGGTTCTAAGAAACTTACACAGGCACCTCGCTAGTTAATTCTTCTTTGATATTTTCGATATTTATTTTTATTTTGGAGTATTTTTATCTGAAATACCAAGATATAAATGTCGTGTGACTAGGGCCCCCCCTTCGGACAGACCGTTCGCCGGGTGCAAGTCTTTCGATTTGACGCCACTTCGGCGACTTGCGTGTCGAAGGGGATGAAATGATGATCAGGACAACACAACACCCAATCCCTGAGCGGAGAAAATCTCCGACCCAGCCGGGAATCGAACCCGGGCCGTAAGATTGACATTCTGTCGCGCTGACCACTCAGCTACCGGGGCGGACTGAAATACGAAGAAAGACGGTAGGTAATGTCGTATTACGCTGAAACGAAAAAATGTACGTGAACATGAAGCAAATTATGCAGCAATTTAATTTTGCTTAGTACACCACGTAAAGTAGAAAGGAACCGAATTACGGAGGAAAACAGTGGGCAGCGAGTAAACTCCACTCCCCGTTAAGGAACTACGAATTTCCTTCAAAAAACTTGGGCTGTATCTTGTGACACGTAAATAATGAAAATTAAATGCAGTACATAACACATTAGAAACATTCTTGACTAAGAAAATTATATGTAGTTTTTGCTCTTACCTTGAATGGTTATCTCAAATTTTCAGAAACAGGGCACACACTACTACAACTATTGACTCTTACGGCGAACAGCGACACAAACACTATCTCTTCTCTCTCTTGACTGAGTGCTTGCAGCTAGGTTAACAATAGCTTTTGCTGACAATAAAGATGTCCAAAGGAACTACAAGCCGAAGTCGCTCGCCTCTCCAACAGGTATGGTCGCACTGAGCTAACGAACAAATATCACGAGCTTACCTGTGTGATGAAAATACCTTCCATTACCTTACTTGAGCAAAAAACACTACTTTTACATCCACATTAAAATACTGACTTTACTGAGGAAGTAAGTAACATTTCACTTAAGATGGCTATCGATGAAAACCTCTCTCTCTCTCTCTCTCTCTCTCTCTCTCTCTCGTTTTACAGAAGTTTCAGCGTTGCACTCGAGTTCTTATACACGCCCGATGGCACTGAGGAAGTTTGATTAATGTATTCCTACTTCAGTAACAAAAGAACGAGTCGTTTCACTACCAGTAAGTCACGCTTCAGAAGTTAAATCCTCACAAAGTAAAAATAGTTCCTGGGCATCGCGAATGGTCGCAGAACCCTCCAAGAGGACATTTTCTGCCTCTCAGAATTTTATTGGTAGTGCTATTGGGAAGGAAGGTGGATGGAAGAGAGCCGATTTGCGAGACAGTAAGTCGCAGAATGGACTCACGAATAATTTATTTTGTTCGCATTATAGTATACCAATAGAGCTCATAAAATGATCGGGTCGAAACGACCCATTTAAGAACGTCGCGTAGTGTCTCCCTTCAGTTTATACGTTCCGTCCCTCTCTTTTACGGCCTTTTATCCCTTTTATTGTTCCGGGAAGGCCAAGGGCAGGCCTGTCAACTTGATGGCCGCCTGAAACTGCTTGGCTTTTGTGCAGTTCTGGATTGGTGATACGGCAGCAAGTGTTCGGCACCATCCAACGTCAACAGCAAAGCACTCGACAAAAGAGTGTTAGAGAACAACTTGTAATTTCTCGGGCTTACTGCTGCCAGTACAATTGTACAGTTAATTAAATATTCCCTACATCGTACGCAGGAAATGTATCGAAACGAGGATCGAGTCAGTATGTGAGCTATATAGACGCCATTTGTCTGTTTATGCGGCTGCACGCAGCCAATTTACAGGATTCTAAATAGCACACTGGCTTAAATTTAGTGAACATTATCTTAAAACACTTTATTACTTCTCATTACCCAAGCGAAATACAGATTTAATGAAAAAGTAAAAACATTTTTCTGTAATACTACTTATACCACCAGTGTTTAAGTAAATATTCATTTATGGAATAGAATTATGTTCCCACAAAAAAGTGTTCAGATTAGACTTAAAATTTTCCTTGCTACCGGTTAAATGGTTTGTTACTGGACAAAAAGATTTTTTGGGGGCGTTTTCGCGGTGATTTTTCGGGTGCAGCTCCTTTCTAAGCCACAGACATATTTAACAATGAACTACAAAAGTAAATTTTCCTATTGTAGTTACTGTGGACGTTACTATTCTTCTCTGAAATTGTGATGAATTGTTTATTAAAAGTTTCGTAGTGAGTGTTTCTGTCCACGCTGTACGTAGTACGCCGTCGTGAAGTTATTATAGTTGTTGGCTGGCGACAAGCGGGTCACCTGATCAATTCCCGCCCCGACATCAGCAGTTATTTATGATTTAACATTCCTGATTTCTAGATGGTCCTGAGACCTACTTATTTATTATATTTTGTGATATGCTACAATATTCTGTGTTCGTATAAAAAGATACCTTCTCTGCTTATCTGGAAATTTCAGGTTCGTCTACAAATGCCCAACAGACATGCTTCCTGTGTGACCCTGCTTTCGTAAGTGGTACCCGAGTCCAGGTTCCACGCGACAGGGCTGTAAAATTTGCGATAGAATATCTAACTCTTGGAAGAGGTCCCTACAGGATGACTACATATTATTATTGCTGCTCTGTTTTGTGTAATCCGTACTTTCATCGTACGTGATAAGTTGCCTCTGAAAATGATGCCATAAGATATTACGGAGAAGAAATATGCAAAATATGTTAAGGTGTTAATTTGTTGTTTTCAGAATTAGCAATTACACAAAGAGCAGTACAACTGTTCGATAAGGGCAATAAAAGATACTAACACAGGCAGTAAATAAACGGTAAATTAAACTACGAATGCACTATCCTCATTTTCCACGTGACTATTGGGTGCAGTCAATGAATCTTTCTCAAGGACGAGAGAAACAATAAATGATCCACTAACGAGCGCCCAGTGAATCGGTTTCAAATTTCAAGGCAACCAGCTACTTTTCCTGCAACTTTATTTATACCAAACACATTCCGGGCTTTCACCGATCTTTAGTAGTTGACGTAATGCTTTTATACACTGATCACCCCGAACATTGTGACCACCGTCCTACCATCGGTACAAACCCGTCCAGGCGAAAGCAGCGTCACCTGACGAGGAATGGCTGCTAGTCAGACACTGGCAGGTTGCAACATACACTCCTGGAAATGGAAAAAAGAACACATTGACACCGGTGTGTCAGACCCACCATACTTGCTCCGGACACTGCGAGAGGGCTGTACAAGCAATGATCACACGCACGGCACAGCGGACACACCAGGAACCGCGGTGTTGGCCGTCGAATGGCGCCGTCAGTGTCAGCCAGTTTGCCGTGGCATACGGAGCTCCATCGCAGTCTTTAACACTGGTAGCATGCCGCGACAGCGTGGACGTGAACCGTATGTGCAGTTGACGGACTTTGAGCGAGGGCGTATAGTGGGCATGCGGGAGGCCGGGTGGACGTACCGCCGAATTGCTCAACACGTGGGGCGTGAGGTCTCCACAGTACATCGATGTTGTCGCCAGTGGTCGGCGGAAGGTGCACGTGCCCGTCGACCTGGGACCGGACCGCAGCGACGCACGGATGCACGCCAAGACCGTAGGATCCTACGCAGTGCCGTAGGGGACCGCACCGCCACTTCCCAGCAAATTAGGGACACTGTTGCTCCTGGGGTATCGGCGAGGACCATTCGCAACCGTCTCCATGAAGCTGGGCTACGGTCCCGCACACCGTTAGGCCGTCTTCCGCTCACGCCCCAACATCGTGCAGCCCGCCTCCAGTGGTGTCGCGACAGGCGTGAATGGAGGGACGAATGGAGACGTGTCGTCTTCAGCGATGAGAGTCGCTTCTGCCTTGGTGCCAATGATGGTCGTATGCGTGTTTGGCGCCGTGCAGGTGAGCGCCACAATCAGGACTGCATACGACCGAGGCACACAGGGCCAACACCCGGCATCATGGTGTGTGGAGCGATCTCCTACACTGGCCGTACACCACTGGTGATCGTCGAGGGGACACTGAATAGTGCACGGTACATCCAAACAGTCATCGAACCCATCGTTCTACCATTCCTAGACCGGCAAGGGAACTTGCTGTTCCAACAGGACAATGCACGTCCGCATGTACCCCGTGCCACCCAACGTGCTCTAGAAGGTGTAAGTCAACTACCCTGGCCAGCAAGATCTCCGGATCTGTCCCCCATTGAGCATGTTTGGGACTGGATGAAGCGTTGTCTCACGCGGTCTGCACGTCCAGCACGAACACTGGTCCAACTGAGGCGCCAGGTGGAAATGGCATGGCAAGCCGTTCCACAGGACTACATCCAGCATCTCTACGATCGTCTCCATGGGAGAATAGCAGCCTGCATTGCTGCGAAAGGTGGATATACACTGTACTAGTGCCGACATTGTGCATGCTCTGTTGCCTGTGTCTATGTGCCTGTGGTTCTGTCAGTGTGATCATGTGACGTATCTGACCCCAGGAATGTGTCAATAAAGTTTCCCCTTCCTGGGACAATGAATTCACGGTGTTCTTATTTCAATTTCCAGGAGTGTAGTATCAGTGAGCGTGCTGTCCACATGTAGAATGGAATCTATCTGAGTTTGCACGAGGAGTACTGCGGTGGGTGTCTTCAGCACGTGGCGGAACCGAGGTGAAACCTCGCCCAGACGTTGCGGGTTTGGGTGGCCACCCCTCATTACAGACGGATGTCGTAGGCTGAGCAGACTGGCGGTGAACTGTGGCGGTAGTAACATCAGACTTTAATACTAGGCAGCGTTCAAGTGTGTCTGAACACACAGTGAACCGAAAACTCCAAACCCCTCAGAGCGTTGCGTGGTCTGATGAATCTCGACACCTTTTTCATCATGCGGATGGGTGGGCGCGAATCCGTCATCTTCCTGGGGAACAGGTTCTTGACACCTATAGTGCGGCACGGAGACAAGCTGGCGGCGGTTCCATTATGCTCTGAGGGACATTCAGGATATCTGTGGGTCCAATGCAGCTTGTGCAAGCCACCATGACGGCCATGGAGTATTGTACGAGGTGCATTCAAGTTCTAAGGCCTCCGATTTTTTTTCTAATTAACTACTTACCCGAAATCGATGAAACTGGCGTTACTTCTCGACGTAATCGCCCTGCAGACGTACTCATTTTTCACAACGCTGACGCCATGATCCCACGGCAGCGGCGAAGGCTTCTTTAGGAGTCTGTTTTGACCACCGGAAAATCGCTGAGGCAATAGCAGGACGGCTGGTGAATGTGCGGCCACGGAGAGTGTCTTTCATTGTTGGAAAAAGCCAAAAGTCACTAAAAGTCACTAGGAGCCAGGTCAGGTGAGTAGGGAGCATGAGGAATCACTTCAAAGTTGTTATCACGAAGAAACTGTTGCATAACGTTAGCTCGATGTACGGGTGCGTTGTCTTGGTGAAACAGCACACGCGCAGCCCTTCCCGGACGTTTTTGTTGCAGTGCAGGAAGGAATTTGTTCTTCAAAACATTTTCGTAGGATGCACCTGTTATCGTAATGCCCTTTGGAACGCTATGGGTAAGGATTACGCCCTCGCTGTCCCAGAACATGGACACCATCATTTTTTCAGCACTGGCGGTTACCCGAAATTTTGTTGGTGGCGGTGAATCTGTGTGCTTCCATTGAGCTGACTTGTTTCTGGATTGAAAAATGGCATCCACGTCTCATCCATTGTCACAACCGATGAAAAGAAAGTCCCATTCATGCTGTCGTTGTGCGTCAACATTGCTTCGCAACATGCCACACGGGCAGCCGTGTGGTCGTCCGTCAGCATTCGTGGCACCCACCTGGATGACACTTTTCGCATTTTCAGGTCGTCATGCAGGATTGTGTGCACAGAACCCACAGAAATGCCAACTCTGGATGCGATCTGTTCAACAGTCATTCGGCGATCCCCCAAAACAATTCTCTCCACTTTCTCGATCATGTCGTCAGACCGGCTTGTGCGAGCCCGAGGTTGTTTCGGTTTGTTGCCACACGATGTTCTGCCTTCATTAAACTGTCGCACCCACGAACGCACTTTCGAAACACCCATAACTCCATCACCACATGTCTCCTTCAACTGTCGATGAATTTCGATTGGTTTCACACCACGCAAATTCAGAAAACGAATGATTGCACGCTGTTCAAGTAAGGAAAACGTCGCCATTTTAAGTATTTAAAACAGTTCTCATTCTCGCCGCTGGCGGTAAAATTCCATCTGCCGTACGGTGCTGCCATCTCTGGGACGTATTGACAATGAACGCGACCTCATTTTAAAACAATGTGCATGTTTCTATCTCTTTCCAGTCGGGAGAAAAAAATCGGAGGCCTTAGAACTTGAATGCACCTCGTACACTGGTTGGAAACCACGTAGACCACTTCATGACGAGCATGTTTCTCGACGGTAGTGGAATTTTTCAGCAAGATAATGCGCCATGTCACTAGGTCAGAAGTGAGATGGGATGGTTCGAGGAACACAGTGTCAGTTCCAGTTGATATGCTGGATCCCCAACTCACCAGATCTGAACCCGATGTGGGATGCGATTGAACGTGGCGTCAGAGTTCATCGCCCAATCCCCCCTTTCCCGGACCGGAATTTGCGGGAATGAGCCAGGTGTGTGCAGATCGTGTTTCCAACTCCCTCCAAGGACCTACCAAGGCGACTGCTTCCATGCCATGACACATCGCCACTTATCTGTGCCAAAGATGGACATACCGACTATTAGGTAGATGGTCATACTGTTCTGGCTGATCATCGTACATTAGTTAGTATAATGTTTTTGTAGACTGCATTTTAAGCTCTCCCGCTCAGTGCTTGTCGCACTGGGGCCCGCGGGTAGAATCCGGCCCGAATCAATTGTTCGTGTGGCTCACAGTCCTCAGCGGTATTTTATAATAATGCATCTAGCAACCAATAGCCGAATCCAAAAATGCCAACTAATATTCGGCGGTTCTTAAGGGTACAGTATTCCTGTTCAGTAACAGACAAAGATACTTGCAGAGACAATAATACGAGGGCAGTTCAATAAGTAATGCAACACATTTTTTTTCTCGGCCAATTTTGGTTGAAAAAACCGGAAATTTCTTGTGGAATATTTTCAAACATTCCCGCTTCGTCTCGTATAGTTTCATTGACTTCCGACAGGTGGCAGCGCTGTACGGAGCTGTTAAAATGGCGTCTGTAACGGATGTGCGTTGCAAACAACGGGCAGTGATCGAGTTTCTTTTGGCGGAAAACCAGGGCATCTCAGATATTCATAGGCGCTTGCAGAATGTCTACGGTGATCTGGCAGTGGACAAAAGCACGGTGAGTCGTTGGGCAAAGCGTGTGTCATCATCGCCGCAAGGTCAAGAAAGACTGATCTCCCGCGTGCGGGCCGGCCGTGCACAGCTGTGACTCCTGCAATGGCGGAGCGTGCGAACACACTCGTTCGAGATGATCGACGGATCACCATCAAACAACTCAGTGCTCAACTTGACATCTCTGTTGGCAGTGCTGTCACAATTGTTCACCAGTTGGGATATTCAAAGGTTTGTTCCCGCTGGGTCCCTCGTTGTCTAACCGAACACCATAAAGAGCAAAGGAGAACCATCTGTGTGGAATTGCTTGCTCGTCATGTGGCTGAGGGTGACAATTTCTTGTCAAAGATTGTTACAGGTGATGAAACATGGGTTCATCACTTCGAACCTGAAACAAAACGGCAATCAATGGAGTGGCGCCACACCCACTCCCCTACCAAGAAAAAGTTTAAAGCCATACCCTCAGCCGGTAAAGTCACGGTTACAGTCTTCTGGGACGCTGAAGGGGTTATTCTGTTCGATGTCCTTCCCCATGGTCAAACGATCAACTCTGAAGTGTATTGTGCTACTCTTCAGAAATTGAAGAAACGACTTCAGCGTGTCCGTAGGCACAAAAATCAGAACGAACTTCTCCTTCTTCATTACAACGCAAGACCTCACACAAGTCTTCGCACCCGAGAGGAGCTCACAAAACTTCAGTGGACTGTTCTTCCTCATGCACACTACAGCCCCGATCTCGCACCGTTGGATTTCCATATGTTTGGCCCAGTGAAGGACGCAATCCGTGGGACGCACTACGTGGATGATGAAGAAGTTATTGATGCAGTACGACGTTGGCTCCGACATCGACCAGTGGAATGGTACCGTGCAGGCATACAGGCCCTCATTTCAAGGTGGCGTAAGGCCGTAGCATTGAATGGAGATTACGTTGAAAAATAGTGTTGTGTAGCTAAAAGATTGGGGAATAACCTGGTGTATTTCAATGCTGAATAAAACAACCCCTGTTTCAGAAAAAAAATGTGTTGCATTACTTATTGAACTGCCCTCGTATTTTAAGATATGCTGAATTTCAATTGACTTGTTGAATTCGGCCGTGACGTAAGTCAAGCTGGCCGCTTACCTCAGTTGCGGAGGGTACGTAGCGCAACGACTGTGGGGTTGGTGGATGTGACAAAATCTGTTTGGCTTTGGGAAAGGTAAGGGCACCAGGGAGGCAGTTCTGACCTTGCGCCTGACGTTGCAACTGATGTTAGAAACAGGAATTCAGAAAAAAAAACCGAGACACGTTAATAGGATATGTCTACCTGGAAAAAAAGATCGAAAATGCAAAACGATGCAAAATGTTCGAAATTCTCAGAAAAAAGGAGTAATCTGTGGGTGGACACGGTCAGCATATAATATGTACGAGAAACAAGAACTATGACCAAGAAGTGGCCAAATTGAATGTAAGACAGGACTGCAGTTTTTCGTCCCTTCCATTCAAGGTATCTACGGTGGAGAAGCAATGGCGGCAATAAAAGAAAAGTTCAAGAGTGTGATTACAATTCAAGGCGAAATAGTGTTAATGATAAGATTCGCTGATGACATTACTATCGTTAGTGAAAATGAAAAGGAATTACAGGACGTACTGAATGCAATGAATAGCTTGAGTATGGAAATGGATGGATTGAGAGTAAACTGAAGAGAGAAGAAAGTAATGAGGAGTGGCAGATAAGAGGTTGTCGATAAAGTCAAAAGTAGTGACCACGAGATACACGACGTTGAGGAATTCTCCTACCTTGTAAGTAAGATAAAACATAACGGACTAAGCAAGGACGACTTGAAAAGTAGACTAGTACAGGCAAAGAGGGAGTTTCTGTCCAAGAGAAGTCTGCAAGCATAAAATATCAGCCTTAATTTGAGGAAAAAATTTGTGACAATATACGTTTGGAGCACTGGATATGATGACAGTGACTCACAGATGCGGGAAAACCGGAAAAAAAGAGGAAGCTTTTGAGTTGTGTACTGTAGAAGGTTTTTGAATATTAGGTGGACTGATAAGAAAAGAAATGAGGAGGTTCTGCTCAGAATCGGCGAAGAAAGAAACATATGGAAAAGACTGACAAGAAGAAGGGATAAGATGATGGAACCTGATTAATAGATTAGAGAGTACCTTCCATGTTACTAGAGGGAGCTATGGGGGGTAAGAACTGCAGAGGGAGCTGTAGAGCAGGAAAACAAACACATGTTGGGAGTATTCACATACCTGGTTCAAGCACTCATCATCCGAGGAAATGGAAAAAGCATAGGCCTAACGGCCTTTATCATTTATGATGATTTTCTGATGCAAATAACTTTTAAGGGGCTCCGGAAAGGCTCAAAATCATGAAAAGTTCAATTTTTACTTTTTTGCGTTTTCTGAATCTGCAGACTATTACCTTTTAATAGATATATAATTTATTCAATTCCGAAGACTACAACTATTTTTAAATTTTGTTTGAAATGTGTTCTAAATGGGCGTGACCCACTGTGGCGCTGTTAAACTGCTGTCAAATGGTGTTATTATTAACGTCCGTGTTCATCAGGTACATTTTAGTGTCGTGAGATAAAGTATGTGTTGTGGCTAACCTGTGATGGTTCAATATATATCGCTGGTGTGATTGTCGATTGTTTCATGTTTATTTACTCTGTCGTTATCTCGAAAATATTCGTAATTAATTCTGTTTCTTGAGTCTTTGTTTTGTTGAAGTATATTAATGAGTAAAAGTAAAGTTATTACAAATCCTCTGAAGGCTTTTAAGAAAAGGAGAAATGTTGGAAAGCCAAAGGTATTTAGAAATATGGGAATGAAGATAGGTTCTAACATGGTACGAGCGATGCTTGCTTTAGCCAAGGAACGCCTTTGGGCTGCAGACAGGGCTGTAAAGAGTCTAGAAATACAAGCAAGAGTAAACAGGAGGAGGAACAAGAGGAAGCTGGAGGAGGAGTTTGCAGAGGATGAAGATAATCCATCCTATAGACCTGGAATGCACTAAAAAGTTAATCCAATCTTTGTCGCTCGGTCCAAAAACTTTTAT
Organism: Schistocerca nitens; assembly: GCF_023898315.1. Taxonomy (NCBI): domain Eukaryota; kingdom Metazoa; phylum Arthropoda; class Insecta; order Orthoptera; family Acrididae; genus Schistocerca; species Schistocerca nitens. The sequence goes on along the minus strand of NC_064620.1, from coordinate 507,327,781 downwards.
TTTCTCATACTAATTACATGTTTTCTAAGGATCTTCCAAACATATTTGTTTCAAACTTTCAGTAAATGTTACACAGTACCTTCTGCATAATTTAACACAGCCTTTTTCCAAAAAAACTGTATATTTTTGAATATATAAATAAAAAATTGCAAAAAAATGTTGTGAATTTTCATTACAATTGAAAAAAAATCATCTTTAATAACTGAACTAAAATTTTGTAAAATCCCTGTGTTAAGTTGTAGCCCATATTCCAATAAATAATCTGTAAAAAGTTCAACTTCCTACCTCAAATACTTTGAGAGGAAAGATGTAATTTATAAGCGTTATTTTAACATTGCAAGTATAGGGCGTTCCGGAGCCCCTTAATTCTGTCTTGCAGATAACCGTCACTGAAATTTTGTCAGATTTTCCAGAATGTATCAGTCCGTAGCCAAGTGTGGGCTGCTTTGAAACTTTCTAGGAGATTGAAACTATGTGATGACCGAGGCTAAAACACAGAATCTTGTGTTTCGGCGACAACACTCCTGTCCGCTGTCTTTCACGACTCACGGCTAGTCCTCATAGCGAAGGCAGAGCTCAGGGTTTCTAGTCTCATCCTTTTTTAATCTGCGACGAGTTTCCAGACTTTTCTTCAGGGTATCTTTCAGTTGAGCTGTTTTTTGGTGTCCGGATTCGGTGCGAATAGTTTTCCTATGATCTGCACCTTGGTCGGATTACGTTGTAACGAAATGCTAAAAACTATCTGGACTAGTTTTATTTTGACCGACCTGTATGTTTTACCGCCCACGATCCTCGGACAAGACGATGACGTGATAAAGGAGGATCTTCACGCAAGCGGGTGAGGTCAGCTTCTGAGTGACACTATATGTGTTGTTTTCGGTGCTTGCCGGCACCTAATTCCATTCTGTGGCCACGTCCGACGTCTACAAACTTATATCCATTACTGCTCTGATAATTTATCACATGTGCCTTTGTCTGAAAGTGAGTTACGTGTGAAGCTGCACGAAGAGACACATTTGAAATTTGCTAGCTCAGGCTGCGATTCTATCCTGAAAAATCACAGTACGCCAGGACCCTTAAGCCAAAGCTAGCTTCTGCTCTATCAAAAGAAGTGTCAAATACGTCGCATAAAGACATTGTAACCTTCCAACAGATAAATTCTGAAACCTCCCAAAAAACAAGTGACTAACCTCCCAATAAAAATGTGACATATATATAACCTTTCAACAGAAATCTCGTAATGTAACCTTTTAATAATTAACTAACTGTGAATCTAAACTGGTAAATTTGGACGTCAGCAGTGCTGCGTCATGGCCCTGAAAAATCATTCTGAATAAACCGAAAATTCTTACCTAAATGATGTCGCCGGATAACTCGTATATATCTGCTCCTGTAAGAAATTTCTCTGGCACAGCCCAGTGCAATGCTGGCCACTAGATTTTGTTATGTATGAAAAACAACTGATTTTCTTTACGATAATCGACATGACTATGGATAGGAGAAATTTTAAAAACTTTAAATTCAGACGAATGACTGTCACAAATTATCTTGATAAGAAAGATTATTATTAAATGATTTTTGAAAAACATTTACATCGGACTTTGATAGAGCAATAGTTCAAAAATCAGTTGTAGCAATTAACATATGCGCGGAGCTATAAAGAACAATAATATTTTGCTTTTACCTTATACTACATCGTTTAGGCACCGCCATTGTTCTCCACGACCGGCCTTGGTAATTTCATAACTCTACTGCTCTTCTCGAGCACTACTGGACTGCATTGTCCAAACTCGAGGACACAAGTGGTCTCTGCGAGCTATGCAACTCGACAAGATTAAATGTATCATCTTCTTTATATGTGACAGGCTTCTCTGTTTATCTTTCCTTTGTCCCCTTCGACCATGCTCTATTTAACTCAGACGCTGTAAGAGCGTAAAAGGTTGCGTGCACGTTACTGCATACTTCGGCCATCTGTTGGTAAAATTATGAAGTATTACGAAGCTTTATTGTACGAGTGAAGCGAAGCGAGCGTAGCCGCGGCTGAGCGGCGAACTGGGCAACTTCGCCAGGCTTCCGTACTTCATGAATGAACTACATTTGAACGCTTCGCGGCAGAGAGTGAAACGAATGAAGAAGTTCCCGGGAATGAACGAGTTCGACCCATCTCTTACTACTGCTGCCGACACTGCTCTCTGGTCTGCGATTCTATTGTAGCTTACATATCGCAGGCAGCGCGTGAGCAATCCATCGAACTTACATCTGCTCGAGTGCGCTAGCAATAAATTCCTTAGTCATGGACCTCTTACAACGTTATCGCGGCTGTTGAACCTGTAAAGCGTTTCGTGTATTAAACAGCTGAACAAACGTTGTGACGCTTTCTTATATCGATGTCCTTTAATGCGTCCAAAAACGTATTTCGCTTAAGATTCATATGAGTAAATCTAAGAAACTGAAGATACAATTTAACCATGTTTATCACGTTTAAGAGTAGTGCATGTCCTGCAAAAGTACTTCATCTTAACCTTGTCAGCTTTAAACTCCAATGAAAACAGCGCAGCGCTCCTTCGTTTCATTCTTTTACACACATTTGTGAACTGCAACATAAAAATGCTTAAACCAAAGAGCTTACCGGCACCTGCTACACGTTGGAAACTTCGCCCTTTCACACAATGAACAAAGCATGTTACCAATGTCACAGCAATATTTCACAAACCTCTCATCCACTCCGCTGTGCTCGAGCATTAAATGGCTGCAGTAGGGTGGAGCGAGTGACGAACACCAGCTGCGCGCGAAATTTAAACATTGGAAATTTGTGGAAAGGTCTCATGGGGCCAAACTGCTGAGGTCATCGGTGCCTAAGCTTACACACTTCTTAATCTAACTTAAACTAACTTACGCTATGGACAAGACATACACGCATGCCCGAGGGAGGACTCGAACCTCCGACGGGGGGACGAAATTTAAAAGCTGTGCACTCAGTTCATAACTGTGCACTATCAGAATTATGGACAAAAGTTCCACGAGGGACGATTGCTGGAACTGCTATCTTGCAAGTGTGTTTTTTCCCTTAAAATATGAAGTCAACTTGATGATATAAGTTTGAAAAGAAATCCAAACGAATTCTCCTTGCTCCCAGTACAACTGCATTTTGCTATCCCATGAATTGGAACATGGGAAGACATGAGGCTGCTGATCAGAAATGACTATACAGAAAAATAAAATAAAATATCCTACAGAATTCGACCTCCAAGCATGGCCATGTAAAAGAAAAAAGTTAATACTAAACAGTAACAAGTCAGTAAATGTCATAATTATGGAAGAGATCGAAACTTTCGTTTTTATTTTCCACTTCTAAACAATACTACAGGCGAACAGAAATCATATATGGTACTTCAGCTAAAGATAAATCGATTTGACGATGGTGATTTAACCACCTGATACTAGTTGCATTTATATGTGTATGTTGCTTAAGGATGGACGGAGCAAGGAGGACATCAAAAGCAGACTAGCACTGGGCATTCCTGGCCAAGATAAATCTATTTACTATCAAATTTAGGTGTTAATGTGAGGAAGAAATTTCTGAGACTGTAAGTCTGGATTACAGCATTTTGTGGTAGTGAAACACGGACTGTGAGAAACCGGAACAGAAGAGAATCGAAGGATTTGAGATATGGTGCTACAAAAGAACATTGAAAATTAGGTGGATTGGTAAGGTAAGGAATGAGCAGATTCTCCGCAGAATCGGCGAGGAACGGGATATATGGAAAACGCTGACAAGAAGATGTGACAGGAAGATAGGAGATATGTTTAGACATCAGGGAATAACTTCCACGGTATTAGAGGAAGTCGAAGAGAGTAAAAACTGTAGAAGAAAACAGAGACTGGAATACATTCAGCAAATAAATGAGGACGTAGGTTGCAACTGCTACTCTGAGGTGAAGATGTTGGCACAACCGAGGAATTCGTCGTGGGTGTCATCAAACAAGTGAGAACACTGACGGAAAAAAAAGGTTGAGGCAATTTGCTGTTTACCTAAATTTCCATGACGATGCAAAAGTAACATTTGCCTCGTGGTTAAAGGCACTGGCTGCAAATTTCAACGAAGAGTATACAAAATCCTATCCAAATCTACGATGCTCTCTCAGTAATTAAGATAATGTATGAAGGTAGTGAGCTGTTATGATGTTGCTCTATTATCAGAGTCAAAAGGGTAGACGGTTCAGTCCGACACCCACTTACGAAAAACACGTGTACACACATACACACACACACACACACATACACACACACACAGTATCAGATATTTCAAATATTTCAGACAGTTATTATATTTTATTTATTTATGAGAAATAAATTGGAATATCGTTTTCGAAAGTTATAGCTGGAGTTGGCCCAAATATTGTTCATTACGTGTTTCATGCGACACTTCATGTCAACGGGAATTGTCTGTTTATTTCTCATAAATAAATAAAATATAATATTTGTCTGAAATATCTGATAGTGTATGCGCGCAAGCGCGCGCTTGTGTGTGTGTGTGTGTGTGTGTGTGTGTGTGTGTGTGTGTGTGTGTGTGTGTGTGTGTGTTTTTCGTAAGTAGGTGTCGGACTAAAGTATCTTCCCTTTTGATTCTGATGGAGCAACACCATGACGGTCATTACCTTCATAATTTATGAAAGTTTATTGGAACGTGAAGTAGTATCTAGTTGCAAGAAGGTATTTCAGAAACTAGTGAGATCTACTCGTATCATTAGTAAATGGAAGTGAGCGTATGGCATCGTTTCCTATCTTTAGTGACAGCAGAGCAAGGCGAAGGAAATCTGTTGGGAAACGTTTTCCGCTGCATGAATTCCGAGAATCGATGTTCCTTCATCAGTCAGGTGAAGATTTAACTGAAATCTGGCTGAAATGTAATTATTTCGTATAAAAATAAGGTGAAGCAATTACGATTTGTTTTCGCCGTTTCGGATTGCTTTGATCGTTCCCGCTGCTCTTACCAATGGGACGCCTCATCGACTGGAATAGCTTTCTCTTGTTATGAAGAGGCAGCTCATTATCTCACAGGCAGGCTTTCTATCTGACAACTGATTGCTGTATTACTGTGACAATCGGAAACAAGCAAGGCCGTTGCTAACGAGAAGAATAAAGCGTTCTATATTTCCAGTTGACAGGCTGTGAAGTGGAAAGTTATTATGTCCGTGTAAAAACAACGGATACCATTGCGTGTCACACGGTGTCCAAATGCTGACTGGTCCCATCGATGGAACGTGTGATTGGAAAAGTCGTGAGAAGATAATCTTCCCCATAAGTAGCAGAAAGTACCAGCCCTATGAACGGCAAAAATAAATAGTGCAGCGTAAATGCCGTGATAAAATTTGAAAAAAAGAATTATGCAAAGTGGATGAAAACGTACGTGGATGTATCTATACCCATTACTTTTAAGTAAGGGCATTATACAGGGTGCTACAAAAAGATACGGCCAAACTTTCAGAAAACATTCCCCACATACAAAGAAAGAAAATATGTTATGTGGACATGTGTACGGAAACGCTTACTTTTCATGTTAGAGCTCATTTTATTACTTCTCTTCAAATCACATTAATCATGGAATGGAAACACACAGCAACAGAACGTACCAGCGTGACTTCAAACACTTTGTCACAGGAAATGTTCAAAATGTTCTCCGTTAGCGAGGATACATGCATCCACCCTCCGTCGCATGGAATCCCTGATGGGCTGAAGCAGCCCTGGAGAATGGCGTATTGTATCACAGCCGTCCACAATACGAGCACGAAGAGTCTCTACTTTTCGTACCGGGGTTGCATAGACAAGAGCTTTCAAATGCCCCCATAAATGAAAGTCAAGAGGGTTGAGGTCAGGAGAGCGTGGAGGCCATGGAATTGGTCGGCCTCTACCAATCCATCGGTCACCGAATCTGTTGTTGAGAAGCGTACGAACACTTCCACTGAAATGTGCAGGAACTCCATCGTGCATGAACCACATGTTGTGTCGTACTTGTAGAGGCACATGTTCTAGCAGCACAGGTAGAGTATCCCGTATGAAATCATGGCGGTGAATCGAGGAAGTACAGTACATACTGACGAAACTAAAATGAGCTCTAACATGGAAATTAAGCATTTCCGGACACATGTCCACATAACATCTTTTCTTTATTTGTGTGTGAGGAATGTTTCCTGAAAGTTTGGCCGTTCCTTTTTGTAACAACCTGTATACAGTTACCACTACCTGCATCTACTACATCTTCAGATTTTTTATTGTTCGTCTTGACTGCATTAATGAAACTAAAGTTGCGTCATCAGATAGATATTCAAATCATTTACAGCTGCTGCAGTTTTTAAATTTGCTTAACAATTATGTACTTTTAAAACATATTCGGTTTTCGCGTTCCGGAAGTTGCTTCAAAGAACTGTAGCGAAGATGGTTCCGTTAGAAGCTGTTGGCTATCTTAAGCCATGCTGTGTAGTGGTTTCAGCAGCTGTTGCGAGGTACGTAGTGGAGGATTCCAATATATTTCAGCACGGATTTAGAAACTATCTCTCGTGCGACACTCAGCTTGCTCTTCTCTTGCATGGCATCCTGTGAACTATGGATGATGGGCAACAGGCAGAATCCACATTGCTAGATTTTCGGAAAGCATTTGACTAGATGCCCCACTGAAGTATGAACGTACAGAATGGATTTCCAGATATGGGAGTGGCTCGAACCCAGTACGCTGCCTTGATAGAGAGTGTTCATCAGAGGAAAGGCAATCGTCAGGAGTAAGTGTGATAGGATCGTTCTTGTTCTCTACACAGAGTCGAATACTTTGAGAGATGGTAGCGCTCATCGAAACAAGAAAAATAAATCCAGTGAACATGGAACCGGAAATGCCCACTGTCTGAGCTAAGTCCAATAAGCATGGGTTGTAAGGTGCTTCTTACGTGAGGAAGAAATTTTTACCAGTTTTAATAAATTATTGTCTCTTATTGACGTATTCACGATAGTGAGGAAGTGCTGTAGTCCGTAGCCGGCCATGAGTCAGAGCATTTCCCACGCTGGCTGGCTAGGTGACGAAGCGACCATATGTCGCGCATAGTAGGGTGGCGCTCGGCGCTGGCCCGTAGCAACAAGCGTCAGCCTGGGAAATATACGTGACGGGAAGTACCGCCACCTTGGCGCCAAAGTCACCGATTTTGTTTATTTATATTTAATAATTAAAGTCATTTATGACAACATGAATACTAGGAGGAGCCTCTGGATGTTTAAAACTATTTATCGTAATTTTGCCTTGTTAAAATTCACATCCGTTCATTAACAAATGCATATGTTAGTAAGTACGAAGTTGATCGCGAATCCACGAACTGTGACGAAACTAGTAAGAGATACGGACTGCGCGCCAAAGTCTGCAGTCTGCGTTAAGAGCTCTTCCTGTCTTGTTCGATGGTAGCCATGCTCTCGGTTACGAGTAGTTTTTGACATGAGTGTTTCATTATTGATGTAACAGGAATAAAAGTATTATTACGGAATTCTGAATGTTAATTTCGAGTAAATAGATACCCCAAAGTTGATCGACAGCAATTTCAGATAATTAGCTTCCACCGATAGAGACATCCAATGCGCCAATGGAGAATCTGCACGGGACGACATTTACGAGAGCTGCACCGCGCACAGGTAGAAGGAAATCCGACGACAGGACCCACCAAGGCGGATCAAGGAAGGTCCGACTTCCACCCGCAAATTCCAGGTGGAAATGCTGACCATTATACTGTACGTCACATATACCACCCTCTACGGACTCGCGGCTAAGCTGAGTAATAACAGTATCAGTTTAGAAGCGAGGTGATCTTGCAGGGTCCAGAAACGCATTCTTTCTACGATAAACATGTATTTACAGCAGGTGTTCAACGCGGCGTCCATTCATGACCACGAATCCCTCCGCACTCCGGCGCAAGGAATGGCTTACCCTTTGAAGTATAGCCTGTTGCTGTACCTGCTGGCACTCACTGAAGACGTGATCCTGTAGGGTCCGCACATCGTTGATTGGCGTGGCGTAGTGTGTTCCCATAACCAAAAGTCTAGGGGACTTAGGTCTGCGGAACGAGCAGAAGAAGGTGTGCCCCTCCCCCCCACCAATCCAGCGGTGCAGAAATGTCCGTCAGATGTTCGTGCTCGTTGTGACGAAATTGTACTGGTGTGCCATCATTCATGGACCACATTCGTATTCGTTGTTGCAGTGGCACAGTCTCCAGTAGAATAGGCAATACATTAATGAGAAAGTCCAGATAACAAGTCCCAGTTAACCTTTGTCGTAGTAAGGCCCTATTAATCTATCGCCAAGTACGCCTGCGCATATGTTAATTGAGAATCGGTGTTGACGCCCTCTTTCCTGAACTGCTTGGGGATTTACACTACTGGCCATTAAAATTGCTACACTAAGAAGAAATGCAGATGATAAACGGATATTCATTGGACAAATATATTATACTAGAACTGACATGTGATTACATTTTCATCCAATTTGGGTGCATAGATCCTGAGAAATCAGTATCCAGAAGAACCACCTCTGGCCGTAATAACAGCCTTGATACGCCTAGGCATTGAGTCAAACAGAGCTTGGATGACGTGTACAGGTACAGCTGCCCATGCAGCTTCAACACGATACCACGGCTCATCAAGAGTTGTGACTGGCGTATTGTGACGAGCCAGTTGCTCGGCCATCATTGACCAGACGTTTTCAATCGGTGAGAGATCTGGAGAATGTGCTGGCCAGGGCAGCAGTCGAACATTTTCTGTATCCAGAAAGGGCCGTACAGGACCTGCAACATGCGATCGTGCGTTATCCTGCTGAAATGTAGGGTTTCGCAGGGACCGAATGAAGGGTAGAGCCAAGGGTCGTAACACATCTGAAATGTAACGTCAACTGTTAAAAAGTGCCGTCAATGCGAACAAGAGGTGACCGAGACGTGTAACCAATGGCACCCCATACCATCACGCCGGGTGATACGCCAGTATGGCGATGACGAATACACGCTTCCAATGTGCGTTCACCGCGATGTCGCCAAACACGGATGCGACCATCACGTTGCTGTAAACAGAACCTGCATTCATCTGAAAAAATGACGTTTTGCCATTCGTGCACCCAGGTTCGTCGTTGAGTACGTCATCGCAGGCGCTCCTGTCTGTGATGCAGCGACGTGGCTGCACGATCCGTTACAGCCATGCGGATAAGATGCCTGTCATCTCGACTCCTAGTGATACGAGGCCGTTGGGATCCAGCACGGCGTTCCGTATTACCCTCCTGAACCCACCGATTCCATATTCTGCTAACAGTCATTGGATCTCGACCAACGCGAGCAGCAATGTCGCGATACGATAAACCGCAGTCACGATAGGCTACAATCCGACCTTTAAAAAACTCGGAAACGTGATGGTGCGCTTTTCTCCTCCTTACACGAGGCATCACAACAACGTTTCACCAGGCAACGCCGGTCAACTGCTGTTTGTGTATGAGAAATCGGTTGGAAACTTTCCTCATGTCAGCACGTTGTGGGTGTCGCCACCGGCGCTAACCTTGTGTGAATGCTCTGAAAAGCTAATCATTTGCATATCACAGCATCCTCTTCCTGTCGGTTAAATTTCGCGTCTGTAGCACGTCACCTTCGTGGTGTAGCAATTTTAATGGCCAGTAGTGTACATATGCCCATACATGTTGGTGATATGTATCACAACACCATCTCTTGCGAATCCTGCCTCATCGGTAAATAATCTCTTAGATGTGAACACTGGATCTGCGGCAGTCTTCTGCAACAGCCATGGACAAAACTGCCGTCTGTCATGATGATCCTGTGGCCTGTACGTGCTGTAGATGGTATGGGTACAGTAATTGTTCATGAATTACCGCCCCCCCCCCCCCAAGATACGAGAGTGGGCGCGCCTTCTGCTGTTGCTAATCGTCGCACACTGGGCCCAGAGTTTCTTCCATCTAAAGTAGCACACGCTCCTCCATGTCTGGCATGCGGACTGTACTGGGCCTCCCACTGCCAGTCTTCCGAAGTGCAACGGTACCTGTGTCCCTCAGACGCTGTAAAAGTCTGGCGAGCAGCTTATCAGAGGGCACTCTGCGCTGTGGATTTTTTCACTGTATTGGGCACTGGCTCGGAGGCTACGTCCATTTGCAAAACCATAGCAGAATATAATACCTGCCTTTTCACTTGTCGAGTAGTAGGCCTCTAACAAGTGGTGGAGGAGAGTAACACCAAGATATTGCTACACAAATCATTACCGAACTCCCGCCATGTTTCACTCTTGAGTAGGACGACCAGATGTCCAAAAATTACAAGTGGGACAAAAATTATAAGTTGAAATGAATCGACATTTCGTGGAAACTTTCCTTAATATTATGTGTACTTAGCACATTTGTGTTCAGATGACGGAAGAAAATCGCAACAGCAAAAAATAATTAACACCGAATAAGGAAATTTCGGGAACACATCTGTCTAGGTAACATATTTAAATGATAAAATTGCAAGAGCACAGGTGAAGGTAAGTGACGTAACGCGAGGTAAGCCATTGCCAATGTGTAATGCTGGTACATTAAAAACGATGTAACCGCCTGATTATTGAACACAAGTGCATACATTGAGTTTGTAAAGACATTGCTTTCCCCGAAAGTCGATAATATTTTTTTTCTTTTGTGCATTACCTTGTCATAGTACGTATGTATCATTTATTTCAACTATTCTTTATCTGTTAATACGTCTATTGTTTCTTTATTCATTTTGCTACTGTTTTATGTTTTATATTGTACGAATATGAATGTTCTGGTTCTATATGCTTTGTATATCTTTGGTTAGGCTCGGAGAAGTATTGTGTCAGAGAGAGAGAGAGCGAACGACAATCGATAGAGACCGTGCGAGTTGTTGTATCGTGGTCGGTTCGCGAGTGTAAAACGTTGCAAATTTCGGCGTGAAAGACGGTGATACGCGGAGGAACAATTAATTACAGCGCGTCCGCTGTGTTAATAGGAGATTGTGCGTTATTAAGTGAACAGTAAAACCTGAAAAGTATATCGATTGTTTGCGGTGACGAGTTAACAAACTGTGTGAACATGTGACAATTAGCGATGAACCTGACACCATTGTTGTGTGGAGACACTGACTGTTAGAATTGCCTGAAAGTGGACCAAACCAAAATGTTAAGTAAAAGGACAGTGCTGTGATTTGATCAAGAAACATTTATTATATCGTCCAAACTGTCTTAAAGACGACGACGTAATTGAACTGATGTTTAACGGACTGTTATAGTGAAAAACACATGTGACTGTTTTCCTGTGGCAACACGGTGAAAGAACTGTACGAAGTATTGGCATTAACCGGATATATATCTTGAATGCTAAATACGTTGCATAATTCCGACCTACCCGCACCTCGTGATTAATAAAGTTTTAATAATAAAACGTCGCGCGCGTAACGACAACGCGCATACTGGAACTACACTCCTGGAAATTGTAATAAGAACACCGTGAATTCATTGTCCCAGGAAGGGGAAACATTAGTGACACATTCCTGGGGTCAGATACATCACATGATCACACTGACAGAACCACAGGCACATAGACACAGGCAACAGAGCATGCACAATGTCGGCACTAGTAGAGTGTATATCCACCTTTCGCAGCAATGCAGGCTGCTATTCTCCCATGGAGACGATCGTAGAGATGCTGGATGTAGTCCTGTGGAACGGCTTGCCATGCCATTTCCACCTGGCGCCTCAGTTGGACCAGCGTTCGCGCTGGACGTGCAGACCGCGTGAGACGACGCTTCATCCAGTCCCAAACATGCTCAATGGGGGACAGATCCGGAGATCTTGCTGGCCAGGGTAGTTGACTTACACCTTCTAGAGCACGTTGGGTGGCACGGGATACATGCGGACGTGCATTGTCCTGTTGGAACAGCAAGTTCCCTTGCCGGTCTAGGAATGTTAGAACGATGGGTTCGATGACGGTTTGGATGTTCCGTGCACTATTCAGTGTCCCCTCGACGATCACCAGTGGTGTACGGCCAGTGTAGGAGATCGCTCCCCACACCATGATGCCAGGTGTTGGCCCTGTGTGCCTCGGTCGTATGCAGTCCTGATTGTGGCGCTCACCTGCACGGCGCCAAACACGCATACGACCATCATTGGCACCAAGGCAGAAGCGACTCTCATCGCTGAAGACGACACGTTTCCATTCGTCCCTCCATTCACGCCTGTCGCGACACGACTGGAGGCGGGCTGCACGATGTTGGGGCGTGAGCGGAAGACGGCCTAACGGTGTGCGGGACCGTAGCCCAGCTTCATGGAGACGGTTGCGAATGGTCCTCGCCGATACCCCAGGAGCAACAGTGTCCCTAATTTGCTGGGAAGTGGCGGTGCGGTCCACTACGGCACTGCGTAGGATCCTACGGTCTTGGCGTGCATCCGTGCGTCGCTGCGGTCCGGTCCCAGGTCGACGGGCACGTGCACCTTCCGCCGACCACTGGCGACAACATCGATGTACTGTGGAGACCTCACGCCCCACGTGTTGAGCAATTCGGCGGTACGTCCACCCGGCCTCCCGCATGCCCACTATACGCCCTCGCTCAAAGTCCGTCAACTGCACATACGGTTCACGTCCACGCTGTCGCGGCATGCTACCAGTGTTAAAGACTGCGATGGAGCTCCGTATGCCACGGCAAACTGGCTGACACTGACGGCGGCGGTGCACAAATGCTGCGCAGCTAGCGCCATTCGACGGCCAACACCGCGGGTCCTGGTGTGTCCGCTGTGCCGTGCGTGTGATCATTGCTTGTACAGCCCTCTCGCAGTGTCCGGAGCAAGTATGGTGGGTCTGACACACCGGTGTCAATGTGTTCTTTTTCCATTTCCAGGAGTGTATTATCGCGTCAGTGCTGCCAGCTAATTCGACTACAACGGAGACGTGGACCACCGCCGTAACTGGAATATTAATGAAACAGGAGGATCCATCATTATCTTCACGCCACGACCCAGGATTAACTTCACACATCGTCCGCGCGGACCACCGCTGACGTCATCGCACTGCCTGCAGCAACAGTTAAGACATTAAAAGAAAATTATTACGCTCTCTCTCTCATTTAAAAATAAAAAGACAACTGCAGTTAAATTAAGTATTTTAAAAATACTCTCACAATGTCTCAATTTTGTTTAGTCCCAATAAATATTCTTTCCATTATTTCGTCTTGTTGACAGTGTTGAAAACCCGCCAAATTAATGTTCAATTAATAATTTCCTTTCAAAATTCTTCTCAGACATTTTGCTGCTCATTATAATTTTATTTTAATGTTTGTTTGTAACTTCTTTTGGAGGGAGTACATATTTTAATTTTGTGTGGTAAAATTAGCTACCATAAAATCACGTGTATTACCAGCTGATGCTGTCCGCCATTACTGCTTGAAAGCTGAACCTATTTTCTCATTGGCTGTCAGCTTCAAAACAAAATTACGTATTTCGTGGGCATCTAGCAGATGCGCGATGTCTATGTAGGCCCCTACAATAATTTGTTTTTACTTTTGCAGGTTTACTGGAATTAAATTGACTTTGATTGTTCATTTGGCCCCATTAAAGTGATTTATCGCATCTATATAATAATTGTACTGAATTACCTAATTTATTTTTTTATCATGTAAACATTGACATACCATATTTAGATTAAAATTGACGTCTTATTGGTCTCACATAAGATTCTACACGTTCTGACGAGCCGGCCGAAGTGGCCGTGCGGTTAAAGGCGCTGCAGTCTGGAACCGCACGACCGCTACGGTCGCAGGTTCGAATCCTGCCTCGGGCATGGATGTTTGTGATGTCCTTAGGTTAGTTAGGTTTAACTAGTTCTAAGTTCTAAGGGACTAATGACCTCAGAAGTTGAGTCCCATAGTGCTCAGAGCCATTTGAACCATTTTTGAACGTTCTGACGAAGACTATTCCAATTACTTTTTTTTGGTCCATGACTAACAGGTGTAATCAGATTCCTTGTATATGTCATGTTGTATTATTTAAAAGGTTTTTATTTAAAGTAGAGAACCAGTTTCTTTACAGTCAGATTGTTGGGTGGAGTTCCACGCCTGTTCCATTTGGTCGGTCAAAACAGGGACGAATAAAGTTATTTGTGGACGACGCTGGAGTTGACGTCCCAAGATGTTCTTTATGTGCTTGATTGGAGACATATCTGTGATCGAGCAGGCCAAGACAACATGTCGATACTCTGTAGAGCATATTGGTTTACAACAGCGGTATGTGGGCGAGCTTTATCCAGTTGGAAAACGACCCCTGAAATGCTGTTCGTCAATGGCAGCACAACAGATCGAATCACCAGATTGACGTACAAATTTGCAGTCAGTGGAATAACTCCGAGAGTGCTACTGCTGTCATACGAAATCGCACCCCAGCCCACAAGCCAAGGTGTGGATGCAGGTTGATTGCAGGCCCTCAAGTAGCCTCCTCCTAACCAACATACGGCCATCACTGGCTCCGTGGCAGAACCAACTTTCATCAGAAAACACAGCAGACCTCCACTCTGCCCTTCAATAAGCTCTCGAGACAACAGAAGTCACCAATGCGGTGATCTGTGGTCAGTGCTACAGGGCATCTCGCTCGGAACTGTCCTTAAAGTAGCCGATTTGTAACTGTTCGTTGTGGCGCCAACTGCTGCTCAAGTTGCTGCTGCAGATGCAGTACGATGAACCAGAGCCATACGCCGAACACGATAGTCTTACCTCTCGGTAGCCACGTGGTCTTCTGACCGTACATTCTCGTGACCAATGTTGCCAGCAGTCACGCATTGCCAGCCTCGAAAGAAAGAAAGGAAAATGATTCTAGTAGATATAATTTTTCCCTTTCACTGGCCAAATGCGTTATTATTTAACTGGATTCTTATACCGATGTAACTAGGAATTGGTTCCATTGACATTTGATAACAGCGAGACACCAGACACTTCAATTTCACGTTTTGGTGACATTGAGTCTCTTTTGGTGGAAGGAATATGGGGTACCTCTACTGAACTTCTGTCACGGACTATCCTGCGGCACAGAACCAAACTTCAGTTACACTTCTGTAGAATGTTACGCAACGGAAAGTTTACATGCAGATGACTGAATGTGGCCCTCAGCAGAGAAGCTAAAGTTGACATTATGTATGATATTCCAAAACAATTCCTATCCAGTCCCACATAAATAAATAAGGTAAAAAATTTCTTCCTGATTAAGAGATGACATTTTAAGTAACTATAAATTTCTTACAACAGAGAATGAAACTGGACATTAATTGACATAAACAACATTAATTAGATTCAAATGCTTCTGCAATCAAATGCACTCTGTGTACCGATGTATGATTGACAAAGATTGGGTGTGAAAGAAAAGTTAACTTCTACTTAATCATTAACTACCGTAACGCGACGTGACTGAAACTAGTTTATAGACAGTGATTGTGTGCTGCAAACTGCAAGCTGCCACGAAATGCAAACTGGAAAACGGCTGCTGTTGCCTGAAAATGCTCGTCGAGGGCGGTGAGAATTCACCTTGAAAATTCCTACTGTGCCGGGGGTGCAGAACACTTACCGTACATCTGGTGTAGAGAGCGACCTGCATCAACTCGAACGATGGACTTCTGTCTCGTTCTCTCTGTCCAAGTCCCAAATCCATGCTCTTTTTGAGTAGTATCAGTAAGCTAAAATGACCAATTATAATGCGACAGCGCTTCCACACGCCAATTGCAAAATTTTCCGCTCTCCATACAGCCACCTTCCAGAAGATGGCCAAATCCTCCTTCTCCAGCCCTACTGCTGTACCTCACAAGGAGTAGGCGCCCACCAGGATGCTCTCTGACACTACAGATGGCGTCTGAATCAAGAAAGTTTCTCCACCTACGCAGGAAGCAGCTTAGCTAGGGATTCTAAGTGATACTGTGAGGGCGTCCTGCCGTGTCGGCCCATTTCAACCGCCACGATCCTTGCAGATACGAATCTCGGCAAGAAGGTCCACGGGAAGCATCAGGTGGGTACCTGGAGATACACAAGAATGCTGTCCCCCCGGCCAGGAACAATTATTACAAAGGTACCAAGGAGTAACGACTAAGCTAAAGAACTTCTTCAGTCTGGATCCTCTGGGACAACGCACTGTGGCCTGCTAGCCTGCTGAGAGCTCTCTCCGTGAGGCTGGGACCTACTACCCCCGCCCCCCCCCCCCCCGTCCCACCCGTTCTGTCGACTGCATGGTTGCATGGAAGTGTCAGCCTGGCATCCCAGGCCCATTCGACATACCTGCGTCTGCATTCCTCAATTCCTCATTGTTCCAAAAAGTGATACTGTATCCGAACATTACACGTTTGATCTTCCTATTCATCCGCATTAACTTACATTTTTCCACGTTTAGGGCTAGCTGCCATTCACCGCACCAACTGCAAATTTTGTCTGTCGTATTTCCTACAGTCACTCAACTTCTATTCCTTACTGAACACCAAGGAAAACAACCACAGATTGCTGCCTACCCTGTCCGCCAAATTATTTATGTATATAGAGAACAACGGTTCTATCACACTTCCCTGTGGCACTCCTGACGAAATTCTTGTCTCTGATGAACACTCGCCGTCGGGGACCACTTACTGGGTTCTATTATTAATTTTTTACTCATGAAATTGAAAGACGCTAGAACAGAAAACTGTGCACCGCCACTCTGTCCTTATCTGATTAATTTTATGCTTCTGACCACTACTCTGTGGATTTAATAGTTTACATTTGAAATAACTGTGATAGAATGACAGAAAAAATTCCGGAATCGTATTTCTACATACGTTCCTACACTGAATACTTCAGTAGGATAAAAAACATGATATGGAGGAAGTATGATTGAAGCACCATAGTTTAGTTTGTAGATGCAAAGGGTACCGGATTCAATTAGGATGAATAATCACTCAGTGCAGATACTCTGCATAATACAGGGTGAGGCAGTGAAACGGCACGATTTTGTAAAACCACCAAAGATTTATTTACAAGTAAAATCATAATAGTTGAACATGGATCTCAAGTACAAGAGTGGAAATTAAAGATTTAACTTAAAAACAATCATTTTTTAAATATGGTGTCAGTGAGGTGTCGTCCTTGGTTTTGCACACATTGTCTAAGCCTGAGATGAAATTGTCCCATGACGTTTCGTAGCATCTGTACTGGAATGTTGTTAATTTCCTGTCGAATTCGCTCCTTCAGGTCTTCTTTTGTTCTTGGTGGATTTTCCTGGAAGACTTTGCACTTGAGGTAGCCCCAAAGAAAAAAGTCTGGTGCCGTCAGATCTGGTGAACGGGCAGGCCAGGGGAAATCGCCATTCCTGCTGATTAGACGTCCTGGAAATGCAAGTCTGAGCAATCCCATTGAGACATTAGCAGTATGGCTTGTTGCACCATCTTGCTGGGAGAGTGTTTCAGCATCTGGATCATGTCGATCAATTCCAGGCAGACCAAAAATGGTCAACATGTCAGCATAACGTCCAGAGTTTACCGTCACTGTGTTGCCATCTTCATCTTCAAAAAAATAGGGCCCCACGATTCCACGAGATGACATTGCGCACCAGACTGTTACTTTTTCAGAATGGAGAGGTTTTTCATGAAGTTCGTGAGGGTTATCTGAGGACCAATATCTGAAGTTTTGCTTATTTATGTACCCACTATGATGAAAGTGGGCTTCATCACTCATCCATAAGTTATGCACTCTTTCTTCATTTCGTTCAATAACGTTAAGCATTGACTGGCAAAAGCGTATACGGTTATTGTAGTCATTAGGTTTAAGGGCTTGCACTACCTGAATTTTGTATGGATGATAGTAAAGGTCACTCTTCAAAATCCGTCTTACTGATCGATTGCTGAGACCAAGTTCTGCGCTGTGCCGTCTCGCGGATTTTCGCGGACTTCGTCCCAACGCTTCGCGCACACGATTAATGTTCTCGGGTGTCCGGATTGTTTTTGTGCTGCCGCCTCTTTTCTTTGTTGTGCTAGCAGTAGCTTCAAAGGTTTTAACCCAAAGGAGAATGGCTTTCCTTGATGGCATGGGAGCCCGTGGCGGCAGGTTGAATTCACGACGAAAGGCGCGTTGAGCACCAACCACACTATCCGCGTTTTTGTAATATGCCTTTACGGCATATGCACGTTGCGCACTCGACCAACGCTCCATGGCTACTGCTACTGAAACTTCCACCACTCTAGACGCCCAAGGTCACTTCCCCCACTCTCGCAACCCCCCTCCGCGCCCGACAACCACTATCGAAATCGTGCCGTTTCACTGCCTCACCCTGTACTTTTATTGGCAACACAGACACACACTGCGAAAGTAACTGAAGGTGAAACAATCATGAGATCGACTGCTGGTCAAAGAATTTCCTGCATGGGACCCAGGTCGACCGCCAGCAATGTTACTTGGTGGAGCAGTGTTCCCAAAAAGAGCGCTCCCCCCCCCCCCCCCCCAGTGCGGAGCGATGCTGTACGAAATGTCGAGGCACAGAGGTTGGGTTGCACGGAGATGGGATGGGAGGGGGTGGGGGGTTGTCACTGCAGCATCGAGGATGTCAGGCGGTGACATCCGTTGGGTAGTGTAAAAGTGATGATTGTAGAAGTGGGCTGGTACGTGGTGGGGGCGGCTACAGCACGAGTGCGTTATGGCGTCGTGGTGAGGTAGGGCAGAGGAAGTGTCACAAGGTTTGCGTGGCGCTGGCAGTGATGTGGGGCTCGTCAGAAGCAAACCTCGTGTCGTGATTGGGAGGATACCTTAGCTGCGAGATATAGCAGATTGGCAGATGGAGCCATCGGCGTACTGTTCTCTGATAAGGGAGTCACTGCCTATGAGCTTGACGTGGAGGTATTCAAGAAGGAAGACATGTACATCTAGTCGTAAGAAGTAGATCGACAGTGCCGCGTTGCTAGTGTGAGTGTCAGCTAGTGTGAGAGAGGAAGTTGTTTGGCGCATATTGAGGTCCAGGGAGGCGTCTTGAAGTGTGCACTTGGGTTAGAATGAGTTGACAGGCACCGTTGTATGTTTTCCGTTTACTAATACATGGACGGTACGATAATCTCTTCAGAGCACTCTGTCAGGACTTGAGTTGGGGGGGGGGGGGAGGGTAGTGGTCACAGTTTGAGTGCTTTGTGAACAAAGACTTTAGGCGACGAATGTGGGAGGCGCGGTGGTATATGGTGGCATGCTATGTGAGTCTTACTCATGCGCGACTACGGTAAGTCTGGGTGAGTAGCCGAGGGTTCTTGGAGTACGAAGGACGCTGGGAGGGCTAGCGTCTCACTGCATAGACCTTCGGACAGTGACGCTCCAAGGTCGTGTTTTTGTCTTGTACAAACTTCGTCTTAATGACGTGATGGATTTGCTCCTACGGGAAGCGGGTGAGGCGGCGGAGTAGTGCATTCTGTTCGGGAGGAGGAGGGGGAGCCAGAAGTATATCACTTATTTTGTCTGCATGTTACCCCATCCACGCGGCTTAACGAAGTCACGAATTTGGTGGCATCAATAACGACGTCACTCGATGTGAAGATATTGTCCACGATGGCGAACCCCAAAGTAGGTTGGTTTGCCAGAAAAAGCAGTAGTTTGACATATGTTCTGTGGCCGGAAGATTTCCTGGGAGATGTCAGAGATATTGTCCATACGTGGCACGATCTGATATGTGCGGGGCGATGCAGCCGGCTGCATGCGTTCGTTGTATGTTTTCTGTTTACTAATACTAGGACGGTACGATAATCTCTTCAGAGCACTCTGTCAGGACTTGAGTTGGGGGGGGGGGGGGTAGTGGTCACAGTTTGAGTGCTTTGTGAACAAATACTTTAGGCGATGAATGTGGGAGGCGCGGTGGTATATGGTGGCATGCTATGTGAGTCTTACTCATGCGTGACTACGGTAAGTCTGGGTGAGTAGCCGAGGGTTCTTGGAGTACGAAGGACGCTGGGAGGGCTAGCGTCTCACTGCATAGACCTTCGGACAGTGACGCTCCAAGGTCGTGTTTTTGTCTTGTGCAAACTTCGTCTTAATGACGTGATGGATTTGCTCCTACGGGAAGCGGGTGAGGCTGCAGAGTAGTGCAGTTTGTTCGGGAGGAGGAGGGGGAGCCAGAAGGATATCACTTATTCTGTCTGCATGTTACCCCATCCATGCAGCCTAATGAAGTGAAGAATACGAACTTACACAGGAAAAGCAACCGAAAATGACAAAGTCAGGAGATCTATCGTTGGTCAAAGAGTTTCCTGCGTGGGACTCACGTCGACCGCCAGTGATGTGACTTCGTGGAATGACGTCACTCGATGTGAAGATATTGTCCACGATGGCGAACCCCAAAGTAGGTTGGTTTGCCCGAAAAAGCAGTAGTTTGACATGTGTTCTGTGGCCGGAAGATTTCCTGGGAGATGTCAGAGGTATTGTCCATATGCGGCACGACGTTATACCCGGGAGGCGATGCAGCCGGCTGCATGCGTTCGGGAGTGATCATTTCGCGCACGGCGCGGTTGTCTCTTCGAAGGCGACTAAGCACGAATCCAACCTCTAGGATTACTTAGGTTCGCAAGTAGTCCTATTTGCAAAGGAAACAGGGTCCCGTGCGAAGTACATTGTTTATTATCTTCCACTGTTCGGCGGTGTTACACACTGTCCAGGAGAGTGTCACTGTCACATCTTATCACACGAGCTGCGTCTGGGTTGTTATCCATAACGACTGATTTAGTGGTTTGAGAAACTGAAAATTGCGCTGCACATTGTAGGCGCGTTGGCTGCTTTGTCGTTGTGCAATAATCGAAACTTTGAAATTTGCATGTGATCACATCGGGGATGGCATTGTAGATCCACAAGGTATAGAAGACAATTACGATGAATAGTCAGTCGATCCAGATACTGCCTATAACACTTTAATTGACAATACGAACTTACACAGGAAAAGCAACCGAAAATGACAAAGTCAGGAGATCTATCGTTGGTCAAAGAGTTTCCTGCGTGGGACTCACGTCGACCGCCAGTGATGTGACTTCGTGGAATATTGTTTCCACGAGATCTTTCTTCTACATTTTCTGTAAAACACAATTACTACGGGTAATCACATATCTTCTTCGTGATTTTCATATATCAGAAATGTATTAAGGTATTTAAGGAATAATGCATTCAAGTAGCAATGAACTATATTCTATTCCAACTAACAAGTTACAAACATAAGTGCATTTCTGAAGTGAAGCTAAAATTCATGTATTCCATGTATGAAGTGCTCAATCAGCATTTAATTTGTGTAATCTGTGTAAATATACATTAGCGGAAACCATTTAAGATGAGAACAGCTCGAGGTGGTACCGAGACCTTTTCATCTGAAATAGATAGAAATATGCCATTACTAACCAACATGCTACTTACGGTATTACTCATCTAAATACAGCATAACACTTCCCTCTATATATTAGAAATTATTCTTAACCACGCTCATTGTGTTACATTTTCTTTTTTTATTTTTCTTTGACATTTGCATTGTATAAATTATATTCTCATCAACTAGGTAGTAACAAATTATATGGAACATTTTTAACATTTGTTAAGCATTCAGTTCGCTGTAACCTCAGAGAAATCTTTATATATTACGTTCTTTATATTATTTAAAAAAAGCATTAACAACTGTATACCAATAAGACTGTAACAACATTCAGAAGCGTAATTTCACACTTGAGAGGTAGATAGATAGATGGAGAGAGAGAGAGATGTTTACACAAATTGATTTTATATTATCAATTAACATAGATGCTTTCTTGTAATTTTTCTTTATTCTGGCCTGTAGCCATTAAATACTTGATTATTTGATCTCAGTTCATTCTTTTGAAGTTATAATATTACACTGAGGTAACATGCTGCCATCTGTCAATCCCTGGGTTGGGTTCTTTGGGGAAGGAGACCAGACAGCGAGGTCATCGGTCTCATCGGATTAGGGAAGGACGGGGAAGGAAGTCGGCTGCGCCCTTTCAAAGGAACCATCACGGCATTTGCCTGGAGCGATTTAGGGAAATCACGGAAAACCTAAATCAGGATGGCCGGACGCGGGATTGAACCGTCGTCCTCGCGAATGCGAGTCCAGTGTCTAACCACTGCGCCACCTCGCTCGGTGTGTCAATCCCTGATAACTCTCTGTTCTCCCTGCTTCCAATATTAAGTTACCATTTTTGCCAAAATAACGCCCCAAAGTGTGTCCCTCTGCGTATTGCTTGGCCGGCTCAAATCACGTAGTGTACATGGAAAAAAAATCGCATATCAGAAATCAGTCTTGTGTGAGGAACGATAGCTCTTTCTCATAAGGAAATCTAGAGCAAAATAAGTAAATAAGTAGCTGAAATAAATGAAATTAATGAAGAAACAGAGTTGAGGGTATAAAGATCGAAGGAGGGAGAAGGAGAGGAAGACCGAAGATGAGGTGGAAGGATAAGATATCCGGGGACCTAAGCGAGAAAGGGTGGAAGAAGGAAGAGGCAATGGATAGAGTACTATGGAGGAGAAGGATCCAGAAGAGCAACGCCGACCCTACGTGATGTGGGACAAGCGACGGTAAAGAACAAGAAGAAATAGATGAAATAAATGTGAGCGAATTATACTGGCCCGTCACATACCGTACGTGACCATTTGAATTTCTTTCACGCACAGCTCCGACTCAACAAGGAACTGGACTCGAAGACCACTTTCTATGAGTGCATGCACGTTACCGTTGAAAACTGTCTCTGCAAGAAATCTCCGGTGAGTAGTAACAACCTTGCCACAGTGCAGAGACTGTCAAGGAGACTACCGTTCTTTGAAAACTACTGCCTGGACCTGTTTTCAGCCAGTCATTCTTACTGTCCGTGGAACAGACACAATAGGCGTACTGTTTCCGCGAGGCGCCATTGGCTGCGCCGTGCCGATGACAAGCAGCAGTGTTTCCCCCGCAGTTGGCAGCGTTGCTCTTGTAAGCAGCTTAAAGAGCCTCTTCTCGCAGCCGCATCGCTCGTAGAGAGCGGAGTTGCCAAAGGCAGAGACCATGGCACCAGCGTCTTCCCTCCCCGCCAGCCGCCGTCTTCTGTCGCCGGCGCCACTTACCGCCGCGGTGCTAGCAAAAGCTGAGCAAAGTGGCGGCACTCTCGGAGAACGAACGCACTGACAGCGCGACTGCTTTGTGCGAGATCTCCGTTTCCAGCGGGGCTGTCTCAGTCGCGGATCCTTTCAGCAAAACAAAGCTTTTGTTGGCATCGTTCCTCCCAACGGTGTCGCTGTTCCTTTCAAAGATCTAATGTTTTAGAAATGCAGCACCATGAAACCGACGTGTCTGACCTCTGTTTCGTAATATGCTAGATGGTTCAGCTGATTCCTAATGCTGGGTTTTATGCAGCCCACAACGCCTTCAAATACCACGCACAATATTTTTATTCTCTCTCTCTCTCTCTCCCTCTCTCTCTCTTTCACTTCACGCAACCTAGCATTCCTACAGATAAACTAACAGGACCTTTTTGTAGTAAATGTACTAGGTGCGTTTGAAAAATCCGTACAAAAATAAAAATACTTACACGTTTGGGGTAAAGCTTTTTTATTTTTCGACATAGTCTCCTTTTAGACTTACACACATCGTCCAACGCTGTTCTAATTTGTTGATCCCTTCCGAATAATAGGAATCGCCCAAGTCTACATAATAGCTATTAGTTGCTGCAATCACCTCCTCGTCTGAATAAAATCTTTGTCCCGCCAGCCATTTCTTCAAACTGGGGAACAAATAGTAGTCCAAGGGAGCCAAGTCTGCAGAACAGGTGGGTTGTGAAACGAGTTGGAACCCTGTTTCCAATAATTTTGCGACCACAACTGCTGAGGTGTGTGCTGGTGCATTATCGTGATGGAAAGGACTTTTTTGCGGTCCAATCGCGGCGTTTTTCTTGCAGCTCAGTTTTCAAACGGTCCAATAACGATGAATAATATGCACCTGTAATAGTTTTACCCTTTTCCAGGTAGTCGATGAGGATTATCCCTTGCGAATCCCAAAAGACCGTCGCCATAACCTTTCCGACCGAAGGAATGGTCTTTGCCTTTTTTGGTGTAGATTCTCCCATTGTTTAGATTGCTTTTTGGTCTCAGGAATATAGTAATGCATTCATGTTTCATTCACAGTGACGAAACGACACTTGAAGTCCTGCGGATTCTTCCTGAACAGCTGCAAACCATCCTTGCAACACTTTGCACGATTCCGATTTTGGTCAGACGTGAGCAATCACGGAACCTATCTTACGGATAGCTTTCTCATGTCCAAATGTTTATGCAAAATATTATGTACCCGTTCATTCGAGATGCCCACAGCACTAGCAATCTCATGCATCTTAACTCTTCTGTCATCCATCACCATATCATGGATTTTATCAATGGTTTCTGGAGTGGTAACCTCCACAGGGGATCCAGAACGTGCAGCATCACTTGTGCAAACATGGCCACTCAGAAAATTTTGAAACCACTTGTAAACTGTTCTAATCGAAGGTGCAGAGTCACCGTAATGTTTATCAAGCTTCTCTTTAGTCTCCTGAGGCGTTTCGCCTTTCATAAAGTAATGTTTAATCACCACACGAAATTCTTTTTCGTCCATTTTTTGACAATTACTCAACTTCCTTGATTCACACGAATGCCAAACACAAAGAAATAGACCAATATGGCTGAAACTTGGTATGCGATTTTTCCAAAGATGCTACTAACTAAACATGACCGCGATACGCGCCGGTGGTGCCATCTCTTGGACTTTGCTTGGACTTTTCAAACGCCCCTCGTAATACAATTAAATTTTGCATTGGGATACTTTTACGCTGGAGGCCACGGTTTCCCTGTTATTCAAGAAAGACGCTTTTGAAGGTCAGTTTTGTACATTTTTCTTGAATAATTGGAATCTACGGCCTCTAGTGAAAACTGATTCCTGTACAAAATTTAACTACATTAAATTTCCTACAAAAAGGCCCTGTTTGTTTTTTCTTTAGGACCAATAGTTTGCACATCTTGAGCAAGAGAATATGAAAATCTTGCAAGTGATATTTGAAGGTGTTGTGGGTTGCATTAAATCCCGAGGTAGGGCAGCTGAAGCACTCCGTAAACGTTGTAAGGTGGTTATAATTTCGCACCTTACAAGCTCTCATCCAGATACTTTGCCGTGAACTATGAGGGTCACTTCAAAAGAAATGCACAATGTTTATGTAAAAATACAGTTTTCATTCTGCATGTGTGAAAGTTTTACAGTGTGTAGATACATCCTTCCCGCTTGTTTTCAAACTTAGTTCAACCTGTTCCCATGAGTGGCGCCATCACATCATGTCTTCAAGATGTCTGCTACACTTGACGTTCGTCAGAAGCAACGTTCTGTTATAGAATTCCTGTGCTGTGAAAACGAGACAGTGGGAATCATCAACAAGAGGTTGAAAAAGGTGTATGGAGATGCTGCAGTCGATCGCAGCACAGTTAGTCGGTGGGCAAGCAGGTTACGTGATGAAAGCGGGAACGGCAATATTGAGGATTGCCCTCGCAGCGGCAGGCCTCGTACTGCACACACTCCAGACAATGTTCAGAGAGTTAACGGATTGGTGACTGCTGACAGACGCATCCCAGTGAACGAATCGTCACACTACGCTGGGATAGGGGAAGGAAGTGTTTGCAGAATACTGAAAGTGTCGGCGTTAAAAAAAGTTTTGTGTCAGTTGGGTTCCCAGGATGTTGACAGTGGCTCACAAAGAAACAAGAAAAACGGTATGCAGCGAACTTTTGAAACAGTGCGAGAATGGTGGAGATGAATTTATTGGAATAATTGTGACTGGTGATGAAACATGGCTCCATCATTTTTCACCCGAGACGAAGAGACAATCAGTGGAGTGGCATCATGCAAATTCACCCAAGAAAAAAAAAATTCAAAATTACACCTTCTGCTGGAAAGGTTATGGCTACGGTGTTTTTTGATTCCGAAGGACTCTTGCTTGTGGACATCATGCCAAGTGGAACCACCATAAATTCTAATGCATATGTGACGACACTGAAGAAACTTCAAGGTCGACTGAGTCGTGTTCGACCACATCGGCAAAAACAGGATGTTTTGCTGTTGCACGATAATGCACGGCCACATGTCAGTCAAAAAACCATGGAAGCGATCACAAAACTCGGATGGACAACACTGAAACACCCTCTTTACAGTCCTGAGCTGGCTCCATGTGATTATCATCTCTTTGGGAAACTGAAAGACTCTCTTCGTGGTACAAGGTTTGAAGATGATGGCTCCCTTGTGCACGCTGCCAAACAGTGGCTCCAACAGGTTGGTCCAGAATTTTACCGTGCGGGTATACAGGTGCTGGTTCCAAGATGGTGTAAGGCAATTGAGAGGGATGGAAATTATGTGCAGAAATGAAAAAAATGTTCGTAAATAATGTATCTACACACTGTAAAACTTTCAAACATGTAGAATAAAAAGTGGATTAAAAAAATAGCATGCATTTCTTTTGGAGTGACCCTCGTACAACCACAATTAGATAGCATTTGATACGTTGTAGATCGTATATATGAATATTTAAGGGAGACTGACGTTGTCAAGTACGTCTTGTGAATAATTGTAAACGCTTGTTGCATGAAAGTTGACGGAGTGTCTTTATTATAAATACGGCGTAATGAATGAGTGCCTATTCTAGTACCGGTTGGAACGCCAGTAGAGATGAAACGGCAGACAGAACTCAAGCTCTGGGTGGAAGGCCCGCGCAGGTGTTGGTCCTGCTTAAACACAGGAAGCAGCTTGGAGGACGTTGTGGAACCTGAGCTCTGGAGCACAACAGGGTGACGGCCAGTCGCTATTGTAGTGGGGGCCGGAAGGATAACCGGATAATACTTCCGAATGCTGAAAATCTTGGACGCAGGTGAGAGGAACGAAGAAGCGGCACATCGGAAACTACGCAGGCTGGGTTATTTTCAAGGATTTTTACTCAGAAGCGTACCATTGTACGAGTATATGTTTTTCCTCGCAAACTTTCCGTGCTGAATGACTAAAGACTAAAATATGGTTGGTCGGCGTTCGGAAGAATCTGTAGAGAGGGAGAAATCCTGTGGTTACGAGAATATGATTCGCCTTCTGTGTTACGAGGATGGGGAGGCGAACCTTGCTGGGAGGCCAGCACTGGAGAGACGAGGTCTTCCGTTGTGAGCGTCCGTGTGAGACAGTCGCGCAGTATCAGCTTTGTTGGTACAGACGACTTGCTGTCTTTGCTCTCAGGAGAGTTTATAGTTAGAACAGTTAGGCACTGTACTGCTATGAACCTATGCGATTCTAGACTTCATCTCTGGGTTGGAAGTCGTCGTTGAGTACGCAGCGTTCACTAATTGAGAGCACTCCTTCTGCCTATACTTACGCTGAGACGTTATCTGAACTCCGTCCTTGTGGTTTGGAGTTCGCGTTTCTCGTCTGTACAACACAGAGAGAAGAAGACAGTATTAGAGTATATTAGTCAGAGGACCGCCTTCTGCCGTCCTAGTGTTTGAAAGAGTTTATTTGTGGCTGGAGTTCTCCCATTCTCGCAGACGAGTACGAGAACCATCACTTCGACGCATCGGACGCAGTACATACGGTGATATCGCAAATTGCTTCGGCTTATTAGGGCTATGAAAGCTAAACAGTTGTGAAGACGCCAGTTTTTTTCCACTAAGGCTCCACACAACCGCAGATCATCTTTGAAAGTAGTGTCTTCTAGTGTTTGGTACGTAGATGATGTCAGATGATGTCATATGATTTCGCGTTATTGATATTAGACCGCGCAGTCATAATAAGGGGCAGAGTTGGGCAATTGATCAGTAATTTTATTTAGGAAATGTAAACTTTGTAATATAAAGTTTTTTTAAAACCTACAATAAATATATCAGCAGGAACAACGTTTATGATTTAGTAGGATTAGTCGCCTTCATCATTCATTTACAGGGTGTTTCAAAAATGACCGGTATATTTGAAACGGCAATAAAAACTAAACGAGCAGCGATAGAAATACACCGTTTGTTGCAATATGCTTGGGACAACAGTACATTTTCAGGCAGACAAACTTTCGAAATTACAGTAGTTACAATTTTCAACAACAGATGGCGCTGCGGTCTGGGAAACTCTATAGTACGATATTTTCCACATATCCACCATGCGTAGCAATAATATGGCGTAGTCTCTGAATGAAATTACCCGAACCCTTTGCCAACGTGTCTGGCGGAATGGCTTCACATGCAGATGAGATGTACTGCTTCAGCTGTTCAATTGTTTCTGGATTCTGGCGGTACACCTGGTCTTTCAAGTGTCCCCACAGAAAGAAGTCACAGAGGTTCATGTCTGGCGAATAGGGAGGCCAATCCACGCCGCCTCCTGTATGTTTCGGATAGCCCAAAGCAATCACACGATCATCGAAATATTCATTCAGGAAATTAAAGACGTCGGCCGTGCGATGTGGCCGGGCACCATCTTGCATAAACCACGAGGTGTTCGCAGTGTCGTCTAAGGCAGTTTGTACCGCCACAAATTCACGAAGAATGTCCAGATAGCGTGATGCAGTAATCGTTTCGGATCTGAAAAATGGGCCAATGATTCCTTTGGAAGAAATGGCGGCCCAGACCAGTACTTTTTGAGGATGCAGGGACGATGGGACTGCAACATGGGGCTTTTCGGTTCCCCATATGCGCCATTTCTGTTTATTGACGAAGCCGTCCAGGTAAAAATAAGCTTCGTCAGTAAACCAAATGCTGCCCACATGCATATCGCCGTCATCAATCCTGTGCACTATATCGTTAGCGAATGTCTCTCGTGCAGCAATGGTAGCGGCGCTGAGGGGTTGCCGCATTTGAATTTTGTATGGATAGAGGTGTAAACTCTGGCGCATGAGACGATACGTGGACGTTGGCGTCATTTGGACCGCAGCTGCAACACGGCGAACGGAAACCCGAGGCCGCTGTTGGATCACCTGCTGCACTAGCTGCGCGTTGCCCTCTGTGGTTGCCGTACGCGGTCGCCCTACCTTTCCAGCACGTTCATCCGTCACGTTCCCAGTCCGTTGAAATTTTTCAAACAGATCCTTTATTGTATCGCTTTTCGGTCCTTTGGTTACATTAAACCTCCGTTGAAAACTTCGTCTTGTTGCAACAACACTGTGTTCTAGGCGGTGGAATTCCAACACCAGAGAAATCCTCTGTTCTAAGGAATAAACCATGTTGTCTACAGCACACTTGCACGTTGTGAATAGCACACGCTTACAGCAGAAAGACGACGTACAGAATGGCGCACCCACAGACTGCGTTGTCTTCTATATCTTTCACATCACTTGCAGCGCCATCTGTTGTTGAAAATTGTAACTACTGTAATTTCGAAAGTTTGTCCGCCTGAAAATGTACTGTTGTCCCAAGCATATTGCAACAAACGGTGTATTTCTATCGCTGCTCGTTTAGTTTTTATTGCCGTTTCAAATATACCGGTCATTTTTGAAACACCCTGTATGTTTAGATTGTAGTTTATAGAATTAAAAGATCTAAGATTTGCTTCAGGGGATAGTCAGGCAGGGCAAAATCTTCATTTTAGCGTTTATTATTTTCCGTTGCGGACATTCATTTTACACCCGCGTGGAGTAGCATCTTGGAACGTAACTTTGCATTAATTGCGTACAAGCAGCTGACATCACATACCATTATAGCCACACTGTGAAGTAGAAGGCAGAGGGTACTCAAAATTGTAAGATACTTAAGTTTTTCTTCCCATTCTTGTCGCGAACTGGCATTTGTGGCTGACTACAGAGAGACTGTACTGCCGACAGTGTACATTTGTGTAGGGACCGCGAAGACATGAGGAATTAAGGCTCCTATCGAGCAATCAGACAGTCGTTTTTTCCTCACTTCATGAACTGTTTACATATAAAATAAGTCTGAAGATCGGATCATTTTCAAAACTCTTCACTGTACGCACATTCAAAGTGAGAAGATGACGCCGTCGTCTGTTTCTGTGGTAATTATGACATCACATACCATTATAGTCACACTATAAGAATGGTTGTGTGCGAGAAAATGGTACGTTCACAGTTATTGCTGCGGTGCTCCATCAACAAGAGCCTGGGTGTGTGTACTGTGTGAATAAAGGCACACGTAAAGAATAGCAGGGTCTCCACCTGGAGTATCTCCAATGGCACACATTATCTCCGCCGTGTGAGTACCGCGAAGCAGGAGACTCGAACGCGATCTGATCTTGAGACTTATTTTACAATCAAATGGAACAATTTTCGACGTGGGTTCCTCACGAGAACCTTACCTGCTAAGTCACCTCAACAAATACTATAAGCCCGCAATAGAAACTGTGAAATAACCTGTTTATTTCCAGACACATAGTTCCTGTAAAGGGGCTATCTCCAAGTCACGGATTAACATTACACTAAATTTAAGGAAGGTTCCTTGTTTTAAGAGTTGCATTTGTTTCTAAGTTTAATTGCAGTTATGTGTCAACTAAATCTATGGTACAACATATATGTTACAACACAAGGTCCAACAAAACTCTCTTTAGACTTTGAATGATACCTCGTAACTAGTGTTGGGATAATTATGAGGAAAAGCACGTGGGACTTGGACCCACATATTTCGTCATGTGTTGTTTCATGAAATACACTTTATTGCTTAACAAAATTATTAAAACGCCAATTAAAAAAACTTGTTAAAAGAATAAGGGCATTCACTATCATTTTTTAAAAAAAAACTTGAACAGGCTCAATTCATTATTAGCAAACTTTAAGAATTTATACCATTAAGAGCAGGGCTTGAACCCAGGAATATGTAGTTCCCAAATAAAAGAAAGAAATCACACCAACTAGGCGCGGCTGCAAGGGGTTCAATAAACAATTTTATCAGTAAAATGAATTATAATTGGTTCAAATGGCTCTGAGCACTATGGGACTTAACTTCTGAGGTCATCAGTCCCTTAGAACTTAGAACTACTTAAACCTAACTATCCTAAGGACGTCACACACATCCATGCCCGACGCAGGATTCGAACCTGCGACCGGAGCGGTCGCGCGGTTCCAGACTGTAGCGCCTAGAACCGCTCGGCCACCCCGGCTGGCCTGAATTATAATGACAGCCACTAAATGTACTACCAATTCCAGGCATGGGTAACAGCATGCAAAATACGGAAAGGGTAATAAGTCACGCCACTGATTATGCCTGTTGGAAAGTCCTTAACAGTGTATAAGCCTTAATAAAAATCCCTTAAGCAGTAAAATACACAGTCACCCAAAATATAGGCAAGGCTGGTAGGCATACAATTTAAATATGACTCGCAACTGCTACACACCAGCAGAAACGTTGACAATGACCATTAATAAAAATAATATTGCCCAAAATACAAGTTAAATTGGAAGGAGATGTAATTTAAATGTAACTCCCAACTGGTACATGACAGCAGAAACGTTGACAATGACCCTTAATAAAAATACAGTTGCTCAAAATAGAAGGTAAGGTGAGAGCTACAGCAGAGAGCTATCACAGCCGACAAGGAACAGACGGCAGTTTCGCTTTGAGTGGAGTTAGCTAATGACTGGATGAAAGGAAAGGTTAAACAGTTCATATTGATAAGTAAAAGGCTTTAAAACTTAACGCGCTCCAGAAGCAGTAGTAGCAGCAGTAATGGTTCAAGGTTTAAACGACTAGTTAAAGAGCAGGTATACCTAGGAGGAACTTCGAGGTTGCAGAACACGCTTTAAAAAGCATGAGCTTACAGAATTCACCAAATAGGGCAGACGACTGGCTCCTGATTCATCGGCGACACCCCGCCGAAACACGCAATCAGCCACCGCGACACAGCTGGCAGAGGCACCAGATTGCCGGCTAACCCAGACGTCGTGCAACTACGGAAGTGCAGCCGCAGTAGAAAGCAAACACATCTCTGCTCAGGGCTCGGGGAACCGGAACTCGTGTCCGCCGGAAAAGCTACCCTCCCAGCACACATCAGAATGGAACAGTAGTCTGCGCAAATAAGGCCACAGGCGAGAGTGCTTAAGATGTAGGGAATCTTAACTCGTTGCGCAGGCGACTACACATACAAGTTCTAAATTACTTGTAAATTAGAAGCCGAAATATCAGCGCCTGCTGATGCAATGAATAAGGCATACTCATCTACAACGGGTTCTGAGACGCCCGCTAAACCCGCTGGGCAGAATAGGTGATTAGGACTGCGGAAAGGGTCAAATAACGTGTCGGTCAGTTTCACTTCAAAACTGTAATTTATTGTAATTTTATAACACCTTTAAACCAAAATGGCACATAGCCGAACCTTTACAACTGTTGTTGTTGTTGTTGTGGTCTTCAGTCCTGAGACTGGTTTGATGCAGCTCTCCATGCTACTCTATCCTGTGCAAGCATCTTCATCTCACAGTACCTACTGCAACCTACATCCTTCTGAATCTGCTTAGTGCATTCATCTCTTGGTCTCCCTCTACGATTTTTACCCTCCACGCTGCCCTCCAATACTAAATTGGTGATCCCTTGATGCCTCAGATCATGTCCTACCAACCGATCCCTTCTTCTGGTCAAGTTGTGCCACAAACTTCTCTTCTCCCCAATCCTATTCAATACTTCCTCATTAGTTATGTGATCTACCCATCTAATCTTCAGCATTCTTCTGTAGCACCACATTTCGAAAGCTTCTATTCTCTTCTTGTCCAAACTATTTATCGTCCATGTTTCACTTCCATACATGGCTACACTCCATACAAATACTTTCAGAAAAGATTTCCTGACACTTAAATCTATACTCGATGTTAACAAATTTCTCTTCTTCAGAAACGCTTTCCTTGCCATTGCCGGTCTACATTTTATATCCTCTCTACTTCGACCATCATCAGTTATTTTGCTCCCCAAATAGCAAAACTCCTTTACTACTTTAAGTGTCTCATTTCCTAATCTAATTCCCTCAGCATCACCCGACTTAATTCTACTACATTCCATTATCCTCGTTTTGCTTTTGTTGATGTTCATCTTATATTCGCCTTTCAAGACGCTATCCATTCCGTTCAACTGCTCTTCCAAGTCCTTTGCTGTCTCTGACAGAATTACAATGCCATTGGCGAACCTCAAAGTTTTTATTTCTTCTCCATGGATTTTAATACCTACTCCGAATTTTTCTTTTGTTTCCTTTACTGCTTGCTCAATATACAGATTGAATAACATCGGGGAGAGGCTACAACCCTGTCTTACTCACTTCCCAACAACTGCTTCCCTTTCATATCCCTCGACTCTTATAACTGCCATCTGGTTTCTGTACAAATTGTAAATAGCCTTTCGCTCCCTGTATTTTATCCCTGCCACGTTCAGAATCTGAAAGAGAGTATTCCAGTCAACATTGTCAAAAGCTTTCTCTAAGTCTACAAATGCTAGAAACGT
Organism: Schistocerca nitens; assembly: GCF_023898315.1. Lineage (NCBI taxonomy): Eukaryota > Metazoa > Arthropoda > Insecta > Orthoptera > Acrididae > Schistocerca > Schistocerca nitens. The sequence continues at coordinate 507,294,323 of NC_064620.1, read as the reverse complement.
AGGTTTGCCTTTCCTTAATCTTTCTTCTAAGATAAGTCGTAAGGTCAGTATTGCCTCACGTGTTCCAGTATTTCTATGGAATCCAAACTGATCTTCCCCGAGGTCAGCTTCTGCTAGTTTTTCCATTCGTCTGTAAAGAATTCGTGTTAGTATTTTGCAGCTGTGGCTTATTAAACTGACTGTTCGGTAATTTTCGCATCTGTCTACACCTGCTTTCTTTGGGATTGGAATTATTATATTCTTGTTGAAGTCTGAGGGTATTTCGCCTGTTTCATACCTCTTGCTCACCAGATGGTAGAGTTTTGTCAGGACTGGCTCTTCCAAGGCCGTCTACGAGTTTCAAATCCAATTCTTTCACGGCTTAAGGCCTCCAAACAAGAAATCCTAAAAAGCTACAAGATAAATTTCAAGCGACTGAAGACATGCAGTTAAAATTGCAAATCAGCTAGGCGGAAAGGCTCAAGGCAAAAGTGGATAGAACAAACATATACAAGGTGCAGTACAAACGGCTGAAGGACACAATTAAATTTCAATATTTTGATATATATTACCATAATCTTTTAAGGTAGAAAGCCGCAGTTATTTTCGGTTAAGGGAAATTTAGAGAATAAGGGCGGCTGAAGGCCCACAGTTAATTTTCCAAAAATTCAAAAATACCTCAACCTTTAAGTTTTCAATGGCAGAACACACACTAAATGAAAAGGCAACGCAACGACAATAACTAAATTTAAGAATAAGGTTTTAAGCGGCTGAAGGCCCACAATTCATTTACATAAATTGATTTACATAAAACACAATACAAATTTTTTTCTTTTAAAGCGTTGGCTATAATAGATTACCAACAGGCCATTAAACACCCATGAAAAGGACAGTATACACAGCGGCACTCAGACGCCTCCAAGGGGGGGGGGGGGGGGGAGGAGGGGGACTGCCCTCGAAACATTAGGTGAGACAGGTGGTGGGCAAAACTACACTTGATCGTCGGTAACCCAACCAAGAGACAGTCACGGACCGTCCGACCAAACCACTTGCTAGCCACCAATTGGTACATAAAAACTCAAAGACCAAACTGTTATGGACTTGATTATCCACAATTAAATATGTTTTAAGCTGTCAAAATTACACACCACGTTGGACAGCGACAACAGGTGAGGAAAGGACGCTGCCTGAAATTACGTAAGTGGAAAGGGAAGTTAACCGGAACACTAACGGCCACAAGGCAGAAAATTCCGCAGGTATACTTGATTTTGAAATAAGTATTATAGTTAACTTCACCAAAAGGAACACTGGCTGAATTTACGTCAGTGGCCAACCAGAACACTAACAGCCACAAGGCAGAAAATCCCGCTGGTGCACTTGAATTGTAGTGAACCAATATAGTTAATTCCACCGCACGGAGGCTCGGTTTCACCACTACAAACACTCGGTGTTGCTCACAGGAAAAGCTCCCCAACAGCGAACCACCGAAACGAACGACACAACATGAACGGACGTGGCTTGGGTACTTAACACACCACTTAACTTTGACGACCTGTGTCAGTGAGTCACGAAGCTCGTAGCGATCGGACAGCTCCACACACGCTCCGACACTGCGCAGGGACTGCCACGGACCCAACCGAGTGCATCGCATGGAGATACCCTCCCTGGTCCGCATCAACCGACCGACTGCCCGCAGACCCCCTAGTCAGAAACTATGTGCACAAGACCAAAGATAGTACACGGTGCAAATATCGATACACATCGCTGCAGCCACACGTAGGAGGAGGAAGAACCACGGCATAACCGCAAAAATGGCTGGAAACCAAACACAGATAGACAGCCAAGTTCAAGAAAACGCATAGTTCGGAGTGAGCGCGGCTCAGGAGCTTTGCCTCCCACACAGATTATGTTACAAATTTAATTTCGTCGATTCAATTTCTGATAGAGAATATGCGTACACTTGCACGGAATATGGCCTGGAACAACAAACTGCGATCAGTTACACCGACCGATGATCATATACACAATCACTCAGAGGCGCATTAATATAACAAGTTCAATTCCACTTTAACACAAATGTGGCCTTGCAATATCAAGTACACTAAAAATAAGAAATCGACACTTAACCCCAATCAAATGTGAAAGAGTCGTGACTTCCAGGATTCCAATCCAGGGTGGTATTGTCTCCAATCCATACAGGCGGTCTTCATAGTGTCGTAAAATTTAAGATTGCAGGGTAGACCAGGAACACGCAAAAAAAAAAAAAAAAAAAAAAAATATCAAATGTGTGTGAAATCTTATGGGACTAAACTGCTAGGGTCATCATTCCCTAAGCTTACACACTACTTAACATAAATTATCCTAAGGACAAACACACACACCCATGCCCGAGGTAGGACTCGAACCTCCGCCGGGACCAGCCGCACAGTCCATGACTGCAGCGCCCCGGACCGCTCGGCTAATCCCGCGCAGCCCGGGAACTTGCAGACCAGGTCGCAACTCAGCCACCAATCGTTAAGAGAGCCGGCAATGCTTGCCTTCGATCGATTTAACCACTCGCATCTTCTCGTGGTCCCTACCAACAGCCGGAATTCCCTATTAGCCACAAATTGCCACCCACTTGCCCTCCAGCGAACTGACAAAAAAAAAAAAAAAAAAGCTTCAGATGGCTCTAAGCACTATACTACTTAACAGCTGATGTCATCAGTCCCCTAAACTTAGAAGTACTTAAACCTAACTAACATAAGGACATCACACACATCCATGCCCGAGGCAGGATTCGAATCTACGACCGTAGCAGCCACGTCAAGGCCCCAGCAAACCAACAACACACATCTCGATCAAAGGCCTCTAGCTCGCGACATACGATCAGGTCGATATCGGCAACCCAAGCAGTTAGTGGCGCCGTTGACTGCCATGGCACCAAGATTAATGCTGCCACAGCTCATTGAGGACTTATAATGTGGACCAAGAGAGTTAAGTTTAGCATAGTCTTTCGCCCCTACTGTTCAATCTGTACGTCGAAGAAACGATGCGGAAATAAAAGAAAGGCTGAAGAGTGGAATTAAAATTCACGGTGAAATGATATCCATAGTAAGATTCGCTGCTGACATAGCCATCCTCAGTGAAAGGGGAGAAGAATTACAGGATCTGCTGAACGGAATGAACAGTCTAACAAGCGCAGAATATGGACTGAGAGTAAATCGTAGGAAGACGAAAGTAATGAGAAGTAGCAGAAATCAGAACAGTGAGAATCTTAACATCATCATTCGTGATCACGAAGTTGATGAAGGTAGGCAGCAAAATAACCCGTGGCAGTTTAAAGACTATACTGGGGCACATTTGTATAAGACCGCAGACCCAGAGATACTGCTTTTGGTCTGAGATGGTTATAGTGTTTGAGTAAGAGAGAGCTGGGCGCTCAGTTGTAAGTAGCTGTCTGTGAGGGAAAGACGATGGGGTAGACAGTTTTTGTGGCTGTGCTGTGTGACGCCACCAAGTGTTAGATTAATGTAGTTATGTCAGTATTGTTGAACACTTAAGCAAAAGTCTTCATGAAACCAAGGTAAAGATGTTAAATAATTATGATTTTTGTTTTTGCCAGCGCGTTAGTGTAGATGAATTGGCTTATAAATTGTAATTGTTGAATAATCCCAGAATGTACGTAAAGTGTTTTGATAAAAACGCTAGATACATATTTCACTTTTGTAATGCTTCTAAGATTTGTTAACAGAACTACACGTAATTTGATGATCTGCACTTATGTTGGATTAGTGAAGTTAGATAATACTTGCTGTTTAAATTTCATTGTTTGTGAATCAATTTTGAGTAATCTAACTTCAATTGTCAGACGTTTTGAAAAGACAAACTTAACTTGCAATATAATTTTGCTAAAAAGAACCTCAGTGTTAGTAATTCACGATAATCAGTACCGCCTCCTGGTCCAGGTCGTATGTTTTTCAAAAAAGCTTAATTTTTCTCAAATGTTTTCATTTATGAGCCAAAACAATTCCATGTGCATTTTAAAGTATTAACAGCCAGCATTGCACATCGCTGAACCTGTAGCTAGCATACTCGTATTTTTGTGCGACACCAGAATATATCGCGTTACTCCTTTGTTGCTTTAGAGGTAAGACAATTTAATTTATTTCTTATGTGCACAGGGACCAAAGTTATCAGTTTTGAACAGGGCCAGATGATTCATTGCATAAGGGGCTGAATGTATTTTAAGTGACTGTATTTCTTTATTGGTACTGGGAGTTGCATTGCCCTATCACTTCGTATAAAGCTTTTACTAACAATTACGCAGAGTGAGCACACCACTTGCAGTTACAACATGCAACACGATAATTCGAGTTTTTTATCCATTTCACAGTACAGATATTCATTCAACATAATCTTAAGGCATTAATTTTTTTTTCAAAAGAAAGTTACACAGTCGGAGCAAGGAGGCTATCAAAAGCAGGCTAGCACTGGGAAAAAGGCTTTCCCGGTCACGAGAAGTGTATTAGCATCAATATGAACCTTAAATTGAGGAAGAAATTTCTGAGAATATACGTCTGGAGCACAGCATTGCATGATAGTGAAACATGCACTGTGGGGAAAAAAGAAGAGTATCGAAGCGTTTGAGATATGGTACTACAAATGAATTTTGGAAATTAGGTGGTCTGATAAGGTAAGGACTGAGGAGGTTATTTGTAGAATCGGCAAAGAGAAGAATATATGGAAAATCTGGCATGAAGAAGGGACAGGATAGTCAGTCGGCAAGACTCAGCACAACCAGGAGCACCTCCGAAGATGTCCAACGTAGCTTTGGACTAAACGTCAGGGATAGAAGAGTTCCATGGACCACGGCCATACAACCCGGAAGAATTCTCGGAAGCTGAAACATCCGGTCGTGTAAGTCTTCATTGTATGAGTAGGACATCTTTTAAGACATCATAGAATAACTTGCATGGTACTAGAGGAATCTGTAGAGGGTAAAATCTGTAGAGGAAAACGGAGATTGGAATACATCCAGCAAACAATTGAGGACGTAGGCTGCAAATGCTACTCTGAGACGAAGAGATAGCCACAGGAGATGAATTCGTGGCGGACCGCATCAAAGCAGTGAGCAAAAGTACGGTTTTCATACAATGTGCAAAATACCACGAAACGTGTCTCTCTCTGGTTCTTTCTGCTTGTCGTCTGGATCCACCAACAATTGGCGCTCGATATAACGACCACCGTCGTTAACACAACCTATTCATAGCGTTACAATTCACACCATCACCAATCCCTGATACTCCAACACCCGCCGGAACCGTAACCCGAGCCCGTAGTAGTTCTTCCTCGTATGCCAGATGTGTTTCGTAAAAAATTTTAAAAAAAAATCTTGTGACCCCACAACTAGCAGTCCGGCGGGTTCCAATCGCGAGAATGTGCAGGCCAAGCAACAGGGCGACCACGACCTGTCCACTGTTGCCCAAATTGTTGGTCTCGATGATCTCGGATTGTACGTGAAAAACAGGGCGGTGCCTCATCGTCCTAGAACAACATGTTTTGACACACATGCAGTGGTACATCTTAGAAGAACCCATGCAGTATTCCATCAAGGGATCACAAGTACGCGGCACTCGTGAGAAGTGATGGAAGAAGGTGTAGCCCACTCACACATCCAACCAGGAACCCTGCCCAAACGATCAGATTATATCGTTTCTCAAAATCCACAGGGGCGTGCAGCATCCGGGTTTTCATCAGCCCACGCATGGCTGTTGTGGGAAATGAGAACGGCTTCCAAGGTGAACTGACTTCATCCGTGAAAAGGATCCGCCGTTGGAAGTTGGACTTGCTTACACAAGGGTGGAAGAACCACCTGCAGAAGTGGGCTGCATTGCCTGTTCCGGCCGGTGTGGCCGAGCGGTTCTAGGTCTGGAACCGCGCGACCGCTACGGTCGCAGGTTCGAATCCTGCCTCGGATATGGACGTGTGTGATGTCCTTAGGTTAGTTAGGTTTAAGTAGTTCTAAGTTCTAGGGGACTGATGACCTCAGATGTTAAGTCCCATAGTGCTCAGAGCCATTTGAACCAACCTTCTAAGGTTGTTATAGATGTAGCTGCTTATGCAGAATGCGCCACACCTGCAATGTTTCTGGTACTCGTTGTCGCATCCCCTTCCACTGCATGGAGTACAGCGTCTTCAGAAGTCGGTGTGTGGCGCCACTGTGGAGCACGATTGTCGGATCAGCTGATGGTGAATGTACAATTCTCCGAGGTCCGCTGGTACAATGTAGCAAAGAGGGAGTGTGAAAGAGTCTGGCAGTGTGGGGAACATTCTCCATACAGCTATCGAGCAGACCTCCCACTGCACCGAGTTTCGCTGTACAACAACGTCGTATTGGCTTATACCGCAAACGTGTAGTTCACCGTGATCAGCAGCGTCGCACTCAGAATGAAAGGTACATACGACTTGCATTCGGTACTGTAGTGAATGATTACTACTGCGCAGTTATACAGCATGAGCAAAGACCACAATCACAAAGGCGGGTACAAACCTCTCTGCGCATATTACAAATCCAAGTGAACAGCATCTACATCTACATCTACATACATTCTCCGCAATCCACCATACGGTGCGTGGCGGAGGGTACCTCGTACCACAATTAGCATCTTCTCTCCCTGTTCCACTCCCAAACAGAACGAGGGAAAAATGACTGCCTATATGCCTCTGTATGAGCCCTAATCTCTCTTATCTTATCTTTGTGGTCTTTCCGCGAAACATAAGTTGGCGGCAGTAAAGTTGTACTGCAGTCAGCCTCAAATGCTGGTTCTCTAAATTTTCTCAGTAGCGATTCACGAAAAGAACGCCCGAGTTCCTGAAGCATTTCCGTAACACTCGCGTGATGATCAAACCTACCAGTAACAAATCTAGCAGCCCGCCTCTGAATTTCTTCTATGTCCTCCCTCAATCCGACCTGATAGGTTCAAAATGGTTCAAATGGCTGTGAGCACTATGGGACTTAACATCTGTGGTCATCAGTCCCCTAGAACTTAGAACTACTTAAACCTAACTAACCTAAGAACATCACAAACATCCATGCCCGAGGCAGGATTCGAACCTGCGACCGTAGCAGTCCCGCGGTTCCGGACTGAGCGCCTAGAACCGCTAGACCACCGCGGCCGGCGACCTGATAGGGATCCCAGACTAGGTCGTATTAGTGTTTTATAATCGGTCTCCTTTACAGATGAACCACATCTTCCCAAAATTCTACCAATGAACCGAAGACGACTACCCGCCTTCCCCACGACTGCCATTACATGCTTGTCCCACTTCATATCGCTCTGCAATGTTACGCCCAAATATTTCATCGACGTGACTGTGTCAAGCGCTACACTACTAATGGAGTATTCAAACATTACGGGATTCTTTTTCCTATTCATCTGCATTAATTTACATTTAGCTATATTTATAGCTGCCATTCTTTACACCAATCACAAATCCTGTCCAAGTCATCTTATATCCTCCTACAGTCACTCAACGACGACACCTTCCCGTACACCACGGCATCACCAGCAAACGACCGCACATTGCTATCCACCCTATCCAAAAGATCATTTATGTAGATAGAAAACAACAACGGACCTACCACACATCCCTGGGGCACTCCAGATGTTACCCTCACCTCCGATGAACACTCACCATCGAGGACAACGTACTGGGTTCTATTGCTTAAGAAGTGTTCGAGCCACTCATATATTTGGGAACCAATCCCATATGCTCGTACCTTAGGAATCTGCAGTGGGGCACCGAGTCAAACACTTTCCGGAAGTCTAGGAATATGGCATCCGTCTGATACCCTTCATCCATGGTTCGCAAGATATGTGATAAAAGGGCACGTAAGCAAACTTGTAGCGGGCATGGGACACCAGGTGATCGGTGAACGACGTACGTGATACTCTAGTCAGTGACGCTGAAATTGTGGGTGAGTTGAACGTGTCTTGTGGTACGTTGCGAGTAGCGGGAAAACGGTAGTTCCTATGCTAAACTTAGCTGTCTTGGTCACTACCACAAGCCCTCAACGTCTGTAAAGGTTTTACCCTGCAGAAATGGCCCCCTGATAACTTAGCCAGCTGCTTTTCATTGGATAAACATCTACACTGCATGCAATTAAAACTGAAACTCCATGGAGGATAACAAATAAGGAATTTTTACTTATTGAGTGTGTAGAATGTAGAATAAGAAAACGTGGTTACATTTGCAGGTCATGTGGAGTGAGCAGGGTGCGGAATTTACTGCCCACAGCTGCCACCTCTGGCTATTATAATGGCTCAACCCGGCCGGGCATCAAGTCAAAACCTGGATAACAGATATGGGTACGTCATTCCATGCAACTTCAACTTTCATCAATGGTAGTGGCTAGAGAGAAGCGGCGTTTTAGTCTCTCAGCATCACGTGCGGTACGTGCAATACGTGCTCGTATAAAGGGAGGTTACGGGAGTACAACGTGTGGTTTTGCATTATCTTGTGACAACATTCCTTCTCCTTGGATTTCGAATACGTTGTGACGGATGTATGGTTGAGGAGTGGAGGGCTGTTGTGTGTTTGAGTGACGTGGTTGGGCTGGACTTCCCCTTTTGAAATATAGTGAGAACAGTAGAACGCAGCGGAGTTTCTGACATATCTTCCATCTTTTGGAGCGAAAGCGTAACTGCAGTATGTGCAGTCAGCTGCAACAGACTCTCGCGAGAAGGACAGAAGTACATTTCGAAATACATCCGTTTCAGTAGGATGCCAAGCCTTACTTGTGGCGACATCGTTTGTTTTCTGGCGCCCATCGTAGTAGGCATAAGGGGTGGGGGGTTAACAGGGCTTAAAAAAGCCCACTATTTGGCAACGGTTGAAAGAATTCACTACCATAATTCTAAAACTTCTAAGTTCCAATTTGCTTAAGATATTTAATTCTGAATTTTAATACTTTGCAAAAATTGTTACTTACAAATTAAAACTTGGTAAATAACAAGGCGGAGAATATAAGCTGAAGCGGCGAAGAAATTGATATAGACATGCGTATTCAAATACAAAGATGCGTAAACAGGCAGAATACGGTCCTGCAGTCGACAGCGGGCCTGTATATTGCCAGAAGTGTCTGGCGCAGTTGTTAGATCGGTTACTGCCCCAATGGCAGATTATCAAGATTTAAGTGAGTTTTATTGTCGGCGCACTGGCAATGGGACACAGCATCTCTGAGGTAGCGATGAACTGGCGGTTCTCCCGTACACGAGTGTACCGTGAATATCAGGAATCCTGTAAAACACCAAATCTTCGACATCGCTGCGGCCGGAAAAAACAAGCTGCAAGAACGGGACCAACAACGACTGAAGAGAATCCTTCATCATGCCGATAGTCCGCTCATCTGCATAGTTTAGTTTTCCACGGTATTTAGCATGGACAGGGACTGCTATTGTTGTGTGCGGATGCGAGCCGAGTTGGTGACACTTCGCTCTCAGCTTCAGGCTATGATGGCTTCGGTTACACAGCTTGAGGCTGCAGCGGATGGGCACCATTGTTGTGGGCCGGCCGTGGGGATCCAACGGACGTCCAGCACGTCTGAGTCCTCCGATCGATCCTCACCGCTGGCCAACCCAGTTACTGCTCGCACTGAGGCTGACCCCTGACCTGTGGTAGAGTGGGAGGTCGCCCCAGGGCGAAGCAGGCGGCGAAAGACTTCCCTGGCGGCTGCACGTAAGGCCTCCCCGGTTTGTCTGACAAATAGGTTCCAGGTGCTGTCTGTGGCTGACACTGTCGCTGAGCCAGATGCTGTCGCCTGTCCTGTTTCAAAGGAAACCACTCAGCCTGCAAGATCTGGGCTATCACAGAAGGTGGGATTATTGATAGTTGGGAGCTCCAACGTTAGGCGCGTTAAGGGGCCCCTTAGGGACTTGGATGACAAGAAGGGTAAGAAATCCAATGTGCACTCCGTGTGCATACCGGGAGGAGTCATTCCATATGTGGAAAGGGTCCTCCCGGATGCCATGAAGAGCACAGGTTGCAGCCAACTGCAGGTGGTTGCTCATGTCGGTACTAATGATGTGTGTCACTTTGGATCAGAAGAGATTCTCTCTGGTTTCGAGCGGCTAACAGAAGTGTAAAGGCTGCCAGTCTTGCTTGCAAGATGAAAGCAGAGCTGAACACTTGCAGCATAGTCGACAGGACCGATTGTGGACCTCTGGTAAAGAGCCGAGTGGAGGGTCTGAATCAGAGGCTCAGACGGTTCTGCGACCGTGTAGGCTGCAGATTCTTCGACTTGCGCCAAAGGGCGGTTGAGTTTCGGGTTCCGCTTAATAGGTCAGGTGTCCACTATACGCAGGAGGCGGCTACACGGGTATTAGGGGATCTGTGGCGTGGACTGGGTGGTTTTTTAGGTTAGAGGGTCTCGGAAAAACGTAAGAAGGGCTTCAGTCACAAAGGGTGAAGGCTGAACACAGGAACAACGTAGATACAGGAACCATTCGTATAACAGCTGTAAATTGTCTTAGCTGTGTTGGGAAAGCACCGGAGCTCCACGCGGTAATAGAAAGCACTGATGGTCAAATCCTTATAGGCACTGAAAGCTGGCTAAAGCCGAAATTTTTGTGAAGAACCTAACGGTGTTCCGAAAGGATAGGCTAAAGACGGTTGGCGGTGGCGTGTTTGTTGCTGTTAGAAGTAATTTAACTTGTCGCGAAATTGAAGTAGATACTTCCTGTGAGTTAGTATGGGCAGAGGTCATTGTTGGCAACCGAAATAAAATAATAATTGGATCCTTTTACCGACCTCCCAATTCAGATGATACAGTTGCTGAAAGATTCAAAGAAAACTTGATTTTAAACACGTACCTGACTCATACGATAATACACTCCTGGAAATTGAAATAAGAACACCGTGAATTCATTGTCCCAGGAAGGGGAAACTTTATTGACACATTCCTGGGGTCAGATACATCACATGATCACACTGACAGAACCACAGGCACATAGACACAGGCAACAGAGCATGCACAATGTCGGCACTAGTACAGTGTATACCCACCTTTCGCAGCAATGCAGGCTGCTATTCTCCCATGGAGACGATCGTAGAGATGCTGGATGTAGTCCTGTGGAACGGCTTGCCATGCCATTTCCACCTGGCGCCTCAGTTGGACCAGCGTTCGTGCTGGACGTGCAGACCGCGTGAGACGACGCTTCATCCAGTCCCAAACATGCTCAATGGGGGACAGATCCGGAGATCTTGCTGGCCAGGGTAGTTGACTTACACCTTGTAGAGCACGTTAGGTGGCACGGGATACATGCGGACGTGCATTGTCCTGTTGGCATTGTCCTGTTGGAACAGCAAGTTCCCTTGCCGGTCTAGGAATGGTAGAACGATGGGTTCGATGACGGTTTGGATGTACCGTGCACTATTCAGTGTCCCCTCGACGATCACCAGTGGTGTACGGCCAGTGTAGGAGATCGCTCCCCACACCATGACGCCGGGTGTTGGCCCTGTGTGCCTCGGTCGTATGCAGTCCTGATTGTGGCGCTCACCTGCACGGCGCCAAACACGCATACGACCATCATTGGCACCAAGGCAGAAGCGACTCTCATCGCTGAAGACGACACGTCTCCATTCGTCCCTCCATTCACGCCTGTCGCGACACCACTGGAGGCGGGCTGCACGATGTTGGGGCGTGAGCGGAAGACGGCCTAACGGTGTGCGGGACCGTAGCCCAGTTTCATGGAGACGGTTGCGAATGGTCCTCGCCGATACCCCAGGAGCAACAGTGTCCCTAATTTGCTGGGAAGTGGCGGTGCGGTCCCCTACGGCACTGCGTAGGATCCTACGGTCTTGGCGTGCATCCGTGCGTCGCTGCGGTCCGGTCCCAGGTCGACGGGCACGTGCACCTTCCGCCGACCACTGGCGACAACATCGATGTACTGTGGAGACCTCACGCTCCACGTGTTGAGCAATTCGGCGGTACGTCCACCCGGCCTCCCGCATGCCCACTATACGCCCTCGCTCAAAGTCCGTCAACTGCACATACGGTTCACGTCCACGCTGTCGCGGCATGCTATCAGTGTTAAAGACTGCGATGGAGCTCCGTATGCCACGGCAAACTGGCTGACACTGACGGCGGCGGTGCACAAATGCTGCGCAGCTAGCGCCATTCGACGGCCAACACCGCGGTTCCTGGTGTGTCCGCCGTGCCGTGCGTGTGATCATTGCTTGTACAGCCCTCTCGCAGTGTCCGGAGCAAGTATGGTGGGTCTGACACACCGGTGTCAATGTGTTCTTTTTTCCATTTCCAGGAGTGTAGTTGGTGATGATTTTAATTTACCCTCGATATGTTGGCGAAAATACATGTTTCATTCCGGAGGTACGCAAAAATATCTTCCGAAATTGTGGTAAACGCATTCTCTGAAAATTATTTCGAGCAGTTAGTTCATGAGCCCACGTGGATAGTAAACGGCTATGAAAACACGCTTAGCAACAAATCATCCTGAGTTAATAACGAGCATCAAAATCGATTCAGGGATTAGTGAACACAGGGTTGTCGTAGCGAGATTGAATACTGTACCCCCAAATCCTCGAAAAATAAGAGAAACATATACCTATTCAAAAAAGCAGAAAAAATTCATTTGGCGCCTTCCTGAGAGACAACCTCCACTCATTCTAAATTAACAATATAAGTGTAGACCAGATGTGGCTTAAACTCAAAGAAATAGTATCGGCAGCAATGAAAGATTTATACCAAATAAATTAACAAACGACGGAGCTGATCCTCCTTGGTAAAACGCGTTAGAACACTGTTGCAAAAAAGCCGGCCGAAGTGGCCGTGCGGTTAAAGGCGCTGCAGTCTGGAACCGCAAGACCGCTACGGTCGCAGGTTCGAATCCTGCCTCGGGCATGGATGTTTGTGATGTCCTTAGGTTAGTTAGGTTTAACTAGTTCTAAGTTCTAGGGGACTAATGACCTCAGCAGTTGAGTCCCATAGTGCTCAGAGCCATTTGAACCATTTTTGAACTGTTGCAGAAACAACGAAACAAACATGCCAAATTTAAACAGAGGTAAAATCCCCAAGATTGGCGATCTTTTACAGAAGCTCGAAATTTAGCGCGGACTTCAATGCGAGATGCTTATCACAGTTTCCACAACGAAACTTTGTCTCGAAACCTGGCAGAAAATCCAAAGAGATTCTGGTCGTATGTGAAGCATGTTAGCGGCAAGAAACAATCATGCCTTCCCTGCGCGATAGCAATGGAGATACTATCGAAGACAGTGCTGCAAAAGCAGAGTTACTAAACACAGCCTTCCGAAATGTCTTCACAAAAGAAGACGAAGTAAATATTTCAGAATTCCAATCGAGAACAGCTGCCAACATGAGTAACGTAAAAGTAAATATCCTCGGAGTATTGAAGCAACTTAAATCACTTAAGAATAGCATGTTTTCTGGTCCAGCTGTATACCAATTAGGTTCCTTTCGGAGTATGCTGATGCGTTAGCTCCATACTTAACAATCATATATAACCGTTCGCTCGACTTAAGATCCGTACCCAAAGACTGGAACGTTGCATAGGTCACACCAATATTCAAGAAAGGTAGTAGGAGTAAACCACTAAGTTACAGGCCCATATCGTTAACGTCGGTATGTAGCAGGATTTTGGAATATATATTACGTTTGAACATTATGAATTACCTCAAAGAAAACGGTCTATTAACACACAGTCAACATGGGTTTAGAAAACATCGTTCCTGTGAAACACAACTAGCTCTTTTTCACATGAAGTGTGCTATTGACAAGGGATTTCAGATCGATTCCGTATTTCTGGATTTCCGGAAGGCTTTTGACACTGTACCACACAAGCGGCTTGTAGTGAAATTGCGTGCTTACGGAATATCGTCTCAGTTATGTGACTGGATTTGTGATTTCCTGTCAGAGAGGTCACAGTTCGTAGTAATTGACGGAAAGTCATAGAGTAAAACAGATGTGATTTCTGGTGTTCCCCAAGGTAGTGTTATAGGCCCTTTGCTGTTCCTTATCTATATAATCGATTTGGGAGACAATCTGAGCAGCCGTCTTCGGTTGTTGGCAGATGACGCTGTCATTTATCGACTAATAAAGTCATCAAAAGATCAAAAAGAAACTGCAAAACAATTTAGAAAAAACATCTGAATGGTGCGAAAAGTGACGAGCCTAAATAACGAAAAGGGTGAGGTCATCCACATGAGTGCTAAAAGGAACTCGTTAAACTTCGGTTACACGATAAATCAGTCTAATCTAAAAGCCATAAACTCAACTAAATACCTAGGTATTAAAATTACGAACAACTTAAATTGGAAGGACCACATAGAAAATGTTGTGGGCAAGGCTAACCAAACACTGCGTTTTATTGGCAGGACATTTAGAAAATGTAACAGACCTACTAAGGAGACTGCCTAAACTACGCTTGTCCGCTCTCTTTTAGAATACTGCTGCGCGGTGTGGAATCCTTACCCGATAGGACTGACGGAGTACATCGAAAAAGTTCAAAGAAAGGCAGCACGTTTTGTATTCTCGCGAAATGTGGGAGAGAGTGTCACAGAAATGATACAGGATTTGGATTGGACATCATTAAAAGAAAGGCGTTTTTCGTTGCGACGGAATCTTCTCACGAAATTCCAATCACCAACTTTCTCCTCCGAACGCGAAAATATTTTATTGACACCGACCTACAGAGGGAGGAACGATCACCACGATGAAATAAGGGAAATCAGAGCTCGTACGGAAAGATATAGGTGTTCATTCTTTCCGCGAGCTATACGAGATTGGAATAATAGATAATTGTGAAGGTGGTTCGAGGAACCCTCTGCCAGGCACTTAAATGTGATTTGCAGAGTATCCATGTTGATGTAGATCATGACAGAAGTGCAACCCTTGTTCAAATTGCTGCAGATTTCAATGCTTGGCCATCAACAAGTGTCAACGTGCGAACCATTCAATGAAACATCATCGATATGGGCTTTCGGAGCCGAAGGCACGCTCGTGTACCCTTGATTGACTGCACGACACAATGCTTCACTCCTCGCCTGGGCCCGTCAGTAAGGACATTGGACTGTCGATGACTGGAAACATGTTGCCTGGTCGGACGAGTCTCGTTTCAAATTGTATCGAATGGATGGACGTGTACGGTTATGGAGACAACCTCATGAATCCATGGACCCTGCATGTCAGCAGGGGACTGCTGAAGCTTGTGGAGGCCATGTAATGTGTGGGGCGTGTGCAGTTGGAGTGATATGGGACCCCTGATACATCTTGAAACAACTCTGACAGGTGACACGTACCTAAGCATCCTGTCTGATCACCTGCATCCATTCATGTCCATTGTGCATTCCGACGGACTTGGGCAATTCCAGCAGGACAATGCGACACCGCACACGTTCAGAATTGCTACGGAGTTTAAACACTTCGTCTGCCCACCAAAACCCACAGACACGAATATTATTGAGCATGTCTGGGATGCCTTGCAACGTGCTGTTCAGAAGAGATCTCTACCCCCTCGTACTCTTACGGTTTTATGGACAGCCCTGCGGGATTTATGATGTCAGTTTCCTCCAGCACTACTTCAGACATTAGTCGAGTCCATGCCGCATCGTGTTGCGGCACTTCTGCGTGCTCGCGGGGGCCCTGCACGATATTAGGCAGCTGTACCAGTTTCTTTGGCTCTTCAGTGTAGAAGGCCCAACCTTCGTAATTAAAACCGTAATATCCGCTGTGCGGATAGTCAATGAATAAAAAGTTGGGTGACCGAAAACATCCTACGCCACGTACCCAGGACGCGCCAGCAAGCGAGCACCATACGGAGCTATCCAGGTGAGACGCAACAACGACCTGCCTGCCGCATTGCACGAGCGGAGCTATGCGGTGAAGCAAGAAAACAAAATGTCCCTGCAGCCCTCTAAGATCCTTCAGTAGGGCTCTACTCAATACAAAAATCTTTGTCTTAATATACTTAAGGGGCTCCGGAAAGGCTCAAAATCATGAAAAGTTCAATTTTTACTTTTTTGCGTTTTCTGAATCTGCAGAATATTACCTTTTAATAGATATATAATTTATTCAATTCCGAAGACAACTATTTTTAAATTTTTTTGAAATGTGTTCTACATGGGCGTGACCCACTGTGGCGCTGTTAAACTGCTGTCAAATGGTGTTATTATTAACGTCCGTGTTCATCAGGTACATTTTAGTGATGTGAGATAAAGGATGTGTTGTGGCTAACCTGTGATGGTTCAATATATATCGCTGGTGTGATTGTCGATTGTTTCATGTTTATTTACTCTGTCGTTATCTCGAAAATATTCGTAATTAATTCTGTTTCTTGAGTCTCTGTTTTGTTGAAGTATAATAATGAGTAAAAGTAAAGTTATTAGAAATCCTCTGAAGGCTTTTAAGAAAAGGAGAAATGTTGGAAAGCCAAAGGTATGAGTTATTACTGTAAACAATAAAGACGATGAAATCCCCAACATAGCTTGTGTCCCAAAGAAGAAGACAGTTGGTGTAAATATAACAAAGGATTGCTAACTGGTGAAGTGTACACTCATAAGCATAGTCTGCCTCATGCAATAATGGAGGTGATAAAACCTATTTTCAGAGACTTAGCAGCACCTGAACTGTTGAAAAAGTGTATTCACGGAAAAACTCAAAACCCCAATGAAAATGTAAATAGTGTTATATGGTCGAGAATCCCCAAGACTGTATTTGTTGGAATAGAAACACTTCACTTTGGTGTGTATGATGCTGTTGCGACTTTTAATGATGGCAACATTGTAAGGTGCAAGGTATTTAGAAATATGGGAATGAAGATAGGTTCTAACATGGTACGAGCGATGCTTGCTTTAGACAAGGAACGCCTTCGGGATGCAGACAGGGCTGTAAAGAGTCTAGAAATACAAGCAAGAGTAAACAGGAGGAGGAACAATAGGAAGCTGGAGGAGGAGTTTGCAGAGGATGAAGATAATCCATCCTATGGACCTGGAATGCACTAAAAAGTTAATCCAATCTTTGTCGCTCGATTCCCAAAACTTTTATTTTCTCATACTAATTATATGTTTTCTAAGGAGCTTCCAAACATATTTGTTTCAAACTTTCAGTAAATGTTACACAGTACCTTCTGCATAATTTAACACAGCCTTTTTCCAAAAAACTGTATATTTTTGAATATATAAATAAAAAATTGCAAAAAAATGTTGTGAATTTTCATTACAATTGAAAAAAAATCATCTTTAATAACTGAACTAAAATTTTGTAAAATCCCTCTGTAAAGTTGTAGCCCATATTCCAATAAATAATCTGTAAAAAGTTCAACTTCCTACCTCAAATACTTTGTGAGGAAAGATGTAATTTATAAGCGTTATTTTAACATTGCAAGTATAGGGCGTTCCGGAGCCCCTTAAGCGTACGACATAATTAGCAACTTATCTACAGTGCTTGGCCCTCGGCCATAATACGTCATAATACATGACACCGTTTTACTCTGACTGGTTTGATGCGACACGTCACGAAGTCCTTTCCTGTGCCAACCTCTTCATCTCAGAGAAGCACTTGCACCCTATGTCCTTAGTTATTTTCTGGACGAGTTCCCGGCTCTGTCTTCACCTTAAGTTATTACACTCTACTATTCTCTCCAGTACAATTGAGGTCATTACCTAATGCCTTAGATGTTATATCATCGAGTTCCTTCTTCTTGACAGCGTTTTCCATATGTTCCTTTCTTCACCGCATCTGAGGAGACCCTCCTCATTTCATACCTTATCGTCACGCGGGGTAGCCGCCTGGTCTAAGGAGTCTTGTCGCGGTCCGGGTGGCTCCCTCCGTCGGAGGTTCGAGTCCTCCCTCGGGCATGGGTGTGTGTGTTGTCCATAGCGTCAGTTAGTTTAAGTTAGATTAAGTAGTGCGTAAGCTTAGGGACCGATGACCTCAGCAGTTTGGTCCCATAAGGCCTTACCACAAATTTCCAATTTCATACGTTATCAGTCCATCTGATTTGCAACATTCTTCTGCACCACGACAACTTAAACGCTTCGATTCACTTTTTATTCACTGTCCATGGTTTATTATCATACAATACTGTACCCAATCCGTACATTCTCAGGCATTTCTTCCTCAAAGTATGGCAAATGTTTGATAGTAGTAGACTCCCTGACCAGGAATACCATCTTTATCTGTGCTAGTCGGCTTTTTATGTCCTCCTTGGCTCGTTTGTCGTGGGTTATTTTGCTGTCTAGGTAGCAAATTTCCTTAACTTCGTCTTCTTCACGAGCACCAGTTTCTCGCTGTTCTCACTTCTGCTACTTCTCTTTACTTCTATATTTTCCGGTTTCCTCTCAATCCAAATTCTGTACTCATTAAACTGCGCATTCCGTTCAACAGATCCTTAATTCTTCTTCCATTTCACTGAGGATAGCAATGTCATCAGCGAATCTTATCGCTGATATCCTTTTACCCTGAATTTTTATTCTAATCTTGAACCTTTCTTTTATTTTCATCACTGCCCCTTTGACGTAAGGATTAAACAGTAGAGACGAGAGATTACGTGCCTATCTTACGCCCTATTCATTCCGAGCACTTCTTTCTTGGTTTTCCAGTTTTATTGTTCCGTCTTGGTTCTTGTAGGTGTTGTCTATCACCCGTCTTTCCCTATAGCTTACACTTAATTTTCTCAGAATTTCGAATATCTCACACCATTCTACGCTGTCAAAAACTTTTTCCAGGTCGGCAAATCCTATTAGCGTGTCTCAATTTTTCTTCAATCTTACTTCCATTATGAAGTGCAATGCAAAATTGCCTCTCTGGTGCCTTCAGCGTTCCTTAAGCGAAACCGTGCGGTGTCGTACGAAGAAAGAGGTCCCAGGGTACAGCTGGTACCTCACGACGGCACTGCAAGCTTAAGACAGTCGCTGCCAGACGCAGCAACGCGAGAGACACGTCCCTAAGTGCTTCCATCGCCGCCGATGCCGGACGCTTACTTACGTCAGAGCGCAGCGCCGCTCCCCACTTAGCATCGTGTTAGAGATCAGATCCGCCTGCAACATACAAGAATTATTAGTCAGAACTTCGTATCAAAGTTTACAGTCAATTATGTATCAAGATGTGACTGTCATTTTGTATTGAACCAAGTTATAACGGTTATATGGTTCAGCGACAGTAGCAAGTATATGATATAGCTATGGACATGGATTGTTCCCAAGTTAAGTATTCTGCCTCGTTCAAGTTTTAATATAGCGAATTAATATTCTGTGCGTGTTTCAGCGTCCGCTCGACCTCCTCCAGATGTAAATCTAGGCTTGCTACGGCACACTAAAACTGTTCAGCGTCTAACAGACTCTCAATTTTCTTTTCCGTTCTTCTGTATATTCTTCTTGTAAGTAGCTTGGATGTATCCGCTGTTAAACTACTCGTGCGTTATTTCTCTTGCTACCTTCTGAATTGTGTGGATGAAATCCCTCCGGAAGTCTGATGGTATGTCACCAGCCTCAGACATTCGGGTTTTTTTTTTTTTTTTTTTTTTTCATGAGTCTCCTGTGCTAACCTCTTCATCTCAGAGTAACACTTGCCACCTACGTCCTCAATTATTGGCTGGATGTATTCCTATCTCTGTCTTCCTCTACAGTTTTCGCCCTCTACAGCTCCCTCTGGTACCATGGAGTCATCCCCTCATGTCGTAACAGATGTCCTATCATCCTGTCCCTTCTCCTCATCAGTGTTTTCCACATATTCCTTTCCTCTCCGATTCTGCGCAGAACCTCATCATTCCTTACCTTATCAGCCCACCTAATTTTCAACATTCGTCTATAGCACCACATCTCAAATGCTTCGATCTTCTTCTGTTCTGGTTTTCCCAAAGTCCATGTTTCACTACCATACAATGCTATACTCCAGACGTACATTCTCAGAAATTTCTTCCTCAAATTAAGGCCAATATTTGATATTAGTAGACTTCTCTTGTTTAGGAATGCCCTTTTTGCCATTGCTGGTGTGCTTTTAATGTCCTCCTTACTCCGTCCGTCATTGGTTATTTTACTGCCTAGGTAGCAGAATTCTCCGATTTCATCTATTTCGTGACTATCAATCCTGTTCTCATTTCTACTACCTCTCATTACCTTCGTCTTTCTTCTATTTACTCTCAGTCCATACTCTGTACTCATTAGAATCTTCATTCCGTTCAGCAGATCATGTAATTCACTTTCACTCATGATAGCAATGTCATCAGCGAATCGTATCATTGATACCCTCTCACCTTGAACTTTAATTCCACTCCTGAACCATTCTTTTATTTCCATCATTGCTTCCTCGATCTACAGATTGAACAGTAGGGGCAAAAGGTTACATCCTTGTCTTGACACCCTTTTTAATGCGAGCACTTCGTTCTTGGTCGTCCGCTCTTATTATTCCCTCTTGGCTGTTGTGCATATTGTATATGACCCTTCTCTCCCTATAGCTTACCCCTACTTCTCTAAGAATTTCGAACACCTTGCACCATTTTACACTGTCGAACGCTTTTTCCAGGTCGACAAATCCTACAAACGTGTCTTGATTTTTTTTAGTCGTGCTTCTATTATTAACCGCAACGTCAGAATTGCCTCTCTCTACCTTTACCTTTCCTAAAGCCAAACCGATCGTAATCTAGCTCATCCTCAATTTTCTTTTCCATTCTTCTGTATATTATTGTTGTAAGCAAATTGGATGCATGAGCTGTTAAGCTGATTGTGCGGTAATTTTCGCGCTTGTCAGCTCTTGCCGTCTTCGGAATTGTGTGGATGATGCTTTTCCGAAAGTCAGATGGTTGGTCACCAGACTCACACATTCTACACAGCAACGTGAACAGTCGTTTTGTTGTCACTTCCCCCAATGATTTTAGAAACTCTGATGGAATGTTATCTATCCCTTCTGCCTCATTTGATCTTGTCCTCCAAAGCTCTTTTAATTCTGATTCTAAAACTGGATCCCCTATCTCTTGTGAATCACGTCTTCTATCACACCAGACAAATCTTCTCCCTCATAGAGCCTTTCAATGTGTTCTTTCCACCTATCCTCTCTATCCTCTGCATTTAACAGTGGAATTCCCGTTACACTCTTAATGTTGTCACCCTTGCTTTTAATGTCACCGAAGGTTGTTTTGATTTTCCTGTATGCTGAGTCTGTCCTTCCGACAGTCATTTCTTTTTCGATGTCTTCACATTTTTTCCTGTAGCCATTTCGTCTTAGCTTCCCTGCACTTCCTATTTATTTCATTCCTCAGCGACTTGTATTTCTCTATTCTTGACTTGTCCGGAACATTTTTGTAGTTCCTCCTTTCATCGAACGATTGAAGAATTTCTTCTGTAACCATGGTTTCATCGCAGTTACCTTCTTTGTAACTCTGTTTCCCTATCCAACTTCTGTGATGGCCCTTTTTAGAGACGTCCATTCCTCTTCAACTGTACTGCCTACTGAGCTATTCCTTGTTGCTGTATCTATAGCCTTAGAGAACTTCAACCGTATCTTGTCATTCCTTATTACTTCCGTATCCCACTTTATTGCGTATTGATTCTTCCTGACTAACGTCTTAAACTTGAGCCTACTCTTCATCACTACTATGTTGTGATCTGACTCTATGTCGGCTCCTGGGTACGCCTTACAATCCAGTGTCTGATTTCGAAATCTCTGTCTGACCATGATGTAATCCAACTGAAATCTTCCCGGCCTTTCCCAAGTATACCTTTTTCTTTTGTGATTCTTGAACAGAGTATTCGCTATTAGCTTCTCAAACTTGTTACAGAGCTCAATTGGTCATTCTCGTCTCTCGAAGATTTTACAAACGTAAATAGTCGCTTTCGCTGCTGTTGATGCTTCCCTATATTCCTATGACCAGAAATTCGTTTCATTTCAGTTCACTGACACCCAGTATATACAGATTTCTCTTTTCAGATTTTCGTGCTTCCCCGTTACGTTGAAACTTCTGGCATTCCATGCTCTGCCTTGTAGAATGCTATCCCTTTGTTGCTTATTCAATCCGGGGACTAATCCAGAAACTTTTGGCAATAGTGGAATCATCATGACACTTGTTGGATTACAGGCTTCATGTCCTGTGGACATATATTATGTGTCTTTAATGCAGTGCTTACTGTTGCCTTCTGCATCGTTATGCTGTTGATCATTGGTGATTCTTCCTCCTCTTAAGGACAGTCCCCACCCCAAGGGCTAATACGTGCCCTGAGCCTCTGTCCGCTCCTCCACTCTCTTTGACCAGGCCGTTGTGAGGGCAGGGTGAATTCTTACGCCGCATGTCTTCTGGCGCCATTGCTGATGATTTTTATTCAGAATATAAGCAGTGGTTGAGGCGAGTCTGGGACCCTCATTGCTTCCGTTACTAGTCATTAGCACAAACAACTTATTATTCATTTTGAGAAAATAACAAAATGAGTTCTCAGCAGTCACGTAGTTTAAGCAAAACACTTTGGTATTAATACAATTAATCACGCTCACAGTGTCTAGTTAGTCTGCTCTCGCTCACAGCACTTGCACCCTCACCCCTGTCTGCCATCAATAAACAACCATAACTTGTCACTGACAACTACGGGTTTCCCTGCTGAATGTTGTCGCTAGAAAATACACCCAAAGAACCGATTTTCTTGCACACAGTGACCTATATCAAGAATAAACCACCAGAGCGAAGCCATCAGCTGCAAAAGCACTCAGATATTGCTCATATTGAAATGCAGAAGGTCCTTTCTTGGCCTCCAGTGCGACTGCTGCCCGTTCGGCTGGGAAAAGACACCGACCACGTCACCAGACTGTTTGTTGTGTCCACACAGCGGCCCCGCCCCGGCAGCCCGCACGGTAGCTCAACATGTTCCGTCAGAGGGCTGCTCGCCCTCTGTAACAAAAAAAAACTGAGTAAAGGAATCAACGATCAACTAGAACGGATGTCTTGTGACGTCCGCCCAGACCAAACGCGACGAACAATACCGAACAAAATGAAAAAAAGAAAAGGAATCGCCCTTGTTCAGCGTGCACTGTCAGAGGGTAAGACGCCCTCTGTAATAAAAAAAACTGAGTGAATGGACCAACGCTGAACTTTAACAGGTGCCGTGGGACGTCCGCTCCGAACAAACGCAACGAACATAACCGAACGAAATGAGATTAAAAAAAAAGGGCAGTAGTGACGTCCGACTGCCAGAGTCACAGCGCTGCAGATTCTCGGGGCCTTCGCTCACGGCTTTGTGCAGAACCCGCTCGTTCGTCTCCGTGCAGTGACCGACACCAAACCTTCAGGCACAGCCCGCTGTTGTGGGCACCTCGGCCGCCATTTCAGTATGGGTCCTGCCGCCGCGCCGCTGGCTCGTCCATCGCTTCTGTGTTGCTGGTTCCACCAGCTGCAGCAGACTGACCACTGCGTGAAATAACCGCAGTAGTCAATTTGGGATGTACGACGAATGTATCCGTCACGACAGTATAGCAGCACTCGACGGACGCGAATGCCTTTGCTAATAGTACGACATCGCCTGCAGCAACTCTCATGCGCTCGTGACCATATCGGTTAGACCCCAGAAAGGACCCACGAACTCAAGGACCCAAGTTGTCAACAAGGCACTGTGCGAGATGGTGGTGGCTCCACAGTAGGTTGAGCTGTGTTTACATGGAATGGACTGGTTCCTCTGGTCCAACTGAACCGTTCATTGACTCGAAATGTTAATGTTCGGCCATTTGGAGACCATTTGCAGCCGTTCATGGAATTCACGTACACAAACAACGATGGAACTTTGATGGATGACAATGCGCCATGTCTACATGTCACAACTATTTTCGACTGGTTTGAAGAAAATTCTAGACAGCTTGAGCGAATGATTTGGCAACCAAGATCACCCAGCATGAATCCCACCAAACATTTACGGGATATAATCGAGAGGTCAGTTCCTTAATTCTTCTTCCAACTCACTGAGGATAACAATGTCATCAGCAAATCTTATCGCTGATACCCTTTTACCCTGAAATTTTATCCTAGTCTTGAACCTTTCCTTTATTTTCATCATTGCTTCTTTGATGTAGGGATTAAACAGTAGAGACGAGAGATAACTTCTCTGTCTTACACCCTATGTAATCCGAGCACTTCCTTCTTGGTCTCCCAGTTTTATTGTTCCGTCTTGGTTCTTGTAGGTGTTGTGTATCACCCGTCTTTCTCTATAGCTTACACTTATTTTTCTCAGAATTTCGAATATCTCGCACGCTTCTACGATGTCAAAAACTTTTTCCAGGCTGGCAAATCCTATTAGTGTGTCTCAATTTTTCTTCAGTCTTACTTCCATTATCAAGTGTAATGCACAGGCAACACTTCCGCAATTATGGACAACAATAGAGGCAACATGGCTCAATAATTCTGCAGGGGACTTCCAACGACTTGTTGAGTCCATGCAAAGTTTAGTTACTGTACTACGCTGGGCAAAAGGATTTCCGATGTATATTAGAAAGCTTCTTTATCTTTCCTCCTTGTAAGGTGACACTATACATTAAAAATTATAGATGGGCACCTGCTATTTATATGCTAGTAACCTATTTATTATTGTAGACACAACTGTCCCAAATATCAGATAACTACACTTAGTATTATACTGTATTATCGCATTAAGTCTCTATTCTTCAAGTTACGTAATCAGTTGATCAGGGATTGTAGATTAAACGATATGCTTTGAAGCTTTGACTATGTATTATGAGCCAGCCGGTGTGGCCGACCGTTTCTAGGCGCTTCAGTCTGGAACCGCGCGACCGCTACGGTCGCAGGTTCGAATCCTGGTTAATTAGGGTTAAGTAGTTCTAAGTTCTAGGGGACTGATGACCTCAGATGTTAAGTCCCATAGTGCTCAGAGCCGTTTGAACTATGTATTTGAAACTCCCCACAGTATGCGGGCTAGGAGGATACGATATCGGTGGCTGTATGTACATAAAATACTATAGAGCTAATAGTAAATCATAATTATCACTGGTGAAAAATCCAAAATTGAGTTAATATTCAAAAATTCACATGAGAATTAACATACTATTTTTTATGTATAATGAAGCTGAAAACTGCGAGCGGTTCTCCGTCTTTGTTCCGAGTTTAACATTTCTCACGAACAAAAATTTTACTGTCGACCAATCAGCGGCCGCTTTGCAATGTTGTTATTATTCGCTAGTTTCACTTTTCCCGGTTCTCTGGTACTGATTCCGTTGTCAAGTTGTTGACAGGAATTCTGGAAGTAAATATGTAGTAGTAGTGCTGTAGAGATATCGCAATGAGCTTGACCTATAATTTTACTGGAATATTTATTTATGTAAGGAAACTAAAATAAAAAGTAGACTCTTAATTTTCTTATTCGAAATTCCACATCAAATGTGTTTTATTCAAAACGTGTATCCGTGTTCACCCAAACCTATCAATGAGCTGGTCTATTAATCAACAAGAAAAAAATAAGTATACGAGGGTCATTCCAAAAGAAATGCACACTATTGTTGTAAAAATACAGTTTTCATTCTGCATGTGTGAAAGTTTTACAGTGTGTAGATACATCCTTCCCGAATGTTTTCAAACTTAGTTCGACCTGTTCCCGTGAGTGGCGCCGTCACACTATGTCTTCAAGATGGCTGCTACACTTGACGTTCGTCAGAAGCAACGTGCTGTCATAGAATTCCTGTGCTGTGAAAACGAGACAGTGGGAAACATCCACAAGAGGTTGAAAAATGTGTATGGAGATGCTGCTGTCGATCGCAGTACAGTCAGTCGGTAGGCAAGCACGTTACGTGATGAAAGCGGGCACGGCAATATTGAGGATTGTCCTCGCAGCGGCAGGACTAGTACTGCACACACTCCAGACAATGTGCAGAGAGTTAACGAATTGGTGACTGCTGACAGACGTATCCCAGTGAACGAATTGTCACGCTACGTTGGGATAGGGGAAGGAAGCGTTTGCAGAATACTGAAAGTGTTGGCGTTAAAAAAGGTTTGTGCCAGGTGGGTTCCCAGGACGTTGACGGTGGCTCACAAAGAAACAAGAAAAACGGTATGCAGCGAACTTTTGGAACAGTACGAGAATGGTGGAGATGAATTTCTTGGAAGAACTGTGACAGGTGATGAAACGTGGCTCCATCATTTTTCACCAGAGACGAAGAGGCGAAGAGGCAATCAATGGAGTGGCATCATGCAAATTCACCCAAGAAAAAAAAATTCAAAACCACACCTTCCGCTGGAAGAGTGTTTTTCGATTCCGAGGGACTGTTGCTTGTGGACATCATGCCAAGTGGAACCACCATAAATTCTGATGCGTATGTGACGACACTGAGAATCTTCAAGCTCGACTGAGTCGTGTTCGACCACATCGGCAAAAACAGGATGTTTTGCTGTTGCACGACAATGCACGGCCACATGTCAGTCAAAAAACCATGGAAGCGATCACAAACCTCTGATGGTCAACACTGAAACACCCGCCTTACAGTCCTGACCTGGCTCCGTGTGACTATCATCTCTTTGGGAAACTGAAAGACTCTCTTCGTGGAACAAGGTTTGAAGATGATGTCTCCCTTGTGCACGCTGCCAAACAGTGGCTCCAACAGGTTGGTCCGGAATTTTACCGTGCGGGTATACAGGCGCTGGTTCCAAGATGGCGTAAGGCAGTTGAGAGGGATGGAAATTATGTGGAAAAATGAAAAAATTGTTCCTAAAGGATGTATCTACACACTGTAAAACTTTCAAACACGTAGAATAAAAGACGGATTTAAAAAAGAAAAGTGTGTGCATTTCTTTTGGAGTGACCCTCAAATGGCTCAAACGGCTCTGAGCACTATGTGACTCAACATCTGAGGTCATCAGTCCCCTAGAACTTAGAACTACTTAAAACTAACTAACCTAAGGACATGACACACATCCAAGCCAGAGGCAGGAATCGAACCTGCGACCGTAGCGGTCGCGCGGTTCCAGACTGAAGCGCCTAGAACCGCACGGCCACTCAGGCCGGCTAAGGAGTGACCCTCGTAAATACTAATTTGCCACAGCTACTTTGACCCTAAAGGAAGTAGGATTTATCGAAGCTAAGCCTCTTGAGGCGTTGGTGTCTACTTTATAATACTGTTCTCCATTTTTACGCTCGTATGGACACACGCCGCAGATATTTTTTAAGTGGGTGCTAACATTATGCTTCCTTTCATTCCAACATTAATCAACTGACAGCCATAGATCTTGCTTGTTAGTGGACGAAGAATGGGTATCACGAAGCGAAGTAATTCTAGTAAGACTCATGTAATGCATGCCTACCAAACCCAGCACAGACAGTCTTCCTTCGATCTAACGGATACCAAATACCACAGTCACCAATAAATCGGAACAGCTCTCCCATCGAGAGTGTTCGCAACAGGACACTAGCTTCGAAAACTGGAACAGAATCTGAAACGAATCGACGCGAAATAACTGCCTATCAAACTTTCCGCACCGCCTCCGGCGGTTCAGGATAAAACCGCTTTCCATCTGAAATATTGAACCGAATTAATACGCCCTATCAGCTAGTCAAAGCTGCGCAAGATCTAACCTGAATTTGCTGCCTTTATAGTGAACTCACTCACACAAGTTACACTACACAACCACTGTAAAACTTTGCTGAACTCCCCTGCTTATAGTGACTGAACCACGAATGCAATCAGTAATTGAACGTTCCGTTGTACTCCAAGGGAACGTGAGGGTAGGTATAATTATCGTCAAGAGTCTTTTCGACCAGAACTGACCATCCCAAGGGAGTACCGCCATATGTGCACCATGCTCCCCCTTCACATATGCTCCTGAACACAAGTCGTATGTACAGGGTGTTTCAAAAATGACCGGTATATTTGAAACGGCAATAAAAACCAAACGAGCAGCGATAGAAATACACCGTTTGTTGCAATATGCTTGGGACAACAGTACATTTTCAGGCGGACAAACTTTCGAAATTACAGTAGTTACAATTTTCAACAACAGATGGCGCTGCAAGTGATGTGAAAGATATAGAAGACAACGCAGTCTGTGGGTGCGCCATTCTGTACGTCGTCTTTCTGCTGTAAGCGTGTGCTGTTCACAACGTGCAAGTGTGCTGTAGACAACATGGTTTATTCCTTAGAACAGAGGATTTTTCTGGTGTTGGAATTCCACCGCCTAGAACACAGTGTTGTTGCAACAAGACGAAGTTTTCAACGGAGGTTTAATGTAACCAAAGGACCGAAAAGCGATACAATAAAGGATCTGTTTGAAAAATTTCAACGGACTGGGAACGTGACGGATGAACGTGCTGGAAAGGTAGGGCGACCGCGTACGGCAACCACAGAGGGCAACGCACAGCTAGTGCAGCAGGTGATCCAACAGCGGCCTCGGGTTTCCGTTCGCCGTGTTGCAGCTGCGGTCCAAATGACGCCAACGTCCACGTATCGTCTCATGCGCCAGAGTTTACACCTCTATCCGTACAAAATTCAAACGCGGCAACCCCTCAGCGCCGCTACCATTGCTGCACGAGAGACATTCGCTAATGATATAGTGCACAGGAGTGATGACGGCGATATGCATGTGGGCAGCATTTGGTTTACTGACGAAGCTTATTTTTACCTGGACGGCTTCGTCAATAAACAGAACTGGCGCATACGGGGAACCGAAAAGCCCCATGTTGCAGTCCCATCGTCCCTGCATCCTCAAAAAGTACTGGTCTGGGCCGCCATTTCTTCCAAAGGAATCATTGGCCCATTTTTCAGATCCGAAACGATTACTGCATCACACTATCTGGACATTCTTCGTGAATTTGTGGCGGTACAAACTGCCTTAGACGACACTGCGAACACCTCGTGGTTTATGCAAGATGGTGCCCGGCCACATCGCACGGCCGACGTCTTTAATTTCCTGAATGAATATTTCGATGGTCGTGTGATTGCTTTGGGCTATCCGAAACATACAGGAGGCGGCGTGGATTGGCCTCCCTATTCGCCAGACATGAACCCCTGTGACTTCTTTCTGTGGGGACACTTGAAAGACCAGGTGTACCGCCAGAATCCAGAAACAATTGAACAGCTGAAGCAGTACATCTCATCTGCATGTGAAGCCATTCCGCCAGACACGTTGTCAAAGGTTTCGGGTAATTTCTTTCAGAGACTACGCCATATTATTGCTACGCATGGTGGATATGTGGAAAATATCGTACTATAGAGTTTCCCAGACCGCAGCGCCATCTGTTGTTGAAAATTGTAACTACTGTAATTTCGAAAGTTTGTCTGCCTGAAAATGTACCGTTGTCCCAAGCATATTGCAACAAACGGTGTATTTCTATCGCTGCTCGTTTAGTTTTTATTGCCGTTTCAAATATACCGGTCATTTTTGAAACACCCTGTATTAGCAATCCATTTCGGCCAATACTAGGCCCTACCTGATGACGCATCCTGAGGTAAGAACATATCACAGAGCTTAGCGATACTTCTGATATGATGAGATACAACTACAGCCCTCAGTACAAACGAAGCCACTATTGTGGACACAGCGATAATCTGTGTAGGGGAAGGTTATTAGGAGACAGACAGAGAGAAAGAGAGAGAGACAGAGAGAAAGAGAGAGCTGCATCGTAACCCTCATTCACCCAACCACCACTTTACTTCCTCTCTTAAATTAAAGCCGGCCGCGGTGGTCTAGCGGTTCTGGCGCTGCAGTCCGGAACCGCGGGACTGCTACGGTCGCAGGTTCGAATCCTGCCTCGGGCATGGGTGTGTGTGATGTCCTTAGGTTAGTTAGGTTTAAGTAGTTCTAAGTTGTAGGGGACTTATGACCTAAGATGTTGAGTCCCATAGTGCTCAGAGCCATTTGAACCATCTTAAATTAAGTACTAAGTTAATAACAACCGTGGTAATAATCACTAGCAGTATTCCATTTATTCATCTACACGCTGTATGTAAGCAATACTCGTTTTATTCGAATCAAGAGATATACACTGGTACAGTTTTTAAGAATATTGTAAGATAATTTAGAGATTTTCTTCCTGGTAATATTATTTCATTATAGAATAAGAACTTTACTCCGAAAAAAAACATAACAGCAAACTAAGCTTATAGAACCTTGAAACTCTGAAGGTACATCTTTGTCAGACTTTGTCAGCTTGCTGTTGTGTTAAGGTAATGTACTGTATCGGTGAAGAGGGACGGTTATTTTGCTCAGCAACGGTGTCAGGACTGTATTAAGAGAAGCGTAGATCGCTGACCGTAGTAATTGGTCATTGGTGTGTGTTCGCAAGGTTTCTCATCACCCGTTCACGTTTTCCGGATAATAAGTGTCACAGAAAACCATTTACACACCGCCGATGGTGTATGCGTGCACAAACTTATATTGGCATCCGACCTCGTGTCGTCAGGCAGTGTATTTCTTCTTCTCTTTCACTGCACAAAAAGCCTTTCCTCCATATTAGCCGACATTGTTCAAAGCTTGTAGGAAACTTACAGCAAACCGACAACCCTAGCACGTTTTAAAAAGGATTGAACATCGACATGGGAGAGAACATCGATTGTGGAAGCGGAAATCTGGCCACCAAAACTGCATTTCCGTGATCGATACTGGAGTGTTTAGGTGGTCAGCCAGATGCGATAGCCGGCCGTGGTGGCCGAGAGGTTCTAGGCGCTACAGTCTGGAACCGCGCGACTGCTACGGTCGCAGGTTCCAATCCTGCCTCGGACATGGATGTGTGTGATGTCGTTAGGTTAGTTAGGTTTAAGTAGTTCTAAATTCTAGGGACTGATGACCTCCGAAGTTAAGTCCCATAGTGCTCAGAGCCATTTGAACCCAGATGCGATATTGAAAAATAGGTTTACGAAAACGGGACCTGGGAGCATCACGTAAACGATTTATTTATAAGGACTTGGTAGTATCGTCGGTCAGCGACTGTACTATTGCTAAAATGAGTGCGCACGAAAGCGGCGATTCTCTGAAGACTCTGTGCAGAGTCGTGTAACAGAGCAGACGCGTATTGGCAGAGGGCTTCACCTGACCACACACTTACAGGGAGGAAGAAAAATGGAAATCAGGACACAGGATGTGCACGTAAGAATAAAAAAAATGTATAGACACATATTGCTTCTACAGGCATGCGATTGTTGGAGCTGAGATTAATTAGTTGCATAACTCATTTTTTTAATCATGTAACGACACCTATTGTGATGTTACAACGCAACCTGAATCTGATGGCCTGTGTGCCCGCATGTTACCATTATACCGGTCTACGTCTTGCTGCATCAGTAACCTTTCCAGCCTCGTTCTTCATCTCGTCGAGTGCGTCCTTTACTGGACCAAACAGATGGAAGCCGGAAGGTGCGAGATCAGGGCTGTAGGCTGGATCAAGCAGAACAGTCCAACGATGATTTGCGAGCTCCTCTCGGGTGCACAGACTTGTGCGAGGTTTTAATTTGTCGTAGAGGAGGAGAAGTTAGTTTGCATTTTTGTGGCTGCGAACACGCACGTTCCAACACTGCAGGAGTCGCAGCTGTGTGCGGCCAGCCAGCGTGTGAGAGATGGGACAAGTTGGTGTGATTTTGTTGCGATGATGGCAGACACCTCGCCCAGCGACTCACCCTGCTTTTTGTTCATTGGCAGGTCTCCGTAGACATTATGAAAGCGCCCATGAATACCTGGAATGCTCTGGTTTTCCTCCAAAAGAATCTCCATGACAGGTCTCTGCTTGAAACGCACGTTCGCTACAGATGCCATTTTTAAGGCTACGTGTAGCGCTGCCACCCATAGGAACTTCATGAAGCTATAGGCACTGGAGCGGAATTGTTCCACGATGCCCCACAACAAATTCTGCAGTTTTCTAACCGATATCGGCAGTGAAAAAAATGTGTTGCATTTACTTATTGAAAGCCCGTCGTAACTGTATCAGATCGAAACACGTTTAGCTGGATGGTTGGAGGCAAAAGTCTATAAATACTGGAAAGAAAGAATATTGATTCCATGCGCCGCAAGAAAAACGAATGGAACTGTCTGTTTGGCTATGATAATTATGAAAGAAAAAGCGAGGAATCGAATGAACTTGCAGCATAACTTATGATGTGTGGAGACCGAACCAAATATAGAGTACTATGCAGTACAAACATTCTCATTCGCTTATTTCTTACACCAGTAAATCATTAACATAAAATCGAATTGTATTTGATTAAATGTTAACTGAAAATTATTTATCTGTTGTTATTCTAAAAGTAACCGTTGTGGCGTAACAAGCTAGTCACGCCACACTGAGGAGGAAGCCGAAAGGCACGCGTACACACACGCCGACTGGCGTCAAGTCTGGAACAGGATACGTTATGACTGCTATAAAGAAAATACGTAGCTTTGGAATATACTTAACTTTTAATCAATCCTTGTGATACATCTCTCTTGACTATACAAATGAGACTCGTAAGATTCATGCACTGTGACAATTGGCGCCTTGCTAAGTCGTAGCCATTAACTTAGCTGAAGGCTATTCTAACTGTCTCTCGGCCAATGAGAGCAAAGGCTTCGTCAGTATAGTCGCTAGCAACGTCGTCGTACAACTGGGGCGAGTTCTCGTACGTCTCTCGAGACCTGCCGTGTAGTGGCGCTCGGTCTGCGATCACACAGTGGCGACACGCGGGTCCGACATGTACTAATGGACCGCGGCCGATTTAAGCTACCACCTAGCAAGTGTGGTGTCTGGCAGTGACACCACAGTAACAATGTTAATTTCGTTTTTTTCTTAAGTTATAAAGTTCAGTTAGATACTAAAACTTCTT
Organism: Schistocerca nitens; assembly: GCF_023898315.1. NCBI lineage: Eukaryota > Metazoa > Arthropoda > Insecta > Orthoptera > Acrididae > Schistocerca > Schistocerca nitens. The sequence goes on along the minus strand of NC_064620.1, from coordinate 507,261,571 downwards.
GGGACTATTGGCTGAAATCTGGACCCATTGAGAGGAAGGTTACAAACTACTGTGGAAGAGCAATGAATCGACTGTGTGTCCACTGCAGAGTATCACTGCTGTCGTGAGGGCAGAGCACTAAAGTCATCACGTCATTTCATTTCAGCGTTATATCGCTCCTCTGAAATTTAATGGTTCCGCCAATAAGCGTCAATAATAGTAAACAGCAGCGTCTTTGGAAGAGGGAAACAGTTAACCGCCGCAAACTCGATTACTTTCAGACCGGAACCGTAACTGTGTAACTGGAGTGTCTGTCAAATTGCCTGTTAAGTTGGCAGAATCGTTACTAACTGTTTCCCGCTCCTTTGACGCTGGCTAAACTGATTATCGAAACTAGCTTGACTAACAGCAACACAACGCAAAAGCCCATTGACTGGCCATCCAATACAATTACTCTGCCGCTCAGCGGGTGGAATAGAACGAAATCATATCTCTACACAAGAACTTTTTTATGACACATTAAACTCGAAACGTTCTGCATACAACCGCTACTATTAAAGAAAGTAATTTCAGCTGAAATAAAATGATCTTCCAACGTACAGTAAATATACGAATAAAGCTATACCATTAGCAATATGGGAAGAAAACAATTTAAAACAGAAAATAAAATATGTACAATTCACTAGTAAGGAAATTGACTAAAGGAAAAGTATTATTAATGGGCCAGAACTGAGCGGACACATCCAATCACAATACAAAAAGAAAAGTATATGAACATCATAACGCTGTACATATAGCTCCGGAAGAGCTTCAAAAAAGAAAGAAAGTAAAACTGCAACTACAAAAAAATTTAAAGAAGAGATCTTCGATGGAACGTAACATAAAGTCAGAGTGCCACGAAACAGGCACTTCACTCATATGTTTGTTGTCTAACAAGGTCTTTGGAAAGGTCTCATTCAGTTATAACGAATACGCGCCTTCTGAAGATACTGTCTTAGTATTGACTATGTACGACTGACTGTTTACCGCGAAAGATTTTTTCCAACTTCTTTGACATTTGCTGTTACAGTGAAACCTTCCCGTCTCCTCTATATCTCTTTTGTTACGCAACCTTCCCTTTTACAATAACCTATGAAACCTTCCCTTAGGATTTCTATCTCTTGCTTAATAATAACAAATGAAATCTTCCCTTTGAAATTAATTCTCTTTCTCAATCTTCGCATACAAATTTAAATGTTGCTTATTAAAAATTATTTTCTGATTATTTCGACGAAACATAGAATGTGTCGTCGTCGTGCCCTCAGTCGTTATCTGCAATAACCCAGAACTGTTCCTTACCTTTTTTACTGTTATCGGATCGCCATCTGACTGCTACATCGAACTGCGACATGAATATACTTACTCTGTTTTACTATACTCTATTAGCTGCTGTTGGGCTGTCATAATAAGTGGCTGTATTTATTACCAAAGCTGAGGTTATTCTTTAATAGCAAAGCTGACGTTATTCTTTAATAGCACATCTGACGTTATTCTTTAATTAATTTAACTGAAGTTACGTAATTCATAGTTGACAACAATAAAATTTTGCGAAGTTTTACGTTGATGGTTTTCGAGATGGATTATAATCAGAAATGCAATAATGCTGGCAAAAATTACTTATATTCTGAATTAAATGATTTTACAAAGGTTCAAATGGGACTTACTTTTTACAATACTCTTACAAGTAGCAATGCGCAAACATACCTTCAGTAGTCTTGAGTTTCTCAAAAAATTAATTCAATAATATTAGTTCCTCTTATGATAATAGTTAGCTGATGTCTCTGTACATCCGTTTATAATCTCTTGTAAATCATAGCTGGTGGCTGGCAGGCACACCGCTCCTCTCAACCTCTCGCTTCAGACCTGCTACCGACTCGCTTCACATCTCGCTTACTACTGACTTCCTGCGAATGCCAAAGTGCGGTCTCTCCTGCCAACAATGCTTTCTGGTGCAGACAATCCCTGCCACCATTACAAAATATATCAATGCGCTGTCTTTCGCGCTCTTTTCTTAAAATGTATCCATACGCTGTCTTTCTCGCTCTTTTTAAAATTATATCAATGTACGGTCTCTCTTGCCAACAGTACTTTGGTGCAGACATTCCCTGCTACCACAATTATTTCCAACATGACAAATATTAATTATTCCTATTTAATCCTATTAATCTTTCATAAATTGTGGTTTGACAATAGACAATAGAAATATACACGTCTTACAACAGGAGAAAGAGATGAGGACAACATCACTGGTTTAAACGTTTTAGAAGTAAGCTCAGTAGCATTTAATAGACCAACCAGTGAAACAAGATTAAGACAAGGGTAGTTTAGTTTAAGAAAAACACGTTAGTATGTAAAAATAAGTTTCAACATTTACAAGTAAACAAAAAAAGAAAGCTTTCATGTAGACATTTTAATTATATCGACAGAAATTAAAAGGGAAAGAGTATTTGTCTAACACACGCTCCTGTAGAAAATACCACAAGAAAATTGATATCAACAAAGTGTTGCAAACAAATTAGAACACTGTACGGCAGCAAAGTTGTGCGGTATCTGTCCTTTTCAATTTGTGGACAAATCTGTATACAGGGTGTTACAAAAAGGTATGGCCAAACTTTTAGGAAACATTCCTCACACACAAATAAAGAAAAGATGTTATGTGGACATGTGTCCGGAAACGCTTAATTTCCATGTTAGAGCTCATTTTAGTTTCGTCAGTATGTACTGTACTTCCTCGACTCACCGCCAGTTGGCCCAATTGAAGGAAGGTAATGCTGACTTCGGTGCTTGTGTTGACATGCGACTCATTGCTCTACAGCACTAGCATCAAGCACATCAGTACGTAGCAGCAACAGGTTAGTGTTCATCACGAACGTGGTTTTGCAGTCAGTACAATGTTTACAAATGCGGAGTTGGCAGATGCCCATTTGATGTATGGATTAGCACGGGGCAATAGCCGTGGTGCGGTACCTTTGTATCGAGACAGATTTCCAGAACGAAGGTGTCCCGACAGGAAGACGTTCGAAGCAATTGATCGGCGTCTTAGGGAGCACGGAACATTCCAGCCTATGACTCGCGACTGGGGAAGACCTAGAACGACGAGGACACCAGCAATGGACGAGGCATTCTTCGTGCAGTTGACGATAACCCTAATGTCAGCGTCAGAGAACTTGCTGCTGTACAAGGTAACGTTGACCACGTCACTGTATGGAGAGTGCTACGGGAGAACCAGTTGTTAGCGTACCATGTACAGCGTGTGCAGGCACTATCAGCAGCTGATTGGCCTCCACGGGTACACTTCTGCGAATGGTTCATCCAACAATGTGTCAATCCTCATTTCAGTGCAAATGTTCTCTTTACAGATGAGGCTTCATTCCAACGTGATCAAATTGTAAATTTTCACAATCAACATGTGTGGGATGACGAGAATCCGCACCCAATTGTGCAATCACATCATCAACACAGATTTTCTGTGAACGTTTGGGCAGGCATTGTTGGTGATGTCTTGATTGGACCCCATGTTCTTCCACCTGCGCTCAATGGAGCACGTTATCATGATTTCATACGGGATACTCTACCTGTGCTGCTAGAACATGCGCCTTTACAAGTAGGACACGACATGTGGTTCATGCACGATGGAACTCCTGCACATTTCAGTCGAAGTGTTCGTACGCTTCTCAACAACAGATTCGGTGACCGATGGATTGGTAGAGGCGGACCAATTCCATGGCCTCCACGCCCTCCTGACCTCAACCCTCTTGACTTTCATTTATGGGGGCATTTGAAAGCTCTTGTCTACGCAACCCCGGTACCAAATGTAGAGACTCTTCGTGCTCGAATTGTGGACGGCTGTGATACAATACGCCATTCTCCAGGGCTGCTTCAGCGCATCAGGAATTCCATGCGACGGAGGGTGGATGCATGTATCCTCGCTAACGGAGGACATTTTGAACATTTCCTGTAACAAAGTGTTTGAAGTCACGCTGGTACGTTCTGTTGCTGTGTATTTCCATTCCATGATTAACGTGATTTGAAGAGAAGTAATAAAATGAGCTCTAACATGGAAAGTAAGCGTTTCCGGACACATGTCCACATAACATATTTTCTTTCTTTGTGTTGAGGAATGTTTCCTGAAAGTTTGGCCGTACCTTTTTGTAACACCCTGTATATGAATCCAGCGAACTGGAAAGTAGTCTCTCTTTTTCCGCTTCTTGTACCTCTATATGATGAGAAACACAATAGGACCCTTTAAAATAACACGCTCAAACTGACAAGAAAGGTAAGTTTTGAAAAAGGTCATTTAGCAGGAAAGGGTACAGAAGATCCACTGGAATTCTCCAATTGCAAGTCAGGAAGTTCAGATCTGTCTATAATCTATATATTTTAAATAAATGAAGACCAAGTATACGTATTCCACGGAAGGTAAACATGTAAATCAGTAACAATTACTAATAATAAGCAGATGAATACATTTTCCTTATTCATTCATTCATTCATTTCATTGTTGCCCTTATGGACAGTGTTTGAACTCGAAAATCACATGATGACACAATTTTCACTTCTTTCCTCTCTTCCTCTTCTCTTCCCAAAATCTCTTCATCCTTTGGCTGTGCTCCTGTTTCCTTTGCTCTGTCCATAATGTTCCTGTCTTCTTTCTCTCCTTTACAATAAATTTTGCACTCCTAACTTTGTTTCTGAAGTATTTCCTGTCTCCTATCATTTGCCTGTTGATCCCTATCTGCCTTAAGTCTTCGTCTATTTCATGATACCAATTTGTTTTCTTGCTTGAGCTGTTTACTACATCAAAAATTTTCTTTGTAAGTCGGTTGTTGTCCATTCTCTGTATGTGCCCATAGAAAGTTAATCTGCGTTTTCTGATCGCGTCTGTTAGTCTGTCAGTGTGCTGGTACAGCTCTTTGGTAGGTCGCTTCATCCATATGCCATCTCTGTGAATTGGTCCAAATATTTTTCTGAGAATTTTGCGTTCTATTTTTTCTGTGTCTATGATGCCTGATGCTCCAATTGTGGTTGTTTCTGATGCGTACAATGCTTCTGGTAATACAACTGTTTTGTAGTGCCTAAGTTTGGCCTGCCTCGATATGCTTTTCTTATTATAATGTGACCATGTGAGTTTGTATGCCTTCTGGAGTTTCTTCGTTCGTTCCATGTTAGCCGCCTTGTTTGATCCTCCCATTTGTATGTACTCCCCTAAATACTTAAATTTTTCGACTCTTTCTACGGATCCATATACAGTATGCATGGTGTGTACATGGTTGGTCTGTCGTTCCATATATTGTGTCTTCTCGTAAGATACCTGCAGACCTGTTTTGGCAGCTATTTCATGCAAGCATTCCAGTGCTTCCTTTCCTCCTGTGTATTATTGCTGAGTATGGCTATATCATCTGCAAATGCCAGACATTTTATGATTGTTTTGGTTTCACGTGTTCTTCCCAGCTGTATTCCTTTAACTTGTTCCTCCCACTGCTTGATAATTTTGTCTAACACCATGTTGAACAGGATTGGTGAGAGCCCGTCTCCTTGTCGGACACCTGTGTGTATGTGGAAGGGTTCCGAAATTTCTCCCATGAACTTAATCTTGGAGGCAGTGTCTGTAAGCGTCTGTTGTATAAGTGTCCTGGTTTTTCTGTCGATACCATATTCTTCCAGTACGTCAAAGAGTGTCTGTCTGTCTATGGAATCATATGCTTTTTTAAAGTCCACAAAGGTAACTACAGTGTTTCTTGCCTGTCTGACTTTCAAAAGTGTTCTCAAGTTCCAGATCTGTTCGATGCATGATCTCCCTTTTCTGAAGCCCGCCTGGTATTCCCCAATTTGCAGATCTGCTTGTGGTTCTAGTCTGTTTAATAGCACCTTAGAGAAAATTTTGTATGTAACTGGTACTAGCGAAATGCCTCTGTAATTGTTTGGATCTGACTTATCACCCTTTTTATGTAACGGATGGATCAATGCACATTTCCATTCCTCTGGCACTTTCTCTGTGATCCAAATTTCGGAGATAATCTTATGGATTTTTTTGGTGATGTTTTCATCTTGGAGTTTCCAGATCTCGGCGATAATACCATCTTCTCCGGCAGCTCTGTTATTTTTCATTTGTTTTATGATTTCCTCTATCTCTTCTATTGTGGGTGGATCAGAATCGGCATTAGATGTGGTCTTTTGGAATGTTAATTTTCCTGTAGGTTTTTTGCAATTAAGAAGTTTATCAAAGTAATGTTTGAGAATTTTACAGTTTTCTTTTGTGTTTGTTTCCAGGGATCCATCTGTTCTTCGGAAGCAGAGCCTAGGGGGTTGATAGCCCTTAATATTTTCTTTGAAAGTTCTGTAAAAATTTCTTGTGTTATTTCTTTTGAAATCTTCCTCAATTTCTTTTAGTCTGTTATTGTCATATGCTCGTTTTTCCCTTCTGATTTCCTTCGATGCTAGTTTCTGAACTTCGTGAAATTCTTTCCATGTTTCTGAATTTCTGTAGCTACTGAACTTGTCCCATGCTTGCTTTCTTCTCTCAATGGCTTCATCACAATTTGCGTTCCACCACCTATGTTTGCGTTTTCTAGGTGGTTGTCCCCAGCACATAGTCTTCTGAACTGCCTTCACCAGATCTGCCCATGTGTCTATTGAATGCCTATTAATTTCTTCAACGATTTTATCCCTGTTTATCTTCAAGTATTCCGGATCAGGTTTGACTATTTTGTTTTGCGCTGTCTGTTTCAGTCTTGGGATTGGCCTAATCTTAACTTGTAGCAAATAATGATCAGACTCGAAGACTCCTTTACGTGTTCTGACATTTAGAATTTCCCGCGAATTTTTCTTGGATATGGCCACATGATCAATCTGAAATTCTCCCCACACTGTGTTGGGTGCTTTCCATGTTGTAAGTTTTCGTCTTGGTTTTTGAAATTGTGTTGACATGATTTTGAGGTTAAAGTTTTGACAATATTTTATGAGGTGTTCCCCATTTCTGTTCGTGCGAATATGTGCTGAGTATGGGCCTGTTATTTCTCTGAATTTTCTCTCCTTACCAAGCTGCGCATTGAAATCACCCATTAAAATTTTCACATGTCTTTCTGGTACGTTGTTAGTTACTTCCTCCATGTCTTCCCAGAAGTCTTCAATTTCTTGTGGCTTCTTTCTGTTATGGTCATTTGTAGGTGCATGTGCGTTGATAATTGTGTATGCTTTATTACCTGATTTGAAGGACAGTGTCGAGATACGTTCTGATATTGAATTGAAGTCTATGATTGTGTACTGCAAACCCTGTACCAAACAATAATGGTGTTCCTCTTCTGACCGCAGGTTTACCTTTGTAAATCCTGTAATGTTCTGTGTCGAAATGGTTTTCATCTACGAAGCGCGTCTCTTGAATGGCAAGAATTTTGATGTGAAATTTATCTAGCATGTCTGTCAGTTGTTTTAGTTTTCCAAGTTTGAACAGAGTGTTTGCATTGAGAGTGCCAAGGTAGTGCTTGCGAAGAGGTTTTGAGAAGCTCCGACTCTTCTCCTCATGATGTTCCTGGTCCCCCAGAATCCGATGACCAGGAAAGTCCAGTCCGTTGACTGGGGCCTGGGGTAGCGGATTTCTTTCCATTTGTTCCATCATGATTACTTCAAGTTGAAGTTGGTTGTGGTGACCTTTAACAAGATCACGGTAATTGCAGACTTGATTGTTGAGATCAAGCCATATTTCACTGCCGCACCAACTAGGTAAACAGACGCAGACCACTAGTCGCTGGATACCAGGACAGACACTAATGGATTTCTTGATGTTGTGTGTTTGGTCCGCGAGAGCTATTTTATTTCGCTCAAGTCCGCCGGCAAGCCGGTGAGGACCCCCCTATCCGCCACCTGGGACGCGCCACGTCGGAGTATCACCTCTCCGCCTGCTACGACACCGTAGTAGGTTCGTGGACATTTTCCTTATTAATAATATTGGATTTGTTATGTGTCTACATAACTGCACTGTGCAGCTAAATTAAAGAAATACTTGTTGAAACCCCATACCTGTCACCCACTGCGACGCGGAAGTTTGCAGTTTGGCTCAGGGATGCCGCCAGTAACGGTGAAAAAACATGGAGCCCTGAGATGTCATCCTGGGACACGGCGACGCTTAAAAACAGCAAGGTGCCGACACAAGCAAATAAAAGGCCAGAGCTCAGAAGTTCATGTTGTTGTTGTTGTGGTCTTCAGTCCTGAGACTGGTTTGATGCAGCTCTCCATGCTACTCTATCCTGTGCAAGCTTCTTCATCTCCCACTACCTACTGCAACCTACATCCTTCTGAATCTGCTTAGTGTATTCATCTCTTGGTCTCCCCCTACGATTTTTACCCTCCACGCTGCCCTCCAATACTAAATTGGTGATCCCTTGATGCCTCAGAACATGTCCTACCAACCGATCCCTTCTTCTGGTCAAGTTGTGCCACAAACTCCTCCCCAATCCTATTCAGTACCTCCTCATTAGTTATGTGATCTACCCATCCAATCTTCAGCATTCTTCTGTAGCACCACATTTCGAAAGCTTCTATTCTCTTCTTGTCCAAACTATTTACCGTCCATGTTTCACTTCCATACATGGCTACACTCCATACAAATACTTTCAGAAATGACTTTCTGACACTTAAATCTATATTCGATGTTAACAAATTTCTCTTCTTCAGAAACGCTTTCCTTGCCATTGCCAGTCTACATTTTATATCCTCTCTACTTCTACCATCATCAGTTATTGTGCTCCCCAAATAGCAAAACTCCTTTACTACTTTAAGTGTCTCATTTCCTAATCTAATACCCTCAACATCACCCGACTTAATTCGACTACATTCCATTATCCTCGTTTTGCTTTTGTTGATGTTCATCTTATATCCTCCCTTCAAGACACCATCCATTCCGTTCAACTGCTCTTCCAAGTCCTTTGCTGTCTCTGACAGAATTACAATGTCATCGGCGACCCTCAAGGTTTTTATTTCTTCTCCATGGATTTTAATACCTATTCCGAATTTTTCTTTTGTTTCCTTTACTGCTTGCTCAATATACAGATTGACTAACATCGGGGAGAGGCTACAACCCTGTCTTACTCCCTTCCCAACCACTGCTTCCCTTTCATGTCCCTCGACTCTTATAACTGCCATCTGGTTTCTGTACAAATTGTAAATAGCCTTTCGCTCCCTGTATTTTACCCCTGCCACCTTTAGAATTTGAAAGAGAGTATTCCAGTCAACATTGTCAAAAGCTTTCTCTAAATCTACAAATACTAGAAACGTAGGTTTGCCTTTCCTTAATCTTTCTTCTAAGATAAGTCGTAAGGTCAGTATTGCCTCACGTGTTCCAGTATTTCTACGGAATCCAAACTGATCTTCCCCGAGGTCGGCTTCTACTAGTTTTTCCATTCGTCTGTAAAGAATTCGTGTTAGTATTTTGCAGCTGTGATTTAAAAACTGATTGTTCGGTAATTCTCACATCTGTCAACACCTGCTTTCTTTGGGATTGGAATTATTATATTCTTGTTTAAGTCTGAGGGTATTTCGCCTGTTTCATACATCTTGCTCACCAGATGGTAGAGTTTTGTCAGGACTGGCTCTCCCAAGGCCGTCAGTAGTTCCAATGGAATGCTGTATACTCCGGGGGCCTTGTTTCGACTCAGGTCTTCAGGTCTGTCAAACTCTTCACGCAGTGTCGTATCTCCCATTTCATCTTCATCTACATCCTCTTCCATTTCCATAATATTGTCCTCAAGTACATCGCCCTTGTATAGACCCTCTGTATACTCCTTCCACCTTTCTGCTTTCCCTTCTTTGCTTAGAACTGGGATTCCATCTGAGCTCTTGATGTTCATACAAATGGTTCTCTTATCTCCAACGGTCTCTTTAATTTTCCTGTAGGCAGTATCTATCTTACACCTAGTGAGATAAGCCTCTACATCCTTAGATTTGTCCTCTAGCCATCCCTGCTTAGCCATTTTGCACTTCCTGTCGATCTCATTTTTGAGACGTTTGTATTCCTTTTTGCCTTCTTCATTTACTGCATTTTTATATTTTCCCCTTTCATCAATTAAATTCAATATTTCTTCTGTTACCCAAGGATTTCTACTAGCCCTCGTCTTTTTACCTACTTGATACTCTGCTGCCTTCACTACTTCATCCCTCAAAGCTACCCATTCTTCTTCTACTGTATTTCTTTCCCCCATTCCTGTCAATTGTTCCCTTATGCTCTCCCTGAAACTCTGTACAACCGCTGGTTCTTTCAGTCTATCCAGGTCCCATCTCCTTAAATTCCCACCTTTTTGCAGTTTCTTCAGTTTTAATCCACAGGTCATAACCAGTAGATTGTGGTCAGAGTTGACATCTGCCCCTGGAAATGTCTTACAATTTAAAACCTGGTTCCTAAATCTCTGTCTTACCATTACATAATCTATCTGATACCTTTTAGTATCTCCAGGGTTCTTCCATGTATACAACCTTCTATCATGATTCTTAAACCAAGTGTTAGCTATGATTAAGTTGTGCTCTGTGCAAAATTCTACCAGGCGGCTTCCTCTTTCATTTCTTAGCCCCAATCCATATTCACCTACTACGTTTCCTTCTCTCCCTTTTCCTACACTCGAATTCCAGTCACCCATGACTATTAAATTTTCGTCTCCCTTCACTATCTGAATAATTTCTTTTATTTCATCATACATTTCTTCAATTTCTTCGTCATCTGCAGAGCTAGTTGGCATATAAACTTGTACTACTGTAGTAGGTGTGGGCTTCGTATCTATCTTGGCCACAATAATGCGTTCACTAAGCTGTTTGTAGTAGCTTACCCGCGTTCCTATTTTCCTATTCATTATTAAACCTACTCCTGCATTACCCCTATTTGACTTGGTGTTTATAACCCTGTAGTCACCAGACCAGAAGTCTTGTTCCTCCTGCCACCGAACTTCACTAATTCCCACTATATCTAACTTTAACCTATCCATTTCCCTTTTCAAATTTTCTAACCTACCTGCCCGATTAAGGGACCTGAGATTCCACGCTCCGATCCGTAGAACGCCAGTTTTCTTTCTCCTGATAACGACATCCTCTTGAGTAGTCCCCGCCCGGAGATCCGAATGGGGGACTATTTTACCTCCGGAATATTTTACCCAAGAGGACGCCATCAGAAGTTCATATGAACTGTAATTGGCACCAAATTTCAGCACAATTCTGCTTAACGCCATTGTTGACCTGTCATACGATGGAAAGTTTACTACACCCACTCTTAACCATACTTCTACTCCTTCGTTCGACGTCTCTACGATGGAGGTCAGAATCGCGCCGGCCATCGTTGAAGTCAGGCGGGTTTCTTACAAGTGGCCCAGTAAAACATGCCCAACACCCGCCGCTCGCAATCGACACGAAATGGCCTGAGAAGGTGGCATAAAGGGCGACAATAAAACCAGTGCTTCCTTAGGGGCGTTTATTATTACACATTTCGCGCTGAAAACGACAGTTTGCAGTGCGATGTATAACAGGACGACGTTATTGACAAATTCTTCCCCAGATGACACCCCCGCACGATTAAACTGTTCTCTAACGACATCGTCGGGCTTCCATCCTATTAAACGTCATGGCACGCCTTTGGAGTGTAGCATGAACTCAAGTTTTGCTTTGGTATACATAGTGGAACCATAAAGGACTGTTCTTTCGAAGGGTGTCAGCAGTGTCGAAGACTGTTGAGAACGTCGTCCTGTTTTACATCACACTGCCAACTGTCATTTTCGAGTGCGAAATATGTTGAAATGAACGCCCCTAGGGAAGGTGTGGTTTCATTGCTGCCCTTAATGGGCTCCGGAAAGGCTCAAAATCATGAAAAGTTCAATTTTTACTTTTTTGCGTTTTCTGAATCTGCAGACTATTACCTTTTAATAGATATATAATTTATTCAATTCCGAAGACTACAACTATTTTTAATTTTTTTTTGAAATGTGTTCTACATGGGCGTGACCCACTGTGGCGCTGTTAAACTGCTGTCAAATGGTGTTATTATTAACGTCCGTGTTCATCAGGTACATTTTAGTAATGTGAGATAAAGTATGTGTTGTGGCTAACCTGCGATGGTTCAATATATATCGCTGGTGTGATTGTCGATTGTTTCATGTTTATTAACTCTGTCGTTATCTCGAAAATATTCGTAATTAATTCTGTTTCTTGAGTCTCTGTTTTGTTGAAGTATAATAATGAGTGAAAGTAAAGTTATTAGAAATCCTCTGAAGGCTTTTAAGAAAAGGAGAAATTTTGGAAAGCCAAAGGTATGTGTTATTATTGTAAACAATAAAGACGATAACCAAGTGAGTGAACCTAACCTCTCAAGTACACCTGCCCATAGCAGTCAAAGTGGGAAAGAAAATACTTCACAGAAAAAGCTTGGTTCAATGAGTGAAAACTATGAATGTTTTATGGGCGTATCGGATGTGAATGAAATATTTGATATGTCGGTTCTCAAAGGAATTTTTTCAAACTGTGTAAGATGTATTCATTGTAGTGAAGTTGGTCTCAACTCTCCATAATAAAGCACGTAGGACTTGCTAGTGAAATACAACTGAAATGTGATAAGTGTTCATACATGACCACCTTTTGGAACAGTGTTGCAGTAACTGCAACTGAAGAAAATGGTAGCAAAATCTACGAACACAACAACGAGCGATGCTTGCTTTAGACAAGGAACGCCTTCGGGCTGCAGACAGGGTTGTAAAGAGTCTAGAAATACAAGCAAGAGTAAACAGGAGGAGGAACAAGAGGAAGCTGGAGGAGGAGTTTGCAGAGGATGAAGATAATCCATCCTATGGACCTGGAATGCACTAAAAAGTTAATCCAATCTTTGTCGCTCGATTCCCAAAACTTTTATTTTCTCAAACTAATTACATGTTTTCTAAGGATGTTCCAAACATATTTGTTTCAAACTTTCAGTAAATGTTACACAGTACCTTCTGCATAATTTAACACAGCCTTTTTCCAAAAAACTGTATATTTTTGAATATATAAATAAAAATTGCAAAAAAATGTTGTGAATTTTCATTACAATTGAAAAAAAATCATCTTTAATAACTGAACTAAAATTTTGTAAAATCCCTGTGTCAAGTTGTAGCGCATATTCCAATAAATAATCTGTAAAAAGTTCAACTTCCTTCCTCAAATACTTTGTGAGGAAAGATGTAATTTATAAGCGTTATTTGAACATTGCAAGTGTAGGGCGTTCCGGAGCCCCTTAATGCCACCACCTGAGACCTTTTCTCATCGATTATGAGCGGCGATGTGATCGGAATGTTTCCCTCGGCCACCCCTAAGAAACCCATGTGACTTGAACGCCGGCCGCTGTTTCCGAACTGTTCTAGGAGCTTCAGTCCGGAACCACGCTGCTGCTACAGCCACCGGTTTGAATCCTGCCTCGGGCATGGATGTGTGTGATGTCCTTAGGTTAAGTTAGGTTTAAGTAGTTCTAAGTGTAGGGGACTGATGACCTCAGATCTTAAGTCCCATAGCGCTTAGAGCAATTTGATTTTTGACTTGAACGCTACGCGTCGCGGTTCTGACCTCCTCCGCAGAGGCGGCAGATGACGTGGTGAAATGGGGGTGAGAGGGGGTATAATAACCTTCCCATCTTTTGACACGTCCTCAATGGCGTTGGGCAGAATTGTGGTGAAATTTTGTGCCAACGTGCCGTCATTAACCCATTGTACAGCTAACATGAACTTCTGAGCTTTGGCCTTTTATCTGCATGTGTCGACGCCTTGCTGTCTGAAGAGTTACCAGGCCCGATAGGTAATGTTGAGGCGTTGCGCCATACACCGTGCCTATTAAAATTGGACGTAACAGCGGTGAACAGGCGTGCACTATGAGTCACGCGCAGGGTAGGTGGCGTCAGGTGACCCGGTGTATTCAGTTTCTACGCGATCTAGCTGACAGATACTGTTTCAGCTGCAGTCAAAATACTCTCATCTTTATTTGCAGTTCTGTTTTTTAAATTTTCTAATTGTTTATTGATTACTATTATAATTGTGTTTGGCTATGGGAGTGAATGAAAGTGCGAATGTGAAATAATGTTTAATGCAAATATTTTGTGCTATACACTAAACTAACTGGTCTCGTGAGGAATGTTCGAGAATGACGCGTGTGCTAGTCATTTGTAGGGGGGAATTTGTTATAAACTATTTCGTCAGTTTATGGTGCCGAGGAAATGAGATTATCATTTCGGTAAAGTATTTTTTTGAGAGTGAGTTAATTTTATATTTGTGGGTTTTCAAAATTTATTTATATTAATTTACTATTCTGACAAAGCGAAAAATTTCAATTGGTTCTGTATACAGGGTGGTCCATTGATCGTGACCGGGCCAAATATCTCACGAAATAAGTGTCAAACGAAAAAACACTACAAAGAACGAAACTTGTCTAGCTTGAAGGGGGAAACCAGATGGCGCTATGGTTGACCAGCTAGATGGCGCTGCCATAGGTCAAACGTATATCAACTGCCTTTTTTTTTAATAGGAACTACGGTTTTTTATTACACATTCGTGTAGCACGTAAAGAAATATGAATGTTTTAGTTGGACAACTTTTTTCGCTTTGTGATAGATGGCGCTATAATAGTCGCAAACATATCGCTCACAATTTTAGACGAACAGTTGGTACCAGGTAGGTTTTTTAAATTAAAATACAGAACGTAGGTAGGTTTGAACATTTTATTTTGGTTGTTCCAATGTGTTACATGTACCTTTGTGAACTTCTCATATCTGAGAACGCATGCTGTTACAGCGTGATTACCTGTAAATACCGTATTAATGCAATAAATGCTCAAAATGATGTCCGTCAACCTCAATGCACTTGGAAATACGTGTAACGACATTCCTATCAACAGCGAGTAGTTAGACTTCCGTAATGCTTGCACATGCATTGACAATGCGCTGACGCATGTTGTCAGGCATTGCCGGTGGATCACAACAGCAAATATCCTTCAACTTATCATGAAATATGCTATTCAATATCGCTTCAACCGCACGCGAGCTATGTGCCGGACATCCATCATGTTGGAAGTACATCGCCATTCTGTCATACAGTGAAACATCTTGTAGTAACACCAGTAGAACACTACGTAAGAAATCAGCATACGTTGCACTATTTAGATTGCCATCGATGAAATGGGGGCCAATTATCCTTCCTCCCATAATGCCACACCATACATTAACCCGCCATGGTCGCTGATGTTCCACTTGTCGCAGCCATCGTGGATTTTCCGTTGCCAATAGTGAATATTATGCCGGTTTGCGTTACCGCTGTTGGTGAATGACGCTTCGTCGCTAGATAGAAAGCGTGCAAAAAATCTGTCATCGTCCCGTAATTTCTGTTGTGCATAGTGGCAGAACTGTACACGACGTTTAGAGTCGTCGCCATGCAATTCCTGGTGCATAGAAATATGGTACGGGTGCAATCGATGTTGATGTAGCATTCTGAACACCGACGTTTTTGAGATTCACGACTCTCGCGCAATTTGTCTGCTACTGATGTGCGGATTAGCCGCGACAGCAGCTAAAACACCTCCTTGGGCATCATCATTTGTTGCAGGTCGTGGTTGACGTTTCACATGGGGCTGAAGACAAGGACAATATGAGAGCAAGAGAGGGACACAGAGGCAATGGAACACAGTTGACAGTGACAGAACAGTGCCAGGAAAATAGTGAAGGAAGTCAGTGCTAGTAGGAGAGGAATAAAGGAGAAATTGGAAGTGAATGAGAGTCAGTGATAATGAGAGACAGTATTTATGACAATGACGTTGAGGAAGATGTAGGGACAGTGAGAAGGGTCAGCAACAATGGGAAGGAATTGATGAATAGTAAGAGAGAGGAGGAGGGAACAGTGACAGTGATAGGAGATAATAGTAATAGGACAGAACGAAGGGGGCTTAGCCTGTGAGACAGAGGACAGTGAAAATTAGAGAGACTCAAAGAAATAACGACAACGTGTTGGGCTGAATGAGTGAGTGAGAATGGGCAAGTGGGAGTGGATGGGTATGAGCGGCTTAACAGTGATAAACTAGTAGGCTTGAGTTACAGTTATGGGAACTTGTGGGAGCTAGATGTGATCTGCGTCTCAAAAAGAGAGCGAATATGTTTGCAAGCCAACATTTTTGGGAAATTTTTTGAAGTTGCTGAGGGAGGTAGAATGAGGCAGCTGGTACCTCACCTTTAAGTCAGAGTATTTCAATACAGGAGCGGATAAGACTTTTTTGTGTTCTGATATGAACATATTTCCGCTGGTTACCATACTACTGTTATTTACTCACATACACGTTTACCATCGATATCAACAAATTTTTTAAGCCTGGTAACAAATGGCGATATAGAGATTTACGATATTCAGCTTGAGATAGTTTAATATTTTGAGATAGTTTAATATTTTCTAATTGATCCAACAATGTTTGACCTATGTATTCCTTCAAATCCAGAAACTAGTTAAATCCACTCGCTTGCCTACTGTGATCATCCTACAGAGACGTAAGGTGTATTAATCTGTCTTCTTACCAATAACTGCCCCCACCACTACGCCAGATCAGCAACTTTACAACATCTGGGCCACTTCTACAGGATTGTTGTCTTCAAATATAGAACTCTCATTTGCGAAGTATCAGCTGTGCTAGACCTCTGTGGTATGTTTGTGTCTGGAAAATAAATCGCATATTGCAAGCATGAAAAACTTTGTAGGGCTTTCTAAAATATATTGAACACGTCTTCGAAATTGATAAATTAGAATCCATGCCATCAAGAAAATTTTTATTTTATACATAATATCAGCAATGGAAATTGATCAAAAGTTAGTGAAGACTCCATGCTGTGCGGTTCTGGAAGCTTGCAGTTTCGCCGTCAAAGTTCCCGCGTCTGCAACGACCGTTACTGAAAAATTTTTTGGTCAGTGTTGCTCCCTCTCTCCAGTTGGTGCCTTATGGATTGCTGGAAAATATTAATTTATTGCGATTAATCTTGGTTCCAACAGTGTTGTACCTTTGCACTTATTTCATTGGTAGAAATTTTGAGTGTAAATTAGTAACCGTCCCTGCTTTGGTGATAAAGTGTACCGTTGAGACCTCTACTTGCTGTTGATTACCAAGGCCATAAGCCGTGGAGCAATTTCAGTTCAGCGGTTTACTAGTGAAACACCTTTCGCCTCTTCTGTATGGCAGTTTGTTCATTGAGCTTTAGTGTTTAAAAAGTGCTTACTCAGTGTTCAAACAATTTTCGGACTTGCAGCCAGTCGTCGTTCAATACTTCGCACGATATTTCAACTGGGCACCTGCCAGTCATCTTCAGGTGAACCGCCGCAGACTGGCGAAAACGTCCTCCGTTCCGCAATATATAGCGGACTGTAACTATTCTGCGCATGCGTCGAAAACTTGATAGTTGAACCACACTGTCCGCCGGCAGCGCCCTCGCTGGTGGATATCGGAACTCAGTCGCCCTCTGCGTTGCTGTTTGCCACGGCCGTCGACGCACTCTGTCGTCTTCGATTTGAGCAAATCGTGCAGATGATGGGATTCCATGCACTGTCCAGCTGGTAGCCGCCGTCACGGATTAACAGATTTTCCGCCAGTCGTATTTCTACGGATTCTTTAATAATGGAGTCCCAGAAAGACGTTGCTGTGGACAAAATCGTTGTTTCCTCATACTCCATTGAATGTCCAGTAGGAATACAATGTTCAGCAATAACGGACTTGCTTGGCTGCAAAAGGCGGGTGTAACGTTGATGTTCAGTGCAGCGTTCTTTCACGGTGCGTGTGGTTTGACCTATGTAAGCCATACCACATTGGCACGGTATGTTGTAAATTCCGGCCTTTCGTAGTAACAGATTGTCCTTAACTGATCCCACAAGGTCCGCAATCTTCGATGGTGGGCGGAAAACCACTTTTACCTGAAATTTTCGGAGGATTCTTGCTATTTTAAACGAAGTGTTGCCAACGAAAGGAAGAAAAGCTAAAGATTGTTCCGGCATGTTCTCCTCTTTATTCACTTCCTGCTTCTTAGTTTTAATTGTTAGTGCCCTGTTAATCTGCCGGATGGAATACCCATTTTCGCTGATACTGTCTTTAGATGGGCGAGTTCTTGAGGTAAGCTATCTACACTCCTGGAAATGGAAAAAAGAACACATTGACACAGGTGTGTCAGACCCACCATACTTGCTCCGGACACTGCGAGAGGGCTGTACAAGCAATGATCACACGCACGGCACAGCGGACACACCAGGAACCGCGGTGTTGGCCGTCGAATGGCGCTAGCTGCGCAGCATTTGTGCACCGCCGCCGTCAGTGTCAGCCAGTTTGCCGTGGCATACGGACCTCCATCGCAGTCTTTAACACTGGTAGCATGCCGCGACAGCGTGGACGTGAACCGTATGTGCAGTTGACGGACTTTGAGCGAGGGCGTATAGCGGGCATGCGGGAGGCCGGGTGGACGTACCGCCGAATTGCTCAACACGTGGGGCGTGAGGTCCCCACAGTACATCGATGTTGTCGCCAGTGGTCGGCGGAAGGTGCACGTGCCCGTCGACCTAGGACCGGACCGCAGCGATGCACGGATGCACGCCAAGACCGTAGGATCCTACGCAGTGCCGTAGGGGACCGCACCGCCACTTCCCAGCAAATTAGGGACACTGTTGCTCCTGTGATATCGGCGAGGACCATTCGCAACCGTCTCCATGAAGCTGGGCTACGGTCCCGCACACCGTTAGGCCGTCTTCCGCTCACGCCCCAACATCGTGCAGCCCGCCTCCAGTGGTGTCGCGACAGGCGTGAATGGAGGGACGAATGGAGACGTGTCGTCTTCAGCGATGAGAGTCGCTTCTGCCTTGGTGCCAATGATGGTCGTATGCGTGTTTGGCGCCGTGCAGGTGAGCGCCACAATCAGGACTGCATACGACCGAGGCACACAGGGCCAACACCCGGCATCATGGTGTGGGGAGCGATCTCCTACACTGGCCGTACACCACTGGTGATCGTCGAGGGGACACTGAATAGTGCACGGTACATCCAAACCGTCATCGAACCCATCGTTCTACCATTCCTAGACCGGCAAGGGAACTTGCTGTTCCAACAGGACAATGCACGTCCGCATGTATCCCGTGCCACCCAGCGTGCTCTAGAAGGTGTAAGTCAACTACCCTGGCCAGCAAGATCTCCGGATCTGTCCCCCATTGAGCATGTTTGGGACTGGATGAAGCGTCGTCTCACGCGGTCTGCACGTCCAGCACGAACGCTGGTCCAGCTGAGGCGCCAGGTGGAAATGGCATGGCAAGCCGTTCCACAGGACTACATCCAGCATCTCTACGATCGTCTCCATGGGAGAATAGCAGCCTGCATTGCTGCGAAAGGTGGATATACACTGTACTAGTACCGACATTGTGCATGCTCTGTTGCCTGTGTCTATGTGCCTGTGGTTCTGTCAGTGTGATCATGTGATGTATCTGACCCCAGGAATGTGTCAATAAAGTTTCCCCTTCCTGGGACAATGAATTCACGGTGTTCTTATTTCAATTTCCAGGAGTGTAGATCTGAGACAGTATGAGCTCTATGAACAAGTGTTTTAAGCAAACTCATGGTTTGCGATGGGTGATGGCAACTCGATGCTTGCACGTACAAATCAGTATGAGTGGGTTTCCGGTAAACTGAATGCCCTAGAGAGCCATCATTCTTCCTTCGAACCAGGACATCCAAGAAAGGCAAACAACCATCTTTCTCTATTTCCACGGTGAACAGGATGTTGCTATGAATGGAGTTGAGGTGATGTAGAAACTCCATTAATTTATCTTCTCCATGAGGCCACACTATGAAAGTGTCATCCACATACCGCCAAAAAACTGTTGGCTTCAGGGCAGCTGATTCAAGCGCTCTCTCTTCAAAATCCTCCATAAAAAGGTTGGCCACCAAAGGAGACAGGGGAGTACCCATGGCGACACCGTCAGTCTGTTCAAAATATTCTTGATTAAACATAAAATAAGTTGAGGAAAGAGCGTGCCTGAACAAAGCAGTGATATCAACAGGAAACATGTTACCAATCAGTGTCAAAGAATCTGCAAGAGGAACTTTTGTAAAAAGTGAGACCACATCAAAACTTACTAGAAGGTCTACACTGCTAAGACGAAGAGCCCCCAGTCTATTGATAAAATCAGCTGAGTTTCGTATGTGATGTGAGCACTTGCCTACGAAAGGTCTCAGTAAGGAAGCGAGATGTTTAGCTAAATCATATGTAGGAGCTTCAATATTGCTCACTATTGGACGCAGAGGAAGACCCTCTTTATGAATCTTTGGAAGGCCATACAGTCTTGGAGGTACACAACCATGTGGTCTTAACCTCTTGATGGTCTCTTGCGGTAAGGAGGAGGAATTTAATAATGCTGAAGTTTTTCGTTGCACATGTCCTGTAGGATCGTAATCAATCCTCCTATAGGTAGAGTCACTTAGCAGACCATACATCTTATCTTTATACACACCACGAGGTAACAAAACAGTTGCATTACCTTTGTCAGCTTTCAATACCAACTCAACGCAGTAATTTAACCTCTGCAGAAAGGGCTGCATTACAAAATCTGAGAGAGGACCCTGGTGTAGTGGGGGCTCTTCGTCTTAGCAGTGTAGACCTTCTAGTAAGTTTTGATTTGGTCTCACTTTTTACAAAAGTTCCTCTTGCAGATTCTTTGACACTGATTGGTAACATGTTTCCTATTGACATCACTGCTTTCTTCAGGCACGCTTTTTCCTCAACTTATTTTATGTTTAATCAAGAATATTTTGAACAGACTGACGGTGTCGCCGTGGGTAGCCCCTGTCTCCTTTGGTGGCCAACCCTTTTATGGAGGATTTTGAAGAGAGAGCGCTTGAATCAGCTGCCCTGAAGCCAACAGTTTTTTGGCGGTATGTGGATGACACTTTCATAGTGTGGCCTCATGGAGAAGATAAATTAATGGAGTTTCTACATCACCTCAACTCCATTCATAGCAACATCCTGTTCACCGTGGAAGTAGAGAAAGATGGTTGTTTGCCTTTCTTGGATGTCCTGGTTCGAAGGAAGAATGATGGCTCTCTAGGGCATTCAGTTTACCGGAAACCCACTCATACTGATTTGTACGTGCAAGCATCGAGTTGCCATCACCCATCGCAAACCATGAGTTTGCTTAAAACACTTGTTCATAGAGCTCATACTGTCTCAGATCTAGATAGCTTACCTCAAGAACTCGCCCATCTAAAGACAGTATCAGCGAAAATGGGTATTCCATCCGGCAGATTAACAGGGCACTAACAATTAAAACTAAGAAGCAGGAAGTGAATAAAGAGGAGAACATGCCGGAACAATCTTTAGCTTTTCTTCCTTTCGTTGGCAACACTTCGTTTAAAATAGCAAGAATCCTCCGAAAATTTCAAGTAAAAGTGGTTTTCCGCCCACCATCGAAGATTGCGGACCTTGTGGGATCAGTTAAGGACAATCTGTTACTACGAAAGGCCGGAATTTACAAGACACCACGCCAATGTGGTATGGCTTACACAGGTCAAACCGCACGCACCGTGAAATAATGCTGCACTGAACATCAACGTTACAATCGCCTTTTGCAGCCAAGCAAGTCCGCTTTTTTTTTTATTGTATTTCAATTCCCCATCGGGGCGGGCTGGCAGCAGCATATGCGCTGCTCTTCAGCCGAAAGACTTAGAACAAACAATAGAAGACATTTAAAAATAACAAAGGAGAGAATATGGTGAACATAGATATAAAAAATGGGGAACATCATGGAAGGCAATAGATTAAAAAAAACGGGGTGACTGTAAAATGGAAATAAAAAACTGTTTAAAAGTAGCACACACAAAAAGCCACACACTGTGACAATTAAAAGAACACAAGGCACAGTATGACTGGAGCATAAAAGGTATCGACGGATAGCGTAGCACAGAACAAATACTGACGGCGAACGTCAAGGCAGTACACAATTAAAGTCACACCTCTTGATGCACAGGAGAAACAGCACTAAACACAACACTGATGTGGCACACTGACGATGATCAAAACGGAGGATCTGCCAGGCGCAAGGAGATGAGGGAGACCGGAAGAAGGGGGGGGGGGGAAGGAGGGAGGGAGGGAGGGAAAGAGTGGGGGGAGATGAGCGGGGGTCGCGCTGAAGAGTGCCAGGTAGAGAGGGATGTGGGAAGGAAAGAGGCAAGTATCGGGTGCAGGGTCTCAGGGGGGGGGGGGAAGGAGGAAAATCCGCTCTGGGAGAAGGAGGGGAGAGGAAAAAGGAAGCCCTGGGGTGGGGGGGGGAACAAGGCCAGCTTATAGTTGGAAGGAAGGGTAGATGTCATGGCAAAGTTCGTCATCTGGGAGGGGGAGGTGTTGCAAATTGCCCTGGTGAAGGAGATGGAGGGTGTGGAGGTGGAGAGAGGGAGGGATACAGCAATAGAGGCGTGGCAACAGGTGGGGGGTGGAGAGGAAGGAGGAAACCAGAGGGTGGGAGGATCATGCCTGCGGACAATGTAAAGGGTGCAGAGATGTTGGAGGAACAGGAGGAGATGGGGGAAGGGGATCAGTTCATGCAGGAGCCGTGTGGGGGAAGGAAGGCGGATACGGAAGGCAAGGTGGATTGCATGGCGTTCAAGGATTTGGAGGGCCTTGTAAAAGCGGGTGGGGGTGGAGATCCAGGCAACGCTGGAATAACAGAGGATAGGACGGATGAGGGATTTGTAGGTGTGGAGGATGGTAGAAGGATGCAATCCCCATGTCCGGCCAGACAGGAGTTTCAGAAGGCAGAGGCGGGAATGGGCTTTCTGCTGGACGATCTGGAGATGAGGGGTCCAGGTGAGGTGTTGGTCGAGGGTGAGGCCATTTCAGGGTGGGAGTGAGCTGGATGGGATGACCACAAAGGGTGAGGTAGAAATCATGGAGGCGAAAGGAGCGAGTGGTGCAGCCTATGATTATTGCCTGGGTTTTGGAGGGGTTGAGACGGAGGAACCACTGGTTACATCAAGTGGTGAACTGGTTAAGGTGAGTTTGGAGGGTACGTTGGGACTGTTGAAGGGTAGGATAGAGAGCCAGGAAGGCAGTGTCATCAGCATACTGGAGAAGGTGGACTGGTGGGGGTGGCTTGGGCATATCAGCCATATACAAGAGATAAAGGAGAGGGGAGAGGACAGAACCCTGGGGGACGCCAGCCATTGGAGAAAAGATACGGGAGTTGGTGTTGTGGAGGGTGACATAGGAAGGATGGTGCGAGAGGAAGGAAGCGACGAGACGGACAAAATTCATAGGCAGGGTGTAGGTTTGGAGTTTAAAGAGGAGACCGGGATGCCATACACAGTCATAGCCATTTTGGAGGTCAAGGGAAACAAAAATGGCGGAGCGACGGGAGTTGAGCTGGAGGGACAGAAGGTGAACGAGGTTGAGGAGTCAGCAGAGAAGGAGGGTCAGAAGCCACACAGGGTAAGGGGGAGGAGGCGGTGTTGAGCAAGGTGCTGATGGATACGGTGGGAGAGGATGGATTCAAAGACCTTACTGGAAGGAGGGTCAGAAGCCACACTGGGTAAGGGGGAGGAGGTGGTGTTGAGCAAGGTGCTGATGGATACGGTGGGAGAGGATAGATTCAAAGACCTTACTGAAGACGGAGGTGAGGCAGATGGGACGATAGGAAGAGGCAGCAGAAGGGGGTTTGTTGGGTTTGAGGAATAAGAGGACGTGGGAGGTCTTCCACAGGTCAGGGTAGAAGCCAGTAGAGAGGATGACATTATAGAGATGGGAGAGGACAGTCAGGAAGGAATAGGGGCTTTCTTGAAGGTGACAGTAGGTGACACAGTCGTGACCAGGGGTTGTGTTGTGTTTGGACCGGAGGATAAGTTTAATATCTTGTGCTGTGATGGGAGTGTTTATGTCGGAGGGGGGCAACTGCCCCAAGTACTGGAGACTAGGAGCAAGTGGAGTAACCGAGGTATCGGCATGTTCCATGACGGTGGGGAAAAGAGAATAATCAAAGTGGGGATCATCGGGGATGGAGAAGACCTCGGAGAGGTGGGAAGTGAAGTGGTTGGCCTTACTGAGGTCAGGAAGGGGGCGATCGTTATGGAGAAGGGGGTAGTGGGGAGCGGAAAGGGAACCAGTAAGGCAATGGAAGGCGGACCAGTACTTGGAGAACTGGATAGGGAGGGTGGCGTTGAGTCGTGTGCAGGTCTGGCACCAGTCTCGGCGTTTCGTTGCTGTAATAAGGTTCCGTACGTGTCGCTGTATTTGCCGGTGGCGTTGGAGTGTATCCCTGTCACGAGTGCGCAGGAAGGAGCGATAGAGGCGGCGGGATTCACGGAGGAGGAGGACAGCCTGCGGAGGGAGAGTGGGACGGTGTGGGTGGATGGTTTTAGTAGGAATATGGGCCTCCACGGCGTCAGTAATTACCTTCTGAAGGAAGGACGAGGCGTGGATGATGTCGTCAGGATGGCGATAGGTAAGAGGGTGGCTTTCGACCTGGGTGGAGATGGAGTCCCGGTAGGCATCCCAGTTGGCACGGCGATAGTCATGGACGACCTTGGGAGGGGGTGCAGGGTGTGGAGCTGGAGGGGGGCGGTGAGCAGACGTTATGGTGAGAAGGACAGGGAGGTGATCGCTACCTGTGGGGTCAAGGACGGCGACAGCGATACGCCCAAGGAGGTTGGCGGAGGCAATGACAACATCGGGGGTGGTGTCACTTTCGGGTCGGGTATGCTGGGGAAGGGGAACAAGGTCACCTTGGATCGTGGAAAGGAACTGATGCCATCGCCGAAGGGCAGCAGGAGTGCGGCTATGGATGTTGAGGTCGGCGGCAATCACATAGGTGGAGAAGGTGGGATCAATGTGCGAGATGAAGTCATAAGGAAGAGGAGCAGTGGAGCGGACATAGATGGTGGCACAGGTAATGGTGAGGGAGGGGAAGAAGACGCTAAGGATAAGGTGTTCAGTGGGGTCATTGAGGAGAGGTTGTGGGCAAGTCCGCTATTGCTGAACATTGTATTTCTACTGGACATTCAATGGAATATGAGAAAACAATGATTTTGTCCACAGCAACGTCTTTCTGGGACTCCACTATTAAAGAATCCGTAGAAATACGACTGGCGGAAAATCTGTTAAACCGTGACGGCGGCTACCAGCTGGACAGTACATGGAATCCCATCATCTGCACGATTTGCTCAAATCGAAGACGACAGAGTGCGTCGACGACCGTGGCAAACAGCAACGCAGAGGGCGACTGAGTTCCGCTATTCCACCAGCGAGGGCGCTGCCGGCGGACAGTGTGGTTCAACTATCAAGTTTTCGACGCATGCGCAGAATAGTTACAGTCCGCTATATATTGCGGAACGGAGGACGTTTGCCGGCCGAAGTGGCCGTGCGGTTAAAGGCGCTGCAGTCTGGAACCGCAAGACCGCTACGGTCGCAGGTTCGAATCCTGCCTCGGGCATGGATGTTTGTGATGTCCTTAGGTTAGTTAGGTTTAACTAGTTCTAAGTTCTAGGGGACTAATGACCTCAGCAGTTGAGTCCCATAGTGCTCAGAGCCATTTGAACCATTTTTTTGGAGGACGTTTTCGCCAGTCTGCGGCGGTTCACCTGAAGATGACTGGCAGGTGCTCAGTTGAAGCCGGCCGCGGTGGTCTCGCGGTTCTGGGCGCGCAGTCCGGAACCGTGGGACTGCTACGGTCGCAGGTTCGAATCCTGCCTCGGGCATGGATGTGTGTGATGTCCTTAGGTTAGTTAGGTTTAAGTAGTTCTAAGTTCTAGGGGACTTATGACCACAACAGTTGAGTCCCATAGTGCTCAGAGCCATTTGAACCATTTTGACCCCAGCTGAAATATCGTGCGAAGTATTGAACGAAATTTGTTTGAACAGTCAATTCGCCGCGAAAATTTTAAAATTCAGTTCAGTGCTTACTCAGTTTTACTAACTTGGTCATGAGCTGTGTGGTATAATTCCTGTTCACTAAGTTCAAGATTCTTTATGTTTTGTAAGGTTTGTAATTTTACTTTTTAATTATTTTGATGGGAATTCCGTGTATTAATGTGTGTTCTGAAACTACGTTCTAGATGTCTGATTCAATGAAACACTCTTTGTAATGTCTAGTCACTAAGTATTCCCTTGGAGGGGTAAGGTTAATCATTTATTTTTTCTTTCTGCTTGATTCAGGTAGGCATTTAGCCCTGCACTTTTGGTGTACAGTTTACCTAAATTATCTGTGGAGACGTTAGTCACTACATTTTTATAGTATCTTACCAGTGATTTAAGATCTGTTTCGTTTAGACAGTTTTTGGTGGGTAATATTTGCTACCTTATTTTATGATGCGCATTTTTGGTCTTATAGCCGTGATCTCTTAAGAAGGTGGCGATTTTTATTCATGTAGTTTGTATATCTGTAGCTGGTAACTAATGTGATGTTTGTTAGCAGCGCCTCTTAGCCTCGTGAAACGCAATCCCTACGTTTCGGCGTGTTGCTGTTGTACCCCTGCACGTGACTCCCGGCTGTGTTTGAGGCGTGTCCGCTATTCCCATGGTGGAACCGTTCACCCTGGCAGCTTGCCTTCCTTAAGTTAAGTTTTGCCTTTCCCTTTTTAAGACTTTGATGTACTTGCTTTAAATTTTAACGATTCTTCCTAAAGGCCTGTATGTGAGCGACGTTGTAATTAAATTTCGAGGTAGTTCCTTTGCCTGTTCAGATATTTGCGTATATACTTGGTGTGTTGAGGGAAATTTTAATATAATTTCCATTCTGATTACCCTCTCCTTAGATTTCTATTTTTAACTATAACTCACTATCCTTTGCTTGAGCTTGATTTGTCACTGTATCTGTTCTATGGATATAAGAAAATTTCTCAGATTTGCCATGTTTGGGTGTTTATTCTAAATTACCAGTTCTTAACTTAATAACTGTGACTGTTAAGAAGACTGTGCAAGAGTTATCTTTTACTTATTTATTGTTTCATTTTTTATTTTTTTCTGCACTGATTCCTTGGGCTAGTAAGTACTTTAAGTTTAGTCATGTCAGTTTGCGAATAAAATTTAAAATGCTTATTTTCATTTAACAACCTCTTATATTCAGAGATATTTGATGATTAGTGTATCATGTGCATTGTAAATAAATGTGATAATTTAAAGGACAAAACATGTAAAAATTGTGGACTCACCTTCCTATGTGATTCCTTTCCTATCCCAAGCTGCATATTCAGGTTTCACTTGCCCACACATAAGCACTCGGTACATTAAACTCGCGCTATTCGTCCACGAGACTCAGAGGGCCATAGACACGGGTTCCCAGGTAGATGCCGTGTTTCTTGACTTCCGCAAGGCGCTTGATACGGTTCCCCACAGTCGTTTAATGAACAAAGTAAGAGCATATGGACTATCACACCAATTGTGTGATTGAAGAGTTCCTAGATAACAGAACGCAGCATGTCATTCTCAAAGGAGAGAAGTCTTCCGAAGTAAGAGTGATTTCAAGTGTGCTCCAGGGGAGTGTCATAAGACCGTTGCTATTCACAATATACATAAATGACATTGTGGATAACATCGGAAGTTTACTGAGGCTTTTTGCGGACGATGCTGTAGTATATCGAGAGGTTGTAACAATGGAAAATTGTACTGAAATACAGGAGGATCTGCAACGAATTGACGCATGGTGCAGGGAATGGCAATTGAATCTCAATGTAGACAAGTGTAATGTGCTGCCAATACATAGAAAGAAAGATCCCATTTAGCTACAACATAGCAGGTCAGCAACTGGAAGCAATTAATTCCATAAATTATCTGGCAGTAGGCATTAGGAGTGATTTAAAATGGAATGAACAATAAAATTAATCATCGGTAAAGCAGATGCCAGACTGAGATTCATTGGAAGAATCCTAGGAAATGCAATCCGAAAACAAAGGAAGTAGGTTACAGTACACTTGTTCGCCCACTGCTTGAATACTGCTCGTCGGTGTGGGATCCGTACCAGATAGGGTTGATAGAAGAGATGAGAAGAGCCAACGGAGAGCAGCGCGCTTCGTTACAGGATCATTTAGTAATCGCGAAAGCGTTACGGAGATGATAGATAAACTTCAGTATAAGACTCTGCAAGAGAGGGCACGGGCTTTTGTTGAAGTTTCGAGAACATATCTTCACTGAGGAGTCAAGCAGTATATTGCTCCCTCCTACGTATATCTCGCAGAGAGACAATGAAGATAAAATCAGAGCGATTAGAGCCCACACAGAGGCAAACCGACAGTCTTTCTTTCCCTGAACAATACGAGACTGGAATAGAAGGGAGAACCGATAGAGGTACTCAAAGTACCCTCCGCCACACACCGTCAGGTGGCTTGCGGAGTATGGATGTAGATGTAGACGCTGCCCTAAGTGACGATGTCGGGTCAACATGCAAACACATAGCGGTCGTCAACTGTGTACCCCCATATTCAACAGTTCGCACTGAGCAGTGTGCTCGGAACCACTCATCCCTGTATAGTCTGTCGGTAAACTGAAGAGCGAGCGCGCGAGTCCCCACTCTGCCTACCCTGCTACGTCACAGGGCGCTTCTACAGGCTGCTCCACAACATAGTACAGTCCCTGCCGCGGCGCGCGCTTTAAATCTGTGACGACGCCGTGTACAGACACGTCCCGTCTGCGTTTATTTTTAGACAAATGCGTTAAGAGTATAAGGAAAAAAAGAGGATAGCTTCTTCAAAACAAAACATTATAGAGTAAATAATATTAACATAAGAACGGAAGTCAGGATTCTACTACAAACATAGAACCGAATGCCTATTCATATGAATGTATGTTCCTCTATTCGTAAGACGAACCAGATATAGTGCAATCAGTCGGTAGAATTTAAGGCTTGTTCTTACTTTGTGTTTCTACTAAAAGGTGGAAGTTTTCTTTGAAGGGCTGCATTAAAACTTAACAATTCTTGCAACACGAAGAGTGTTTAAAAAGTAACCAGAAATGTATAATTACGTGTGTTGTATAAGTTCTATTCGCACTGCTTTTTTTTGTCATTGTCTTCGTAAATGTCTGAAAAGTATTTCCAGGTAAATCCCATTTCACTCAATGTCTTGTGTAAAACATCTTTCTGCAAAGGAAAAGCCGGCTTCGGTGTCCGTGCGGTTCTAGGCGCTGCAGTCCGGAACCGCGGGACTGCTACGGTCGCAGGTTCGAATCCTGCCTCGGGCATGGATGTGTGTGATGTCCTTAGGTTAGTTAGGTTTAAGTAGTTCTAAGTTCTAGGGGACTGATGACCTAAGATGTTAAGTCCCATAGTGCTCAGAGCCAATTGAACCAATTGCAAAGAAAATGTATTTTTTGTTTCACGCCAGTGAGTAATTTCCGTAATGTGGGCATTATTTTTTG
This sequence comes from Schistocerca nitens, assembly GCF_023898315.1. Taxonomy (NCBI): domain Eukaryota; kingdom Metazoa; phylum Arthropoda; class Insecta; order Orthoptera; family Acrididae; genus Schistocerca; species Schistocerca nitens. The sequence continues at coordinate 507,232,176 of NC_064620.1, read as the reverse complement.
GTTTATGTAAAAGTCCTCCATCGTTTGTCGAATGACCGATTTTGTGAAACTGTCTATAACGATGGGTTTCTTCCCTAAATTATTAGTTTTTCTTCGCGGCGATTCCAGTAAACCATGCTCCTTGTTTTCGCGTTCCTTCCTTATGCGTCCTATTTTGGCGAGGCTCACGTTGGCATAAACTGCAGCCCTTTGATTGGGACTGGTAATATTAGCCAACAGTTCTTTTTGTGTAGCCTCCTTAACACAAGCTGTAATAACGTTAGACACGATCGAACGCTCGTTCTGCGGAAATATCTCCTTCGTATACTGCACATTTTCTTGCAATGCAGGTCGATTATCCATCACTTCCGGATACTGAAGTATATCAGTGAGTACACAAAAACTGACTGAATTGGCAACTAAGATCCCACGAACAGAAACGACGTATATCGCTGGAATCTGAACTACACCGCTAGACAGGTAACGGGCAACTGATTTTGGGTTGCCCTGTAGGCCAGTGGCAGGGTTCTTCCGGGAAAGGCCACTTCCCCCACCAAAAGCGCTGCTCGCTCTTGAGTTTACAGACAGACTATACTAGCATTATAGTCTGTCGTGATATGTGTTGTGAATTGGCAGGAGCCAATTCACGGGGTTTGGAGGAAGCCGAAAGGCACGCGTTTAAGCTCACGCAGGCTGGCGTGAGGTCTGGAACAGGTAAAGTAATTATACTATCGAGAAAAGTACGTAGCTGCTGGAATACTTAACTTTAATCCATAATTGGTGAACATCGGTCTGACTGTACATGCATCCCAAGATAAATAACAAATGATAATGGCGCCTTGCTAGGTGGTAGCAAATGACGTAGCTGAAGGCTATGCTAACTATCGTCTCGGCAAATGAGAGCGTAATTTGTCAGTGAACCATCGCTAGAAAAGTCGGCTGTACAACTGGGACGAATGCTAGGAAGTCTCTCTAGACCTGCCGTGTGGCGGCGCTCGGTCTGCAATCACTGATAGTGGCGACACGCGGGTCCGACGTATAGTAACGGACCGCGGCCGATTTAAAGGCTACCACCTAGCAAGTGTGGTGTCTGGCGGTGACACCACAATATGTGCCACAGATCGCTGTCTATTATGCTTTGCAGAAACCACAGCACTACGAATTTCGCGTTCCATGATGCGGTGTCCACATCTAACAACTTGTCGCCTTCTTGTGGTTTCACCGTCCGTTAATAATTTTCCACTCGACGTGGCATGGACACAACAAATATTTGGAAGTCCCCTACAGAAACAAAGAGCCGTGCTGCCTCCATAGCAGTCCATGATTGCGAAAGTAATACCAGTGTCCCAGAAACGTTGGATGGGATTCATGTCGGTCTATCTGGATGGTCAAATCAATCACTCGAATAGTACAGATTATGCTTCAAACTATCCGCGAATAATTGTGGCCAGGTGTCATGGCGAATGACGATCCACAAAAATTCCATCGGTCTACGGGAACATCAAGTCCGTGAATAGCTGCAAAAGTCAATGGTCGGTTCAGATGGACCAGATAGAGCCAGTCCATTCTAAGTAAACACTGCTCACACCATTAGGACTCTTGCCAGCTGAGATCGGGAGCCATTTTACCAGGCCACTGTTCTCCAGTCGTCTATGATCCAGGTGATATGCTCACGAGCCCAGGAGAGGCTGTCGTGCTGTTAGCAAAGGCACGCGCGTCGGACATCTGCTACCACTGCCCATTAACGCCAAATTCCGCCGCGCTGTCCTAAGCGATACGTCCGTCGTACGTCCCACCTTGATTTCTGTTAGCACTGACAACTCTACGCAAGCGCCACTGCTCTCGGTCGCTAAGTGAAGGCACTGCGTTGTCCGAGGTGACAGGTAATGCCTGAAATTTGGTATTCTCGGCGCGATCTTGACACCGTGGATCTCGGAATATTGAATTCCCTAACGATTTCCGAAAATGAATGTCCCTAGCGTCTAGAGCTAACTACCATTCTTCGTTCATGGTCTGTCAATTGCCATCGTGCGACCATAATCACGTCGGAAGCCTTTTCACGTGAGTCATCTGAGTACGAATGATAGCTCCGCCAATGCACTGACCTTTTATCCTGTGTATGAGATATTACCGACATCCGTCTGAGTCCATATCGTTAGCCCATCACTTTTGTCATCTCAGTGTACGAGTGGTGCATTCGGTGCACTTGCAAATGAAAATGTTCTGCACGGAGGAATGTGGTTGCCGAGTGACAAGTTATGGTTGTTGATTGATGGCAACCGAACGTTCGACTGCGTTTGTTGTGAGAGCAATTCTACTTGTTAATTACACAATGTCAATGCGATTCATTGTATTAATACAAAAGTGTTGTATTCACAGTACCTTGTTAACGTGAGTGCTGAGAAGTCCTCTTGTTACTTGTTCTAAATGAATAATCAGTTGTTTATATTGTTAAATACGTATTTATTAAAGTGTATGCGTTTGGAGTTTTTGTAGTGGTGAGTGTAGTTTGTTGTGGTAGCTATCTGGTGATCGTGGTATTGGAACACCAATTTTTTCATCCCTTGTTTAACTGCTAAAGTTGTTTCATATATTATTACTCACCATGGCCGAGAGCCAAGCATTTTAAATTGTTAACATTGTTACATGGTTGTGTATATTGGCACAAAGTTTGCATTTAATCCTTTAGGTTACTGATTGATATTTTGTTGCACTGAATGTGTGAGATCTGTTAAACGATCTGTTTGGGCTACAGAGGGATTTTGTGTATTCAAAGTGTATTTTTACTCTGAGAATGAAAACATGGTCTAAGTATGATTGTATTGTGTGTGTTATCCGTGTAACTCCAGTTTTAACTGTGGGTCATTTTCAAGCATATATTTTAAGTTTCGCGCTTCATTTCACATTGTAAAACAACACTTGTACATGTGTTAGAATGTGGAGTCAAGTGTGGAGCTTTAAATATGTGGCTGAAAATGACCCACGGTTGAAGTTGGCCATTTGCACTGATAATAAACAGAATACAGCTATACTTGAACCATGTCATCATTCTCAAACTTTTGAGGCTGTAGACCCCCACAAAACCACAATTTTGAAAATATTTCCATTTTGATATCAAAATTTTTTGTGATGTTAAATAAAAGGACTGAGAAATTGATCCCGAAGCTTGCACAGCATGAACCCCACTCTACCTAAATCCTACACTACAGCTACAAGAAAGCTTACTACAGGTTGGGTACCATAAGTGTTGAATGTAGACAAACAGCAGAAGTGAAAACGATTTTGTAGGCAATTTTGGAACTGTTTGGGAAGGAATCCAACTGATTTCGCGTATCGGTTGACTCCTACAAAAGAGACGTGAGTCGACAATTTCACGCCACATACGAAGCCACACTGAAGCTCTAAATCAGTGGCACAACACCGAAGTGGGTGAAATAAATTGCATCTCGAGCCTGTACGAAGTTTCCTGTGTTTCGCTTCTTTTCCTGAGAAACTGTTAGCGCAAAGAATGGTTGCAGTAATCACGCTCCTGGATACTTTGGAGATACGACGTTTTACGCAATTTCGAGAACATGCCGAAAAATTCATTTATTTTTATAGATCGGAGTACAAACGGATTGGTACCTGAAAGTGAGAGGATTTATTAACAACTAGCTTTACCCGGCCACGCTGTGTTGTGCCTCAGTCTGCTTAAACGGAAAAGAAAGAAAAGAGAAAGCAGACGTTTCTAATATGTCTGGGAATTGGGTATACGTCCTGATCTCCTTCTATCCCTTGTCTCTGTCCATCTCCCTCTACCCCTCTCTTTGTCCATCTCCTTTCCTTCCCCCTCTTTCTATCTATCACCTCCGACCCCTTTCTCTCCACCTTCTCCTCCCCATCTCTCTCTACCTTCTCCTCCCCATCTCTCTCCTTCTCTCTCCACTTCTTCTTGCCCCCCTCCCTCCCCCTCTCTCAGTTTATCACCTCCTCCCCCTTCATCTGCCCATGGTCTCCACCTTCCCTCTCTCTACATCCACTCCTGCCCCCTCTCTCTGTCTGCTTCCTCATTTCCGTTTCCTCTGTCCGTTTACTCCTGCCCCTCTGTCCATTTCCTCTTCACCCCTCTCTTTGCTCTTGTTACCTTTTTATTGTTATTGCAAATTCAGATACTGTAGTAGTTTCTATCATAAACGAATATGGCTTAAATATAACTTTGTTTGCTAACAACTTTTCATTATTCTATATTTTATATATGTATATATATTCATATACTAAAAGGTAAATAGTCTACATGTGTCTAAAGGCTTATTGCAGTAAGGTGTAAAAACCGAAGTAAATAGGAGAGGTACATTTTGAGATTGACAGTATATACATATTAAAATACACATGTATTAAAGAATCAGGCACCTAAAAACACACCTGTATTAGAATTCAACGTTTGTCAAAATTTCAAAGCAATTGGTCAAGAGCTTTCGGAGATTAAGTGTTTTGAACAAACGAACATTTACATTTTTATAATGTTTCCTCTTTTATTAGATATGTATTACACATATACCAGATGGCGTTCCAGTAGGTACTTAAAAACACGCTAGTACTTGAATGCAATATTATGCCAAAATCCCAAACCAGTCTGTAAGGAATTTCGTAGATTTGAAATTTTAAAGAAACACACGTCTACGTTTGTACTTATATAGACCTAATCGAGAATCTCCTAAACTTGTACACTGAATACTTTTAAATTTTGACGCAATGTTGTACTGAAATATACCTGTGTTTTTATTCACCTATTTTTATTGTATGTCATATATAATAGGGAAACATTGTTACAAAACACACACACACACACACACACACACACACACACACATATATATATATATATATATATATATATATATATATATATGTTGTATTATTGTAGACCAACAGAAAGTACCCTATGAATTTTGATGCATGAATTTGTGGGTATCAAAATATGTGAACTAAATTTCCGTATCTTTTGACTAACCTTCATTGTAGCGCCAAGGGACAATAGACCTAACTATGAGACATGATTTTCAACTTAATATGTCTACCTGTTCGCGAGAAAAAGGAGTCTTAACAGTCGGACGGACAGACAGACAGACAGTCTTATAACAAATTACAAAAAAATTGTTTCCGTGAGGTATAATTACAAATTCACAATGTTTTCGGCTTTTTTCCTTAACTTGTACAGTGAAACTTTACTTCTTCCCAAATTTCATGATTCTTGCGAGTATCTAAATACATCACATAAATGGTCTTATCTTTTGGTTACATTGAGTTAGAAGTTTCAATTTTTTCCACCGCCAAGTTATCACAAACCTTAGTAAGCGACATAAATTTCAACTTGACAACGTCTACACGTCCCTGAGAAAAAGGGATTTTAACGATCAGACAGACACACAGACGGATGATAAAGCGATCTTCCTAGAATTCCATTTTTATTGAGTGAGGCACAGAACCATAAAAAGTACGATTATTGTGAAAAAAAAACTTCGTGGCTCCATACGTAACTTCTAATTCACCCACAGTTTTTATCTTCATTCTTGTGGGAGATGCAGACTTGTGTAATTGCATGAAGTTTGCTTTGGAAAATAAAAACTACAGTCTCAGGGTTTCTAATGTAACAGTCTATTTGTTTGATGCATATAGGTAAATGTAATCGGCGAGCATTAACGTCGTTGTAACATATTCAGTCAACAACACTGAAACTGGGAAATGTATGGCAATTCCCTCGGCATTACGCAAGGTACAGTAAGAACCCATTGCAGTGAATTTACACTTTAAATGCACATTCAAATTCGAAATTATTTAGAGAATTACGACGAATGCCTTTGTTAAATGTAAATACCACGATAAATTCCGATAATTTAAAATGCTCATTCACAGCAATTTTAATATGATTAAAAATTCTTTCCAATGTCACAGAGCAGCTTTTCGTTTGTACTGGGAAATGAAAATGCGACGATTAAATCAGTCAATATTTGAATTTATTAGGAGCAGCGTATTTTGGAAAATCCAATAATAGCGCCAGCCTGTAACGGTGAACTGACAATTCCAACAACTTTGTATAAAAAAAAATCTTCAGATGTAATTACCATATGGCTCCAGATATTAATTACATTTTCTTCAAAAGGCGCCAGATTTGTAACTAACACCCTGTACCACTTTCTGTTAATGATTTTTTATATATCCAACCTCCCGCTTAGCCTCAATATTTATATACAAGCCGGCCGAAATGGACGAGCCGTTCTAGGCGCTACAGTCTGGAACCGCGCGACCGCTACGGTAGCAGGTTGGAATCCTGCCTCGGCCATGGATGTGTGTGATGTCCTTAGGTTAGTTAGGTTTAAGTAGTTCTAAGTTCTAGGGCACTGATGACCTCAGCAGTTGAGTCCCATAGTGCTCAGAGCCATTTGAACCATTTCTATATCCAACAATTTCAAATTTTCTCCAGCTACTTTAGTCAGCGGTCACGGCGTTGGTATGACGTACGACCTTTCATATGGCTGACAGTGATCCAGTTTAATAACCACATCTATTACCTGACGAGCATAATACGCTGCTTCTGCTACTGCTGCAATTTATGAGTTGCGCGAAGCATTTTGAGACTTTTCTTCACTCATCTTCAGGTGGCCGGTCTTCTTAAACTGAAGTGAGCTGTGCCGCAAGCAGTGTGGCGTAGCGCTCAGAAACGATGGATGGTGTTCTGCGGGTCGCCAGTTCAAATACGATCACCATAAAATATTTGTTACTTAATATTTATCATTTCTATAAGGTCTTTGGAAATTTCTTATATTTGTAACGCTTGAACATTCTGGAATACGCCATGTGTGTATAAAAATCAGAACTCTCTGTCCAGGAGGCAGTTCTGTTCTGTCTGTTCTTTGTTGTCTGTAATAGATGTGTTTTCAGTACTGTACATCATTGACGACACTGATTTCAGATTTGCGCTTCATTGTGATTAAGACGTGACGTGACAGTACTACAACAATAGTATTAAACTTTAACTTTGCTTTATAGTCTTGCTTACCACCACAAATATTACATAAAATAATTAAAATTCATGTCTTCTTATGATACTTAGATAATATTACTTATGGAACATACCAGCATAGGTAATCAGTTCTTCGCAGTCACCTGAAGATGAGTGAATGAAAGCCTCAAAATGCAACACACAACTCACAAATTGCTTTCTGAAGTAGCAGCGGAAAATTTCAAAGTGTTGTATGTGAGTAGTGAGGCAAAGCTTGATGTTGGAGACACAAACTGCAGTAAAAGAAGTTACTACAGGTTGCTAGTTACAAAGCTGGCGTCCTTTGAATAGAATACAATCAATGTCTGAAGCCTAATGGTAATTATATTAAATAAGTCGACTTAAAAGTTTTCTGAGTATATGACAGTAGTAGGGCCAAGCTGCTGATGCCCCACTCTGCATTGTTGCCAAATTTATTCAAGATGGCGGTTCCAAGATGACAGCGATAAATATGGCAATGTCACAATGAAATCATTGCAGGAAGTTGAAATTTTTGGGGAAAGTAGGTCAACTGGGCTACCGCCAATAACCTAAGTCTTTATTTAAACAATTTGAGGCTGTAGCCCCATCCAGTGTGTTCACCATGAGGTCTGGAGTCCAACTGACCTAGTGCAACGGATTTTTTTTTACGTGCGTGCGTGCGATGCCCTAATTGCGACGGATTATACATTGCTGCTGCAATGCAATTTCTTTTATAATTTTTGTTCACCTACCTCTTTACAGCAGTATATCTTCACACGTAAACTCCTGACTAAGCTACTTACGAGATCACAGAAAAGCAGTGTTGAGGAAACTGTAACCTCATAGCTACACGCCGGAGGCCGCTATAAGTAAACTTTGCTGAAAATTGTCTATGCACTTTAAAGAAATGATTCGGAAAGGGGATGTCACTCGTACTTTAAACATGAAGTTCAAATTTAAACCTTCAATAAATCTTTATTGCCGTGAAGCAAGATCATCAGCCCACATTTACGAAAATTACTAAAGTTTCTGCTCACAGTTATCACCATACCTAAAAGAGCCAGAACTTTTACCTTCCCAAATTCCGAAACCAATTACTTGTAACACAGTCAATGATCGGCCAATTACATCTACACACGATATTCAGTGGTTGTCTTTAGTTAAAGTTTATGCTCGCCATAAAATACTCAGTAAGAATATACTCAGTACCGCCACGCTATATAATTCAAAGTTCACTCGCGATTTTCGTCAGAACGAATTATCACAACACTCTAAAGTTTTCATAAGCAGTTTCTGGTCACTACCAGATACCATTAACACTGGACCATAACGTGAAAGTCATCCCAAGACTTCATCTTACACATAATGCGAAAAGTCACATCCAGCATAATCGCCTCCAATCAAAGCTAGCTCGCGACTCTCTTCTCACTCTCCCACACTGAAAACTATATCTCCTCGCTAGGCGGCCAACCGTCTCGCTTCTCGTTGGCTGTCAGCACTTACGACCAATGAGAACTCACTTCTAGGGCGCAGCTCGCACCAAAATCTAGCAAGCACCAACTACTTCTCTAGGCTCATTGACGTCATCAAATTAAGTTACACAAAACTCTCTAATAAAATAAACAAAACAAATGAACAATAAGCTTTACTCTACATCTGGAAATTTATTATGTAATCGTGAATGTTCTGGCTGTCTTATACATAAGCATAGATACTTGGACATCCAACATTCACTAGTAGGGGAGCCACTAGTGGATTCGTTCCCATGTTACAGAGTTGGAACACTTGCCAATTCCTGTAGAGAATTACATGAATGATTTTTAATAATGCCGAACATCCCACGTACTCTCACGCACGCATTCTCATTCACATGCACCCTAACACACAATATACATATTTACTTAGAATTCTTGAAATTATTGTTGTAGAAAAGTCACAGAGGTTTTCTGAAACTAAAAACTTTCCAAATTTATATATGAACACTGAAAGTGTTATTAGATCATCGTACATAGTCACTGCAGGTGAACAATGACATCACTATATTTATTTAAATTCTTGACTGTCAGAAAATTACGTTTTTTTATGGAATTTTGCTAACTTCCAAAATACAACTATTTTTGATCTCAGACTTTGACATATTGTTTGTTTTCACAACAGAAGGTTGTACATTAAATATGACGTTCCTCAGGTTATTCCTTTATTAGTTATTAATATTCATTTTCGTATAATGTAGGTGGCCTGCCAGTTCTACTCCACTGCTTTCACATGCGCAGCTGTAACAGATGGTCGTGACGTCAGTCTGCAGGACACAACTCGTCCATTACTGACCGTATAATACTCTACCGGCTTACATTGCAGCCCACATACATTCTGAAGTAAAGCTTTTAATAGACAAATGGGCGATCGCACATTAGATGCGACGCCACACTAGTACACAGTACTGCCACCGGAGGGCACTGTGACGCTTCCCGTGACATAATCCAAGATGGTGGTCTGTGGGGAAAATGTCAGGAAAAAGACCCAGCCTGCGCTGGGCTGCTGGAGAGAGGAAGGACTGTACTTTATTTATTTTGGAACAATTCATTTAGGGATGGATTTCACATGGTTTATTTATTACACTGATAAAAAACACTCGCTCTGAAATGCTTGGGGGTCACAATACACAGCCTACAGACATCCAAACTACTCGTAAATTACCGAAATAATGCAGTACACTGATGTAAAGACATGCAAACAACTTGTAAACCGTCGAAATAGTGCAGTATACAGCATACAGTCCTTCAAACTAATCGTAAATTTTCGAAATAATGCTGTACACAGCATACAGACGTGCAAATTACTGTATATCACCGAAATAATGTAGTAAACTGATGTTCAGACACGAAAACACCTCTTAAATTATCAAAATAATGCATGTAAAAGGCTCTGCAAACACGCTCACTAATTGTAAACTGTCGAAATAATGCAGTACACTGATGTACAGACACGCAAACAACTCGTAAATCGACAAAAAATAGTGCCTGTAAAAGGCGCTGCAAACACGCTCACAAAGCTTAAACATCCCAAAATAATGCAGTGAACAAACAGTCAGTGCACATAAAAAACACTTTCGAACTACTATCAACCGTGACATACCAGCAAACTGGTCCAATGCGCACTAGCGCCGACACCACACAGGCGCTTTGCAGGGCTAGCCAGATGCAAGCCAGTGACAGAGCATGAGCCATCGCTCTCATGCCGCTGCCGCCTACAGCAAGCAGGTGAAAGTCGCGTCTATTTTCGGGTATACAGTTAGAATTCGTCAAGTGCTATACTGACATCACATGTCAATGTCTCTGAACATGCATGTGGTCACCTAACGACAGTAGATGGTGTGATGACGTATAGCTGTTAGTCTAGCACTGAGAGAGATGTTTGTATAGTGGCTCACCTTCACATATGCAGCTAAAAGGTTCTCATTGTTATACTGATGTCACAGGTCATGCTATAGAAATCTGTTCCAATGCTTCCTGGAATTTTCCATGGCAAAACTACAGATCATCAAATATGGGAAGACTCTAACCAGTTACACTGCTCTGCCACTGAGGATGGGAGCTAGAATATTAGAACGTGAAACTGATATCCAACCCAACAATATATCACTGCGTACCATGTCGATGTAGTAAACATACAATTCGTACCCTGTGCCATACAAAATCGCTCCTTTTGCATAATTCATATAGCTATCGATCGCCAGACACTCATACCGTGAAGACAGACAGCATAAGCACATGCACCGGAGGTATACTCCCCACAGCAGTAGATATTTTTCCACAAGGTCAGTTGGGTCATCCATCACAGCCAATGGACACAAGTCATCCACTCCCAACGTGTGACCAGAATGCACTCAGTGTACTGAAGTCACTTTCCAAACTGTTGTACAAAGTTGGGCTCCTTTCCCCTCTGCACAAAGGTGCTACTGTTTCTGTCCCTGACCTGCATGCTTGCTTGTTTTCTACACCCATCTCCAGACTCTGGGATTACAAGAACATATGTAATTTCACATGGTTTGCCAGAATATCATACCATTTATGCGATACTTCTTGATATCAAGCACACAGCAATATCGCTTGCATGGCAGTAGTATCGCTCTGATAAATAAATTCCGAAAATATAGAGTAGAAATTATTTCTCTGGAAACCCGAAACTTTAACGAGGTGTAGCATGCTGTAAACCACTGGCTAACTAGAAACTTATCCTGTTTGCGAAGACCTTTACGTGAGAACTCCAAAAAAATACAGGAAACTGATATATCCACTCGCGATTGCCGATGTCAATAATGTAACAGATTCCAAATCATTCTTATAATTTACTAACAAGGGAACCTCCCCATTGCACCCCACTCAGATTTAGTTATAAGTTGGCACAGTGGATAGGCCTTGAAAAACTGAACACAAATCAATCGAAAAAACAGGAAGAAGTTGTGTGGAACTATGAAAAAAATTAGTAAAATATACAAACTGAGTAGTCCATGCGCAGCACAGGCATCATCAAGGAAAATGTGAGCTAAGGAGCGCGGTGGTACCGTGATTAGCGTGAGTAGCTGCGGAACGAAAGGTCCTTAGTTCAAGTATTCCCTTGACTGAAAATTTTACATTCTTTATTTTCGCAAAGTTATGATCTGTCCTTTCGTTCATTGACGTCTCTGTTCACTGTAATAAGTTTAGTGTCTGTGTTTTGCGACCGCACCGCAAAACCGTGCGATTAGTAGGCGGAAGGACGTGCCTATCCAATGGGAACCGAAAACATTTGATCGCAAGGTCATAGGTCAACCGATTCCTCCACAGGAAAACACGTCTGATATATTCTATACGACACTGGTGACGGCATGTGCGTCACATGACAGGAATATGTTGTCGGCCCACCTAACTTGTACACTTAGCGAATGGGTAAAAAGATTCTTCTACCTTTCCCGATTTAGGTTTTCTTGTGGATGTGATAATCACTCCCAAAAAAGTGATGAAAACGTAAGAGTTTGTCACATAAACTGAAAATAAAAAATTAACTTTTCGCTCGAGGGAAGACTTGAAACTAGGACCTCTCGTTTCGTACCTGCTCTCGCTACCACGGGACCACGGCGCTCCTGATCTCCCATTGTCCTTGATGTTGCCTATCTTGGCATGGACTACTCAGTGTGTATATTTTACTAATTTTTTTCATAGTTCCACACAACTCCTTCCTGTTTTCTCGATTGATGTGTGTTCAGTTTTTCAAGGCCTATCCACTGTGCCAACTTATAACTAAATCTGAGGGGGGTGCGATGGGGAGGTTCCATTGTAAGTCAACTACGGTGCTTCTCATGTCTAGAGAACCAGCAAACATGTCTTCCACCTGTCTTTTACCTGCTAGATGCACACACCACGATCGATGTCTCCTCAACTAAATATAGGCGCGAAATGTGTAGAAGCAGTCAACTTTTTACATGGGAGGGAAGAATGGTCCAGCGTAAACACACGTCCATATAGAATCTTCTCAAATTTCCAAGCGATAACGATAGCTATCGAACACATACTAAGTATTAGTCTGCTGAAATGAAATGATCGTATGGCATTGTTGGCCGGGAGGCCCCATGCGGGGAAGTTCGGCCGCTGTATTGCAAGTCCTTTTTAGTTGACGCCACTTCGGCGACTTGCGAGTCAATGACGATGAAATGATGATGAACACACAACACCCAGTCATCACGAGGCAGAGAAAAATCCCTGACCCCGCCGGGAATCGAACCTGGGACCCCGTGCGCGGGAAGCGAGAACGCTACCGCAAGACCACGAGCTGCGGACATTAGTCTGCTATTCAGCCGTCTAGGGAACGCCATGGTTAAGTCAGCTACATTCCTGGAACCCAACAGGCCTTTCCAATTGGACAGCTCCTGCTGTTAGCCGGAAATGTGAATCATTCCAGCCACAGTCCACCGACACAGACAGAATCATCCTAGGAAACCGGCCTCATGTATATTTTATCACTGTAACTTACAATTAAATATTACGATCACGGTCTCAATTGGACAACATTCGACAATGAGTGAAGTATCAGAAATACACCATACTGACGGCTGTGGCTCTGGAAATAGAAATATCTGTACCGGTCTTATGACTTGACATACTTTCCCCTTCGCTATCGCAGTATTCCACATCAAATCTATACCTTCCTTACGACTGGACATAGTCAGTCCCTTTCCACATGTCGGAACACACACACATACTTTATAAGCCTGATGCTCAAGGTGAACCTATCACACATTCCCTACTACTAAGTATAATACTCCACCAATAACTGACTGCTGGCGATACGAAATAATACTGACCGAAAAAATCGGTGTGTGGACAAGTCTCAAGTTTTTCTTGCTAGCGAAACAATACTGAGAGAAAATCGGCGATGGGTGGAAATGCAGTGGTCATGCAGCGTGAGCAAGGCCCCCATGACGAGTCACTGTAAGTTTGAACTAATATGGTACGTGCTCAGTAGCCTTCATGTCATCAGGTACCACAGGTCATTCCTGTCAGTTGTTCGTTGCCTCCCAGATGAAGACGTTTTTGATGTGGACGTGGTGCCTTCGTGCATTATCGTACTGAAGCACGTATCAATCGCCGAAATGTTAACGCTGGACAATAGTTTGGAATATCCTGTCCCAAAACTTCTGGGTCTTCAAATCAGACTCTATACCGATCAGAGGTCTCTGTCAGCCGCACAAGATACTGGCCCGAAACATGACTGACCCACTTCCCTTCTGAACGCGTCGGGTCGTGTGTGTAACACCTGCACTGACATCTGGCAGCCATTTCACGCTTCTGCGACTGGAATCAGGCATCAGACAAATCCTGCACTAGTCGAAGTTAAAGTCATTGATCCAAGTTATATTCCAAGCGTTCCCTTCTCTAGATTCTTCTGGTGCTGGGGGGCTTTCAAATCTCGTTTGCAATAGATGGCAAATCCATCGTGAGGACACTTGTGTGTTTTCCGGTTCGGCAAAAGTCTTCCATATTGCTTCCAGACAGGTGGCGTAAAGTTGTGGTGTGTTTTAGTTCCAGTATCTACCTGAGATTGAGCATTGACAATGACATCGAGGCAAATCATGAAGGTTTTTAAATTTTTTTGAAGCATAGTTCTTGGAAATAACAGTGCTCGTAAAATGTTACAAGTATTCTTTATGTAATAAAAACAGTCTAGGCGGCATACAATAATTTTATTTATAAAAAATTTGACCGATTTTGATCAGTGTTTGATCATCGGAGTGTAACTCCATTCTGACTGCCAGAGATGATGCATGGAGCATGAACCACATGAACCACGCTGGGGTGGCGAGAAGAACAACTGCAGTTGAGGAGCTTTGGTTGTTGGTAGGCTTGAAGTTGTGTTTAGTGCCGCGTTTGTAAATATTTCGAACTCTACATATTTAAATGCTGTACAGGGTGCGGCGCTTAAATCCGGACAAATGAAACTTTTTTAAAAAGTAAATTTATTAAAACAAAATGCGAATGAAAATAAAAATCCTTTTACATATAAGGGGTGGTATCTTAAAAAAAAAAAAGGTTCAAATGGCTCTGTGCACTATGGGACTTAACATCTGAGGTCATCAGTCCCCTGGAACTTAGAACTAGTTAAACCTAACTAACCTAAGGACGTCACACACATCCCTGACAGAGGCAGGATTCGAACCTGTGACCGCAGCAGTCGCGCGGTTCTGGACTGAAGTGCCTAGAACCACTCGGCCACCGTGGTCGGCCCGGTATCTTTCAAGATTAACATTACTGGATGTAGCCCCCTCCAGCGTCACAGACCGCCTCCAATCTTGTCCTGAAGTGATCGCACGCACTCTTTAAAACAGCGCTCTCCGTATCCGCGAATGCTACTTCGATAGCGGTGCCTAGAAATGCGACGTTAGGATGCCTTGTCTTATCAGTAACTCTTTCGACTGTGCCCCAAACAAAGTAGTCGAGAATCCGGGCTATTCGGAGCCCAGAACTCCTTTGATCAGAACATGTCAGTGTTATCCCACAGCCAGTTTTGGACTAAATGGTTCTTATGAACCGGTGTCCCGTCCTGTTGAAGACATGTTGTTCCGCCGAGGCCACATTTGCCATCCACGGTTTTACGACATTAGTCAAAACTTGCAGATAAACTTCTTTTGTGACAATTTGTCGCTTTTCAAAGAAATGTGACGGCATGATACATCCCTCACTGGACACAACATCTAGGACGTGAACCCCGTACTTCTCCGAAGGTTTGTACTTTGCCGCAATATCGCAAAAAGTTGATCTCGGGTATCCGAAGGCTCGATCTATTTCAGTGGGCGAACGCCCAGCGCCAAGACATCCGGTAATCGCGGCCTTTCGGTTGTACTCCGCACTTGTCCATAACATCTCGGCCATTTTGAGGTTCTGACTGTTTACTAGATGCCTCTGGCTTTCAAGAACGCCAATCGCGACCTCGGCGGAACTACAATATGGCAGGAAATTTGTTCAGATTTAAGCGCCGCACCCTGTACGATATATTAAAGCTATGTGGAGTATACTGTTAATTGCTCAGTTTCGGAACTTCATGGCAACTAAAATTCTTTATACTCTTAAAACTACTCTTCAGCGGCTAAGCAATACTTCATCGGTTGTGCATCATATTGTAACTTGAAACAAAATCTATTTAACTTGTAACTGATTTTTGATAATACTTGTGCTACATTTCATTTCAGTTACTGCTGATTTGTCCGTAGTGAATAACGTAACAGATACACAACTACTAAACCCAGTATTGACAAGACTTTCACAATGGCAACGCTTATTAATTTCAATATAATATTTGTTCCTAGGTACAGGATAATGTTGTACCTGGGAACATGTTTTCGCATTTGGTTCAAATGGCTCTGAGCACTATGGGACTCAACTGCTGTGGTCATAAGTCCCCTAGAACTTAGAACTACTTAAACCTAACTAACCTAAGGACAGCACACAACACCCAGCCATCACGAGGCAGAGAAAATCCCCGACCCCGCCGGGAATCGAACCCGGGAACCCGGGCGTGGGAAGCGAGAACGCTACCGCACGACCACGAGATGCGGGCTTTTTCGCATTTCGAAGAGCCTTAATTTTCCTAGGTAATTTTTGTAGTTTCAGAAAAAGATTGCAGCACATGAAAAGTGCTGCCCTCATTTCAAAATGGAATAAGAAAATATATTAAACTTCTATTACTGGGCTGTCTACAGCCGAACGTCTGAAAAGTGTTCCATGGTACAACACTCTCCACTACTGAAGTTATCGAAAAAAAAGAAAAATTAATCTACGTAATGTTATGAACGATTCGTTCAAATTAATACCGTAGGGCTGGCTGGGGTGGCCGAGCTGTTCTAGGCGCTACAGTCTGGAACCGCGCGACTGCTACGGTCGCAGGTTCGAATCCTGCCTCGGGCATGGATGTGTGTGATGTCCTTAGGTTAGTTAGGTTTAAGTAGTTCTAAGTTCTAGGGGACTGATGACCTGAGAAGTTAACTCCCATAGTGCTCAGAGCCATTTGAACTATTTAATACCGTAGGTAAAGAACATCAGAACAAATATATTTCGATAAGAAATATATGATCTCTAAAGTGTACTTGTAATATCAGAGAACGTTTTGTCAGTGGTACTGAGGTAAGCTGTTGTGTCGGTGTCGGTGACTGGGAATGTGTTGCCGACCGTTGTGGCCGAGCGGTTCTATGCGCTTCAGTCTGGAACCGCGTTGCTGCTACGGTCGCAGGTTCGAATCCTGCCTCGGGCATGGATGTGCGTGATGTCCTTAGGTTAGTTAGGGTTAAGTAGTTCTAAGTCTAGGGGACAGATGACCTCAGATGTTAAGTCCCATAGTGCTTAGAGCCATTTGAACCATTTGGGAATGTGTTCTGACTTTAAAACATGCACAGTTTGCATGTTTGGGTGTATTTGAGCCTTTAAACAGCGATTCGGCAATAGGTTGACTGATTAGACCATACATCCTTCCAATCCGCCTCAACGGATTCAAACATTCTATTTTCGTGGAACACGTGTTGCCACGACTGCTCGAGGATGTGCCTCTAAACGTTAGATAAAGGAGGGACTTCCGGCGCGATGGGGTGCCGGCCCATTTCAGCATTGCTGTGAGGAATCATCTGAGAGCCACCTTCGGGAATCGATGGATCGGCCGAGGTGACCCTGTGGCCTGACCACCTGCGGCCATATGAAGCAACTGGTGAATGAAACCGTTGTGGAAATAGAAGAAGACCTCATTGCTCGAATTGCTTTCGCTGATGGTACCATTGCAATTATGGCAGAAATCGTCGAACGGACACGACAGTCAACGGTCCAACGATGTACTAAGTGAATCATGCCTATGGTCGCGCATTCGAGCAGTTCGTGTGAATGCCACTACTCTAATCAGCATGCTGAACCACCTTCTGTGTCAATCGTCCCTAGTTTCAGAAATGCCATCGGGGAACATACGTACCTTTACTAAACATAAATGTTTTGACGTTCTCTACCTCCGGTATTAATTTGAACGAATAGTTTAGGAACACCCTGTACTTACAAAATGGTTCAATATGTTTCAAATTCTCAGAAAAATAGGTGTAAGCTGTGGGGAAACACTGGTGATATACAATACCTGTAAGAAGCAAGAAGGAATAATGGGAGCAGAAGACGATAAACGAAGTGCTCGAATTAAAAAGAGTGTAAGATGCAGCCCTTCTCCTATTCAATCTCTACATCGGAGAAGGAATGACGGAAACGAAAGGCAGGTACAGAAGCAAGATTAAAACGGAGGTTGGAAGAGTATGAACGATAAGAATCGCTGATGAGATTGCTATGCTCAGTGGAAGCAAGAATGAATACAGGACAGACTGAAGGAAACGGACTGTCTAATGAGCTCAAAATACGGACTGAGAGTAAATCGTAGAAAGACTGAAGTGATGAGGAGCAGCAGAAATGAGATTAGTGTTAAATATTACCATTAAAATTGGGGACCACCAGGTTGACAAAGTGAATGGATTTTCCTATCTCGGAAGCAAGACAAGGCATGAATGACGAAACAAGGGGGACATAAAAAAAAACAGGAAAATGGGGCATTTCTGGTCAGAAGAAGTCTACTGATACAAAATATCTGCCTTAGAGGAAGGAATTCCCGAGAGTGTGCGTCTGGAGCACAGCATTGTATGATAGTGAAACATGGAATGTAGGGGAAGCTGAGAAGAGAATTGTAGCTTTTGAGGGTTGTTAGAAGGATGTTGGAAATTAGGTGAAGTGATGACATAATAAATGAGGAGCTTCTCCGCAGAGTCGGCGATGTTAGAAACATGTGGACCACATTGACAAGGAGGAGGAACACGATGAGAGGACAAGTGTTGTCAGGAAGTAACTTCCATGATACTAGAGGGACTAAATATAGGGTAAAAACCGAAAGGGAAGAATGAGATTAGAATAAATCCAACAAATAATTGTGGACGTCCTGTGTAACACCTACTCTAAGATGAAAAGGTTGGAACAAGAGAGGAAGTTGTGGCGGGCCGCATCACACCAGTCAGATGAGAGATGATAAAAAGAACCATGAGTTGTTAAATTTACATGTGTGACAAGGAATAAGCGAGCCTAAATACTCGTAATAACATGGATAACTGTTCGTAAGAGAAAATGCTAGTCATGATCACCATTGATATCCACACACAGTTACTTACAACTTACCAAGTCACCGAGCGATGGCAGCAATAGCGTTCTCATTGTTCTGTTGCAGCTGCAAGTGCGTTGCTATTATATGAGTAGATCTGACCCTTCAACAACCCTGAAACATGGTACTTAGGGAAAGCAGGGAAAGGTGTGGACGGGGCCTAATCAGTTACCGTTGGTTGCACAGTAAACACATACACTTTATTTAAGGAAATCTTTGTTTTAAAAAAACAATCATTTTAAAAAAAATTGACTGTAACGCAAGCTACACTGACGGCTGAAGGTCTTATTAAGAAAGAATTTGCCGGCCGCGGTGGTCTAGCGGTTCTGGCGCTGCAGTCCGGAACCGCGGGACTGCTACGGTCGCAGGTTCGAATCCTGCCTCGGGCATGGGTGTGTGTGATGTCCTTAGGTTAGTTAGGTTTAAGTAGTTCTAAGTTCTAGGGGACTTATGACCTAAGATGTTGAGTCCCATAGTGCTCAGAGCCATTTGAACCATTTTTTTTGAAGAAAGAATTTAAAATTATTTGCCGGCTGAAGGCCATGAGCAATAGGAATAATTTAAAAATAATATTATTTTTAAACAATTGACACAATCAGACCAAATAAAGATGGGAGTGATCCACAGACAGTGCTACAAGGATCGACCTGAGATAAAGTCCCTACAGTTACGTAAGCGGTGAGACAGGCAGCCAAGAGTTATGCTCACCTAACAGGATGACAAATCAAACTAGGTACAGCTTAAACGCCGACCAGCACACTCGCAAAATACACCTAAGATGCGATAGCCAATACCACGATAGAATAAAAGTTAACATCGTCAAATGACAAGCATTTAATTACACAAGTTGACTCCACCAAATCCTAGTACACAGACAGGGTTAAGAGCAAATTGCTTATTCAAAATCTGACTAGATGCAGATGGAACCGCAAAAGACAATTCCACAAACAACTCAAACAATGCTAAAACAGTCACTATACAGTAATAAGACGAACTGCACGTAGACATAAACGTTAAGAACACAGAAACGGCCGGCCGCTGGTGGCCGAGCGGTTCTGGCGCTACAGTCTGGAACCGCGCGACCGCTACGGTCGCAGGTTCGAATCCTGCCGCGGGCATGGATGTGTGTGTTGTCCTTAGGTTAGTTAGGTTTAAGTAGTTCTAAGTTCTAGGGGACTTATGACCTCAGCAGTTGAGTCCCATAGTGCTCAGAGCCATTTGAGCCAACACAGAAACGGTCGAAAGACCAGATACACCCCGTCCACTGAGACGACCGACCGATAGACTAACCATCGGTCGTTGCCAATCGAGTGAGGCAAGGGAAACGTCGGAGTATAAAACCGCCAACTGACAGCTTGACGGCATGGGGTCACTTCGACGGACGGACACACACACACAAGTGAAAGTTGCACTACTCGACTATAACGATCCATTTAACTTAAACTCGCTGAATCCGGACCTCGACGTGGTCGTGCACCCTCGCGACCACATCCTTCCATCGGGCAGTCCATATATCGCCAGCTCCCCAGGCGAGTACTGGCGCTGACGGATCTCACTGTGCTCCGTCCCCACTGAACGCTGACACACGACGACCCGGAAATACTAGAGGCCGCTCCAAGGATAGTGCCACAGTACTCGCTGTCGATAAACGCCACTGCAGCCACTCACGGACAGACAAAGCGAGCAAACGTAGTGGCGCCAGTGAACGTACTAACAAGGGAACCTCCCCATCGCACCCCCCTCAGATTTAGTTATACGTTGGCACAGTGGATAGGCCTTGAAAAAGTGAATACAAATCAATAGAGAAAACAGGAAGAAGTTGTGTGGAACTATGAAAAAATAAGCAAAATATACAAATTGAGTAGTCCATGTGCAAGATATGCAACATCAAGTACAATGTGAGCTCAGGAGCGCAGTGGTCCCGTGGTTAGCGTTAGCAGCTGTGGAACGAGAGGTCCTTGGTTCAAGTCTTCCCTCAAGTGAAAACTTTAATTTTTTATTTTCAGTTTATGTGACAAACTCTTATGTTTTCATCACTTTTCGGGAGTGATTATCACATCCACAAGAAAACCTAAATCGGGCAAGGTAGAAGAATCTTTTTACCCATTCGCCAAGTGTACAAGTTAGGTGGGTCGACAACATATTCCTGTCATGTGACGCACATGCCGTCACCAGTGTCGTATAGGATATATCAGACGTGTTTTCCCGTGGAGGAATCGGTTCACCTATGACCTTGCGATCAAATGTTTTCGGTTCCCATTGGAGAACCACGTCCTTTCGTCTACTAATCGCACGGTTTTGCGGTGCGGTCGCAAAACACAGACACCAAACTTATTGCAGTGACCAGAGACGTCAATGAACGAACGGACAGATCATAACTTTGCGAAAATAAAGAAAGTAAAATTTTCTGTTGATGGAAGACTTGAACCAAGGACCTCTCCCTCTGTAGCTACTCACGCCAACCACGGGACCACGGCGCTCCTTAGCTCACATTTTCCTTGATGATGCCTATGCTGCACATGGACTACTCAGTTTGTATATTTTACTAATTTTTTTCATAGTTCCACACAACTTCTTCCTGTTTTCTCGATTGATCTGTGTTCAGTTTTTCAAGGCCTATCCACTGTGCCAACTTATAACTAAATCTGAGGGGGGTGCGATGGGGAGGTTCCCTTGTAAGAAAAGGAGATGTCACAATCCGAATACACGACGCCAACCTGTGAATGGCACAAACGCGAGCCGGAGCACCGCTCAAATCCCTCCTTCTCTCTCCATTTTCGAGTTGAAAGCATTTGTTACCGTTGCATTTTCTCCTCTCTACTCTTTACCCCAAGAATGCGTGCCATAGCTGCACATGCGATGCACGCCTAATAATTGCTTGTCATTTTGACAGATCGGCTATTCTGTGACATTTCAACTTCCACTTGAGCCTAGTTATCTGGCTGAGATAATGATTGTGTGAAATAAGTGAATAGTAATTTACAGTCTAACGGTGGAAATTACGTTCAAAAAGGCTGTGCACTTAGCAGGAATGTTGCAAGTCCGTTCTCATACTTGCGAACTAGTGTACTTGTTCATCCTTCTGACAGAGTCGAATCCACTCGCACACGGCAAGAGACGCAAGTGACAAGTAGACAATCGCGGAGAATCACGAATTTGGTCTCTGAGCACATGGAGACGGCGAATCTGGATATGATGCCATAGCACTCGCTGGTGGGTTTAAAGTAAGAGTGCGCAACTCTTTTCTGATCTCTAGTCCTGATCCCCTACAAGTTCGTGTTTGAAGTGCACGGGCAGTGACTGCGCCTTGTGCAGTGTGTTCCGTATATCGAACTCCCCAAGTGGAATTCTGATACTGACAGCCATATGTTTTCTTGAAACTTCCTGGCAGATTAAAACTATGTGACGGACCGAGATTCGAACTCGGGATCTGCTGTGAGGATGGGTCGTGAGTCGTGCTTGGGTAGCTCAGTTGGTAGAGCACTTGCCCGCAAAAGACCCGAGTTCGAGTCTCGGTCCGGCACACAGTTTTAATCTGCCAGGAAGTTTCATATCAGCGCACACTCCGCTGCAGAGTGAAAATCTCAATCTGTTTTCTTCTTTAGACACCGAATTGTCTGAATATGCCACCCGTATTAGCTAGATGCCTGATTCACGAATGTGATTGCCTGTTGAAGGTACCTAACGCAATACTCTCGTTTTTAGAATTCCGTACCTCAGTCACTAAAATCAAAAGCCATAACAGAAAAACTGAGACCAAGAACAAGGATCAGGATTTAAGAAAAACACTTGGAAGGGTGGCCCAATTTGATGCGTCATTTATCATTGTCAAACAAATATTTTTGTTTAATAACGGTTCAATCATGAGTCAACTGACAATTACCAAGATTCTTGCGAAATACCTACAAATAATAATTTCTTAGACTTCCCCGGCGATTTTGTGACATCTCGTTGAATCGGGTGTACTGCCAGTGGTCTGCGTTCTTCTAACACAATATCTCGACGTCGTACCTCGGCATCTTCATCAGGTGCTTCCTGACGTCGAAATATTATGTTAGAATAACGCAGACTAGCGGCAGTACACCCGATTCAACAAGATGTTACTTACAAATAGTTACGATTTTTAAATTAAATTCATAATGTTTAAGAACATTTGCATTATACATAAAATTACAAATAGTACTCAAAAATGTCCACATTACATTACAATAGCGCCCGAACTACAAACAGTTAATCAATTAAATAAACCTGCGGCAGCACTCTGTCCCCGCAACTAGATCACAACTGTGGGTTAATCCTACAAAAGGACATGCATATCAATTCAACAAACATTAAATAAAATAACGTTAAAATTCATGCATCTTCACTGGTTATTCTGCCCTCATATAGAAAAGATACCGCCAAGCTGCCCAAAGGCTACCCACAAGTAAAACCGAGCCAGCTGTTGTGCTTCACTGATTGGCCACAAGCCTGTTCCACATAAATCACGTTAAGTACTTAAATAAACTAGTAGGCCCCTATAACACAATTAAATCGATAATGACAATGAAAGCCTTAATATTTTTAAGAAAACAAGAACCTCAGTTCCACAAAATTTCGGGCGAACTGCCGGATGTTTGCAACTTCCTGCCACAATATTTCGGCGCAGAGTCTTCTGGCCATCTTCAGGTGATACTGGCTAAAACTCCCTGAACTCTGGTATTCAAGGCCCCTCCGGCGCATGCGTGGTGGATTCACTTGGCGTTGCGGGTGCGCTACTTGAGCGCGTTCGCTTCTGCTGCTCCGTGCGCCCTCCGTGGTGAAAACTCGCCGCATCGATATTAATTCCATTTTCTACATAGGGCAAACGACGCGTACTGTGCAGGGACGCATTGTAGAATATCAGCTGCATACTCGCCTTCTTCAGCCTTGTAAGTCTGCCATCGCCGAACACTGTATTTCCACTGGTCATGCAATCAATTATAATGAGACAAAAATTGTGGCCCATACGGCTAACTTTTGGAGGTCTATTATTAATGAATCCGTGGAAATACGGCTGTCTGACAGTGCGTCTCTTGTTAATCGTGACGGCGGTTACCAATTGAATTCGGCATGGAATCCAACTGTTGAAAAATTTCGTGTACTCCGTAACCAGCGTAGGTCTGTGATGGAACCGCAGGAAGACAATCGAATTAATATCGATGCGACGTAAAGTGTTCCCAGCACCGACCGCACCGGAAGCCGATATTTCGGGCCTGTCAGGTATCGCGACAGCTGTGTGCACCGAAGGCAGCACTGAACAACACAGTCCTGAGAAGTGCAACGTGCTGACAACAACAACAAGTGAAGCACCACGTCTTGTGCACTGTCTACAGGTAGCCGTGGAGGCAAAGTAGGACTCGGCATAACCAGGAGTCGGGGAGCCCCTGTTGAAGTTCGGTCTGGTCGAGGTCCGCTGCCAACACTCTTGCGATGACTGGAAGGTCGCAGAAGCAGAACAGCAACGCTCCCGATGTAAGGATGTCAACGTATGCCAAATGACAAACAGCAAAGCAAGTTTGATAAAAATTTACATACACAGTAATACTTAAACGGACAATTGAAAACTCAACTATTAAAACTTCGGTATGGAAGCGGCCATCTCATAACATTGCAAGTTAACCTTCCCAGAAATAATGTGCAAGGTCGTTTGAAAGAATAATTACACAATAATTCCAATAAGATTTACAAAAATGAAGGTATGGCTTTACTGGGCCTCTTAGGGGCTAATAGACACTGTACCGGGATAGGCACCAAATGGCAGATGGCCAGTTAAACTGTTCCACTATAACCCTAAGGGCTCCTCAATAAGAGACGGTGCAAATACAAACTCTCTCTCTCTCTCTCTCTCTCTCTCTCTCTCACACACACACACACACACACACACACACACACACACACGACCCTTTAGGCTGACCGCACAGAACTTTTGTTACAGGCCAAATCCAATAGCTCGCCCCAGAAAGAGCCATAACATCTACAACAAACAGAAATTGCAGTAGATAATATTAAGTGCTCAATGATAATAAACGCAGATTTCAAAATGGTTCTAAGCACTATGGGACTTAACATCTAACGTCATCAGTCCCATAGACCTAAGGACCACACACACATCCATGCCCGAGGCAGGATTCGAACCTGCGACCGTAGCAGCACCGTTGTTCCCCACTGAAGCGCCTAGAACCGCTCAGCCACAGCGGCCGGCACACACAGATTTCGAGTAACAGATTAAGATTACAAAATACTAGCTTGGGGCTTACTGAAACCTCTAGATTGAGACACGCAGCCCCAAAGGGGTCACTGAAAGGCATAAAGAAACTGGTTTCCTGGCCAGCTGACACCGGGCAGAATTAACAGTCTTCAGGTACAGTACTTACTAAACAGTACCGAGCGAGGTGGCGCAGTGGTTAGTACACTGGGATCGCATTCGGGAGAATGACGGTTCAAGCCTGCGTCCAGCCATCCTGATTTAGGTTTTCCGTGATTTCCCTAAATCGCTTCAGGCAAATGCTGGGATGGTTCCTTCGACAGCGCACGGCCGACTTCCTTCCCCATCCTTCCCTAATCCGATGAGACCGATGACCTCACTGTTCGGTCTCTTCCACCAAGTCATATATAACTCTGAACAAATGCCAAGGAGGCCAATAGCTTCACGACTACAGGTGGGCAACGGATAATACTACCCTGCCGCTCGTGGCTGCTGACAAGTTAAATACATCTCGGCGAATTTAGCACACCACAACTGACTGATGCACTTCGTAAACCAGCCTGCACGCGACGAAAGCCTTTCCTTGCCCGCTAAGGTCGCCGGTAGCAACGGTCAATGCTTCAGCAAAACGCGGGCCCATGGCCATTGGTATTAACTCGCTGCAGTTGCCGAGTACTCAGGCACACCAGTCGAACACTGTGCCCGACACACCACTCTCCCGCACCGGCCCCAGAGGAAACTCATAACCTAGCAAAAGGTGTGACGACGAGGCCAGCGTCGATGGAACGCGCCAGTAGGATCACGCGCGCACCTCTCGGAAACCGCCAGGGTTCAAAAAACATTTTCGCCCCCTGTCTGTCTGTCTGTATATTCGACTCTTAAGAACACTTTTTCTCAGGAAGGGAAAACGTATCAAGTCCAAATTTATATCACTTACTGGGATAAGGAATGACGAGGTTCTCCGGAAAATCGGCGAGGAATATAGGGAAAGCACTCACAAGCAAAGGGACAGGATGGTAGTAAATCTGTTAATGCAAGACCGAATTTACTTCAGTGGTACTAGGGGGAGCTGTAGAAGGTAAAAACTGTAGAGGATGACAGACTTGGAATACATGCAGCAAATAATTGAGGACGCAGTGTGCATGTGCTACTGTGAGATGAAGAGGTTGGCACAGGAGAGGAATTTGTGGCGGGCGCACGAAACCAGTCGGACGACTGATGACTCACAAAAAGTAAGGTCTACGGTCCCTTGGTGGTGTATTGCTGTCAAAAGACACGACCATTTATGTGACATATTTTGATACTCACAAACTCAGTTATCAAAACCTATAAGATACTCGTATTACACTTTGACCGAATTACGAAATTCCGCAAGCAGCAAGGTTTCACAGTACAAGTAAAGGAATAAATCAGATATGTAGATAGATAGATATTCAGCGATCACAGGCCCTGCAGACCACGCGCTGCTTCCACAAACTGCCTCCATTCCTTCCTGTTTTGTGCCCGGTTCTTCTAGGAGTCTTCAATTCCCAGGGCTGCTAGGTCCTTCGACAGGTCGTCCACCCAGCGCTGCCTTGGTCATCCAGTGGGGCGTTTGTTGTTTGCTTTCCCCCGCTAGTGCCCTCTTCGCCCGTCTTCCATCTGGCATACGGGCTACATGGCCCATCCATTGTATTCTTTTGCTCTTTATCTTCTGTAGGCTAGTTGGTTGTCGCATCAGAAGGTAGATTTCCTCGTTTTTCCTCCTCCTCCTCCATTCTCCGTTATCTAAAACTGGTCCCCACATCTTCCTCATTACTCTTCTTTCAAATATTAATAGTTTTTCCCTTTCTCGCTTAGTCATGCTCTATGTTTCTGAACCGTACATTACTGCTGGTCATATCACTGCGTTGTAGATTTTCGTCTTAGTGTTCACTGAGATTGATTTAGAGCCGAGCGTATCTCTGAGGGAACGCATGCATTTCATTACCACGGCTATTCTTCCCTTGATGTCCGTTTTTATGTTGTTGTCCGTGGTAAACCAAAATCCCAAGTATTTGAACTGGTGCACTCTCTTGAACCTCTTGCCATCTATCTCAAGAAATTCTTCCTGCTTTTGTCTTCTTCCTAATTGCATGAACTCTGTTCTGTCTGGATTCAGTTTGAGACCTACCTTCTGTGCATAATTGTCCATTTTCTGGTACATTCCTTTCAACTCGTGCTTCGATTCACTTAGTAGTACAACGAGGGCCGTTCAGAAAGTAACCTCCGGTTGATTTAAAAAATTACACCAAGTTAAATAAAAATATTTTAATATATACATCTTACAACTACATCTTTGCACTATTTTTCTACATAGTCTCGTAGTCATAGTATCGTATCTCTTCACAAGCTTTGAAATTCCTTCTGCATAAAAATCACCCGCTTGTGCCTGGAGCCAGCCTGTGACCGCATCTTTGAGCTCTTCGTCGTCATCAAACCGCTGTGACCCGAGCCATTTCTTCAAATGCATGAAGAGGTGATAATCACTTGGCGCCAGGTCTGGGCTGTAAGGTGGATGGTTGATAACGTCCCACTTGAAGGACTCAAGAAGGGCCGTTGTTCAGCGAGCAGAGTGAGGACGGGCGTTATCGTGCAAAAAAACGATACCGGAAGTCAGCATACCACGGCGTTTGTTCTGTATAGCCCGTCGTAACTTTTTTATTGTTTCACAGTACACGTCTTGATTAATGGTCGTACCACGTTCCATGAATTCAACCAACAACACCCCTTTGGCATCCCAAAACACCGTTGCCATCAGTTTTCTGGCAGAAAAATCTTGCGAGGCTTTTCTTGGTTTGGTAGGCGAATTTGAATGTGCCCACATCTTTGATTGTTCTTTTGTCTCAGGGTTCACGTACTTAATCCAGGTTTCGTCACCGGTCACGATTCTGTTTAACAATGGTTCTCCATCGTCCTCATAACGTGACAGAAAGTCTAATGCAGAGGCCATTCTTTGAGTTTTGTGGTGGTCGGTAAGAATTTTGGGCACCCATCGTGCACAGAACTTACGGTAACCCAATCTTGCTGTCACTATCTCGTACAAGAGAGTCTTAGAAATCTGTGGAAAACCAGTAGACAACACCGACATTGAGAAACGTCGATTTTCACGAACTTTTGCATCAACTGTCTGAACGAGTTCGTCAGTCACCAATGATGGTCTACCACTCCTCACTTCATCATGAACGTTTTCTCGTCCACTTTTAAATAAACGTACCCATTCACGGACAACTCCTTCACTCATAACTCTTGGTCCGTACACGGCACAAAGCTCACGATGAATAGCTGCTGCAGAATATCCTTTGGCTGTAAAAAACCTTATGACAGCACGCACTTCACATTTGGCGGGGTTTTCTATTGCAGCACACATTTCAAACTGCCACAAAAACTAAACTAGCGCAGGTACGACGTTCACTCGACCATGGTTTGATGCCGACTGACCTGTTGAGTGCGTGAACGCACAGATGGCGTCGCTACTCCCCCCACAACCCGTACTGTGACCAATCGGAGGTTACTTTCTGAACCGCCCTCGTATGTCATGTGCATATGCGAGACAATAGAAGTTACCGTCCATCTCTACTCCAGCCCACTCCTGTTTCCTGCACTCTTTTATTACTTTGACATTGACATTGAAATGAACACATGACCGAGCATCCCCATGTCTAAGGACTGTTTCAATCTCGAATGTTTCTGAAGTCGCTCCTCGGAAACGTACTGCTGCCTTTGACCCTTCCATACAAGCTTGCACCATTCTCACTAGATTCTCAGGGATTCTGAAGTCACGCATTGCATTGTACAGGCTATTCCTGTGGATGATGTCATATGCACGTTGAAAATCGACGAACTGGCTGTAGATATCTTTATGATATTCCCAGTGTTTTTCAAACAATTGTCTTAGCTTGAAAATGTGAGTTTTTGTCTATCGGTTTGGTCGAAAGCCAGCTTGGTACTCCTGTATGTTGTTCTCTATGAATGGTTGCAATTTCCTGAGGATAATGATGGACGGCACCTTATACGTTTCATTCAACAAGCTGATTCCTTTGTAGTTACCGCATTCCATTTTGCTTCCCTTCTTGTATATTGGTCATATTATAGCCAATTTCCATTCTTCTGGCACTATCTCCTTCTCCCACATCAACTGGATCAGTTCATATATCTTTAAGTGTAAGCTCTGACCTCCCTCCTTGATTAATTATGATGTTATTCCGTCCTCCCCTGGGGCTTTGTTGTTTCTGAGTCATTTGATTCCTATCTTCATGTCTTCTTCACTAACTTCCCATTCTTCTTCATCCTTCCTTTCCTCCGTAGTGTTTGCAGGTAATCTCTAATCTTGGTCTGGCCGATTCAACAGTTCTGAGAAGTATTTTTTCCGTCTTTCTACAATTCTTTCCTTGTCATTTATCAAATTGCCGTTATTATCTCTAATGAAAAAAGTTGGGCTCTGAAATCCACGTTTCCGATTAAAATCAGAAAATTGTTAATTTGTAATAAATGTCACAACAAAAACTTTATTTATTTGTTATCCGTATGTGTGTCTGTCGGTTAAGACCCCTTTTTCTCAAGTATTACATTAGTGAATCCGACACTACGCAAAAAAATAATTTTCGGGAGCTTTGGGATTCCCGTGACTGATGTCTTTTCAGTATAGATATCGGTAAGAGCAAAAACCGTCGAAATTTGCGATTCTCTGGATGGATGAACTCTGTATGTACGTACATAAATTTGTACGGAATCCTCAGGCGCGAGTCCTAGTCACATTTGGCCAATTTCTTCATTCTTGCTGTTGATCTTAGAAAAGTTGAACAAGCGCTATGTTATTCTATGAATTTTTGTAACTTGTATTAGAAGGTTAACTTAATTCTTCTGTTAATGGGATTATAGGTGGTGACTGTTCATTCACACTTGCCCAACTGATCTGAGAATTTAATTATAAGGAAACTAGTGCAGTTTTCTATGATTAGGATTTGGTTTTTTTATTATATGCTCCTGCTTTTGGTATTTATTCACTTTATATTTGGTTACTGTGTCCTTGTGGAAAAGATTTTGTTAGTAAAAGTATATGCCTAGTAAAATATATTTGCCGCCCCACAAGCTCCTCCCACTTCCATTCTGCAGCCAGTGCTCTTGCTTACTCCGTCGTGTCAATCGCAAGATCGGTAAGGTGGTTGTAGCCCCTTTGCAGGACCTCCTGAATCGGCGTTCCACGTATTGTTGACCGGAGCAGGGAGCGGCAGGAATCAACAGCCCGCCTCCGTTCTCACAAAGGCCGGCCAGATCAAAGTTGTCCAAATGTATGCGGAGTGTGGGGGCGGTCTGATCTCGCCGCGACGCCCAGAAAATTGGCAATATCGGGGGCGCCACAGAGGCTGGGGACTTGGAGCGTATGAGGTTACTCATCCGAGCAGGCACTCCCGTTGGGTCGATCACCTACTCCGCTGGATGCCAGGCCCGGTTGCTAGCAACAAGGTTCTATGAATGGAGGGCCGCTCTCGTCTGGAAGTACGTCGACAGGACAACAGAACGCACGTCATCGAACATTTTACGCTTCAACGAAACTCTACAACTCTGCACGAGGAGGTCGTTGATCCAGACAATTGCCACGAATAGATCAAGCAACGCGGCATGTAGCCATCCTGTTTCGGACGTTTCAACTATCCCCCCCCCATCAAATAAAGTATTAAATTAACTAGGACGAAGGAATCTAGTGAATGTTATGTAGATGTCGTGTGATGACACAAGGCCGACAAGTGGAAAAATCCATTTATTAATATTCTTGAGGGTATTTACGTTCTGTCGTTGCAGCTACAAAATATGTGTGCTTTTTTTTTTCACCAGACGCGTTTCGCTTCGTTGAGGTAAAGCATCATCAGTGGTCTGTAATTAAGTTATTTACATTTTTATTTGCTTTAAGGTCAAAAACAGTTCGTTAGCAATATGTTGGTTTTTACTTACGGTGATTTCCGCTTGATTTCTAGCCTACCTCGGGAAATTCGTCTGCTAGCACATCGTTGATATTTTTCTACTTTAGACACTGATAGATGTTGACTAATATTTAATTGCTCTGCAGAACTATGCATTTTTTTATGTTTTACACAGCACACTTTTTCGCACTCTACTGTTTCTGTTTTGCTTTTATGCTTCTAGGTATGTATTGTGTTTTGTGTTTTGTAGTGTTGCCAACATAACATTGCCATTAGTTTGTCTTTGACCTATTGGAAGTAGGCTGTTTAGGTTTTTATGCCGGTAACGCCATGTAGCGCTCTATATGAATATCACTGACTGTGCTGTGTGCAGTCTGTGGCTGGTTTGCATTGTTGGAATTTGCTATTGTAGTGTTGGGCAGTTGGCTGTTAACAGCGCGTAGCGTTGCGCAGTTGGAGGTGAGCCGCCAGCTGTGGTGGATGTGGGGAGAGAGATGGCGGAGTTTTGAGAGCGGATGATCTGGACGTGTGTCCATCAGAGACAGTAAATTTGAAAGACTGGATATCATGAACTGATTATTTATATTATGACTTTTGAACACTATTAAGGTAAATACATTGTTTGTTCTCCAGCAAAATCTTTCATTTGCTAACTATGCCTATCAGTAGTTAGTTGCCTTCAGTAGTTAGAATCTTTTATTTAGCTGACAGTACTGGCGCTCGCTGTATTGCAGTAGTTTGAGTAACAAAGATTTTTGTGCGGTAAGTGATTCATGAAAAGTACACGTTATTCTTAGTCAGGGCCATTCTTTTGTAGGGATTTTTGAAAGTCAGATTGCGTTGCGCTAAAAATATTGTGTGTCAGTTTAGTGATGATCAGAATAAGTAGAGAGAGAAATGTCTAGGGGTTAATCAGCACAATCATTCATAAATTTTTCTAAGAGCTCGTTTCACTATACCGTTTTTTGCCTATTGTTTCTGTGTAATTGTATTTAATTATGTTGCCTTGTATTTATATGCTGTGTAAGAGTATTGAAGGAACAGTGATGGAGTTTTTCTTGTGGGAGGGAAATACCATGGTGAGTGGACATAAGCGTATAGTAGTGTGATGGAGTGTGATTTGGAGGAGAAGATGAGAAGCAAGATGTGAAATGAAATTGGGAGGGCAGGGCATTCGGTGGGAAAGTGGGAGACATTGAAGGATGGAAAAGGCTCTTCTTTTTCATGTATTTTCATCAATTGCTTTATGTGGAGTCTGTTTTACAATTTTTATTTGCTCATGGAGCAGGTGTTTATTTTGTGTTAATGGTTTGTGTATGTGGAAATTTTCTTGGAAAGGAAGCAGGTGCCTGTCTTTACTGATTCTTATGATATTTTATCTTTTTCAATATTGCTTTGTCTATGGTGCTCTTGTTTTAAATGACCTACAAATGTTGAATGATTTATATCGTATGTAAATGCTCTGACATGTTAGTTATGTCTTGTGTCGAATGTCTTGTCAGTCATTCCTGTGTACATTTTTTCACAACCTGTGCGCTTGAGCTGATAGATACGAGACTGTTGGTATTTGTCTGGTATTCATTTCAGCTTTGGGATGTGCTTCTGTATTGAGGTGTTTGTTTTTTAAGATACCTATTTTATGTAAGAATGTGTTATGGTAGGTCACTGTATGCCATTTTGAGGTGTAGTGCAGGTTGTATGTGTTGGTGTTGTTTGCTTAGTTTTTTTCCTTTATTTGTGTCTTTATTTTTCTGTTAGATAGTCTACCATTGTTTCCTTGCGTCCATTTTTAATGCTGTTTTATAATGGCTAGTTCTTTCTTGTAATCAGAAGAGTGTAGGGGGATGCCGTTCAGTCTGTTTAACATGTATCTGACTGCAGACTGTTTCTGATTCTGCGGGTGGTTTTAGGTTACATTTAAGATAGTGTCTCTTGTGGGTTTTCTATATATGTCAAATGTGTGTTTGTTTTTGTCTTTTCTTATGGTTGTGTCTAGAAAGTGAAGTGAGTTTTCTTTTTCTTCTTCTATTATGAACTTTGTGTTTTTGTGTCCAATATTTACGTCTTTGTGTAGTTGCTGCATTCTATTTTTAGGTTCATCTACGGTCCGTATTATGTCATCCATGTACTTGTACCAGTAGATGATGGTATAGCTTTTCTTTGTTATTGTGTCTTCTGATTTTAATTTTTCTGTATGTTTCATGAGAATATTGGCAAAGACAAACCAATGGCAATATTATATCGGCAACATTACAAAACACAAAACACAATAATACCTAGAAGTCTAAAAACAAACAAAAACAATGGTGTACTAAAACGTATGCTGTGTAAAACATAAAAAATACATAGTTATGCAGAGCATCTAAAAATTAGTATACAGCTATCCGTGTCTAAACAAGAAAAACAATAAGGATGTGTTGGCAGATTGCATTTCCCGATGTAGGCGAGAAATCAAGTTGAAATCACCGTAAATAAAAAACAACATATTGCTAACGAACTGTTTTTCGATCTTAAAGCAAATCAGAATGTAAATAACTTAATTACAGACCACTGATGATGCTTTGCCTCAATAAGGCGAAACGCATCTGGGGAAAAAGCACGCATTTTTTGTAGTGGCAACGACTGAACTAAAATAGCCTCAAGAATTAAAAAGCAACTACGGACTATGTGGGCACACAAATAAATTGGAAAAATCCGAGTCATGTCTACTGCAAAAGGTCATCCGAGCCACCTCTCAGCGTCGCGTTCCAGGCGCTGGTGTTGTCTGCGGATGTGGATGAGGTGCAGGTACGGAACAATCACCATTGGACTACATGCACTGCATATCCCAGCAATGGGCAATTTTCTGTAAAGAAACAAAATTTGTATGTAAAATCGTTACTTCTTGTTTTGCGTTCATCTTAGATTGACATTTTGGAAATCTGCACCAAGTCCGGACTATTGCAATTATTACTGACACATCTTATTGAAAAAACATTGCTTCTATGGTACACAGTGCCTATATACTAATAGAATATTATTATTATTATTATTGTTATTATTATTCCCCCACCCCTCCCAATGAACCATGGACCTTGCCGTTGGTGGGGAGGCTTGCGTTCCTCAGATATACAGATAACCGTACCGTAGGTGCAACCACAACGGAAGGGTATCTGTTGAGAGGCCAGACAAACGTGTGGTTCCTGAAGAGGGGCAGCAGCCTTTTCAGTAGTTGCAGGGGCAACAGTCTGGATGATTGACTGATCTGGCCTTGTAACACAAACCAAAACGGCCTTGCTGTGCTGGTACTGCGAACGACTGAAAGCAAGGGGAAACTACAGCCGTAATTTTTTCTGAGAGCACGCAGCTTTACTGTATGGTTAAATGATGATGGCGTCCTCTTGGGTAAAATATTCCGGAGGTAAAATAGTCCCCCATTCGGATCTCCGGGCGAGGACTACTCAGGAGGACGTCGTTATCAGGAGAAAGAAAACTGGCGTTCTACGGATCGGAGCGTGGAATGTCAGATCCCTTAATCGGGCAGGTAGGTTAGAAAATTTAAAAAGGGAAATGGATAGGTTAAAGTTAGATATAGTGGAAATTAGTAAGTTCGGTGGCAGGAGGAACAAGATTTTTGGTCAAGTGAAAACAGGGTTACAAATATAAAATCAAATAGGGGTAATGCAGGAGTAGATTTAATAATGGCCGGCCGGTGTGGCCAAGCGGTTTTAGGCGCTTCAGTCGGGGACTGCGCGACCGCTACGGTCGCAGTTTCGAATCCTGCCTCGCGCATGGATGTGTGTGATGTCCTTAGGTTAGTTAGGTTTAAGTAGTTCTAAGTTCTAGGGGACTGATGACCTCAGATGTTTAGTTCCATAATGCTCAGGGCCATTTTTGATTTAATAATGAATAAAAAAATAGGAGTGCGGGTAGGCTACTACAAACAGCATAGTGAACGCATTATTGTGGCCAAGATAGACACGAAACCCACGCCTACTACAGTTTATATGCCAACTAGCTCTGCAGATGACAAAGAAATTGATGAAATGTATGATCAGATAAAGGTGGGAATTTAAGGAGATGGGACCTGTATAAACTGACTAAACCAGAAGTTGTACAGAGTTTCAGGGAGAGCATAAGGGAACAATTGACAGGAATGGGGGAAAGAAATACAGTAGAAGAGGAATGGGTAGCTTTGAGAGATGAAATAGTGAACGCAGCAGAGGATCAAGTAGGTAAAATGACGAAGGCTAATAGAAATCCTTGGTAACAGAAGAGATACTGAATTTAATTGATGAAAGGAGAAAATATAAAAATACAGTAAATGAAGCAGGCAAAAAAGGAATGCAAACGTCTCAAAAATGAGATCGACAGGAAGAGCAAAATGGCTAAGTATGGATGGCTGGAGGACAAATGTAAGGATGTAGAGGCATATCTCACTAGGGGTAAGATAGATACTGCCTACAGGAAAATTAAAGAGACCTTTGGAGAAAAGAGAACCACTTGTATGAATATCACATAGATGGTCCATACAAGGGCGATGTACTTGAGAACAATATTATGGAAATGGAAGAGGATGTTGATGAAGATGAAATGGGAGATATGATAGTGCGTGAAGAGTCTGACAGAGCACTGAAAGA
This sequence comes from Schistocerca nitens, assembly GCF_023898315.1. Taxonomy (NCBI): domain Eukaryota; kingdom Metazoa; phylum Arthropoda; class Insecta; order Orthoptera; family Acrididae; genus Schistocerca; species Schistocerca nitens. The sequence continues at coordinate 507,196,719 of NC_064620.1, read as the reverse complement.
CCTGAGTCGAAAAATGGCCCCGGGAGTACACAACCTCCATTAGAACTACTGACAGCCTTGGGAGAGCCAGTCCTGAAAAAACTCTACCATCTGGTGAGCAAGATGTATGAGACAGGCGAAATACCCTCAGACTTCAAGAAGAATATAATAATTCCAATCCCAAAGAAAGCAGGTGTAGACAGGTGTGAAAATTACCGAACTATCAGTTTAATTTGTCACAGCTGCAAAATACTAACGCGAATTCTTTACAGACGAATGGAAAAACTGGTAGAAGCCGACCTAGGGGAAGATCAGTTTGGATTCCGTAGAAATATTGGAACACGTGAGGCAATACTGACCCTACGGCTTATCTTAGAAGCTAGATTAAGAAAAGGCAAACCTACGTTTCTAGCATTTGAAGACTTAGAGAAAGCTTTTGACAATGTTGATTGGAATACTCTCTTTCAAATTCTGAAGGTGGCAGGGGTAAAATACAGGGAGCAAAAGGCTATTTACAATTTGTACAGAAACCAGATGGTAGTTATAAGAGTCGAGGGGCATGAAAGGGAAGCAGTGGTTGGGAAAGGAGTGAGACAGGGTTGTAGCCTATCCCCCGAAACAAAAGAAAAATTCGGAGTAGGTATTAAAATCTATGGAGAAAAAATAAAAACTTTGAGGTTCGCCGATGACATTGTAATTCTGTCAGAGACAGCAAAGGTCTTGGAAGAGCAGTTGAACGGAATGGACAGTGTCTTGAAAGGAGGACATAAGATGAACATCAACAAAAGCAAAACGAGGATAATGGAATGTAGTCGAATTAAGTCGTGTGATGCTGAGGGAATTAGATTAGGAAATGAGGCACTTAAAGTAGTAAAGGAGTTTTGCTATTTGGGGGGCAAAATAACTGATGATGGTCGAAGTAGAGAGGATATAAAATGTAGACTGGCAATGGCAAGGAAATCGTTTCTGAAGAAGAGAAATTTGTTAACATCGAGTATAAATTTAAGTGTCAGGAAGTCGTTTCTGAAAGTATTTCTATGGAGTGTAGCCATGTGTGGAAGTGAAACACGGACGATAAATAGTTTGGACAAGAAGAGAATAGAAGCTTTCGAAATGTGGTGCTACAGAAAAATGCTGAAGATTAGATGGGTAGATCAAATAACTACTGGCGAGGTATTGAATAGAATTTTTCTAGGTATGACAGACGACGCGGCAAAATGCTCCCGTGACCTCGGGAGTTGGGCAAGATGCCACCAAGGTACCGGCCCACAAGTCACGGCTGCTAACACCTAGGTATACGGGCGTGTTTTGCAATCAACTATGAACGTAAATCAAACGCAAAGCAGCACCCTCAAACTATAACAGAATATAGGGTGGTCCATTGATAGTGACCGGGCCAAATATGTCACGAAATAAGCATCAAGCCAAAAAACTACAAACAACGACAATCATCTAGTTTGAAGGGGGAAACCAGATGGCTCGTTAGATGGCGCTGCCATAGGTCAAACGGACAACAACTGCGATTTTTTAAAATAGGAACCCCCATTTTTTATTACATATTCGTGTAGTACGTAAAGAAATATGAATGTTTTAGTCGGACCACTATTTCGCTTTGTGATAGATGGCGCTGTAATAGTCACAAACATATGGGTCACAATTTTAGACGAACAGTTGGTAACAGGTAGGTTTTTTAAATTAAAATACAGAACGTAGTTACGTTTGAACATTTTATTTCGGTTGTTTCAATGTGATACATGTACCTTTGTGAACTTATCATTTCTGAAAACGCATGCTGTTGCAGCGTGATTACCTGTAAATAGCACATTAATGCAATAAATGCACACAACCCGCATCTCGTGGTCGTGCGGTAGCGTTCTCGCTTCACACGCCCGGGTTCCCGGGTTCGATTCCCGGCGGTGTCAGGGATTTTCTCTGCCTCGTGATGGCTGGGTGTTGTGTGCTGTCCTTAGGTTAGTTAGGTTTAAGTAGTTCTAAGTTCTAGGTGACTTATAACCACAGCAGTTGAGTCCCATAGTGCTCAGAGCCATTTGAACCATTTTTTTGCAATAAATGCTCAAAATGATGTCCGTCAACCTCAATGCATTTGGCAATATGTGTAACGACATTCCTCTCAACAGCAACTATTTCGCCTTCCGTAATGTTCGTACATGCACTGACAATGCGCTGACGCATGTTGTTAGGCGTTGTCGGTGGATCACGATAGCAAATATCCTTCAACTTACCCCACAGAAAGAAATCCGGGGAACGTCAGATGCGGTGAACGTGCGGACCATGGTATGGTGCTTCGACGACCAATCCACCTGTCATGAAATATGCTATTCAATACCGCTTCAACTACACGCGAGCTATGTGCCGGACATCCATCATGTCGGAAGTACATCGCCATTCTGTCATGCAGTGAAACATCTTGTATTAACATCGGTAGAACATTACGTAGAAAATCAGCATACATTGCACCATTTAGATTGATATCGATAAAATGGGAGCCAATTATCCTTCCTCCCATAATGCCGCACCATACATTAGCCCACCAAGGTCGCTGATGTTCCACTTGTCACAGCCATCGTGGATTTTCCGTTGCCCAATAGTGCATATTATGCCGGTTTACGTTACCGCTGTAGGTGAATGACGCTTCGTCGCTAAATGGAACGCGTGCAAAAAATCTGTCATCGTCCCGTAATTTCTCTTGTGCCCAGTGGCAGAACTGTACACGACGTTCAAAGTCGTCGTCATGCAATTCCTGGTGCATAGAAATGTGGTACGGGTGCAATCGATGTTGATGTAGCATTCTCAGCACCGACGTTTTTGAGATTCCCGATTCTCGCGTAATTTGTCAGCTACTGATGTGCGGATTAGCCGCGACAGCAGCTAAAACACTTACTTGGGCATCATCATTTGTTGCAGGTCGTGGTTGACGTTTCACATGTGGCTGAACACTTCCTGTTTCCTTAAATAACGTAACTATTCAGCGAACGGTCCGGACACTTGGATGATGTCATCCAGGATACCGAAAGCATACACAGCACACGCCCGTTGGGCATTTTGATCACAATAGCCATACATCAACACGATATCGATCTCTTCCGCAATTGATAAACGGTCCATTTTAAGATGGGTAATGTATCACGAAGCAAATACCGTCCGCACTGGCGGAATGTTACGTGATACCACGTACTTATACGTTTGCGACTATTACAGCGCCATCTGTCACAAAGCGAAAATGTGGCCCAACTAAAACATTCATATTTCTTTACGTACTACACGAATATGTAACAAAAAAATGGGGGTTTCTACACTCCTGGAAATTGAAATAAGAACACCGTGAATTCATTGTCCCAGGAAGGGGAAACTTTATTGACACATTCCTGGGGTCAGATACATCACATGATCACACTGACAGAACCACAGGCACATAGACACAGGCAACAGTGCATGCACAATGTCGGCACTAGTACAGTGTATATCCACCTTTCGCAGCAATGCAGGCTGCTATTCTCCCATGGAGACGATCGTAGAGATGCTGGATGTAGTCCTGTGGAACGGCTTGCCATGCCATTTCCACCTGGCGCCTCAGTTGGACCAGCGTTCGTGCTGGACGTGCAGACCGCGTGAGACGACGCTTCATCCAGTCCCAAACATGCTCAATGGGGGACAGATCCGGAGATCTTGCTGGCCAGGGTAGTTGACTTACACCTTCTAGAGCACGTTGGGTGGCACGGGATACATGCGGACGTGCATTGTCCTGTTGGAACAGCAAGTTCCCTTGCCGGTCTAGGAATGGTAGAACGATGGGTTCGATGACGGTTTGGATGTACCGTGCACTATTCAGTGTCCCCTCGACGATCACCAGTGGTGTACGGCCAGTGTAGGAGATCGCTCCCCACACCATGATGCCGGGTGTTGGCCCTGTGTGCCTCGGTCGTATGCAGTCCTGATTGTGGCGCTCACCTGCACGGCGCCAAACACGCATACGACCATCATTGGCACCAAGGCAGAAGCGACTCTCATCGCTGAAGACGACACGTCTCCATTCGTCCCTCCATTCACGCCTGTCGCGACACCACTGGAGGCGGGCTGCACGATGTTGGGGCATTAGCGGAAGACGGCCTAACGGTGTGCGGGACCGTAGCCCAGCTTCATGGAGACGGTTGCGAATGGTCCTCGCCGATACCCCAGGAGCAACAGTGTCCCTAATTTGCTGGGAAGTGGCGGTGCGGTCCCCTACGGCACTGCGTAGGATCCTACGGTCTTGGCGTGCATCCGTGCGTCGCTGCGGTCCGGTCCCAGGTCGACGGGCACGTGCACCTTCCGCCGACCACTGGCGACAACATCGATGTACTGTGGAGACCTCACGCCCCACGTGTTGAGCAATTCGGCGGTACGTCCACCCGGCCTCCCGCATGCCCACAAACGCCCTCGCTCAAAGTCCGTCAACTGCACATACGGTTCACGTCCACGCTGTCGCGGCATGCTACCAGTGTTAAAGACTGCGATGGAGCTCCGTATGCCACGGTAAACTGGCTGACACTGACGGCGGCGGTGCACAAATGCTGCGCAGCTAGCGCCATTCGACGGCCAACACCGCGGTTCCTGGTGTGTCCGCTGTGCCGTGCGTGTGATCATTGCTTGTACAGCCCTCTCGCAGTGTCCGGAGCAAGTATGGTGGGTCTGACACACCGGTGTCAATGTGTTCTTTTTTCCATTTCCAGGAGTGTATTTAGAAAAACGCTGTTGATATCCGTTTGACCTATGGCAGCGCCATCTAGCGGGCCAACCATAGCGCCATCTGGTTTCCCCCTTCAAGCTAGACAATTTTCGTTGTTTGTAGTTTTTTCGCTTGATGTTTATTTCGTGAGATATTTGGTCCGGTCACTATCAGTAGACCACCCTATATTCTGTTATAGTTTGAGGGTGCTGCTTTGCGTTTGATTTACGTTCATAGTTGATTGTAAAACACGCGCGTATACCTGGGTGTTAACAGCAGTGAGTTGTGGGCCGCTACCTTGGTGGCATCCTGCCCAACCCCCGAGGTCTAAGTTATGGCCGCGGGAGCGTTTTGCCGCGTCGTCTGTCATACCCAGAAAAAGCTGAGTAGTTGTCTTCTTCCTTGGAGCTATACTTGGGTTGAGCTACTGGTGCCAGTGTTGTAGGCTGCGCAGTTTGCCGGGATTACCTCATGAACTTTTGTAAATTAAGATTAAAATTTCATTCTTACTGTTATAAACTCAAATGCTGTGTGTTTATTGAATACTGTTTTCCTTTGCTTACATTGGTAAATTTCAGTAGTTTTCACTTTAGATGTCACTATAATTCTGAGGGTTTTCATGTTATTAATCCGGAATTTAGCTGATCAGTATGTTTTTCTTAAATAAACGTTTATTTGGTGAAAACGACGAATTATCTGATGGGCCTCTCTTCCACGTGTTGATGTTTGATGCTTGCCTACCCTGAACCTGTTGCCTGGGTTTCATACTGCTCCCTTTGAAATCACTGTAATCTATGTCGCGCGCAGTTTGATGTGCGTAACGTAGCAGTAACGTAGAGTAAATCGGAGAAAGACGAAGGTAATGAGAAGTAGTAGAAATGAGAACAGCGAGAAACTTAACATCAGGATTGATGGTCACGAAGTCAATGAAGTTAGGGAATTCTGCTACCTAGGCAGTAAAATAACCAATGACGGACGGAGCAAGGAGGATATCAAAAGCAGACTCGGTATGGCAAAAAAGGCATTTCTGGCCAAGAGAAGTCTACTAATATCAAATACCGGCCTTAATTTGAGGAAGAAATTTCTGAGGATGTACGTCTGGAGTACAGCATTGTATGGTAGTGAAACATGGACTGTGGGAAAACCGGAACAGAAGAGAATCGAAGCATTTAAGATGTGGTGCTATAGACGAATGTTGAAAATTAGGTGGACTGATAAGGTAAGGAATGGGGAGGTTCTACGCAGAATCGGGGAGGAAAGGAATATGTGGAAAACACTGATAAGGAGAAGGGACAGGATGATAGGACATCCGCTAAGACAAGAGGGAATGACTTCCATGGTACTAGAGGGAGCTGTAGAGGGCAAAAACTGTAGAGGAAGACAGAGATTGGAATACGTCAAGCAAATAATTGAGGACGTAGGTTGCAAGTGCTACTCTGAGATGAAGAGGTTAGCACAGGAAAGGAATTCGTGGCGGGCCGCATCAAACCAGTCAGTCGACTGATGACCAAAAACAAAAAAAAAAGTATCAGGTCACTATCACCCACATCCCGTAAATAGTATCGAGCATCCCTTAAATGCACGGACATCAGTTTTTGTAACAAATGCGTCTTGTCCTCGGTCGAACATCTGTAGTTTTTCTTATGCACTATACGATCATATAGCTCCAGACTTATTCGAAAACTGTTCATAATTGTTTTTTTATATATGGTGCGTATGATCTTCCATGTACGTAATTATGGTTAGTACCCGCTCCTTGGACAACAATTGTCCTTTATTACGTTTCACTGGAGAGGGATTATGGCTCCTTGTCCGACAAGGATGATGTGTGTGAGGTCTATGCTTGATGAATAAAAATGTTGAAACCCACCAGTCATGGAGAAATCGAATTCTCTTTGGAAACACTTAATTGTTGTGGCAAAATTTTTCCCCAGGCATCAGAAATATGTAAACCTCTAAGCCTCCCGAGGAAAAAAGACGCCAAAATCAAGTCGACCAGTGCTTGCCAACAGGCTTTTGATTGCTTAAAGCGTGGCCTTACCCATGCCCAGCGCTCAGCCAAGTTAGACCGCAGTAGACCACTGGTCCTCGCCACCGATGCCTTCTAACATGGCATCGATTCGGTTTTATCAAATCGAGTCCCTATGCTGTTCATTTCTGGAACACAACTTACGACCAGTTTAGAGACAGAAGTGATGACACTTTCTGCAGGACCTGACCAGCATTTTGCAGGAAAATGCTCAAGCACGTACAGTGCAAGCTGTTACTGATTTGTTTTTCTGATGGGGCTACTAAGTGCTATACCAGCTACTGCATTCCCCTGACTTAAGACCTCGTGAATTGAACTCGATTTCTAAACTGAAGGAAACACTTTACGGCATTCGCTTCAGAACTGCTACAAATTCGTCGGGCAAAAGACCGCGCCGCTCGAACTGTCAACATAACTGGCACTGCTAAGAGTAGCCGCGCGGGATTAGCCGAGCGGTCTCAGGCGCTGCAGTCATGGACTGTGCGGCTGATTCCGGCGGAGATTCGAGTCCTCCCTCGGGGATGGGTGTGTGTGTGTTTGTCCTTAGGACAATTTAGGTTGAGTAGTGTGTAAGCTTAGGGACTGATGACCTTAGCAGTTAAGTCCCATAAGATTTCACACACATTTGAATATTTTTGAACTTGAGCCATACAATCACACTAAAAGGAAGACTGCTTCCGAAACATTCCAGCGAACCGGTCTAGTATACTGCACAAGTATGTGGGGCCCATACCAAACAGGATTAACAGTAGATATTCGGCGAGTGTAGAATAGGAATGAACGAATGGTCACAAATGGTTCAAATGTCTCTGAGCACTATAGGACTTAACATCTGAGGTCATCAGTCCCTTAGAACTTAGAACTACTTAAACCTAACTAACCTAAGGACATCACACACATCCATGCCCACGGCAGGATTCGAACCTGCGACCGTAGCGGTCGCGCGGTTCTAGACTGTAGCGCCTAGAACCGCTCGGCCACTCCGGCCGGCGAATGGCCACAGCTGCTTTTTCTTTTACCTATGGGAAAGTATCACGAAGATGCTAAAAAACTGAACAAGCAAACGCTTGGAGAAAGATGCAAAATAATCAGAGAAACACAACTTTCAGCATTTCGAGGAAGACTTTTTAATGACGAATTTAGGACTGCACAAGGTGGACAAATAAAACTCGTGCGGAAAATATTTGTAAGATCGATGCGGAATTGATCTTAATGAACCGGAGAAATGCCAGTCGCAGCAAATGCTGGCGATCCTTATTTCGGTTGCTGTCAAATTTCTACATACATGCGCCTTCCGCATGCTTTATCACAAGTATTTCGCTGTGTCATTACCTTTGAGTGAGAGGAGCAGATGTTTTTTTGTGATCACATGAATACGACACAAAATAGTGCTCATGTTAATCCAACACGTGTTCGTTGTTTAGTGTTATCCAGGGTACAATTAATGGTAAACGTTTGCAGAACTACACTGAAGCGCCAAAGAAACGTATAGGCACGCGTATTGAAACACAGAAAAATGCAAATAGGGCCCGCATCTCGTGGTCGTGCGGTAGTGTTCTCGCTTCCCACGCTCGGGTTCCCGGGTTCGATTCCCGGCGGGGTCAGGGATTTTCTCTGCCTCGTGATGGCTGGGTGTTGTGTGCTGTCCTTAGGTTAGTTGGCTTTAAGTAGTTCTAAGTTCTAGGGGACTGATGACCATAGATGTTAAGTCCCATAGTGCTCAGAGCCATTTGAACCATTTTTTGCAAATAGGCTGAACACGGCGCTACGGTCGGCAGCACCTATATAGAACAACAAGTGCCTGGCGCAATTGTTGGGTCGGTTACTGCTGCTACAAAGGCAGATTATCAAGATTTAAGTGAGTTTGAACGTGGTGTTATAGTCGGTGTACGGGCGACGGGACACAGCATCTCCGAGGTAGCGATGAAGTGGGGATTTTCCCGTACGGCTATTTTACGAGTGTATCGTGAATATCATGAATCCAGCAAAACATCAAATCTCCGACATCGCTGTGGCAGGAAGAAGATCCTGCAAGAACGGGACCAACGACGACTGAAGAGAATATTACGACGTGACAGACGTGCTACCCTCCTGCAAATTGCTGGAGGATTTCAATACTGAGCCATCAACAAGCGTCAGCGCGCGAACCATTCAACGAAACGTCATTGATTGGGCTTTCGGAGTCAAAGGTCCGTTCGTGTACCCTTGATGACTGTACGACACAAAGCTTTATGGCTCGCCTGGGCCCACCAACATCGACATTCGACTGTTGATGATTGGAAACATATTGCCTAGACGGACCAGCCTCGTTTGAAAAATTATCGAGAGGATGGACGCGTACGGGCATGGAGACAACCTAATGAATCCATGGACCCTGCATGTCAGCAGGGGACTGTTCAAGCTGGTGGGGGACTTTAATGGTGTGAGGCGTGTATGGTTGGAGTGATATTGGACCCCTGATAAGTCTAGATACGACTTTAACTGGTGACACGTAAGTAAGCATCCTGTCTGATACCTGCATCCATTCATGTTCATTGTGCATCCAGACGGACTTGGGTAATTCCAGCAGGAGAAATAGACAGCCCACACGTCCAGAATTGCTACAGAGTTGCTCAAGGAACACCCTTCTGAATTTAAACACTTCCGCCGCCCACCAAACTCCCCAGACATGAACAGTCCTGAGTATATCTGGGATGCCTTGCAACGTTCTGTTCAAAAGAGATCTCCACCCCTCGTACTCTTACGGATTTATGGTCCGCCCCGCAGTAGTCGTGGTGTCAGTTCCCTCCAGCACTACTTCAGACATTAGTCGAGTCAATGCCACGTCGTGTTGCTGCATTTCTGCTTGCTCGCTGGGGCCTTACACGATATTAGGCGGTGTACTAGTTTCTTTGCTCTTCAGCGTATTTGTGCAGGACGTCAAGGCTGGAGGTGTTTTGGCAGAATCTCCAGCAAAGTCTTCAATACAAAGTCTAGTTGCAAAATGTGGCTAATAAACTATAAGTATCCAAAAAGGATATGAAAGGACGAATGGCTCTGAGCACTATGGGACTTAACATTTGAGGTCATCAGTCCCATAGAACTTAGAACTAATTAAACCTAACTAACCTAAGGACATCACACACATCCATACCCGAGGCAGGATTCGAACCTGCGACCGTAGAAGGAGCGCGGTTCCGGACTGAAGCGACTGGAACCGCTCGGCCACCGCGGCCGGCTGAAAGGACGAATGTTACTGAGAATATTTTGTGGGCCATTTTTATTTTCTCCCTCCCGTTCTGTAAGGGGCAATCAAAAAGTTTTCGTCTGAGGGCATTGCTAAAGCGTATAAGTAACGTAGTGCACTCCGATTCGAGTATATAAGCACCGACACATAAGCTAGGAATCAGTCTGGCATTCGCGTCTTTCCCACGTCAGTGCGGTAAATGCGGAAAGGTCAACTACGGTGACGTTATGACCAAATGCATCCAAATAGGAGCAGTGTAACGTGATTTTTTTCTTGGCTGCCGAAGGACAAACACTGGTTGACCTCCATCGGAGAATGAAGAATGTCTGTGAGGCAGCATGTCTGTGGCAAACAACCGTAATCGAATGGTGCGGCTTGTAGTACTGCTCCTTCATCACAACGCACATTCCCATATCGCCAACTCCAGTGGGAGACACTCAGACACTCTACGTATGGTCCTCTCTCCTTGCGTTCTCACGCCTTGGGTCCTTTAGAAAAGGGCTTGAATAGTCGACGATTCATGTCGGACGAGGGTGGGCAGCAGGCAGTTACGGACTTCTTCACGTTGCAGGACACAGTGTCTCACCAAACGGGTGTCTTCAATCAGGTATATCTGTGGGACGATTGTCTCGCTCACGGTGACTTTGCCCGATTGGCATGTCGATTCTGGACTGAGCTACCGTAGAACGGAAATTGTTTGATCGTCCCTTATTGAGTCTTCTATTTATCACTCCCATAGGGACCACAAGATCAGATTAACTACAGCACACACCAAGGCGTTTCAACTGTCAGTCTTCCAGCGATCTACATGTGAATGGAATGAGAAGATGCTTTAATAAAAGGTAAAACGGGGAGTACCCGCCGCCATGAGCTTCACTGTGATTTGCAGAGTGTTTATGTAGATGTGTTTGTAGATTTGATGAAACGGGTAGCTATTCGTTAATTTAATACTTTTTGTGCATAGAGTACTCAAGAAACACGTTCAATTCCTTTCAAGAAAATCATTAGATTTTTTTACTACGAGGGTTGGAACTTTAATAGTAGCAACTATTTATTTACATCTCGTACGAAATAGATACGTGTTTCAAAGTTTTACTGACCTTCAAAGTAGTCACCAGCATTTTGTATAACCCGTTGCCAGCGATGTGGAAGTCGTAGGATACTCTTAGCAGTGCCAGTTGCGTTGACAGTTCGAGCGGCGCTGTCTATTACCCGACGAATTTGTAGCAGTTCTGAAGCGAATGGCGTGAAGCGTTTCCTTCAGTTTAGAAATCGATTTGAACTCACGAGGGCTTAAGTCAGGTGGTATAGCACTTACCAGCACCATCAGTCAAACAAATCAGTAACAACTTGCACTTTACGTGCCTGAGCATTGTCCTGCAAAATGCTGGTCAGGTCCTGTAGAATGTGTCATCACTTCTGTCCCTAAGCTGGTGGTAGGTTGTGTTCCAAAAATGAACAGCATAGAGACAGAAGTGACGACACTTTCTGCAGGACCTGACCAGCATTTTGCAGGACAATGCTCAAGCACGTACAGTGCAAGCTGTTACTGGTTTGTTTGACCGAAGGGGCTGCTAAATGCTATACCACCTACTGCACTCCCCTGACTTAAGCCCTCATGAGTTCAACTCGATTTCTAAACTGAAGGAAACACTTCACACCATTCGCTTCAGAACTGCTACAAATTCGTCTGGCAATAAACCGCACCGCTCGAACTGTCAATACAACTGGCACTGCTAAGAGTATCCTACGACTTCCACGTAGCTGGGAACGGGTTATACACAATGATGGTGACTATTTAGAAGGTCAGTAAAACTTTGGAACACGTATCTACTTTGTACAAGCTGTAAATAAATAGTTGCCACTATTAAAGTTCCAACCCTCGTATTTACAATCAGATTTAAAGATATAAATGCATGTAAATTAACTGACTTAACACGGTGAATTACATTTTCTATGGTACAATGCACTTCTTATTAACCAGAAAATATGGATTCCCTGCAATCATTTGATAGTCCATAAATGCTTTCCGCGCCGGATCCTCTACAACACACCAAGAGTATGAACTAGATAGTTCAGAATGAACTATAATCCGCGGAACAGCAATCCCAAATCTAGTCCAGTTGAAATCCAGTACGGTGTAAGCACGGTACAATAATTTGAAGTGTCTTGCAGCGGCCCAGTGGTCAGATTTTTTATTTCCTTTTTGATGTCGGTAGCCAGACCCATGTACCGCCCGCTGCCGCCTCTTACAGGCTGCAGGAATAACTGATAACAGACGTCGCAGGGTGTCGACCTCATTATCATATGGCATACCACGAGGAGCACAAAAAAAAATAATGAACAGCTCTCTGGGAGCACCTCACGTCTGTCGCTCACGTTGAATTTAATCATTTCGCTTTCGTTCTGTGTCACACACTCTCCGTAGCTCGTGCTCCCAGTGTAGTCTTGTAATCGCACTGATCTTCATAATCATCAGCATCTTAACATCCTGTGTACAGTAACGGACGTCCCTAGATTTATCTGTCATTATAGGTTTTAGCTATAAGCAGCCTTATTGCTACTGCATATTTTCAAATGTCATCCAGCTGCCCACTATTATGTCGTCCTTTACGTATTTTCTCATCTCATGGAACTCAGCACACATCATTGGTCCACCAAGCATCCTTTACCCTGGGCACATGTAACGCTGCAACCACTTCATTTTCAATATGTTCCTAATTACATTCTCTTCTCTAGTTTGCCCCCTGATCCATTTGTTTTCGTTTCTATCTCTCCAACTAATTGCAAAGACATATCTGTAAATTGGTCAGAGTAATTCTCCATTTTTCAAACATTTTCACGTTGACAGTTCATGGCTTACAGCCATTAGTCAAAACTGGTAACACGGACTGATAGTAAACTTCCCATTTCTTCAAACATTTGAGAATCTTGATATATATATATGAGACGTACCTAACAACATGAACCAGTTCTTACTAAATGACACAAAACCAAAGCATTAAAGTGAAAACCCAAAAATGATGATGGGGTTGGTTGTTTGTTTGGGGGAAGAGACCAAACAGCGAGGTTATCGGTCTCATAGGATTAGGGAAGGATGGGGAAGAAAGTCGGCCGTGCCCTTTCATAGGAAACATCGCGGCATTTGCCTGGAGCGATTTAGGGAAATCACGGAAAACCTAAATCAGGATGGCCGGACGCGGGATTGAACCGTCGTCCTTCCAAATGCGAGTCCAGTGTGCCAACCACTGCGCTACCTCGCTCGGTCAAAAATGATGTGGGCCAGTGAATTACAGTTTTACAACAAGCATATACAATTTCCCTCAAGATCTACCCTCATTTAAAGCAATACAGATAGCATCCCTTAGAAATTTTATAAGGACATGTAATGACAATAATTTAAACAATACAGTATGCCATTACTTAAGATGTTGCGAAACGTTTTCAGAATTTATTAAATATCGTTAAGGCACGAAACAAACTAAAGAAGTAACCTGATGCCTACACTCCCTTAAAATAACAGTAAATGACACTCACAACCAGTATAAATAGCAACTATGAGGGATTGAAGGGCACTCTCACTCCTGATTCGGTTTTATGCCGCTTCATGTTCTTACGGAATATGATCTTTATTGCGATTTGACTTCATACATCTTGATGAAATGGTGGGCAGTAGTTAATGCTCGTGCTTGCATGCTCTAGGGAACGAATAACGTTAAGCTTTACCTGCATTCAAAGGAATAAGGTGCTGCAGTAAAAGAGCACGGAAACGGTGGGCCGAGGGAAGCTCGTTTTTTCTGCGTAACCTGGGTGGAAACATTTCTGGACGCCCGAGTTCCGTGGTCTTACTGTGCAGGCACGTTAGTTGGCGCCAATCGGGAGGCAGCCGCATCCAGGTAGACTGGCTAGCGCCGAGAAGTCGCCGCTGCAATGGCCAGCGCATTGTAGACCGGCAATAAAGCAGAGGATGGGCCCTTGTTAAGCAGGAAGCCAACAAAACAACTGTGAGCGTTCCGCCAATTTCTGTGGGACAGGTCACTGGTGCCCAGACATCCAGACTCTGTTACAAAACATATTTGTGAAAGCACGAGGCTTTTAGCGAGTTTATGGCCGTTCTTTGGAAGCTTTTAAATGGATGTAACAGGGGAGATAGCAAGCTTTTTATGGAGGGGTGTGGTTCCATCCTGGTCATGTTGTTAGCGTAAGACACGGCGTAAACGCGCGGGAAAGAGGCCATGACGCTGAATCTTTTTTTCCTTTTCTCCCAATTAATTTTAAAGTCTCTGACTGGTCAAATCAGTGTATGCAGAACAAGGGGCGCTCTCCGAGCTTCGAATGCCGCGCTCCAGCTCGTGAATGGCTTGTGCTACAGTGGGGAAAGTCTAAGATGTAAATGGGCTTTTGCTACCAAGCTGAGGAGGAAAGCGGACAGAAAGAGAAGATCACTCTTGTAATGGCGCTTCCCTAGTAAAGAACTGCAGGTCTCTACCTAAATGGTGAGACTTGTGTCTTACGGCCTGTGCCACTCACCTTCTGTACCGTCAGAGGTACTGCTTCTAGCATCACGCACACAACGAGTGATGCGTGGATGTATTTATTTGTCTTGAATCGGCCGTCTAAACATTTCACATATTCCATCACGGATAGTCACGGCACAGAGTCAAATTGGTTTGGCAGACCAGCAAACGAGTCCACATGGACACTAGAATCCACCGGGGTTTCAGAAGCTCATAGGAAAGTACCTGTGTTCTGAATTAGCCCAACGCGAGACTGTGTACTTGAATTTTTCTGGCGCGCACCATTAACAACAGACTGAGGCTGTCTATGACTTCAGTCGCCAAACGCATCGTGGTGTGCCACCCTGACCAGCAGGAGGGTGAGGTATTCGCTGCTACGGCGTAGGGCTCCAATACATGTTTCTCAGCACCCTGCTCATTCGAACCATATTTTACTTTTTGGAATGGTAGAATATAGATGGTTCAAATGGCTCTGAGCACTATGGGACTTAACAGCTATGATCAACAGTCCCCTAGAACTTAGAACTACTTAAACCTAACTAACCTAGGGACATCACACAACACCCAGTCATCACGAGGCAGAGAAAATCCCTGACCCCGCCGGGAATCGAACCCGGGAACTTGGGCGCGGGAAGCGAGAACGCTACCGCACGACCACGACCTGCGGACGTAGAATATAGATGCTTGATGGTGACGTAGTTCTTGTACGATAACCTGGATTCACATTTATGAAGTCAGATAAAGCGATTAGTGTTCAGGTTAGTGTCGTGTGTCGATCCCCAAATGGTTCAAACGGCTCTGAGCACTATGGGACTGAGGTCATCAGTCCTCTAGAACTCAGAACTACTTAAAACTAACTAACCTAAGGTCATCACACACATCCATGCCCGAGGCAGGATTCTAACCTGCGACGGTCGCGGTCGCGCGGTTCCAGACTGAAGCGTCTAGAACCGCTCTGTCGATCCGCAGCTGATCACTTTGTCCACCATAGACCCCATGTTAGTGAAATCATCATCATCATCATCATCATTTAAGACTGATTGTGCCTTTCAGCGTTCAGTCTGGAGCATAGCCCCCCTTATAAAATTCCTCCATGATCCCCTATTCAGTGCTAACATTGGTGCCTCTTCTGATGTTAAACCTGTTACTTCAAAATCATTCTTAACCGAATCCAGGTACCTTCTCCTTGGTCTGCCCCGACTCCTCCTACCCTCTACTGCTGTGTGTTAGTGAAAGCGTTTGTCAAATAAAAATGTCTGTGCGGCGTTTCTCTAGTCATTTTTGTTGTCTTGTGGTGTTAAGGATGAATAGATCTATTGTCGTTTAGATCGCAACTTCTCCCTGAGTTCTGATTAACAGAACGTTCCCATTTTATTATTAAAGTCTAGATTTGATACGTAAGTAGAAAGCGTTCAACTTTACGATCTCACCAATCAATTAAAAACGACCCCACATAAGGTGTGACAGAACCTCAGTTTTGATAAAAATGCCCAGCAAAATATGTAACTTTCAAATGACTCTTACAAGTAATTGACACTGCTGAATGTTCTTGAAAGTAATTCACAGTGACCGCCATGCAGCACGTAACACGAGACAACACGAGACTCTTAGCGTCGACTAGTGATAAATGGCCAGAGTCTGCAATGTGCACATTCACCTTGTGTGATTAAACGCCAGCGTCAGGAACGCAATGCAGCTTAGCTTGACACCGTACAACTTTCCAGGAAGCCAAACCTTGCATATAGACACAAGAAACAGAGTATACTGATGTCCCGACACCATATTGTGGATGGAAGATCCGTTAACGATTTCCAGCTCGCGTCAGGTTGGCACATGCAGCAAGAGCCGCCCATGCAGTCCAACTCGCTTCTGCCGTGTTGACTTGTTGGCCGCCATACAGGAAATGAGTGGACACGAGATGGCAGCAGCGGCGAAGCGTCCGCGGAGCACCTTCCGATAGATGTGGCCGATGAGGACACTTCCGTGGCGACGCGCGCAGGCGGGTGTTCAATTCTGCTCGCGTCCGTGACGGAGCCGAGCCCTCACAACATACTTAGTCTAATGTACTGCAGGGAATTTTTACTCTTCTGTTAATTTCCTTCGATATCCATACAGTAGTTGGATTCAGTTACCATAGATTCTGAGATTTATCAGCTGTTTCTATGATCTCGCAGTTAATATGTGCATTTTTCCTTTCGGTATGCTGGCAGCATATTACTTTGATGCGACTTAATTGATACACTTCCTTTAATTTTAAAGGCTTTTCCACTCTTCAGCAGTTGCCTGTATCCCATTCGCCAGGTTTCACGATCACGGCAGTCTTCCTCTTTCAGATCTCTCTTCTTCATCATTCCAATTGTTTCCGCTCTCCATGTTAATCTCGGCCGTCTATGCTTCCTTATTCCTGGTGGGTTTCGGCATTGCTCAGTTTGACGTACATGGCCATACCACTCAAGAGCTCTATTCTCAGTTCTCTGCACGGCTGGTTGTTCCACATCCATTATCTCTCTAATTTCCTCATTTCTTCTCCGCTCTATCCTGGATGTCCTGGCTGTCCTCCTTATTCCATCCATCTCTACTGTCTATACTCTGCTTCTCTGCTTTCTTTCTTTCTTTTTCTTGTGCCTGTTTTCCCGCAGATACGCAGGGTCGGCATGGTTAATCAGATGTGGCAATGTTAGTTGAAGGGGTGGCCTAATGCCCTTCCTGCCGCCACCCCGTACTCCCTGGGAAGGAATTAGTTTACCCCAACTGTCTGTGACGAGTGTAAACCATGGAAAAGTGCAAAAGTGTTCAGATGTCTGCGAGCCGTGTAACTGAGGCGGGACGTGGGGACTAGCCCGGCATTCACCTGGGGGGATGTGGAAAACCACCTAAAAACCACATCCAGGTTGGCCGGCACACCAGCCCTTGTCGTTAATCCGCCGGGCAGATTCGTTCTGGGGCCGGCGCGTCTACCTGACTCCAGGAAGTAACGCTTTAGCGCTCTCGGCTAACCTGGCGGGTTCTTCTGTTCCTCTGCATCCTACATTAATTCGACTTCTTTTTGCAGAATCCTTTCCTTTGTTTCTTTTTATATTGCCCGGCACCACAGAATTCCATTAAGCATTTCCATTGGTCCTCTTGCCTGCTGAATCGTGAGTTTCCTATCTGCTTCATAGCTTCCCGAGGAATGGACAATCGATCCTAAGTATTGAAAATGCTTTACAGCTTCAACAGTTCTTTGCAGCAGTACAACATCCCTTCCATCTCCTCCAACAACTAGATATTCGGTTTTGCTCACACTTATTCTAAGCCCACCTCGCTCAAATGCTTCCATTAACTTCATTATTATAAATTTGACATTCTCTCCACTTTGTGCTATCAGTACCTGATCATCCGTAAATAATAGTTCAAATGGCTCTGAGCACTATGGGACTTAACATCTGAGGTCATCAGTCCCCTAGAACTTAGAACTACTTAAACCTAACTAACCTAAGGACATCACACACATCCATGCCCGAGGCAGGATTCGAACCTGCGACCGTATCGGTCGCGCGGTTCCAGACTGAAGCGCCTATAACCGCTCGGCCACACCGGCCGGCCTCGGTAAATAATACTGAGTAGATTGATGCAAGCCGGTAATAATTCCCGTACCTCCTTTCCAAAATATATATTTTATGTATATTCTGAACAGAGTCGGTGACATAATGGAGTCCTGTCTGTGTCCTTTCGATGTTTGGAATGGCTCACTCAGCTTTCTCTCTGCTTTAACTGCTGCGTAGGATTCGTGATATATTTTCCGAGTTAGTGATGTTTGTTATGCTTCCACACCTATATACTTCATTGCTTCCCATAGTGCGGTGATGAGTACAGAATCATAAGCTTTTTCTAAATCCACAGATATTAGGTGTACTTCCTGACCCTTAGAATACGTCTTCAAACTTATTTGCCTAAGACTAAAAATATGATTTTCCAAATGTAAAATCTGCCTGTTTCAGATCTACTTTCTAAAATTTTCTAAGTTCTTCCAATGGTTAGTAGCTGAGCTAGAAGTAAGCAGTAAAAAGTTGTCACCGAAAAGCAAGTGTTTTGATAGCGCACCCATCAATGTACCATCAGTCACAAATGAAGGGATAAACGACTGGTTCTCACTAACTGCTCAGTCCTTTTTTTCAGTTAAATGAAACTGGTCTCTGCGGTTACGTTAGCTACAAGAACGTTTTATCACTCACTCTCCAGGTCCGAGTGGTTTCACACAGTGTCAGAGAAGCGACTGACTAAAGTCTCTGTGGTCTTACTTGTTCAGCCTTTTCGGTTGCACATGAACCATGTCTAATTTGCCAACATTTTTAGACGCGAATGACGTATCTTATTCCCAGGAGAGGCAAAAACTGTACATCTAAAAATTCAGCATTTTCAAAATTCGTGTATTTATTTACTTGAACACGAATTTTTCGTCCTGCTGGCATTAAATAACAATTACTCACTGGTTTTAAAAGTTTAATAACTGATGCTTCATTGCAAATTTATCCATACTAATATCATCGAGGCGAAAATAGATCTGTTACGTTTTCACGACTAAACAGCTGCACCAATTGTGATAAAATTTGGGGTGGAGATAGCTTGAATGCCGAGGAAGAACGTATACTCCTTTCACAGAAACAAGAGACGTATTGTAAACACGGCAAGGCGCGTGACGACAGCGCTAGCGTCGAGGTGTGTACAACGCAGGGACGTCAGAAATTAAAAAATGAAAGTCGTGTTTTTTATGATTTGGCACCTGAACGTGATAAAGTGATACGACAACTACCTTCCGACACCTGTTTTTACATTACATTAAAATTTATTGTCACTGAAAAAGAGAAATATTTAAGCTTTCAGGAGAAGTTGTTTTTTCGCGTTACTCTATATTTATCACGCCATACTCCTAAACTGTGTGTTGCACAGCAAAATAATTTTGTAATTGCCTTCAGTACTATATGTTGATGACGTCTGCAAATTTTCTGCCGAATAGAGCCAGTAATAGTAAAGTAATAAATTAAAATATCACGTCTGATGCAGAACTTTTACCAAATCATCATCAGAAATATAGTAAGCGACAGACTTTTCCCCTTTAAATTTTTTTGTGGGGGTGTAAGCGAAAAAAGTTTCAGAAATGTTTGAATTTAATTTTGTAGTTGGTTCGAATGCGATGGGTGCAACCGTTTGTCCTTTATGAGCGATGCATTGTGCGGTTCGCAGGCGCGGCGCTCAGTCAGTGTGGCCGTCTCAGTTGCAGGTGTGAGCTCGTTAGTGGGTGTTGTACAGCGGGGATTTCAGGACATCTTAAGTTCATCTGTAAAGACGCTTGAAAGACTAGTTGCTGATTATTAGAGTAAGTACACTCCTGGAAATGGAAAAAAGAACACATTGACACCGGTGTGTCAGACCCACCATACTTGCTCCGGACACTGCGAGAGGGCTGTACAAGCAATGATCACACGCACGGCAAAGCGGACACACCAGGAACCGCGGTGTTGGCCGTCGAATGGCGCTAGCTGCGCATTATTTGTGCACCGCCGCCGTCAGTGTCAGCCAGTTTGCCGTGGCATACGGAGCTCCATCGCAGTCTTTAACACTGGTAGCATGCCGCGACAGCGTGGACGTGACCCGTATGTGCAGTTGACGGACTTTGAGCGAGGGCGTATAGTGGGCATGCGGGAGGCCGGGTGGACGTACCGCCGAATTGCTCAACACGAGGGGCGTGAGGTCTCCACATTACATCGATGTTGTCGCCAGTGGTCGGCGGAAGGTGCACGTGCCCGTCGACCTGGGACCGGACCGCAGCGACGCACGGATGCACGCCAAGACCGTAGGATCCTACGCAGTGCCGTAGGGGACCGCACCGCCACTTCCCAGCAAATTAGGGACACTGTTGCTCCTGGGGTATCGGCGAGGACCATTCGCAACCGTCTCCATGAAGCTGGGCTACGGTCCCGCACACCGTTAGGCCGTCTTCCGCTCACGCCCCAACATCGTGCAGCCCGCCTCCAGTGGTGTCGCGACAGGCGTGTATGGAGGGACGAATGGAGACGTGTCGTCTTCAGCGATGAGAGTCGCTTCTGCCTTGGTGCCAATGATGGTCGTATGCGTGTTTGGCGCCGTGCAGGTGAGCGCCACAATCAGGACTGCATACGACCGAGGCACACAGGGCCAACACCCGGCATCATGGTGTGGGGAGCGATCTCCTACACTGGCCGTACACCACTGGTGATCGTCGAGGGGACACTGAATAGTGCACGGTACATCCAAACCGTCATCGAACCCATCGTTCTACCATTCCTAGACCGGCAAGGGAACCTGCTGTTCCAACAGGACAATGCACGTCCGCATGTATCCCGTGCCACCCAACGTGCTCTAGAAGGTGTAAGTCAACTACCCTGGCCAGCAAGATCTCCGGATCTGTCACCCATTGAGCATGTTTGGGACTGGATGAAGCGTCGTCTCACGCGGTCTGCACGTCCAGCACGAACGCTGGTCCAACTGAGGCGCCAGGTGGAAATGGCATGGCAAGCCGTTCCACAGGACTACATCCAGCATCTCTACGATCGTCTCCATGGGAGAATAGCAGCCTGCATTGCTGCGAAAGGTGGATATACACTGTACTAGTGCCGACATTGTGCATGCTCTGTTGCCTGTGTCTATGTGCCTGTGGTTCTGTCAGTGTGATCATGTGATGTATCTGACCCCAGGAATGTGTCAATAAAGTTTCCCCTTCCTGGGACAATGAATTCACGGTGTTCTTATTTCAATTTCCAGGAGTGTATATGTGTTTGTAGTCACGCTGAGTATTCACTGTTTATGTGCGCTTCCAATAGCATCGCATGGTTTCTTATTTTATATATTCACTTATTTCATTAGCATCACATCCTCATTATGTCATCCACGGATTCAGCGAGCGAGGTCGACGTGTCAGTTCTGAGTCCACCAAAGAAGCGAGCAAAGAAGAAATCATTAAGTTCTTCTGAGAAGCACATGGTGCTTAATGTGTATAAAACGGAACTCTTACATCCAGAGCAGTCGATGAGTGACATTGTTTCGAAAACAGCTGCAGCTATAGGTGTTGGACGTTCTTCAGTGTATCGCGTGATAAGTGAGTACAAGGTCACACACTCTTTGGAGTCTCCCAAGAAAGGAAAATAACGACAGAAGCTTTCTGAAAGTGTTGATGACTTCGATAGAAATACGATACGAAGGAAAGTACACGAATTTTTTTTTTCGTAACGAATTGCCACAATTCACAAAGTGAACGTGAATGAAGATGCAGATCTGGGCAATTTTCGGAGAACTACATTTTATAAGTTACTGAGAGAAATGAATTTAAAATATGTCCGGCGTGGGCGGGATAGCATGCTAATAGACAGGGATGGCATCATTTTATGGAGGCGGCGTTATCTTCTAACCACTAAACGGTTGAGAGATGAAGGCAGACCCATTTACTATTTGGACGAGACGTGAGTGAACGCAGGACATACCCGAAGTTACGTCTGGGTAGATGACACTATAAATTCCTCAAAACCGACGTTTCTGTCCGGATTATCCACCGGAAGCAAGGGGCCATCAGGCAAAGGGAAACGTCTGATTATCGCACACATTGGCAGCAAAGCAGGGTTCGTTCAAGGATGTTTGTGGACTTTCGAATCCAAGAAAAGTGGAGATTATCATGAGGAGATGTGCGCCGAAACCTTCGAGAAGTGGCTTCAAGATGTTCTTCCTCGGCTTCAGAAAAATGCAGTTATTGTTCTTGATAACGCGCCGTACCGTTCTCGGAGAAAAGGAAAAGTTCCCAATGCGAATTCCAATAAGCACGAGATATCAGATTGGCTGAAATCTAAAAACATCGATTTCGAAGACAGTATGTTGAAGAAAGAACTTTTAGATATAGTTAAAAATCACAAACAGCGCACAACGAATACGCAATAGATGAAATGGCGAAGAATGCAGGGAAAACTGTTCTCAGAATTCCTCCGTACCACTGTGAATTAAACGCCATCGAATTAGTGTGCGCCAGAATCAAAGGCTATGTTGCAGCGAAAAACAAAACATACAAAATGCCGGAAGTTAAAGTACTGCTAGAAGAAGCAGTAAGAACAGTGACTGCAGAGGAGTGGAACAAGTGCGTCCTCCATGTCGTAGAAAAAGTGGAAACTCAAATGTGGAAATTAGACTGCATTATAGAGGAGAGAGAGGATCGGTTTGTTATAAACCTCAATGAAAACAGTTCAAGTCCGACAGAGTGAACCTTGTTTTGTCCTTTATCTTTATTATTCCTGGTATTGTTATTAAAATTATCAATTAATTGTGTTTGAATGGAGCGTTTTGTTAGCAACCTGAATGAAAATAAATCTGCTTCGACAGAATGAACTCAGTTTAACATTAATTAAATTTATTTCGCACACTGCTGCCCAGGTTTCTCACGGTCCGCTGTGACAGCTCGGCAGCCAGCCGGACGCCGCCAGCTGCAAAGCGTGCGCCAAGGATTTTCCACACCCCTACGTATCACGTGGACACCGAATGCTTTCTCTGGAAACGAGCGTAGTCGCTCACGTGACACTGTTTATGTTTTGTCCCAGCTCTCGGTGAATAGTCTTTAGATCACTTAAGAAAGTGTGCGAGATCTGTTCAAAAATTTTCGGAAGATTTGTAATTTCGCTCCAATGGTGAGTTGGAGCGAAATACGGTTGGCACCACTATACGCGCCCGTGTTTGATGTCTAATTGCCAGAAGTTTCATTGTTGTATGACTGTTAGTTATTGTTCACTATTGTATTGAGTAGAACGCTGTGTCGCAGAGTTTTCGAATTTCGAAATGGTAGAGTTAGAGGAGCAATGCGTCTGCATTAAATTTTGCGTCAAACTCATGAAAACCTTTACAGAGACTCACCTAATTGTGGAGGAAGCCTACGGCGATGAGTTCTTAAGCCGTACTCGGTGTTACGAATGATTCACACAGTTTAAAATGGCCGGACGTATGGTAAAGATGACCATCGTATAGGACACCCTTCGACGTTTACCGACGACGTTCATGTCAGGAACGTCAACAAAATTGCGTGACCAGTCCAAGACTGTCTGAAAGTTGCAGAAGAATGTAACATTTCAGTTGGCATCTCATGAAATCTTGACGCTGCATCTTGGAATACATCTTCAGGTCAGGTCAAGTGTCAAAGCCATGATGGTAGTTTACTTTGAAGGGACGATGGTACTATCGGGACGTGTTGTGATTCCTGTGAGAAAATGTGAGAGCGGCCCGAAATGTGGCGAGACAATTCATGGCTCTTGCATCACGATGACGTATCCGCACATTCATCTCTATTGGTGCGTGACTGTTGCACAAAAAACGAAATCACTGTGCTGCCTCATGCTCCGTACCCTCCAAACCTGCTCCCTGCGGATTTTCGTTTATTTCCAAAGCTGAAAACCCCGTTGAAAGGACGAATATTTGCGGTGATAGATGAGATTAAAAAAAAAAAAATTCTCAGGTGGTGCCTCACGCGATCCAGAAAATGGCGTACCAAGACTGTTTTCGCAAGTGGAAACGGCTTTGGGAGTGCTGAATTAGTTGTGGAGGAGATTAGATTAGATTAAATTAGTACCTGTTCCATAGATCATGAATACAACACTTCGGAATGTTGTGGAACGTCCGCAGCTCGTGGTCGTGCGGTAGCGTTCTCGCTTCCCACGCCCGGGTTCCCGGGTTCGATTCCCGGCGGGGTCAGGGATTTTCTCTGCCTCGTGATGACTGGGTGTTGTGTGATGTCCTTAGGTTAGTTAGGTTTAAGTAGTTCTAAGTTCTAGGGGACTGATGACCATAGATGTTAAGTCCCATAGTGCCCAGAGCCATTTGTTGTGGAACGTGTCAGGTTAATAAAAGGTGCCTTTACTAGATATTACATTACACAAAATATTACATGACACTTAATATTTTTAATTGTTTTGGGTGGGGGTGAGGAAATTACCCACCTACTATATCCAAAAATTCATCTAATGAGTAGGAGCAGTTGCCATTCAAAAATTTTTAATTTCCTTTTAAATGTTGTATGGCTATCTGTCAGACTTTTGATGCTATTAGGTAAGTGACCAAAGACTTTCGTGGCAGCATAATTTACCCCATACGTAGCCAAAGTTAACATTTAGAAAAGACCATGTGCAATAAGTAAAAGGTAAGCTTATAAAAACTTTGTGGACAAAGTTCCGGAATTTACTGAAAAGACCTCGTATATTACAACATATTTATTGATTTGAAGAATATAACGCTAAATACACTCCTGGAAATGGAAAAAAGAACACATTGACACCGATGTGTCAGACCCACCATACTTGCTCCGGACACTGCGAGAGGGCTGTACAAGCAATGATCACACGCACGGCACAGCGGACACACCAGGAACCGCGGTGTTAGCCGTCGAATGGCGCTAGCTGCGCAGCATTTGTGCACCGCCGCCGTCAGTGTCAGCCAGTTTGCCGTGGCATACGGAGCTCCATCGCAGTCTTTAACACTGGTAGCATGCCGCGACAGCGTGCACGTGAACCGTATGTGCAGTTGACGGACTTTGAGCGAGGGCGTATAGTGGGCATGCGGGAGGCCGGGTGGACGTACCGCCGAATTGCTCAACACGTGGGGCGTGAGGTCTCCACAGTACATCGATGTTGTCGCCAGTGGTCGGCGGAAGGTGCACGTGCCCGTCGACCTGGGACCGGACCGCAGCGACGCACGGATGCACGCCAAGACCGTAGGATCCTACGCAGTGCCGTAGGGGACCGCACCGCCACTTCCCAGCAAATTAGGGACACTGTTGCTCCTGGGGTATCGGCGAGGACCATTCGCAACCGTCTCCATGAAGCTGGGCTACGGTCCCGCACACCGTTAGGCCATCTTCCGCTCACGCCCCAACATCGTGCAGCCCGCCTCCAGTGGTGTCGCGACAGGCGTGAATGGAGGGACGAATGGAGACATGTCGTCTTCAGCGATGAGAGTCGCTTCTGCCTTGGTGCCAATGATGGTCGTATGCGTGTTTGGCGCCGTGCAGGTGAGCGCCACAATCAGGACTGCATACGACCGAGGCACACAGGGCCAACACCCGGCATCATGGTGTGGGGAGCGATCTCCTACACTGGCCGTACACCACTGGTGATCGTCGAGGGGACACTGAATAGTGCACGGTACATCCAAACCGTCATCGAACCCATCGTTCTACCATTCCTAGACCGGCAAGGGAACTTGCTGTTCCAACAGGACAATGCACGTCCGCATGTATCCCGTGCCACCCAACGTGCTCTAGAAGGTGTAAGTCAACTACCCTGGCCAGCAAGATCTCCGGATCTGTCCCCCATTGAGCATGTTTGGGACTGGATGAAGCGTCGTCTCACGCGGTCTGCACGTCCAGCACGAACGCTGGTCCAACTGAGGCGCCAGGTGGAAATGGCATGGCAAGCCGTTCCACAGGACTACATCCAGCATCTCTACGATCGTCTCCATGGGAGAATAGCAGCCTGCATTGCTGCGAAAGGTGGATATACACTGTACTAGTGCCGACATTGTGCATGCTCTGTTGCCTGTGTCTATGTGCCTGTGGTTCTGTCAGTGTGATCATGTGATGTATCTGACCCCAGGAATGTGTCAATAAAGTTTCCCCTTCCTGGGACAATGAATTCACGGTGTTCTTATTTCAATTTCCAGGAGTGTATGAAACAATAATTACTTTTACAAAAAGCTATTTACTCTTTGACTTCTGAAATTTATCATATTAATAGTGAAAATGCTTTAACTGTTTGTTATATTCCACATAATACGATTCAACGTAATAAATGCAACGCTTATACAGTTCTTTACGTGTTTAATCCACACTTCTGTACTAATGCCAGTAAATCACTCTGTTACGTTTTCACGACTCTACCGCTAAACCAATTCGGATGGTACTTGGTATGGAGATACCCTGAGGAAGACCATAGACTACTTTAGGAAGTTGTACCTTTTTGAGTATTATTAACGTTTTTAAATATGATATACGCGAGTCGCGTGCAGATGACGCTGGCGCGATGGTCCACCAATATAAGTGTTCATACAATATTCCGTGACAGTGCAAATCCAACGTTATTGCGCTCGTTGTTTATGGTACTGAGTTGTTACACCATCTGTCATTTCTGGAAAGTTTTGGTGGAGACATAGCAATAAAATCGGACGGTAACGCCGAGAACTATATTTAAAACTATTACAACAAGCGTGCACACCCATGTCTGATTTAGCGCATAGCTCTAAGAGAGCTCAAGCTGCGAAAGTTACACGAATCCAACAAACCGCAGAGCAATCTCATATCCTCCGAAAATTGGATGCAGAACGTCACGCGGCCTTAAGAGCTACAGACACGCTAGAACAGTCACAAGCCCGTCGCATTTTAGACGCGTGTCTCTTACAGCTTCCGAGATGCTTCAAGACTGTCGAAGACAGCGTCATGTAAAGGCTGTACTAAAAACAGAGAGGCTTTCGGAGAGGCATGCTCTATGAACTGACTATGATCGAGCGAGGTGGCGCAGTGGTTAGCACACTGGACTCGCATTCGGAAGGACGACGGTTCAATCCCGCGTCCGGCCGTTCTGATTTAGGTATTCCGTGATTTCCCTAAAGCGCTCCGGGCAAATGCCGGAATGGTTTCTTTGAAAGGGCACGGCCGACTTCCTTCCCCATCCTACCCGAATCCGGCGAGACCGATGACTTCGCAATTTGATTTGGTCTCCTCCCCCCAAATCAACCCCAACCCCCAAATGACTATGTAAATCATAAATTAGTCATCGAAAGGGGATGGATCAAAAATGTAGGCACTATAATGCATTGAAATGGAAGGAAGAAACGGTCGGTACGTGTTGCTCTGGTTGCACAACCAGTACTAGGTGAGCCAGAACAACCCTAGAAGATCTGCTTCTGCACGGATGTAATGAATCGAGGCATTTTCTAAAATATAATTAGAAAATATAATGCATTCTTTCAGAGTCGACATATAACAAAATAATAAAAAACACATTCGTTATATACCTATATGTCGGCATTCCATACACTTTTATACATTCGTCACTAAATCTCTATATACGCAGACGTTTTGTAAAATTACTATATTACTTACTCACCATCGCTCATTATAATAAAGCTACTGATAAGCGAGCGAAGCAGCGACTAACAGCTAGTATTTAAATAAATGAAAAATTATTTTTTTTATTTAAATTTGTTGAAGCTCTGTTTCTCTTCTCCCATTAGTTTGCAACAAGGGCCGATCTTTGCTGAGGAGACTCGAGCGGGAAGTATACGTAATACAATATTTTTTCTATTGTTTGGTAACTTACGTAGTTGATTTGTAAGCGTATACTGCCACTTGTCGGAAGTCTTTTTCGCGAAAAATATTCGTTTTAATTCGTTGTCTTCATATTACTTTAGTTAATACAGATTCAGAACATGAATCGTCCTTGCGGATACTGTATACCGTATATCACATTGGATTTGTCTCGGCAAGTCTTTATGCAGTCACATGGGGTCTCGCTTTACTATGCCACTGAATGTCTCGGCATTTTGATCCAGACATAAAGTTCACTGATAAGTAAATGCGCTATTCATAAACATGCACGAAAAACTGAACTAATAGATACTTATTGACAAGAAATAGAAACTTATTTTTTTAAACAATGTTTGAAGAAGCGGACATTTCTGTACTAAATTTATAAGATTTATTCGCAGCTGCAGAATCTTTCTGGCAGTAGCTGCATTATGTATGCCGATATTAGCTATTGGTGACACAGAAATTTGTGCCTGACCGGAACTCGAACCCGGACTTCCTGCTTCCCACGAGCGCTCCCTTTAACCTCTTCAGCTGTTCGAGCACGCTTCTGGCACCGACAAAAACTACCACATGTCATACTGTCTACGATCACATCACTCGCAACTTAAAGTCAGATTCGCGCCATGAGATTTGTCTCTTTGAAACCCTGTGACAAGAATGCACGTAAAGTTGCGAGTGGTGGGGTCGTTGATACTGCGTCGCCAATGGCACCCTAAGACCGGAGCAATTCGGCTTAATGCATCACCACTCAACAACTCCTCCGCGTAAGCGAACACACGGCTACAACACAAACAAAGTAACAGGGACAGGATGTCCTGGACATCGAAAAAGCTTTCGACCGTCTCTGGCACAACGACCTTATACGCAAACTAAACAATGCTGGTTTCTCCGCCGGACTCATACGTCTCATAGACTTATATCTCATGAACAGATGTTTTAACATCGATTTGCAGAGCAAACAACGACACAACACGGTATTCAAACTGGAGTTTCCCAGGGAAGCATCTTGTTCAACCTCTACGTTAATGAATTTCCAGCAACACAAAACACGACTGAGCCGTGTGCAGCTCGCATTGGTGGTTTTGGTAGGTCGGCATCGTGTAATAGGGATAGTGGCGTCTCGTTTTCTTCTTGTGTTTACTGGGCCCACTACGTTTGCTAGTGTTGTCTGTCCGCGATTGGAAGCAGCAGCGTTTATCGTGCTACCATCTTTGCAAGGATGTCAAGCGTTTTCCGGGTCGGGTGTGTCGGTGGTTGGGTTGGGACGGAACTGGAGGGAGGTCCGGTGGCGCTAGGTCATGCCGGGGCCACTGGCGGCAGACAGGCATTGCCGGATCGAGGGGCTGTAGTTGCGAGGGCGACAACCTCGTTGTCCACCGGACCCAGGACGTTTCAGCCGGGCGAACATTAGCCCAGTATTGAAACCTCCACTGTTTCGAGATGAAGCCCTTTGTTCACGCGTTGCTGCTCGCAGGGTCACTGAGACGAAGAGGAACGAGTGGAGTGTTTGGAGTTGGCGAAATTAATTGGCCGTCCTCCACTTCTTATTATTAATCATTGAATTCCTTGTGTCTATTCATGAAGTTAAACCAGCGCTATTTTTCTGCCTAGTGGCCGCTAACGCCCCAGTTACCTGCCCTGGAGGTTAGCGTATTTTCGCGGCAGTGTACTTTTCCTCGCCTGGCCCCTGCTGTTCGATAACGCGTGTTGTTCGACAGCCTCCTTGATTGTGATTCTGATATTTTGTTCTTTTGGACTACCTTGGTCGTAGTGGTTCCTTCTGCTTCTGGATGTTCTAAACACGGGATTCCGAAGACGCAGTGCTGTCCGTCATTTCCGCCTTGCCTGGGTTATTCCATCGTTGTGTTGGTTACCAGATGTTAGGTACATTTTGCAAGAGTTTTGGTCTGCATTTAAAATGTCACTAGTTTGAGTTTTCATGCAGTAAAGTGAATACAGCTCTTGGTAGCCTGTCTCATCGGTTACGAAGTTGAGCGACTTTTCCCAGGCTGATCTTGGGAGCTCTGTCTGTCTAAAGTATTCTTGATTTATTATTACTTCTTTTGTAACTGGTGAAAACGATAACTGCTGTTTGTAGTATGGAATATGGTTTGTAATCTACATGAATGTGAACTGTGAATTTACTGTCAAAATCTTTTCTTGAAGAATTTACGTTATTTACTAACGATTCATTAAGAACATTAACACATTTAATCACACTGTGTGAGCGTGGAAGTAGTTGCCAGTGCGTAACTGACGAAAACAAATTAAATTTCAACAAATAGAAATTTTATTCCTAAAAACCCTTTCTTTTTTTTAAAAAAAAAAAAACAGATTTAAATACTATAATCAGAAAGCACCCTCTAAATATCAAGTTACAATTTATTCAGAGTCAGAAATAACAATTTCTCTTCTTTTTTTTTTTTTTTGACAGCATGAGCTTTCGGGCTGAGAAGCTTGCCGCTCCCTTTTAACATGGCTGTAGTCACGACCGCTCACAACAACCACTGAAAGACTACACTGGTGCAAATCTGCAACACACCAGATTACTTTAAACTAAAAATTTTAACAACTCACACAAACACATGAACTATGCACCCCGTAGGAGGGATGAAAATGGTGCAAAACACTCACATTCAAAAAAAAAAAAAAATTACTTGCCATCGCAAGTGCAACTTGTTTTTGAAAGAAAACTCTTACAGTGGACGGGTGGCAAATTTATATACTAAAATGACCATTTAAATAAAAACCCATGAAATGCAGTCTTACATAAAATGTAACAACATGCTCTACATTACACATATACCACCTCTCAAGATGATAGGCAAGATAAAAACATATTTCAGGAATTTGGCCTTTACACCTTAAGCAATAAATTCGTTAACACCGAATCCGACAAACATGACAGAGGCAGCTATTAACGTATGGCAGATTGACAGGGGGATTACTGAACAACCCGAACCGCAGATTTCTCTAATCCGCCTCAACTCCACAAGGGAAAAACGGACCACCCAATTCATAAATAACCACCTTCCCGCGGGTGGGCAAACGGAGAAGAATGGTGGGACGACCCCAAAACAAAGCGGCTGGTGACCTCACCAAGAAAACAAGTAGAGTTTAACAAGTGAATGAAACAACATATCTACACTTAACTTCTAATAAACCGTGATTTCTGGCGAAGACCTGGTGCAGCACCCCCAACGCTCTCCCGAACCGTCCGCTGCCAGCCGCTTCAACGGACGCAGGAAGGCGCGCCGATCTCCCGTCTCACGGCGCCGCAGCTCGCCCCGGCCAGCCCGATGTCGTGGTTTGACTCCTGTTGCTCTCGTGTCGACCGCGAAGCCACTACCCCGTTCTATACGGCGCGGCCCACTGGACCCACGTGGGGACCTCACATGCGCCGACGCTCAAGGCGGACAAGTCATCTTGCTCTCAGTGCGCGACCGACCAACCGACCAATCCAACCGCCAATGCAACTCGAGCAGACTGGTGGCCTAACGCGCAGACTCAGATGCAGGAACTCAGCCCCGACCGGGCGACCACTAGCTGAGTTCTGTTACCAGCGGAGTGGCAAGACTCTCATTTTCTGGCTTTAAAGTTTGATCCAAACGACAGACATACTAGCACTCCGACGACAGACAGACACTAACTGTCGCACAAATGCGAACGAGAGACAGACCAGCAACTGGTGACGCGAGACTGACCCAGCCTCACTCCTACTGACCAACTGCCACTGATAGCGCCCATTAAATGCACGTGAGCAGGCAACCTTTCCCCTTTCCCACCAGAGGGAGACACCAAAGCTGCGGTTGCCACAGCGGCGCCACCGCCAGAAACGGAGGGCGACTGCTTCACACAACGCGCTGCGGCGCGCTCTTCAAAACAGCAATTTTTACCACGGCTCAGAATGAACTGTTATAAAATGCAAGGCAACACGTCTCTAAATGAGCAATAAATCAAATCAAATCAAAATCTTCCATTAGTCACAATGTCAACGATCCTTTAATATAGGTGAAGCCCCTCCGCGCCCACACCGGCGTGATGGCCAACACAAAAGGTCTGCTGCCATCTCTGCATAAGGGTCAGCTTTCACTAAAGTGGGGTCTCGCAGTTTGTGGGGACTGCGATGTTAGCGTATGTCTGGTTAAGATTAACCATTAATACGCGTTCATCTGGAGATAGATTAGCTCGAAAGTTGAACGAAGGGTAGCGGTTTGGAGGGCAGAGGAAAAAATGTGCAAAGGCAAGAACCAAGGGAAAAAACCTCTGGTTTGTAAGAGCAGTAGAGGTTTTCTTGGTGTCTGCGACAGAGCATGTAAGGGTAGGCCTTGTTAGGAGTGGGTATCACGCAGGTCGATACCTTTGACGTTGTGCGGTGCTGATACCCGGCAGCTGCTGCTGGGTGCCGGTGTTCGATTCTCGGTCGGTCAGCGTCAGCATACCTGTAACAGTTAGGTTCATCATCGTTTTATGTCCGATAGGTCATATAACGGATTCACAGTGTAGGGTAGTGTTGGCGGTTTGTTGGTGCGTTGGTGTGCGAGCTTGTCGGTTTCCATGCTGTAGCCTGTTGGTCGGCTTTAATAGCAGCTGGCATATCCAGTCACTTTTGCTGATTTGCAGTGGCTTGCCGATGTTGTCGCTTGTGGGTGTATATTAGCTTCCATATGTGGTTATGCTCTAACTAGTAGAGTCTTTGGCCACATATGCTTCCACCTATGGTTGTGATCGTAGTTTCCCAGAGTAAGGATGAAAGGATTGTTCGAGTGTCTCGAGTTTCTGTAGAGTCGTGTGCGTGTTTTTTTTTAATATGTCCTTCAGGGTTTCAAGGCGGTATTTATTGTGAAGATGCACGGTGCGTATGTAGCGTGGAGCGTTGTAATGGTGTGTAGCACTTTTCTGTATGATCTGCAGGCGGCGCAGGCGTGTAGGAGCTGCTTAGTCCCAGATAGGAGCTGCGTTCGTCATCAGTGGCCTAATCAGTGTCATGTACTTGGACCTCAACACCCTTCTATTCAGTGTGCTTTCCCTGTTGAGCATTGGGTAGAGTTGTTTGAGCCTCGCGTGCGCTCTGTGTGGTGCCCCATGTAAGTTTCCGGTCCAGCCAGACACCGAGATACCTTACTTTCTCTCGGAAACGTATTGGGCGTGCATGTAGTTTTTCCTGTCGACAGTGTTGATGTTTGCTCAGCAGTTTCGGTCTGAATGTGAACATAAATTCTTCACACTTGTTGTCGTTTACTTTAATACGCCATCGTTCCAACGAAGGCTCGCAGTTCTGGGTGCCGTCTGTATTCTTGCGCAAGGATGGCTGTGTCATCCGCATAGATGGCTAAGGTCTTTGGTATGGACGGGGCCTTACTCAGTTACCTTTGGTTGCTTTTTTTTTTTTTTTTTTTTTTTTTTTGAATCATGTACACTTAATTTGAAACCAATTGCAAATGAGGTTGACAATAAGGAACAATTATCAAATTTGACCATTAAGACACAATGTCTAATAAAAAGATTCTTGAACAAGTTGCACTCACGGCTGAAGGCCTTATTGACCAGAAATTCAAATTATTTGGCTGCTGAAGGCCTGGATAGGAAATTCTTAAGAACAGTTAAACTTCTCCAAGAGATACTAAAATATTTTTTTAAAAAAAACACAATCTTCAAAATTTCACTATTAAGAGACAATATCCAATTAAAAATTCTCTAGACAAATTGCATTCACGGCTGAAGGCCTTATTGAATAGAAATTCAATTATTTTCCGGCTGAAGGCCCCAATAGGAATAACTCAAAAACATTTTAACGGATGAAGGCCTGGATAATAATCCTTAAGGACAGTTAAACTTCTCCAAGAGACACTGAAATATTTTTTTTTAAAAAAAACACAATCATCACAATGTAATCAAACCAAGAGATTTAAAACCCATGAGATTTCAACCGAGCTCTCTCCGGCCATTGTCAAGTGCATGACTGCCGTGTCGCCATGACCACGTTGTTATACAGCCTCGCTGATGGCTGTGGTTATTTGTTCCTCGTCAAGTGTGGCAATGTTTTCACCCCACACCCGTCGCGCACACTTCAAACCTCGCGATGGCTAGGTCCCAGGCTACACTGAGCGGCAGACCGCCTTTCTAGTTGAATGGTTTTTCAGATTTTTCTTTCTACTGGTTCTTTTATGACGCTATCTGAAAACCCTTCATCATCATGACAAATGTTTCGTAGAACAGAATTCGGTGTCGATTTTCTAAAGTGTGTTCTGCCACGACTGATTTTTCAGGATAGCGTAGGCATGGTCACCTCTCGTGTTCTGTCTGGCGTTGATCCACAGTGTTCACTGTTTGGCAGACATAGTAGCAGCCACACTTGACATGGTACTTTTCCCACTCCAGGTGTTCTAAGCCCTAGATCATCCTCAACATGCCTCATCAGCCATCGTATTTTCGCTGGGGGCCTGACCACTGATGGGATTTTGTCTCTTCAGGAGCTGTCTAATCTTTTCGACAGTGGGCTACAGTCAGGCAAAGGACCCAAGTATCTTGTTCTCTTCTTGCATTGTGTTTTCCCTATGTGTCTCGTCACAAGTAGTCTGCGATGCCTAGCGGTGAGTGCAGCCGTTTTCCGGAAGACTTTTAAGAGGTCGCTTTGTTCCATTGGTCACCTCCGTCACATAAGCAAAGTCTTCCCGGAAAACAGATACAGTCATCACCAGGCATCACAGGGTACTTCTGGCGAGACACACAGAAAAAACACCACCGAGAAAGAGAACAAGAAATGTGAGGTTTTCTCCCGTTTGTTGCACCGTGTCGGGAAAGATTCTCATCGATGTTCAGGCCTCCGGCAAAAATACAATAGCTCATGAGGCATGTCAAGGATGAACTAGGGCTGAGAACTTCTGGCGTGTACAGAATAGCATGTCAGTGTGGCTGCTACTGTGTCAGCGATCAGTACGCGCTGTGGAACACGAGAGGTGCTTACGCCCACGCTGTCCTGAAAAATCAGCCGTGGCAGGACATGCTATAGAAAATAGACACCAAATTGTAGTCGACGAATCATCTGTCATTATGAGGACAGAGGGATTTTGGGATAGCGTCATAAAAGATGCGGTAGAAAAAAATCTAAAAACAGCACCAACGAGAACGGCGATTTGCAGCTCAGTACAGCCTGCGACCCGGACATCGAGAGGCTGAAGTGAGCGCGACGGACGCGGGGCGAAAACATCGGCACTTTTAGCGAGGAAGAGAGCTCCAGTGACGTCACAGCCAGCAGTGCGGCCATATAACGGCGAGACCACGGCGACACGACAGTCATTCACTACTTGACAATGGCAGAGGAGAGCTCAGTCGAAAGCTCGTGGGTTTTAACCACCTGAGGCGACTGGAGGCCTGAGAAGATTTTATCTATGAATTAATTGAAAAGTCTGTTTGATAAAATCATTTAATCTGCTGTAGCTGAATACAGTGCACGCAGCCACTCACTCTGGAAAATGCATCTAACTTTTTTCCACAAAAAGAAAAAGACAATATAAATCACAAGTTTCAGGTACCGGTATGTATAGCAAGATACATTTCTGCCCAAAACCTTTACGTGACATGTCAGATGTTTGGTAATATAATTGTAGTTCTTTCCTTGTTATTTCATGTTATTTCCAAATGAGGATAAAGTACGTCATCATATTCTTTCAGATGTCCATAACATTTTTCGAATGAGGAATTTCGGAAGAAACATTGAACTAGTGGCGTTTTTTATGGGATACTTTGTAAAACAGACTGAAAAACACTGTCTTCCGTATTTCCTGGAAGTCTACTGGCACAGAATGTCTCTATAGTTCCGCTTCAGCTCTATACTGTATCCCAAAATTCTAAGTAGCTCTTGAATTCAGTATCTCATATTATTTCTAATTGAACTCAATGTTTGCAAAACATTCCACGTAAATGTCAAGGTGACTCCTTCACTACTCTTGTCGAAATGCAACATTGTCAACGCATGACTGAAAGGAAAGACAAGTTATATTTGACATTTTCTGTCCGGAATTAGGAAAGATCGTACAAATTGTCTTCAAACAACTTACTACTGGTACACAATTTGCTTAGGATGTAACTATGTTTCAGGTCTCATTCTCAAATATCACGGACACTTGTTGCGAAGCCATTAAGAATTAAAAGCTTCATAAAATATGATCGTTGTCGCATTTGAGCATGAGAGACAAAATCTCGAAACTAGTAATGTCTCAAATAAATGGTATATTGATGAATGTTTGGAGGTAATCTAAATCACATTTTAAAATTTCATCACTCACTTAATCTGCTTCCACCATCATGATAAATGACACCGTA
This sequence comes from Schistocerca nitens, assembly GCF_023898315.1. Lineage (NCBI taxonomy): Eukaryota > Metazoa > Arthropoda > Insecta > Orthoptera > Acrididae > Schistocerca > Schistocerca nitens. The sequence goes on along the minus strand of NC_064620.1, from coordinate 507,160,575 downwards.
GAATGCTTTTAAAAGGCGACCTACAAAATAAAAGCCGAGCCGTCATATGGTTAAAGCTTCTTGAATATATCTGCGCCGTGGCGGCTGGCTCTAGGGTGTTCGACTTTCATCGCTGATATCGATATTCGGCTGTCCTGCTATCTTTGACAGCTCCCCGGCGGGTTTTCCGAGCGAAATTGTGACGAGTGAGTCACCGGTCGGCGTTCAACGAACCAACTTGTGTTGAAAACAAACCCGCGTCCCTAACCGTGGTGCATGAGCCTCGCCGTGCTCGCCGGCCTTGACTTTTGGCGCGCGCCGGATGTACGGTGCCGCTCACTGGGCGTCTTGACGTGCAAAACGGTGGTGGGTTCGTCGTCTCACGCTGAACAGCTTCCCAGCTCGTAATTAGCAAGCTCCAAGTTACGTGTGACTTTTATTCTGTGTTTAACTAAGCAGATTGTTGAAACTTATTAATGCGTGGGTAGCTGCTGGAGCTGATTCTGAACTTGGTTCTACAGTGGCTACTTTAAGGAGGCTGATGTTCCTCATTCCGTTTTGATCAGCCGTGGAGTGTATGTTTTAAGTGGTTTTCATGCAAATTTTAACTTGTTTTAGGACGAATTGTCCGATTTGGGACTGGATGCGATTGTGTACGTGCCCGACAGCCGTAGAGTTAATGGTGTAATCATTTGTCACGGCAGCATTTGGTATGTTTATTTAATGTTGAAAGTGCCTTAAGGCAACTGGAAGTGATCTCTAAATTTCCTGCTAATTTACTGGAAGACGGTTATGTTGGAAAATTGCTATTTAAGCATTTGAACTGTGATTTGACGACAGACATACTAGAACTCCGACAACAGACAGACACTAACTGTCGCACATATGCGAACGAGAGACAGACCAGCAACTGGTGACGCGAGACTGACCCAGCCTCACTCCTACTGACCAACTGCCACTGATAGCGCCCCTTAAATGCACGTGAACAGGCAACCATTCACCTTTCCCACCAGTGGGAGACAACAAAGCTGCGGTTGCCACAGCGGCGCCACCGCCAGAAACGGAGGGCGACTGCTTCACACAACGCGCTGCGGCGCGCTCTTCAAAACAGCAATTTTTACCACGGCTCAGAATGAACTGTTATAAAATGCAAGGCAACACGTCTCTAAATGAGCAATAAATCAAATCAAATCAAAATCTTCCATTAGTCACAATGTCAACGACCCTTTAATATAGGTGAAGCCCCTCCGCGCCCACACCGGCGTGATGGCCAACACAAAAGGTCTGCTGCCATCTCTGCATAAGGGTTAGCTTTCACTAAAGTGGGGTCTCACAGGATGTGGGTACTGCGATGTTAGCGTGTCTGGTTAAGATTAACCATTAATACGCGTTCATCTGGAGATAGATTAGGTCGAAAGTTGAACGAAGGGTAGCGGTTTGGAGGGCAGAGGAAAAAATGTGCAAAGGCAAGAACCAAGGGAAAAAACCTCTGGTTTGTAAGAGCAGTAGAGGTTTTCTTGGTGTCTGCGACAGAGCATGTAAGGGTAGGCCTTGTTAGGAGTGGGTATCATGCAGGTCGATACCTTTGACGTTGTGCGGTGCTGATACCCGCCAGCTGCTGCTGGGTGCCGGTGTTCGATTCTCGGTCGGTCAGCGTCAGCATACCTGTAACAGTTAGGTTCATCATCCCTTTATGTCCGATAGGTCGTATAACGGATTCACAGTGTAGGGTAGTGTTGGCGGTTTGTTGGTGCGTTGGTGTGCGAGCTTGTCGGTTTCCATCCTGTAGCCTGTTGGTCGGCTTTAATAGCAGCTGGCATATCCAGTCACTTTTGCTGATTTGCAGTGGCTTGCCGATGTTGTCGCTTGTGGGTGTATATTAGCTTCCATATGTGGTTATGCTCTAACTAGTAGAGTCTTTGGCCACATATGCTTCCACCTATGGTTGCGATCGTAGTTTCCCAGAGTAAGGATGAAAGGATTGTTCGAGTGTCTCGAGTTTCTGTAGAGTCGTGTGCGTGTTTTTTTTTAATATGTCCTTCAGGGTTTCAAGGCGGTATTTATTGTGAAGATGCACGGTGCGTATGTAGCGTGGAGCGTTGTAATGGTGTGTAGCACTTTTCTGTATGATCTGCAGGCGGCGCAGGCGTGTAGGAGCTGCTTAGTCCCAGATAGGAGCTGCGTTCGTCATCAGTGGCCTAATCAGTGTCATGTACTTGGACCTCAACACCCTTCTATTCAGTGTGCTTTCCCTGTTGAGCATTGGGTAGAGTTGTTTGAGCCTCGCGTGCGCTCTGTTGGCAACGTATTCAGTGTGGTGCCCCATGTAAGTTTCCGGTCCAGCCAGACACCGAGATATCTTACTTTCTCTCGGAAACGTATTGGGCGTGCATGTAGTTTTTCCTGTCGACAGTGTTGATGTTTGCTCAGCAGTTTCGGTCTGAATGTGAACATAAATTCTTCACACTTGTTGTCGTTTACTTTAATACGCTATCGTTCCAACGAAAGATCGCAGTTCTGGGTGCCGTCTGTATTCTTGCGCAAGGATGGCTGTGTCATCCACATAGATGGCTAAGGTCGTTGAAACATGGGACTTAGGGAAAGCAGGATTTGGTATGGACGGGGCCTTACTCAGTTACCGTTGGTTGCTTTTTTTTTTTTTTTTTTAATCACGTACACTTAATTTGAAACCAATTGCAAATGTTGTTGTTGTGGTCTTCAGTCCTGAGACTGGTTTGATGCAGCTCTCCATGCTACTCTATCCTGTGCAAGCATCTTCATCTCCCAGTACCTACTGCAACCTACATCCTTCTGAATCTGCTTAGTGTATTGATCTCTTGGTCTCCCTCTACGATTTTTACCCTCCGCGCTGCCCTCCAATGCTAAATTTGTGATCCCTTGATGCCTCAAAACATGTCCTACCAACCGATCCCTTCTTCTAGTCAAGTTGTGCCACAAACTTCTCTTCTCCCCAATCCTATTCAATACCTCCTCATTAGTTACGTGATCCACCCACCTTATCTTCAGCATTCTTCTGTAGCACCACATTTCGAAAGCTTCTATTCGATTCTTGTCCAAACTAGTTATCGTCCATGTTTCACTTCCATACATGGCTACACTCCATACAAATACTTTCAGAAACGACTTCCTGACACTTAAATCTATACTCGATGTTAACAAATTTCTCTTCTTGAGAAACGCTTTCCTTGCCATTGCCAGTCTACATTTTATATCCTCTCTACTTCGACCATCATCCGTTATTTTACTCCCTAAATAGCAAAACTCCTTTACTACTTTAAGTGTCTCATTTCCTAATCTAATTCCCTCAGCATCACCCGACTTAATTTGACTACATTCCATTATCCTCGTTTTGCTTTTGTTGATGTTCATCTTATATCCTCCTTTCAAGACACTGTCCATTCCGTTCAACTGCTCTTCCAAGTCCTTTGCTGTCTCTGACAGAATTACAATGTCATCGGCGAACCTCAAAGTTTTTACTTCTTCTCCATGAATTTTAATACCTACTCCGAATTTTTCTTTTGTTTCCTTTACTGCTTGCTCAATATACAGATTGAATAACATCGGGAAGAGGCTACAACCCTGTCTCACTCCCTTCCCAACCACTGCTTCCCTTTCATGCCCCTCGACTCTTATAACTGCCATCTGGTTTCTGTACAAATTGTAAATAGCCTTTCGCTCCCTGTATTTTACCCCTGCCACCTTCAGAATTTGAAAGAGAGTATTCCAGTCAACATTGTCAAAAGCTTTCTCTAAGTTACAAATGCTAGAAACGTAGGTTTGCCTTTTCTTACTCTTTCTTCCAAGATAAGTCGTAAGGTCAGTATTGCCTCGCGTGTTCCAACATTTCTACGGAATCCAAACTGATCATCCCTGAGGTCGGCTTCTACCAGTTTTTCCATTCGTCTGTAAAGAATTCGCGTTAGTATTTTGCAGCTGTGACTTATTAAACTGATAGTTCGGTCATTTTCACATCTGTCAACACCTGCTTTCTTTGGGATTGGAATTATTATATTCTTCTTGAAGTCTGAGGGTATTTCGCCTGTCTCATACATCTTGCTCACCAGATGGTAGAGTTTTGTCAGGACTGGCTCTCCCGAGGCCATCAGTAGTTCTAATGGAATGTTGTCTACTCCCGGGGCCTTGTTTCGACTCAGGTCTTTCAGTGCTCTGTCAAACTCTTCACGCAGTATCTTATCTCCCATTTCAACTTCATCTACATCCTCTTCCATTTCCATAATATTTTCCTCAAGTACATCTCCCTTGTATAAACCCTCTATATACTCCTTCCACCTTTCTGCCTTCCCTTCTTTGCTTAGAACTGGGTTGCCATCTGAGCTCTTGATATTCATACAAGTGGTTCTCTTCTCTCCAAAGGTCTCTTTAATTTTCCTGTAGGCAGTATCTATCTTACCCCTAGTGAGACAAGCCTCTACATCCTTACATTTGTCCTCTAGCCATCCCTGCTTAGCCATTTTGCACTTCCTGTCGATTTCATTTTTGAGACGTTTGTATTCCTTTTTGCCTGCTTCATTTACTGCATTTTTATATTTTCTCCTTTCATCAATTAAATTCAATATTTCTTCTGTTACCCAAGGATTTCTATTAGCCCTCGTCTTTTTACCTACTTGATCGTCTGCTGCCTTCACCACTTCATCCCTCAGAGCTACCCATTCTTCTTCTACTGTATTTCTTTCCCCCATTCCTGTCAATTGTTCCCTTATGCTCTCCCTGAAACTCTCTACAACCTCTGGTTCTTTCAGTTTATCCAGATCCCATCTCCTTAAATTCCCACCTTTTTGCAGTTTCTTCAGTTTCAATCTGCAGTTCATAACCAATAGATTGTGGTCAGAATCCACATCTGCCCCTGGAAATGTCTTACAATTTAAAACCTGGTTCCTAAATCTCTGTCTTACCATTATATAATCTATCTGAAACCTGTCAGTATCTCCAGGCTTCTTCCATGTATACAGCCTCCTTTCATGATTCTTGAACCAAGTGTTACCTATGATTAAGTTATGCTCTGTGCAAAATTCTACAAGGCGGCTTCCTCTTTCATTCCTTCCCCCCAATCCATATTCACCTACTATGTTTCCTTCTCTCCCTTTTCCTACTGACGAATTCCAGTCACCCATGACTATTAAATTTTCGTCTCCCTTCACTACCTGAATAATTTCTTTTATCTCGTTATACATTTCATCTATTTCTTCATCATCTGCAGAGCTAGTTGGCATATAAACTTGTACTACTGTAGTAGGCATGGGCTTTGTGTCTATCTTGGCCACAATAATGCGTTCACTATGCTGTTTGTAGTAGCTAACCCGCACTCCTATTCCTTTATTCATTATTAAACCTACTCCTGCATTACCCCTATTTGATTTTGTATTTATAACTCTGTAATCACCTGACCAAAAGTCTTGTTCCTCCTGCCACCGAACTACACTAATTCCCACTATATCTAACTTTAACCTATCCATTTCCCTTTTTAAATTTTCTAATCTACCTGCCCGATTAAGTGATCTGACATTCCACGCTCCGATCCGTAGAACGCCAGTTTTCTTTCTCCTGATAACGACGTCCTCCTGAGTAGTCCCCGCCCGGAGATCCGAATGGGGGACTATTTTACCTCCGGAATATTTTACCCAAGAGGACGCCATCATCATTTAATCATACAGTAGAGCTGCATGTCCTTGGGAAAAATTACGGCTGTAGTTTCCCCTTGCTTTCAGCCGTTCGCAGTACCAGCACAGCAAGGCCGTTTTGGTTAATGTTACAAGGCCAGATCAGTCAATCATCCAGACTGTTGCCCCTGCAACTACTGAAAAGGCTGCTGCCCCTCTTCAGGAACCACATGTTTGTCTGGCCTCTCAACAGATGCCCCTCCGTTGTGGTTGCACCTACGGTATGGCCATCTGTATCGCTGAGGCACGCAAGCCTCCCCACGAACGGCAAGGTCCATGGTTCATGGGGGGGAAATTGCAAATGAGGTTGACAATAAGGAACAATTATCGAATTTGACCATTAAGACACAATGTCTAATAAAAAGATTCTTGAACAAGTTGCACTCACGGCTGAAGGCCTTATTGACCAGAAATTCAAATTATTTGGCTGCTGAAGGCCTGGATAGGAAATTCTTAAGAACAGTTAAACTTCTCCAAGAGATACTAAAATATTTTTTTTAAAAAACACAATCTTCAAAATTTCACTATTAAGAGACAATATCCAATTAAAAATTCTCTAGACAAATTGCATTCACGGCTGAAGGCCTTATTGAATAGAAATTCAATTATTTTCCGGCTGAAGGCCCCAATAGGAATAACTCAAAAACATTTTAACGGATGAAGGCCTGGATAATAATCCTTAAGGACAGTTAAACTTCTCCAAGAGACACTGAAATATTTTTTTTTAAAAAAAACACAATCATCACAATGTAATCAAACCAAGAGATTTAAAACCCATGAGATTTCAACCGAGCTCTCCCCGGCCATTGTCAAGTGCATGACTGCCGTGTCGCCATGACCACGTTGTTATACAGCCTCGCTGATGGCTGTGGTGTTTTGTTCCTCGTCAAGTGTGGCAATGTTTTCACCCCACACCCGTCGCGCACACTTCAAACCTCGCGATGGCTAGGTCCCAGGCTACACTGAGCGGCAGACCGCCTTTCTAGTTGAATGGTTTTTCAGATTTTTCTTTCTACTGGTTCTTTTATGACGCTATCTGAAAACCCTTCATCATCATGACAAATGTTTCGTAGAACAGAATTCGGTGTCGATTTTCTAAAGTGTGTTCTGCCACGACTGATTTTTCAGGATAGCGTAGGCATGGTCACCTCTCGTGTTCTGTCTGGCGTTGATCCACAGTGTTCACTGTTTGGCGGACATAGTAGCAGCCACACTTGACATGGTACTTTTCCCACTCCAGGTGTTCTAAGCCCTAGATCATCCTCAACATGCCTCATCAGCCATCGTATTTTCGCTGGGGGCCTGACCACTGATGGGATGTTGTCTCTTCAGGAGCTGTCTAATCATTTCGACAGTGGGCTACAGTCAGGCAAAGGACCCAAGTATCTTGTTCTCTTCTTGCATTGTGTTTTCCCTATGTGTCTCGTCACAAGTAGTCTACGATGCCTAGCGGTGAGTGCAGCCGTTTTCCGGAAGACTTTTAAGAGGTCGCTTTGTTCCATTGGTCACCACCGTCACATAAGCAAAGTCTTCCCGGAAAACAGATACAGTCATCACCAGGCATCACAGGGTACTTCTGGCGAGACACACAGAAAAACACCACCGAGAAAGAGAACAAGAAACTTGCGGTTTTCTCCCGTTTGTTGCACCGTGTCGGGAAAGATTCTCATCGATGTTCAGGCCTCCAGCAAAAATACAATAGCTGATGAGGCATGTCAAGGATGATCTAGGGCTGAGAACTTCTGGCGTGTACAGAATAGCATGTTAGTGTGGCTGCTACTATGTCAGCCATCAGTACGCGCTGTGGAACACGAGAGGGGCTTACGCCTACACTGTCCTGAAAAATCAGCCGTGGCAGGACATGCTATAGAAAATAGACACCAAATTGTAGTCGACGAATCATTTGTCATTATGAGGACAGAGGGATTTTGGGATAGCGTCATAAAAGAAGCGGTAGAAAAAAATCTAAAAACAGCACCAACGAGACCGGCGATTTGCAGCTCAGTACAGCCTGCGACCCGGACATCGAGAGGCTGAAGTGAGCGCGACGGACGCGGGGCGAAAACATCGGCACTTTTAGCGAGGAAGAGAGCTCCAGTGACGTCACAGCCAGCAGTGAGGCCATATAACGGCGAGACCACGGCGACACGACAGTCATTCACTACTTGACAATGGCAGAGGAGAGCTCAGTCGAAAGCTCGTGGTTTTTAACCACCTGAGGCGACTGGAGGCCTGAGAAGATTTTATCTATGAATTAATTGAAAAATCTGTTTGATAAAATCATTTAATCTGCTGTATCTGAATACAGTGCACGCAGCCACTCACTCTGGAAAATACATCTAACTTTTTTCCACAAAAAGAAAAAGACAATATAAATTACAAGTTTCAGGTACCGGTATGTATAGCAAGATATATTTCTGCCCAAAACCTTTACGTGACATGTCAGATGTTTGGTAATATAATTGTAGTTCTTTCCTTGTTATTTCATGTTATTTCCAAATGAGGATAAAGTACGTCATCATATTCTTTCAGATGTCCATAACATTTTTCGAATGAGGTATTTCCTGGTAGTCTGCTAGCACAGAATGTCTCTATAGTTCCGCTTCAGCTCTATACTGTATCCCAAAATTCTAAGTAGCTCTTGAATTCAGTATCTCATATTATTTCTAATTGAACTCAATGTTTGCAAAACATTCCACGTAAATGTCAAGGTGACTCCTTCACTATTCTTGTCGAAATGCAACATTGTCAACGCATGACTGAAAGGAAAGACAAGTTATATTTGACATTTTCTGTCTGGAATTAGGAAAGATCGTACAAATTGTCTTCAAACAACTTACTACTGGTACACAATTTGCTTAGGATGTAACTATGTTTCAGGTCTCATTCTCAAATATCACGGACACTTGTTGCGAAGCCATTAAGAATTAAAAGCTTCATAAAATATGATCGTTGTCGCATTTGAGCATGAGATACAAAATCTCGAAACTAGTAATGTCTGAAATAAATGGTATATTGATGAATGTTTGGAGGTAATCTAAATCACATTTTAAAATTTCATCACTCACTTAATCTGCTTCCACCATCATGATAAATGACACCGTAGAATGCTTTTAAAAGGCGACCTACAGAATAAAAGCCGAGCCGTCATATGGTTAAAGCTTCTTGAATATATCTGCGCCGTGGCGGCTGGCTCTAGGGTGTTCGACTTTCATCGCTGATATCGATATTCGGCTGTCCTGCTATCTTTGACAGCTCCCCGGCGGGTTTTCCGAGCGAATTTGTGACGAGTGAGTCACCGGTCGGCGTTCAACGAACCAACTTGTGTTGAAAACAAACCCGCGTCCCTAACCGTGGTGCATGAGCCTCGCCGTGTTCGCCGGCCTTGACTTTTGGCGCGCGCCGGATGTACGGTGCCGCTCAATGGGCGTCTTGACGTGCACAACTGTGGTGGGTTCGTCGTCTCACGCTGAACGGCTTCCCAGCTCGTAATTAGCAAGCTCCAAGTTACGTGTGACTTTTATTCCGTGTTTAACTAAGCAGATTGTTGAAACTTATTAATGCGTGGGTAGCTGCCGGAGCTGATTCTGAACTTGGTTCCACAGTGGCTACTTTGAGGAGGCTGATGTTCCTCATTCCGTTTTGATCAGCCGTGGAGTGTATGTTTTAAGTGGTTTTCATGCAAATTTTAACTTGTTTTAGGACGTATTGTCCGATTTGGGACTGGCTGCAATTGTGTACGTGCCCGACAGCCGTAGAGTTAATGGTGTAATCATTTGTCACGGCAGCATTTGGTATGTTTATTTAATGTTGTAAGTGCCTTAAAGCAACTGGAAGTGGTCTCTAAATTTCCTGCTAATTTACTGGAAGACGGGTTATGTTGGAGTGTTGCTATTTAAGCATTTGAACTGTGATTTGACCTTGCTTTCATTGCAATCCATTTGTGCTGCAGGACATTTGTTAAGACTGCTCGTTCCCTGGCGTCGGTGCGGTTATGGATTGTCAGGACCGCTCATTGTGGGGCCGGTCGGATTATATATAAATATATACCACCTGCTGTGTGACCCTGTGCACAAGCCGTGGGGAGTGAACGCTCGTATTGGCTGCCGGCAGTAGCGTTACTGCTTCCAAACACTGCTATGGGCCTTAACGCTGTTCTCTAAAGTTAAGTGCAATTTGGGAATCATTCTGAGTCATTATGTCTATTAATTAAGTTAGGTCACCTTGTTAATATTGGCATTTCTGTAAGTCATTTTATTGGTTGAGTTATTACTAGCCCTTCTTATTTAACACTTACGTTAATCATTTGTGTAGCTTTAATGAACGTGCAATTTGTTATTATTCCTGCGTGCAAGTTTTGCGACCTTGGTTGGCCCACTTCGTATTTTTAGTATAAGCATGTTTCACAGTGGACCTTTAAGTGGGAAGTTGAGTCTTATTAAGCTTTAAGATCCCTTTGTTCTTTATGAAGTTGTGGTATTATGTGGCTGTGTAACTTTGGCTGGAACTGTATAATGTTATCAGTCTCTTGAGACATGGTTAAACAAGAACGATTGTTTGTGATTGATTATTCACCGTGCCTACTATCAATGATTTTGGTTGGGGACGCAAAATAATATGATTCTTATTCGTGTTTATGTAATTCAGTCAAAGTGAAGATTTGTATATTTCATCAGTAAGAGGGCAAATGTCCGAATTGAAGTTTACAATAAAGTCTGTTTTGAGTTAAATTAAAATTGTAAACAATCACAATATTGTCCATCACCAGTGATCCCGGGCTTCCTATTTCCTTTAAATAACTGTGGTGAGATTGTAAATTTGATTTTCTAAAGAATTGGGTAATACCACGGGTCAATATCTGTTAATTAAATTCTGTAAAAATCATAACACCAAGAAGGATACAGTCCTCTAACTAAACTTAATATCACAGGTTGGATACATTTAGGATTCTCTGACATTAAGCGTCGCGACAGTGGAAGAAATAAAATTAAATATGTTCCTGGGTAGCCTCTGTGTACATAATTTTTAGACGATTCACCTAAGTACCAATAGTGGTCGCTGAAAGATCGTGAAGACCAACTAGCCAGCCAAGCAAATCTCACGCATGTGGAGTGGACAAACAGAGATGGAATTAGGTCAGAGCAGCTGCGACACGTGTCGTTCATCGAAGACGACTCGTATAGACCTTGCCACATGTATCCTGCTGATATATGTCGCGAACAATTCAGAACGAGATGCAGTAGCTCGAGCTGTAAACCCTGGCTGACGTAGGTAGCTGTTCCAATCCGGATGACCCTTAGTATGTAGTTACCGTCATCGTGAGTTACATGCAATGGCGCCCCACACAAGTCACTTGCCATTTGTCCTCTACACCGGGTGTAAGGTTGTGGACAGCACAGTAGTGACTAGCACATACGCTACCATAAAGCATGACGGTTTCAAATGGAACTTGTTCGAAAACAACATGCTTTGGCTTCCTGACAGATAGAAACTGTGTTGACGTGCTATTTCAGAGCGACGCATTTGTAGTTTCTGGGTAATGGAAGTCAACAGAATAGCATACGTGCCTCCAGTTTGGCCCGCAGCATCGATCTGTCGAAACAGACATAATGTTACCTGGTAGCACATTACGAAGGCTTCCAGTGCGGTGCAAACAGAAATACTGCTTCCAGTTCAAAGCAGGCTCAAATTATGATACAGCAATCAGGTAAAGAAACATCTATGGAATTCACGACCTTCGTTAGTAAAGGATAATTACAGTAGGAATAGACCCTACATTATAAATGAACACTCCGGTAAGCCAACATAAATTTTAAACGACGCTTAATATTCCCGTTGCTCGAGATTAGAAATGAGAAAGCTGTCTGTGGAATACACAAGTACTTGGCAGTGTTTCTGCGCCTGCTCGTTATCTGAGATTCCCAGTGCGAACCACACTGAGAAATAAATGGCGTACAAAGAACTTAGTTTAGTTTTTTGCATGCTCTGTGGGCTATATTCAAGACAACTTGTAGTAATGTGGGACGTGTCAGCAAGTGTACCTTTTGTGAACTTTAAATTAAATGTACTTGATTTATGCAACACATACTCATACCTCATCTCTAATCAGGAACTCAGTTTTGGAGTAGAAAGAGTCATAAAGCAAATTCCAATTTCTACTAGGACTTTTAATTCAGAAATGAGGTAATCAGATACTGCATACTGTGTTCCGTTTTGTGCAGGAGTAAACTAAGTTGTTGGTTCCTAGTGTTATAATAACAAATGAAATTATTATTTTGTAATTGTGCCTGATTCTTCACAAAAAGCTTCTACAGGAGAGTAAATGTGTTGTGATTCTATTTGTAGTATGCCGAACGTTTAAACAGTTGTCTATATGAAGTTCAAGGATAGACTCTGGAAATTATCGTTAGGCCACGTTTCTGCACAACGAATAATTTGTGTCTATGTGTGAAATTGTCTCAGACAGCTATTTCATATGGCACCAGTGAATGGAAGTACGCAAAGGAATCCAATTAATGCATGCCTCTGACAAGGTATCTTTCCAGGTAGTATGCCACTGCTAGAACCCGCTTCAAGAAACGTTGTAGGACAAGTATAATTAACTATCAACCCAATTCACTTTTAACTTCCTTCTCAGAAGTTTCAGAAAAGTAATGTAATTAAGAACGATTTCGTCACAAAAATTAGAAAGCAGACGTAAAGCAAATGTTCCAGAGCTCAAGCATTTGAAAGATGTCATTTCCAACTTTTGATCAATATACCCAGGAATAACAGATTATCAGTTTTACGTATTTCTTTTCCCACGTGCTGTGTTGTTGTTGTTCATGAACATATATTTAGTCTTGTACAGAACGGAATGTACTAATTGTTTCTATGTTAAATGATAAACCATTTACTAAGTCTCGATCAATAATACACTCCTGGAAATTGAAATAAGAACACCGTGAATTCATTGTCCCAGGAAGGGGAAACTTTATTGACACAGTCCTGGGGTCAGATACATCACATGATCACACTGACAGAACCACAGGCACATAGACACAGGCAACAGAGCATGCACAATGTCGGCACTAGTACAGTGTATATCCACCTTTCGCAGCAATGCAGGCTGCTATTCTCCCATGGAGACGATCGTAGAGATGCTGGATGTAGTCCTGTGGAACGGCTTGCCATGCCATTTCCACCTGGCGCCTCAGTTGGACCAGCGTTCGTGCTGGACGTGCAGACCGCGTGAGACGACGCTTCATCCAGTCCCAAACATGCTCAATGGGGGACAGATCCGGAGATCTTGCTGGCCAGGGTAGTTGACTTACACCTTCTAGAGCACGTTGGGTGGCACGGGATACATGCGGACGTGCATTGTCCTGTTGGAACAGCAAGTTCCCTTGCCGGTCTAGGAATGGTAGAACGATGGGTTCGATGACGGTTTGGATGTACCGTGCACTATTCAGTGTCCCCTCGACGATCACCAGTGGTGTACGGCCAGTGTAGGAGATCGCTCCCCACACCATGATGCCGGGTGTTGGCCCTGTGTGCCTCGGTCGTATGCAGTCCTGATTGTGGCGCTCACCTGCACGGCGCCAAACACGCATACGACCATCATTGGCACCAAGGCAGAAGCGACTCTCATCGCTGAAGACGACACGTCTCCATTCGTCCCTCCATTCACGCCTGTCGCGACACCACTGGAGGCGGGCTGCACGATGTTGGGGCGTGAGCGGAAGACGGCCTAACGGTGTGCGGGACCGTAGCCCAGCTTCATGGAGACGGTTGCGAATGGTCCTCGCCGATACCCCAGGAGCAACAGTGTCCCTAATTTGCTGGGAAGTGGCGGTGCGGTCCCCTACGGCACTGCGTAGGATCCTACGGTCTTGGCGTGCATCCGTGCGTCGCTGCGGTCCGGTCCCAGGTCGACGGGCACGTGCACCTTCCGCCGACCACTGGCGACAACATCGATGTACTGTGGAGACCTCACGCCCCACGTGTTGAGCAATTCGGCGGTACGTCCACCCGGCCTCCCGCATGCCCACTATACGCCCTCGCTCAAAGTCCGTCAACTGCACATACGGTTCACGTCCACGCTGTCGCGGCATGCTACCAGTGTTAAAGACTGCGATGGAGCTCCGTATGCCACGGCAAACTGGCTGACACTGACGGCGGCGGTGCACAAATGCTGCGCAGCTAGCGCCATTCGACGGCCAACACCGCGGTTCCAGGTGTGTCCGCTGTGCCGTGCGTGTGATCATTGCTTGTACAGCCCTCTCGCAGTGTCCGGAGCAAGTATGGTGGGTCTGACACACCGGTGTCAATGTGTTCTTTTTTCCATTTCCAGGAGTGTACTTTGGAGTATTTCAAGCACTGCTCTTTCTGTTGTTACATATCTGTTGGGCCTGATTATTGCGTTTGCAGTGACACTGAAGAGCAATATTTCTGTTCTATATGTGTAAGGTGGAAGGTCATTTATGCATAGCAAGGACAGGAGCTGTCCCAAAACTCCAGTAATAATTTGTCGGCACTCACGAGGGCTGCATGAGTTATTTCGCATAACCATTTGCTTTCTGCTAATTAAAATAAAGTGAACCACTTACTAACAATACACTAAAAGTCATAAATATCAGGATTCTCTAATACAATTTTGTAATTTGCGCAATGAAATGTCGTAGACAGCTCAAAAAAGTCTGATGGGGTGAAGTCTGGTCATTCACGTACTGTAATACACGATCTGGCAACTGGTAGGTGGCAAGTTCAGTGTAGAGACCTTACTGGAATCCAAATTATGGCTGATTCAGAATCTTATATCTGCAGATACGCGTAACCATCCTTAATTACGTTATCTTTCTCGAAACTCTTGAGAGGGAAGTTAATAGTGAAACGGTTTGATAGTTAATTGCATTTGCAAAGGTGCATCATAAAGTCGCTTAGGAAGCTCGTGACCATTCTAGTAAATATGTGTAAATCTGTACTTAAGCTGGCTAGGTCGCATAAAAAGTCATACAGCAGGGGAAGATTGACTTAACTGATCACAATGGAATTATTTCCATCGTCCTAAATCTACAATAAAAATATAATAAACGAATGCTATTCAAAAATACAGTACAATAACTTTTCAAATGGGTGTTAACTAAACAACATTTAACAAAAGTGCAAACAAAGTCCCTTCCTACCTAAACAAGTGCAAACGTAGCACAAGGGTAAGAGCGTTACGATCACTTCGTTACATGGGATGACAGAATGCTAATCGATTTCTCATAACATCGGGATAAGAAGACAAAATTGCCACTAGGTGGCAGCAGGGTAAGCATCGTGGCACCGTGTCATATGTACCATGATAATGAATAAAATAAAATGACAAAATTGAAAGTGGTACATCAGTGCGCATGAGACTAACACAATATGATGAGCTATTTTAATAACACAATAAAGGAAACATTGGAAAAAGGACTTTTATATATAGATCATACGATCTGTATATGTGCCACTACGCTTTCGGAGACATAGCTAGATCGTTGACCACTAATCATAAGAATGGTATAGTTTACTGTCAACTGATATCAAACCAACATCAACAATATGATGTGGTAATACTGTAAGATAATGCGGAACAAAACCATTAATACAAAACTGACATTTGGCGCATGGATGCGAGAATAGCAGGTCATTAAAATAACAAATGTTAATAGTGTGGGTTTAAAATGTTGTATTACAGATTTAAAATAGAAAAGCAAGAAATAAATAGGCAATAAAGTAGTATGTGGCTGATGGAGGGGGGAAGGACGGATAGGGGAAGGTAGAATAGGAGGGAATGAGATCGATGCAGATGAGGAAATGTGTAGCTTGTGGGTGATTCCTTCGGCTGATTTCATGCAATTTGTTACATCCACCCTTTGGAATGCCCGATGATCCCAGTCCGTCAGTACAGGAGATCTGCCTGGTCTCGGTTTAGTTGTAGTTGTTCCTTCCGATTCCACTTCACAATGACGTCACCACCAGTTAGGGCACCTTTAGATGGGTTGAAATGTTCCCAATGGATTTGTTACTCAGGTCTACCCTAATGCCTAGACCACGTTAGGAGTCACTGAGCTCTTCTCATCAACCCATTCTGCTGTTACTGCTTCTCTGCTCACAATGCAGTACTCCAAGTCTCCATTTACACTGGAGTGACCGCCTCTCGTGACATGTGCTGGTCAATTACGCATTATGTAGGGACGTCCTGATACTTTTGGTCGGATACTGTATTGCTAGTTTGGCTTATGGCCGTGGGATATAAACATTTGAAACTATTCTGAAACTGCAGGTTGTTGAGTGACAATGGGAAGAGACAGGCAGTCAAATGGATCAAGGATCTGACTGGGGTGGACAACATAACTGTGACCACAAAGTAAATAAAATGGAGCAGGAAGACACATGTAGGCTGGCTAATACACTATGTGATCACAAGTATCCGGACAATCCCAAAAACATAAGTTTTTTACATTAGGTGCATTGTGCTGCCAACTGCCAGGTACTCTATATCAGCGACCTCACCAGTCATCAGACATCGTGAGAGAGCAGAATGGGGCGCTGCGTGGAACTCACTGACTTCGAACGTGGTCACGTGATTGGGTGTCACTTGTGTCAGACGTCTGTACGCGAGATTTCCACACCCCTAAACATCCCTAGGTCCACTGTTTTCGATGTGATAGTGACGTGGAAGCGTGAAGGGACTCGTACATCACAAAAGCTAGGCGGGAGGTGAGAAAACTCGGTTTTCATGGTCGAGCGGCTGCTCATAAGCCCCACACCGCGCCGGTAAATGCCAAAAGACGCCTCGATTGGTGTAAGGAGCGTAAGCATTGGACGATTGAACAGTGTAAAAACGTTGTATGGAGTGACGAATCACGGTACACAATGTGGCGATCCGATGGCAGGGTGTGGGTATGGCGAATGCCCAGTGAACGTCATCTGCCAGCGTGTGTAGCGCCAACAGGAAAATTTGGAGGTGATGGTGTCATGGTGTGGTCGTGCTTTTCATGGAGGGGCTTGCACCCCTTCTTGTTTTGCGTGGCACTATCATAGCACAAGCCTACATTGATGTTTTAAGCACCTTATTGCTTCCCAGTGTTGAAGAGCAATTCGGGGATGGTGATT
Source organism: Schistocerca nitens (assembly GCF_023898315.1). NCBI lineage: Eukaryota > Metazoa > Arthropoda > Insecta > Orthoptera > Acrididae > Schistocerca > Schistocerca nitens. The sequence goes on along the minus strand of NC_064620.1, from coordinate 507,143,770 downwards.
GCATCTTTCAACACGATGGAGCACCTGCTCATAATGCACGGCCTGTGGTTACGCGACAATAATATCCCTGTAATGGACTGGCCTGCGCAGAGTCCTGACCTGAATCCTATAGCACACCTTGGGGATGTTTTGGAATGCCGAGTTCGTGGCAGGGCTCACCGACCGACATAGATACCTCTCCTCTGTGCAGCACTCCGTGAAGAATGGGCTGCCTTTCCCCAAGAAAACTTCCAGCACGTGATTGAACGTATGCCTGCGAGAGCGGAAGCTGTCATCAAGGCTAAGGTTGGGCCAACACCATATTGAATTCCAGCATTACCGACGGAGGGCGCCATGAACTTGTAAGTCATTTCCAGCCAGGCGTTGGGATACTTCTGATCACATAATGTAGTTGCTCGATTAGCGAAGAAAACTGGTTTCCATGTTCTAAGAAAAGACCGTGACATCGACCTGTCAGAAGGTGTGCAAACGGCTATAGAAAACGTGCAGGAGCGAAAATAAATGCGTATAGCTGAAAAGAGTAACGCATGGAAAACTGCAGTGGAGGCTTTTAATCAGTTGTGGATGTCAAATGGATGAGTATGGTGATATTTAGAGGTACAGGGGTTGGACAAATGTATGGAAACATCGCGATAAATGCATTCTTGAACATAACTGCAGATGCTAGCCAAGCACGCAGATTACGGTGTTGTATTTCACCAGGAACGACACCTGCGACATTTCCTCATTAGGTTCCAAGTGTCAGTTGTGGTGGCAATAGTGTTCCGTGTTGATGTGAGTGCTCTGCGTTGAAGCTAAGTGAATTCTAACTTGGGAAAATTATTGATGCTATGATGGGTGCATCCGTAGCCTTAGTGTTTAGTGTTTCCAGAGGCACCGTAGTGAAGATTTATACCGCATACACAGAAAACGGACGACTGCTGCAAAAGTCAAACTGAATGTCACACTCACAAACCGCGTCAGCATCAAAATACTACAAAGGGACCTCCATAAGCAGGGAATAGCGGGGCGATCTGAAATTCCAAAACCACTCATTAACGATGAAAATGTTCTTAGCAGGAAAACTTGGTGCTGAAGCTGTAAAATCTGGACTATGTAGCAAACGAAGATTGCCATTTGTTCGGATGTGTCTGGTTTTACACTGTTTGCAATTTAGCGCTGAGTTTATGACCCAAGAATGAAACACGGCAGAGATAGGGACCATATCGTAGTGTTCTACAGACCCCATGATTTTTCTGCAAGGTCGCAATGCTGCCAAGGGTTACGTGACCGTTCTGGCCATCAGATGCATCCCATTCTACAACGTTTGCCCTACACTGGTGATAATGGACTCCAAGATGACGGTTGCCCCATTCACACAGCTGACATCGTCCAAGACTGGTTTATGAAAACAAGAATGAATTGTCGCCTCTCCACTGGCCACCACAGTAACCTGATCTCAACATTATTGAGCCTTTGTTGTCTACTTTGGAGAGAAGTGTTTGTGCCCACTATCAAACTCCATCGAAGTGCTGCTTGCCACTTGCCACTCGCCACTTTCCACATGCCACTTGCCACTATTTTTACCTCGAAACTACTGCAGGAGCAGTAATTATCCATTGCTGTTTTGAATAGCAACGGTTTTCCTACATGGTGTCAGGCATGGTAATGTGTTGTGAATTTGGTGCCTCCATATTTGCACCTATCCCCTGCAGAATTCTTATATTAAAAATAATTCACTGAAAACTACTTTGACGTCGGGTTTTCGAAAGTTGTTAACATGATTTTCAATTCAGAATAATTAAACCTCAACAGCACAATAGTTTTGTAACTTGACATACACTTTCCCACATACTCTCTATAAATATATACTAGTTTAAATAAACATTCGTTATATGAGAACAATATACTATTCAAAGAAAAAGAACTCTTAACATTTTCTTGCGTATTATAACGTAGCAAACGCTTGTCTGATTTATTTTTTAGTTCCTTGATAAACTGAATTTTGCTCCAATAATTCTTTTATTTGTGCTGTAGTACGCACGGTTTTAAATAGCGAAGTTTGAGCAACAAAAGTAGTCTTAATATATAATATTCGTTTATTATGGACGTAAAACTATGTACAGTTTATTTGGGTTTGGTTTTATTCTAATCCACGGGATTGTAGTTCTTCAAATCATTATATTCACCGTATTTGAATGTCATGTATGTGATAAGAAAATTTCAGGATCTCACGTTTATTAGTTTTCAATGTCCGAATTGTTGGTGTCATGTCTTTCTCAGTGGGACTGATTTATGTCCCGCGAAAACTACTGTTTTACTCGGGGATTCTAAAAATTTTTACTCCAGAAATTTAACTTTTCTAAACAGTCTAATATTCAGTCTGTTTTAGGTAAGAATTACTCTTTTGTTTAAGTTGTACTGCATGTTCAGAGTTGATTAATCGAAACTAATAAGCAAAGAAATTTGCTTTCTACGCAGTGATATCTGATAGAGGCTCCTTATGGGCAATAAAACAAATTAATTATGCCTTACGCATCACCTCCAATAATGTCAGTAAACTACTGCACGAAGGGTCTCTGCTGATTGAGGGAGGTCGGCTTTATGCCAGAAGCTCATCAGATACGCTCCATTGTGAGAGAGCTGTTTTGTCTAACGCCGTCTTGGAAGTCTGTGGGGCTGTTAGCGCTTCCTCGGTTCTACAAGCAGCGGACAGAGGAAGCTTTATGCTCTTTATGCTCTTTCCACGTTCAGTTCCACTGAAGATCACAATAAAAAAAATCGACTACGGCGGAATCAAATGTCAAAGGCTAAAAGCTAGAGAAGAAACACCCACAGAGACTAACTCTATTAGGTCGAACAACTGCAGACACAGATCAATACAGCTTCAAGACGTCAACAGAAACCAATAAAGCAGCCACGTAATGTTCGATCTCTGTTCTACGATGCCTGTGAGGTACACAGTACGAACTCGTAATCTGTTTGTTTAAAACTGAGACGCATAAGTTTCAACTTTTAATATCTAAATTTAATTAAATACTAAACATAAAAGCTGTAGTACAGTAATATCAATAATAAAAACAAAATACATACTTCTAATGTACTTGTATCACTGTAAATTGGAACTAGTTTGAATAATCTTCTTATACCTGAAGTTCTAATTTGTAGACTGGCGTGTTTGTCACTTCCTGTAATATCTATGACGAATACACAAAACACGGAGGACCCTGCTCATGTGACGCTAAACAATGAGCTAAAGATAGCGATTTTTCAACAGCAGTCGGAGTACTGTCAATGGGTTCGCCAGCAAGAAACCTATTCTATGCATGTTATAAACTTTTGGCATATGTTGCATTCCAGATAGCAGTGCTTGCGGAAATACGTTAACAGCAGTAGTAACATTGTAATTAAAATATTGGGGCTAAGTCACAGATACATCACACACATGTCAGTGATACGACACAAATGATATTCTACGAATATAATGGCTAATGTATCGAAAATAACTTCGTCATCAAAATGGCACATGTACAGTAAGAAAAATAGTAACTAATGAGAATGTATCACGTATCTGTGTAGAAAACGGCTGAACAGGATCCAAAGATTTATAAAATAACTGCTGTCAACACGTCCTCAAGTAGAACTGTTTTAAAATGTCGTCTTCAGTGTCGACTCTCAGACTATTTTCAGCTGAATCTTGTTTATTAAAATACGACACTAAGCAACGACGAAAGCGTCCACAGTGACCCTCACAGCACACCTACTTCTCTCAATTAAAAAAAATCTTCTGTTAACTGCATTAAAGAATTTTTCTTTTATTTGTATCGTTATAAGTAAATAAAATCATTGAACGATATCTCGTCTCCTAGACACAATACGTTTCTCAGTTCTAATCATTTGCTTTAGCACAATATAATCACCATTACTTAGTTTAAAATATAGTGCCTGCTTTTGAAAGAAAATGTAGAATTCCTTTTAATGCACTTTTCCTTTATAAGACGTTCAACTGTTGTGTTACGTACTTAATTGTGTACTTTCGCGAAAGATATGATTTAACTTATTTGTAGGTACTTATTTTATCTAATAATTCAACAGGAAAACAGTAACAAGTTAACCCTTTATTCTGATACAAATTGGAAGGACAAAGTTTACCCTTCAGACACAGTCATACATAGAATAGCGACGAGCCAACTCAGAAAGACCTGAGTTTAGCGTCTAAAGAGGGCGCCACAAGGCAAGATCTACTTTATGATTCCGTGATATGCCATACAAACAGTTTAGGCCAAACGGGGATAGAAGGAGACACACGGCACCACGCAGTCTATACCGCACCGTGTCACAGTACAGCGACGGTATCAACAGTACCACACGGTACCAACAGTATCAACAGAACCTCAGCACAGCATCAGGACTGTCCATAGTCACGAAGAGCTAACTGGACATGTTACAACTGATTGTACAAAGGGGTTGACCGGAGATCACTGATCCGTAAAACCCTAGGAATACACCATCATTCCGATCCTGCATTCCTCATTCCCGTCTCTTACGAAGATCCCTCAACCACAGACCATCTCCTTCAGAATGCAGCTTTAATATAAAGTGTAGTGTTTCCGATCCCAAGCCCAAGCCTATGGTTGCCAAATATGTCTCATCTACAATAATCATTTAACTCCATACTGCAAAAAAACCACCTGCCACCACTGCAAAGCCAACCACTGGTACTAACACTTTCCCAAATGTGAGTCCCCACCCACATGCAACACTTGCAACAAACCCCATCCCCACAACTTACAGCCAAACCCCCTCCCACCAAACCTGAACTGACCATCCCAATCGCCGTATCGACACACCACTTCACTGCAGTAGCTCCCTAACTCGTCCTCCTGCCTCTGAAGACATCATCCGATTCATCACCACTGTCCTTCAAAACGTCCGCCCATTTGGGCGTCCACATATCCTCTACCAGGTCACCCTGGCAGCCCATTCTGTACTTCATTTCCACTACTGGCCAATAAAACTGCTACACCACGGAGATGACGTGCTACAGATGCGAAATTTAACCGATAGGAGGAAGATGCTGTGATATGCAAATGATTAGCTTTTCATAGCATTCACACAAAGTTGGCGCCTGTGGCGACACCTACAACGTGCTGACATGAGGAAAGTTTCCAACCGATTTCTCATACACAAGCAGCAATTGACCGGCGTTGCCTGGTGAAACGTTGTTGTGATGCCTCGTGTAAGGAGGAGAAATGCGTACCATCACGTTTCCGACTTTGATAAAGGTCGGATTGTAGCCTATCGCGATTGCGGTTTATCGTATCGCGACATTGCTGCTCGTTTTGGTCGAGATCCAATGACTGTTAGCAGAATATGGAATCGGTGGGTTCAGGAGGGTAATACGGTACGCCGTGCTGGATCCCAACGGCCTCGTATCACTATCAGTCGAGATGACAGGCATCTTATACGCATGGCTGTAACGGATCGTGCAGCCACGTCTCGATCCCTGAGTCAACAGATGGGGACGTTTGGAAGACAACAACCATCTGCACGAACAGTTCGACGACGCTTGCAGCAGCATGGACCTTCAGCTCGGAGACCATGGCTGCGGTTACCCTTGACGCTGCATCACAGACAGGAGCGCCTGCGATGGTGTACTCAAGGACGAACCTGGGTGCACGAATGGCAAAACGTCATTTTTTCGGATGAATCCAGGTTCTGTTTACAGCATCATGATGGTCGCATCCGTGTTTGGCGACATCGCGGTGAACGCACATTGGAAGCTTGTATTCGTCATCGCCATACTGGCGTATCACCCGGCGTGATGGTATGGGGGTGCCATTGGTTACACGTCTCGGTCACCTCTTGTTCGCATTGACGGCACTTTGAACAGTGGACTTTACATTTCAGATGTGTCACGATCCGTGGCTCTACCCTTCATTCGATCCCTGCAAAACCCTACATTTCATCAGGATAACGCACGACTGCATGTTGCAGGTCCGGTACGGGCCTTTCTGGATATACAAAATGTTCGACTGCTGCCCTGGCCAGCACATTCTCTAGGTCCCTCACCAATTGAAAAGGTCTGGTCAATGGTGGCCTAGCAACTGGCTTGTCACAATACGCCACTCACTACTCTTGATGAACTGTGGTATCGTGTTGAAGCTGCATGGGCAGCTGTACCTGTATATGCCAAACAAGCTGTGTTTGACAATGCCCATGCGTATCAAGGCCGTTATTACGGTCAGAGGTGGTTGTTCTGGATACTGATTTCTCAGGATCTATGCACCCAAATTGCGTGAAAATGTAATCACGTGTCAATTCTAGTATAATATATTTGTGCAATGAATACCCTTTTATCAGCTTCATTTCTTCTTGGTGTAGAAATTTTAATGGCCAGTAGTGTAAATTCCGGGCCCAGGAAATGACTGGGGGGGGGGGGGGGGGTCTCTGCAGACATCATGAGACTCTGGCATAAAACCCCATGGCTTCGCTCAGCTCAAAATGTTCCGGAGTTTCAAGTTCCCCGATCGGATATCCGGGGGGAACCAGGTTGAGAGGAGCTTCACGAAGAGTAAGATGGTGCAAAGAGAAGCACTGCATAGTAACATGGAATGTAAGATCCAAGTATCAAGGAAAACTAGACATAGTGAAAAGAGAAATGGAGAAAATTAACATCGACATATTGGGAATAAGTGAAATGAGGTGGACTGGCATGGGAGAATTTGCTTCGGATGGCCATATGGTGTATTATTCTGGGCACGATAACAACAGAAGTAATGGAGTAGCCTTCATAGTTAGTGATAAAGTGAGAAAAGCTGTGATGGGATGCAAATATAAAAATGATGGTTCAAAAAAATGGTTCAAATGGCTCTGAGCACTATGGGACTTAACATCTTAGGTCATCAGTCCCCTAGAACTTAGAACTACTTAAACCTAACTAACCTAAGGACATCACACACATCCATGCCCGAGGCAGGATTCGAACCTGCGACCGTAGCAGTCCCGCGGTTCCGGACTGCAGCGCCAGAACCGCACGGCCACCGCGGAAAATGATGGAATGATGTCCATCAGACTTCAAGGTCAGCCCCTCAACATCACAGTAATTCAAGTTTATGCACCAACAACCGATGCTGAAAAGGAAATTATTGACCAGTTCTATGGAGATTTACAAGAATTACTACTGTCAACACCAAAAAAGGATATCGTCTTCATAGTTGGAGATTGGAATGCAAAAGTGGGAAATGAAGCTGTAGAAGGTATAACAGGGAAATATGGTCTTGGTACAACAAATGAAGCTGGACAGAGACTCCTAGAATTCTGCCAAGAAAATTCACTGATAATTACTAATACACTATTTCAGCTACGAAAACGACGCCTATATACCTGGACTTCGCCAGATGGCCAACACCGGAACCAAATTGATTACATACTTTGTAATCAGAGGTAGAAGAGCGCGGTTCAGTCAGCTACAACAAGACCTGGGGCTGACTGCGGATCAGATCATGAGCTCTTGATTGCAAAATTTCGGCTGAAACTTCAGAATGTAGCAAAAAGTATCCCAACTTGCAGATACGACCTTAACTCTATACCCTCCGACTATGCTGTAGAGGTACAAAACAGATTTAATGTATTACAGCTGGAGGACAAAAGCTCGCAAGAGATGTGGACAGAAGTAGCTAATACTGTCAAGGAGGCCGCAGAGAAACACATTCCCAAGAAAAGGAACAGTAAGAAGGCTAGATGGCTATCAGTTGAGGCACTGCAAGTTGCAGAAGAACGAAGGAAAGCAAAAATCAAAGGAGATAGATCAGCTATGTTTGAATTAAATAAAGATTTTCAGAAATTAGCTAGAAGAGATAAAAATATATTCTTTAATGAACAGTGCAAGGAAGTTGAAGATAGTAACGTAATGGGGAAGACAAGAGATCTTTATAAGAAAATTAGAGAAATTAAAGGAAAATTCCAGGCAAAAACTGGAATGATAAAAGATAGAAACGGGAAAGATCTGAGTGAAGCAGAGGATGTTAAGGAAAGATGGGCAGAATATGTAGAAGACCTATACAAGAAAGAACTGCATCATGACAGGGCTCCTACTGCTGATGTTAATGTTAATTTAGAACTAGAGCCAGATATTTTGGAGAGCGAAATCCAGTGGGCCCTTGAAAATATGGCTGATAACAAAACTAGTGGACATGATGAAATACCAGCAGAATTGTTTAAAGTCACTGGAAAGGATGAAGTGAAAGTGCTGCACTCAGTATGTCAAAAAATATGGATCACGCAGCAGTGGCCAGAAGACTGGAAAAGATCAGTATTCATCCCCATTCCAAAGAAGAAAAGTTCTAAAGAATGCTCAGATTACCGAACAATCGCACTTATTTCACATGCTAGCAAAGTTATGTTGAAAATCTTACAAAATAGACTTCGCCAATATCTAGATCGAGAGCTACCAGAAGAACAAGCTGGATTTAGGAAAGGAAAGGAACTAGAGATCAAATTGCTAGCATTCGGTGGATTATGGAAAAAGCGAGAGAATTCCAGAAAGATGTGTACCTCTGCTTTATTGACTACGCCAAAGCCTTTGACTGCGTCGATCGCAACAAATTATGGAACGTATTGAAAAACATGGGTGTACCAGATCACCTCATTCATCTGATACGGAGTTTATACCTTGACCAAGAAGCCACGGTGAGAACTATGAATGGAACAACGAAATGGATAAAGATTCAGAAAAGGGTCCGGCAAGGCTGCATATTGTCACCGTACTTATTCAGTCTGTATGCAGAACATGTCATGAGGAATGCGAGGCTAGATGAAGGAGAAACAGGAATTAAAATAGCTGGAATAAATGTAAACAACCTCAGGTACGCGGATGATACGATCCTGTTGGCAGAAAGTGAAGAAGAATTGAGAACACTCTTACTGAAGGTGAAAGACGAAAGTGAAAAGGCCGGTCTTATGCTGAATGTGAAGAAAACGAAAATTATGGCAACTACACCTACCAATTCGTGGGATATAGCAGGAGAAACCATGGAGGTAGTGACCACATTCAGTTATCTCAGTTCCCAGATCTCTGCTGACGGCGACTGCAGCCATGAAATCCGGAGACGCCTGTTGCTCGGTAGACAGGCGATGTCAAACCTTGACAAGGTTATAAGGTCCAGAGATATAACACTAGCAACAAAGATCCGTATTGTGAGGACTATGGTCTTTCCAGTTGTGATGTATGGATGTGAGACCTGGACCATTAGAAAGGCTGAACGGCGAAGAATTGACTCCTTCGAATTGTGGTGTTGGAGGAAACTTCTTAGTGTTCCATGGACTGCAAAGAGAACCAACAGATCAATATTGGAGCAAATTAAACCAGATTTCTCCCTGGAAGGTCTAATGTTAAAACAAAAGCTGACCTACTTTGGACACACAATGCGAAGGCATGCCTCGCTGGAAAAAAAAACATTAAGGCTGGGGAAGATTGAAGGAACTAGAAGAAGAGGACGTCAGAGGATGAGATGGATCGATGGCATCACAGAAGCAATATGTTCCAACCTGGAAGCTCTACGGGAGAAAGTGCAAGACAGGGAAAAGTGGCGTGATTTGGTTCATGGGGTCACGAAGAGTCGGAACCGACTAAACGAATAGAGAGAGAGTGTAAATGCCACTGCTACTTGTTCCCACAACCACTCCCACTTCCTCTTTTCCCGAGTAGCCATCCTCGCCTAATAAACTCCCTCTCAACCTTGAGTAGCCCCTCCAACGCCTCAGCACCTTGATCCCTTCCGTCACTACACTTCACTCGCAACCACACCGACAACCTTGTACTTGCTGCACAACGTTAATGTCATTTCTGTATCCTCATCCGTTTCACTCTCCACTGTGCTACCGTGATCTCTTCCACGTACCCCATACCTGGAACTGGCCATCAAGCAGAAACCACATCAGTATCATCTGCAACTCATCGCCTCCGAGCAGCTCGCCATACGACGACAACTAGAACACATCAGCATCTCCCAGAAATTTTTTCATGTTTCTAGATTATTAATAGAACTTATTTTGAAAAAACTGTATGCCGAAGAGATGCTACATCGCTGGGCTATCCCACCCCCACATGGATGAATGACATGATGATTTTTAAAAAAAGGGACTTGCTACAATTGATCGCAGTTATCGTTCACTGTACTCAGGAAGAGACCATAGTTAAAGACCGATTAGCGTTACTAAACTTGAAATTATCGCCACACACCCCTTTTATACTGACGTTAACTAGTATAAAGTTTTTGTTAATAAATTGTGAGTTGTGACGAATCTGTGTTGCCACCATTTGGCCCTCTGCCATGGCTGTATAGAACAAAGCAACTATAACAGCAACTTATTCGCTTGGTAAGGAGTCTCTTCCTTCCAACTTATTTATGTTTAGCACCAAGTGTATTTAATGTTTGCAACAGATATCCTTCTCAGATACACTCGGAAAGATTCTCACTCTTCTAACCAAAATTATTCATTGTACTCTGCGCAAAAAGTCTTACTGACGTCCAACAAATATCTCTTTATTACAGAGTACCCTATATTTCCAATAAAGATTATCGTTACATTACCTCCAGGTGACATCAGGATAGTAAGTACAATGCAAGTTACGTTTTCTTGCTACCATATAAGGACAAGTCACAGATACAGTTACAAGTTATGGCCTACTTAAAGAATAATAAGAAATAGAAAAGTCTTACGCCAGACAAATACTTTATTTATACATTTAAGTTAGATTGAATGAGGGCAGCTCAATTACATACCAGATCTCGGAGTATTATTCCAGCAATATGTTGTCAATGTACTGAAATAACCTGACTTGAATGTGAAAGATCTCACTGCCTCTGTGTTACCAGCGTCCATTTCAGTGTGGAGACTCTCCGGAGTGTGATTAGGTGTCACATAAAATGAACGAAACTAGATTGTCTGTTTCATAGAAGCGAGTACAAAAGGATTCTGCATCTACATACATACTCCACTGCTTGTCGTTTCCTTTCCAATTCCACTCGCAGATAGAGCGAGGGAAAAACTACTATCTATGTGTCTCTGTATGAGCCCTAATTTATCGTATCTTATGCTCTTGGTCCTTACGCGAAATGTTGGCGGCAGTAGGATCATTCGGCAGTCAGCATCAAATACCGATTCTCTAAATTTCCTCACAAGGGAACCTCCCCATCGCACCCCCCTCAGATTTAGTTATAAATTGACGGAGTGGATAGGCCTTGAACAACTGAACACAGATCAATCGAGAAAACAGGAAGAAGCTGTGTGGAACTATGAAAAAATGAACAAAATATACAAACTGAGTAGTCCATGTGCAACATATGCAACATCAAGGACAATGTTAGTTGAGGAGCGCCGTGGTCCCGTGGTGTCAGAGAGTTAGCTGCCTTCTGTAATAAAAAAACTGAGTTAATCGATCAACAACGAACTTCAACGGATGTCTTACGACGTCCGCCCCGAGCAGATGCAACGAACAAAAGCGAACAAAACGAGATTTTAAAAAAAAAAAAATGGTGAGAATGAGCAGCTGCGGAACGAGAGGTCCTTGGTTCGAGTCCTCCCTCGAGTAAAATTTTACTTTTATTTATTTTCGCAAAGTTACGATCTGTCCGTTCATTCATTGACGTCTCTGTTCACTGTAATAAGTTTAGTGTCTGTGTTTTGCGACCGCACCGCAAAACGTTCGATTAGTAGACGAAAGGACGTGCCACTCCAATAGGAACCGAAAACATTTGATCGCAAGGTCATAGGTCAACCGATTCCTCCACAGGAAAACACGTCTGATATATTATATACGACACTGGTGACGGCATGTGCGCCACATGACAGGAATATGGTGTCGACCCACCTAACTTGCACACTTGGCGAATGGGTAAAAAGGTTCTTCTACCTTGCCCGATTTAGGTTTTCTTGTGGATGTGATAATCACTCCCAAAAAAGTGATGAAAACATGAGAGTTTGTCACATAAACTGCAACAAATGAATGCAACAGTTTCACAGTTGCACAGTTTTCCCTGTGCTCTGTCAAAACTTATGTTTTTTACGTTTTCAAATGTTTCCGTGTGTAGACCGTCAAATCCTGCATATGTCCAAGCAAATCTAAACATGTCCTGGAATTTTTGAGAGCGAAGTTGATTATGTGTGAGTGCCTGAACTTTAATAATTGTCTGAAAATAAAAAATTAAACTTTTCACTCGAGAGAAGATTTGAACCAAAGACCTCTCATTACGCAGCTGCTCACGCTAACCACGGGACCACGGCGCTCGTAAGCTGACCCTCTCCTAGATGTTGCCTACCTTGCGCGTGGACTACTCAGTTTGTATATTTTGCTTATTTTTTTCATAGTTCCACACAACTTCTTCCTGTTTTCTCGATTGATCTGTGTTCAGTTTTTCAAGGCCTATCCCTGTGCCAACTTATAACTAAATCTGAGGGGGGTGCGATGGGGAGGTTCCCTTGTCAGTAGTGTTCCTCGAAAAGAAGGTTGCCTTCCCTCCAGGGATTCCCATTTGAGTTCCGGAAGTACCTCCGTAACACGAACGTGCTGTTTGTACCTACTGGTAACAAATCAAGCATCCCACCTCTGAATTTCTTCGGTGTCTTCCTTCAATCCGACATGGTTCGAATCCCAAAAACTAGAGCAGTACTCAAAAACAGATCGCACTAGCGTTCTATATGCGGTCACCTTTTGCAGATTAACTACACTTCCCTAAAATTCTCCCAATAAACCGTAGTCGACCATTCGCCTTCGCTTCCACAGGCCTCACATGGTCGTTCCGTATGATATCGGTTTGCAGTGTTACACCCACAAGGGGAGGCCGCCAATTGTGAAATTCAGATTCGATTCATACCGCGCATAATAAAAGCTCATGGCCAGAGGTGTAATGTGGCAAAGCACCAAGATGCACTTCTCAGCCGTTGTCGAGACAATCGACAGTTAAAAGAAACCGTTGCGGTGAAATACTGTCTACGAGTAATGCTTTTCTACAGCGTCGTGGCGCAGCGGTAAGCGCTCGGGTTTGTAGTCGGAAGGTCGCCGGATCGAATCTCGCACCATGCAACTTCTTTTTTTTAGTATTTGTTTTTTGTAATTCAAATGTGTGTACACACACACACACACACACACACATATATATATATATATATATATATATATATATATATATATATATATATATATATATATAATTCCCGGCAATCAGTTGCAACACTTATGCATATAATAAGTTGTTGAAAGTCGTTTGTCATGGAAAAACTGGCGACTTCGAACATCATTATGTTTTCCGCAAAGAAAGTTGTATTTCACAAATGTTATTAATTGTCTTCATAATGTTAACCACGTATAGTTAACGGAAGACTTAGAAACGGTATTCTGAAACGAATACGTATAGCGTAAGTCAAACGTTCGAATTAGAACAGAGACCCCACGAACACAAATTCGCTGTGGCAGGTATGAAATATAAACTCCGTTACTCGCTCGTTATACTTGAAGGACAGATGTTGAATGGGCCGAAACGAGCCGCCGCATAACAGCGTAGTTGCCTGCTAACTTCGAAAGAAGGTAGATGCGGTCCCTAGCGCAACTTATAACATCGTCGAAAATCAGTGCGGACGGGAGTGCTTTGGTACACCCTGTTAAAAAAGCGGAAAAATGGAGGCAGTACAATTGGAGAGCGATCCGCCTTCACCAACATGCATAAGCAATTCATTAATAATATATATATATAATTCCCGGCAATCAGTTGCAACAATTATATATATATATATATATATATATATATATATATATATATATATATTTGAATTACAAAAAACTAATAATAAAAAAAATTGCATGGCGCGATTACGATCCCCAGCGCTTACCCCTGCGCCACGACGCTGTAGAACACTAATAATCGCAGAGAGTATTTCACCGCAACGGTTTCTTTTAACTGTCGATTTTCTCGACAACGGCTGAGAAGTGCATCTTGGTGCTTTGCCACATTACACCTCTGGCCATGAGCTTTTATTATGCGCAGCATGAATCGAATCTGAATTTCACAATTGGCGGCCTCCCCTTGCCAGACATTTAAACGACGTGACCGTGTCAAGCACGACACTACTAATGCAGGTTTGTTTTTCCTACTCATTCACATTAACTTCCATTCTTTTACATTTAGAACTAGCTGCTATTCATCACACCAACCAGAAATTTCATGTAAGTCATCTTGTATCCTCCTGCAGTCGCTCAACTTCGACGCCTTACTGCACACCACAGCATCATCAGCAAACAATATCAGATTGCTGCCCACGCTTTCCGCCTCCCCTGGGGCACTCCTGACGATACCGTTGAGTCTGATGAACACTCGGCATCGAGGACGACATTCTGGGTTCTGTTACTTGAAAAGTCTTCGCGTCACTCACATATCAGCTAACCTACACAGTGTTCTGGTACCTTCGTTAACAGTGTGCAGTGGGGTACCGTGTAAAATGGTTTTCGGAAATCTCGAAATATGGAGCCTGCCTGTTACCCTTCATCCGTAGCACGCAATATTATGTGATGTCCACATATAACCTCCAATACATAGCTCTATAAAGAGTTAGACATACCGATAACGGCTTCGTAGTACACTAAATTACATTTGAAGTTTGTTGTGATTAATCAGTGACAGAAAACAACATTAACGAAACTTCCTGGCTGATTAAAACAGTGTACCGGACACAGACTAAAACACGGGAGCTTTTCACTTGGCAGGCAAGTTCTCTTCCAACTGAGTTACCCAAGCACGATTCACGATCCCCCCCTCACAGCTTTACTTTCGTCAGTACCTCGCCTACTACCTTCCAAACTTCACAGAAGCTCTCATGGGAAACTTGCAAGACTAGCACTCCTGGAAGAAAGAATACCGCGGAGACATAGCTTTTCCACAGCCTGGGGGATGTTTCCAGAATGAAATTTTAATCTGCCAGGGAGTTTCGTATCAGCGCACTTCGCGCTGCAGAGCGAAAATGTCATTTTGGAAACATCCCTCAGGCTGTGGCAAAGACATGGTATCCGCAATATCCTTTCTTCCAGGAATGCTACACTACTGGCCATTACAATTGCTACACCAAGAAGAAATGCAGATGATAAACGGGTGTTCATATATTATACTAGAACTGACATGTGATTAAATTTTCACGCAATTTGGGTGCATAGATCCTGAGAAATCAGTGCCCAGAACAACCACCTCTGGCCGTAATAACGGCCTTGATACGCCTAGGCGTGTACACGTACAGCTGCCCATGCAGATTCAACACCATACCACAGTTCATCAAGAGTAGTGAGTGGCGTATTGTTACGAGCCAGTTGCTCGGCCACCATTGACCAGAGGTTTTCAATTGGAGAGAGATCTGGAGAATGTGCTGGCCAGGACAGCAGTCGAACATTTTCTGTATCCAGAAAGGCCCATACCGGACCTGCAACATGCGATCGTGCATTATCCTGCTGAAATGTAGGGTTTCGCAGGGATCGAATGAAGGATAGAGCCACGGGTCGTATCACATCTGAAATGTATCGTCCACTGTTCAGAGTGCCGTCAATGCGAACAAGAGGTGACCGAGACGTGCAACCAATGGCACCCCGTACCATCACGCCGGGTGATATGCCAGTATGGCGATGACGAATACACGCTTCCAATGTGCGTTCACCGCCATGTCACCAAACACGGATGCGACCATCATGATACTGTAAACAGAGCCTGGATTCAGCCGAAAAAATGACGTTTTGCCATTCGTGCACCCAGGTTCGTCGTTGAGTACACCATCGCAGGCGCTCCTGTCTGTGATGCAGCTGAAGGTTAACCGCAGCCATGGTCTCCGAGCTCATAGTCCATGCTGCTGCAAACGTCGTCGAACTGTTCGTGCAGATGGTTGTTGTCTTGCAAATGTCCCCATCTGTTGACTCAGGGATCGAGACGTGGCTGCACGATCCGTTACAGCCATGCGGATAAGATGCCTGTCATCTCGACTGCTAGTGATACGAGGCCGTTGGAATCCAGCACGGCGTACCGTATTACCCTCCTGAACCCACCGATTCCATATTCTGCTAACAGCCATTGGATCTCGACCAAAACGAGCAGCAGTGTCGCGATACGATAAACCGCAATCGCGATAGGCTACAATCCGACCTTTATCAAAGGCGGAAACGTGATGGTACGCATTTCTCCTCCTTACACGAGGCATCACAACACCGTTTCACCAGGCAACGCCGGTCAACTGCTGCTTGTATATGAGAAATCGGTTGGAAACTTTCCTCATGTCAGCATGTTGTAGGTGTCGCCACCGGCGCCAACCTTGTGTGAACGCTCTGAAAAGTTAATCAATTGCATACCACAGCATCTTCTTCCTGTCGGTTAAATTTCGCGTGTGTAGCACGTCATCTTCGTGGTGTAGCAATTTTAATGGCCAGTAGTGTACGTTATCGATGCATATAGTGATTCTTGTATTGAAACCACGTGGTTTCGGATGGGGTCTTGCCTCAACAATAACCATATTTATCACATTTTGTTGAGTACTATCTATCCTGTTATAAATTTGGTTATTGGTGCAAATGGTGTCGTTCACATATTGGAAGGAGGACAGTGCGTGTGTAATGTTAACGTGTCAGCATTCAATTGACTGTAGTAATGGACTTTTATATTGCGTAACGATTACCTATTATCATTTTAAATTTATTCTGAAATGAAGGACGCAGAACTCAGTGCGTAATTTCAAATCCTTCGTGTTTTAACAGCTAATAGGATTTGGGCGATTGGTGTCTGCCATGTTATTTGATCGAATTTGTTTTTTTTTTTTTTTGCGTTGGGATTATCTGTGGTCCATTTTAAAATTGTTTAGTCTAAATGCAGAAAGATGAACCCGGTTCATAATGTGGAAGTTGTTTTGGTTGATTTGAAGTACGCTTATGTCATGCTGGTTTCTTGTTAATAGCTAGTGAGATTTGTGTGATTTCTGTCTGCCGGCACGTTAGTTGATTGGAGTTGTTTCTTTTATAAGGATTACCTGTGGGTCCTCTTGAAATTGTTTATTCTACATGCAGGAAGGTGTACCCAGTACATGGTTTAGGTTGTTTTGGTTGATTAAGTACGTTTATGTCATGCTGGTTCATTAGCTGCCGTCTTGATATTAGCTGCTTCTTAAAGGTAAAGGCGGAATAAAAGCTTCAGTTCACATTTTTCCTTATCATTGATGTTAACAGTTGTATTAAAAAACATTGTGTGATAAAATTGTTTGATCGATTCTCTAATAAGGCTAACTGAGAGTTCACCTCTTGAGTTTTTTTATTTCAATATCTGTGTGTAACAAAAGCATGCAACTTTGTTCATTTAAAGTATTACGTATGCTTGTAAAACCCTACACCACCACTACATTGCTACGTAACAACATATTTAAACTAAACTGGCTGCAAAAAAAAGTGAAGCACCCAGAATGGGAGGATAAAACGGTGTGAAATTTCATGGATTGACAGGGTACGTGATATTATTTCAGTGACTACAGAATGTAGTTAAATTTAGAAAGAACTTGGCACTATGAGACCACTTATTAGCACGACGTCACGCCCCCCTCTGACACGGATGTACGAACTGTTTCGGTAGGAGTGGTCTCTTAAAAAGCCATTGGATCCTGTCCTGAGGCAAGCTGGCCCATAACTATGCTAACTTGTCGTTCATATCCTGTATTCTGGCACTAGGACAGAGTTGAGGTACGAGCCCGATCGTGACCTATTGGATACCGTATCTTGCTGGACACGAGAGAACCTCAACATCTCGCAGACCATACACACAAGTGCCATGTGTGTGCGAGTGTTATGGTTCAAATGGTTCAAATGGCTCTGAGCACTATGGGACTCAACTGCTGTGGTCATAAGTCCCCTAGAACTTAGAACTACTTAAACCTAACTAACCTAAGGACAGCACACAACACCCAGCCATCACGAGGCAGAGAAAATCCCTGACCCCGCCGGGAATCGAACCCGGGAACCCGGGCGTGGGAAGCGAGAACGCTACCGCACGACCACGAGATGCGGGCTGCGAGTGTTATACTGTTACTAACGGCAGCACTGTAGTACCGATATGACTGCTAAAACATGACGTAACATTGCTCCGTTAGATTTCCCTCACTCACTACCACACAAAAACCGTGACGCCAGACGTAGCACCGCTATGCCTGTCCAAAACATTAGAAGAATGGGACCCATTCCCAGGTCACCGCCATACTCCCCGATGATGGTCATTCGCGGTAGTGCAGAACCGCGATCCACAATGTGGCGCCATTCATCAACAGTATCATGCTTCCCTGTCACGGCACCACCCTAAATGCAGCCGTTTATGATGCGATGTTGACGGCGGCGTACAAAATGGTTCAAATGGCTCTGAGCACTATGGGACTCAACTGCTGAGGTCATTAGTCCCCTAGAACTTAGAACTAGTTAAACCTAACTAACCTAAGGACATCACAAACATCCATGCCCAAGGCAGGATTCGAACCTGCGACCGTAGCGGTCTTGCGGTTCCAGACTGCAGCGCCTTTAACCGCACGGCCACTTCGGCCGGCTCGGCGGCGTACACTTGGGACGGTAAGCACAGTAGTCCGGCTGCTGCTGGTCTCCGACCGATAGTGAAAGATGACACAGAGGGGCGGCGTACGCTTGGGACGGTAAGCACAGTAGTCCGGCTGCTGCTGGTCTCCGACCGATAGTGAAAGATGACACAGAGGGGCGGCGTACGCTTGGGACGGTAAGCACAGTAGTCCGGCTGCTGCTGGTCTCCGACCGATAGTGAAAGATGACACAGAGGGGCGGCGTACGCTTGGGACGGTAAGCACAGTAGTCCGGCTGCTGCTGGTCTCCGACCGATAGTGAAAGATGACACAGAGGGGCGGCGTACGCTTGGGACGGTAAGCACAGTAGTCCGGCTGCTGCTGGTCTCCGACCGATAGTGAAAGATGACACAGAGGGGCGGCGTACACTTGGGACGGTAAGCACAGTAGTCCGGCTGCTGCTGGTCTCCGACCGATAGTGAAAGATGACACAGAGGGGCGGCGTACGCTTGGGACGGTAAGCACAGTAGTCCGGCTGCTGCTGGTCTCCGACCGATAGTGAAAGATGACACAGAGGGGCGGCGTACGCTTGGGACGGTAAGCACAGTAGTCCGGCTGCTGCTGGTCTCCGACCGATAGTGAAAGATGACACAGAGGGGCGGCGTACACTTGGGACGGTAAGCACAGTAGTCCGGCTGCTGCTGGTCTCCGACCGATAGTGAAAGATGACACAGAGGGGCGGCGTACGCTTGGGACGGTAAGCACAGTAGTCCGGCTGCTGCTGGTCTCCGACCGATAGTGAAAGATGACACAGAGGGGCGGCGTACGCTTGGGACGGTAAGCACAGTAGTCCGGCTGCTGCTGGTCTCCGACCGATAGTGAAAGATGACACAGAGGGGCGGCGTACGCTTGGGACGGTAAGCACAGTAGTCCGGCTGCTGCTGGTCTCCGACCGATAGTGAAAGATGACACAGAGGGGCGGCGTACACTTGGGACGGTAAGCACAGTAGTCCGGCTGCTGCTGGTCTCCGACCGATAGTGAAAGATGACACAGAGTGTTGCAGTGAATCCGCTACCTGTCGCGGATGGGAGGCGCAGTGTGAAGCGATTACGGTGTTCCTGGTGCACAATACGACGTTCCTCCCTTGGGGTAGTCAGACGGTACAGCACCTTGACGAGTATGCTGCCATTCACGTTACCGTGCAGACCAACATCGGGTCTCCGTCATATCAGAATCCCACAACAATCAGGATATTGCACGATTCGACCAGCTGGCCAAATGGAGATGCACAAACTCTGTCGGGTGCTGATAATGCTGTCTCAGACGAGTACGCTGCTTTTCCACGCCCTTCACAGTGATCATTCAGCATCTGACGCTGTTCACATGTCTTATACAGCCTACCACGTCCGGTAACACCACTAAACACGAACAACAGTGTTCTGGCGTAACCACAAGCACCGGAACGAACAGGAAGAACGAAAGATCAGAAGGGGCGGTGACAGAACGTCAGACAATAGCCCTCTGACAAGAACCGCACCGCGACAGGAGCGCCCCCTGCAAGAAGTCAATATAAGCGCCGCACCTCTCAGATCGGTTCCGTGTACAGACATTAGTGGAACGTATTTGCGGAGCGTTCTACAAGAACTAGTTGTGATCCTTAGCAATTACTTGTCTCGACGTTGTCTATATCGACGAATGTTACTGTTTGCATGTCACTTGCGTCACCGATGTAACTCCAAAGTTAAGTAAGTATTCTCAATTGCTTTATAAAAATGAAACTAGTAATGTTATTTGCTTGAATTGTTGTATAGCATTCCGAGGACGCTGTATCCTTTAAGCACCCTATAAGCGATGAGTGGGAAAGATCCAACAAGCAGTACTGTACAAAATTGTTAAGGCTTTCGTGGCCACTTGTCTACAAACTGCCTATTGGCTCCTGTCTCGGGTTGTTCGGCCGACGTTCATCTGATGATTTTACTGACGTATCGCCAGCACGAGTGGCTAGTATTGTCAAAGCTTCACCCTCCATTGCTGGTGGTGATTTAAGCAGGCTGTTTAGGTTTTTATGTTGGTAATGCCACGTAGCACTCTGTATGAAAATCACTGGCTGTGCTGCGTGAAGTCTGTGGCTGGTTTGCATTGTTGGAATTTGCTATTGTAGTGTTGGGCAGTTGGCTGTTAACAGCGCGTAGCGTTGCGCAGTTGGAGGTGAGCCGCCATCAGTGGTGGATGTGGGGAGAGAAATGGCGGAGTTTTGAGAGCGGATGATCTGGACGTGTGTCCATCAGAGACAGTAAATTTGCAAGACTGGATGTCATGAACTGATATATATATATATATATATATATATATATATATATATATATATATATATATATATATATATATAATGACTTTTGAACACTATTAAGGTAAATACATTGTTTGTTCTTTATCAAAATATTTCATTTGCTAACCATGCAAATGACTTCAGTAGTTAGAATCTTTTATTTAGCTGGCAGTATTGGTGCTCGCTGTATTGCAGTAGTTTGAGCAACGAAGATTTTTGTGAGGTAAGTGATTTATGAAAGGTATAGGTATAGGTTATTGTTAGTCAGGGCCATTCTTTTGTAGGGATTATTAAAAGTCAGATTGCGTTGCGCTAAAAATAATGTGTGTCAGTTTACTGTTGATCAGAATAAGTAAAGAGAGTAATGTCTGAGTACGTTCAGATTTGCTCAGCTGTTTGAAAAGCAAATAATGTAAGAGGTTTATCAGCACAGTCATTCATAAATTTTTGTAAGGGGACGTTTCGTATGTCGACCCTTAGCCGAGGATACCTCACTGGAATCTTCTGATTTTTTCTTGTAGTTTGTGTAATTAGTGTAGCTGTTTTTATTGCTAGCACGTAACTGTAGAGAGAATCTCCTTTGTACTTGCAATCTTTCATTGTTGTACAGTAAAACAGTTGTGGCATGCATGTAGATTTGCACTAAGTATTTCGCAGCTGTGCTTGCGATTAACTAGATATTATTTTTAGTGCTATGTTAATGTGTTTTCTTATTTTTGCTCTTCAAATTGTGCTTTTCTGTGTTATCGTGTGAAATACTGTGACAATTATGGCGTGTGAAAAACGTAATACTAGGCTCCAAAGTAAACTGAGAAATGACAATGAAGACGAAAGCAGTGTGTTAGCGCCACCGTGTAAAAAATTAACTAATGTTCAAACTAGTAATTTGGTAATTGTGCATAGGGAAATGTAGCGGGCTGCAAATAATGGTGTAGACAGTGAAAGAATTAGTGAACAGGGAAGCATTATCGATCGATCAGTCGGCAACAGCTCGACTCAGGAATCTGAAATGACAGGACACAATCTTGAAAATACTGCAGATTCAGGTTTTGGGTCCTCACCGTTTTCTCAAATGAGTCAAGACACATTTTCTGCTTGTCTAAATGTGAATGTTGCCCGTGAAAATGCACTGCCAAAAGGCATAGAGAAACAGATTCCAGACGCTAATACATTATTATTGCAATTAAGACAACAAATGAAACAAAATCAGAGATAAACACAGCAAAAGTTAGACACAATGGAACAAAATCTTCAGAAGTTAGATACAATGGATCAACCCCAGAGACAAACACAGCAACAGCTTGAAAAGTTAGACTCAATGGAACAAACGCTTGAACAAACACGTGAAGATTTAACTGCAGAGTTACTTAAAATAGAATATAAATGTCGAAAAGTCTGTAATGACGTAAAAACACAAATTTGTGAGCATTTTCAACGTATTTTTTCACGTCATGAAAATGCTTTACAGAATAAAGAAGCAGCCGTAAAAGAACTGCAAACTATTGTTCATGAAAATCACGAGACCTTGCGGGCTAAAATTGACTCAGTTGCATCTACCGATTCGGTTATGCAACTTGCAAAAACTCAGGAAAACTTTAAGGACACAGTAGATACGATTTCAACACAAATGGACACTCTGAAACTTGGTTCAGAAAAACACACAGAGGAAATAATTTCACTAACGGATAAAGTAGCCGAACTTTCAGATCAGTTCACTAACTTATCTACAAAGGTAGATGATGATATGAACGACACAGGACCTGTAGCCTTCACTGACACAGAAGAGTATGAACAAATTAGAAAATTAAAAAAAAATCAAAATCAAATCAATACACAGTACAAAAGAGAAATCCGGGAAGTACAAGATCAGTTGACACAAGTAATACAAGAATTACATATTTCAGAGGACACTCGCGCTCCAATACGGAAGGGGGACATAGAAATACGGAACAGCCACAAAATAATAACACAGGGCACTTCGGAAATTATGAAAGAAATTGGCAAGGTGATGGAACCGCCGAAAAGAAGTAACAATGACCGATATGCGAATCGCCGACATGATGATTTTGACTATAAGCTGTTCATTACGACACATAAATTCAAAACATTTAAGAATTCTGGCAACGACATTCATCCACAAGCATGGCTCCATCAGTTCTCTCATTGTTTTTACAAATGCATTGTTATAGTGAACAGAAGGCACAATGTTGTTATTTGTACATTCTTTCTTGTTAGTTGCACGATTACGTAACGAATATATGGCTTACATACTTAGAACATATACTGCTAATGAGATTTTAATGCAACATTTTGGTTTACTTGAAAAGATATTCTTTATTTGAAGTACATTCTGTGAGATTAAAGATGACTTAGTATTTAGTTTCTTTGACAGCTACAAAATTATATCATGACGCTACTAATGTGTGACACAATTTACATTGTTGCTTTTGCAGTGTATCTGTTTTATATCTGCACAGTTTTATGAATTCTTCTGGAAAGTAAAACATGTTTTAGTAGTACCTTTTGTGGTATACCTACAATGAGACAGCCTTTTTCGTAGCACAACGATACGTTACTGTATAGTACTTTCTATCACGGTAATGTACATAATAACTACGATATCTATACGCATAGAATTTCACTTTTGTTTATGATGAGGTAAGTACATTGACTTCTACAGAACTTTGCTTAAGGACGACGATAATTACGACACTTGGCACATTTTTTACCCTTAAGTAATAACAGAGATTATCTTACAACAAGACGCACAGTTTAGCGCTACATTACACGCATTTGAGTGCTTAATTTTGTACTTACAACATTTATTTTTAAAGATTTTTGAATTACAAAGATACAAAGGCTTTCTGTGATACATTTGATTCCATTGCTGTAATCTGTAACACCTGAGGGTATAATTACATTAATCCTCAGGGGGGTACAGGCTTACTTTGTGTACCATGCGTTTGGCAAGCACAAGGAGCCGTAGCTAATATGGTATTTGCTTATACAACTTTACACATCGGTACCATATTTCTCTAACACAGCTATCTGATTATTTAACAGAGAAACAAACATGTTTTTACTATGTCAGTGACACATATTTACGCAATTACACAGTTGGATAATTTCACACTTATGAAATTGTATTTTGTCTGCACTGTGTGAACTGTTCATATTTTTTCAGAACCACTGTGATACTATGAAACATGTATGTATTCAGTACAGCGATGGCAAGGCATGACAGAATCTCGGACCAGAGAGTTATTTATCGTTGCTAAAGTGCGCGTCATATATCTTGGCGGCCGAGTTTAGTTTCGTTCTGCGCATCTGACGTCAAAACATACAGTCAGCCAATGAACAGAGAACGACGTTGCCAGATCTCGACTGTAGTACAGAGCACGGACGAGTGTCTTCAGTTTTAGAAACGTGCAGTCATAAATAAAGTAATAGAACAAAAGCAATGTCTTGATAGCAGACTTTGTTTTTTGAAAGTTTGGAAAAACCATTCTTTATGCCAATTGCTTCATTTTCTATTAATTAATTAAACCAAACAAGCAATAAGACTCTTAATTCAGGCGATAGCAAGGAAAGGTGTTTGTATCAATTTCACGAACGGCTTTTTCGCAATAAAGAACAGCGGTAATTGTTTATTTCCTATTGTACTTCGACGAAGTGCGAGTAATTCATAGGCATACCAACAGTGTTTGTCAGAATTTTGCGTGACGTGTTAAGAGTCCTTATGGATAGAAATTGCAGGTCAAGCTGCGTTAGCGTAATGGTTAAGGCGTTGGATTATAAGGCGATAGGTTGCGAGTTCAAACCTTGTGTGATGCTAAATATTTTTTTATTTTAAAACAATATCGAAGTGTCTTACTTCACGAATTTTATTCGTTTGAATGCAGTTTTTTGAAATTTCTAGTGCTTTGTCTCTTCATTAACCCTTTCGCTGCTGCAGTCACGTGCTCCCCGCATTCCGCGCTGTGCGCGATTTTGTCATCACTGCACTGCTCGCCTGTGCAGACACATGGTGTTTCCACTGCTTTGACACACTTATTATTCGATTTCACAAAAACTATTTGGCCCAAAAATTAGATTTTTACACATCTTCTTGACTGATACCTTCCCCCCATAAATGACTTAATTTTGTTTCGATGTTCAACCCAGTTATTGTGCAGCATTAAATGTAGTAAACCATTGCACGAAATTTTGAAGAGTTTGCAGCGGTAAAAGTCCATAGCGTATACTTTCCGTACGGTCGATTTTAGTTGCCACAATGTTGAGAATGAAATGTGGACAAGGTGCCTAAATTTCATATAAAATTTACTGTATAACAATATCTCATTTAATTTAAGTACCACATAGGTGTCGTATGTAATATTGAGAAATATTCCGTCTTTCGCGACTGTAATAAAAGTTTTATTTACACCGGGCGCGTTTGGCTTTATTTTAAAGCACTTCAGTCAGTCAAAGGAAGTGGGGGGAAGGTATCAGTCAAGAAGATGTGTAAAAATCTAATTTTTGGGCCAAATAGTTTTTTGTGGAATCGAATGATAAGTGTGTCAAAGCAGTCGGAAACACCATGTGTCAGCACAGACGATCAGTGCAGTGACAAAATCGCGCACAGCGCGGAATGCGGGAAGCACGTCTCTGTAGCAGCGAAAGGGTTAATGCGGCCGTGGTGGCTTTACTTCATAAACTGCGCGCTCCCCCCTAAACGTAAGCTTGCAAACTATACTGTACTATGGCGCTGCTTCTCTTGGCGCGTGCGTCGTGTGCAACTGGCAACGCAGCAATCTCCCGCGTCTGGGCGGGCATGCGCGAGCCGCCAAGATAAAAGAATTCAACTATAGTCTGCGCGTGACCGCGCGAGTGTTCAGTTGCGAGTTGCACTCTGTCTGCAGTAGTAGTCAGTTGCGAGTAGGCAGTTGCGTGTAGGGAGTCCCGAGGAACAGTTGTTGTGTGTGAGGAGTCGGCGGGCGTCGACATGGGTCTCTGGCCACGGTTCTGGACTAGGTATATTGTTATCAAAGGTAATGAAGCAGCATTGCGCTCAGCTAATAACATATGTTAATTGTAATTAATTTGTTCAAGAATTGCCCCAATAATAATTTTCTACAAAGTAACCTTTTTTAAAGAAAAAAATTCATTTCAAGTTAAATAATATTTCCCATGTATTCCCTCCAAGAATCAAAATTAAATACGGGCCAGCATTGCATGGAGCTGTGCCGAAAAATAAGAGCAGGTGTAGATGCAGTAAAAATAAGAGCAGATATAGATCCAGTTTTACTGAGGTAAGAATTTTGGTTTTGTGTTCAGGTTTAATTATTGCACAGGGCCGAAGGTCAGTGCAGCTGCCCTTATAAAATTATCTTAACGTTAATTTTGTGGGGACATAACATTTTTGCACATTTTTATTATCATTGAGTTTTATTACTGTGGGGAGTTTACATTTGGCTCTATTTGCATTTACATTCAATTCTTTACATTTAAAAATTCTTGTGGGGAGGTTACACTTAGCTCATTTTTATTATTCATTTTTGTGTGGAGTCACCATTTGGCTCATTATCATTGTCTTTTATTTTCACGGGGAGGTTACACTTGGCGACATCCGGACCAGGGTCGTATTTCTTTGAGAATCTTCTGAAAAGTAGTCAGATATCTGCTCTTATTTACTTAATATAATTAGCATTTGGCGCAACGCTTTTACTAATTTTGTGACTTTCTTCTACAGATCATCGGCAATTCGTTGCTCTTTGTTGTAATAGTGTTTGTTGGATTTTGTATTGTCTTTGTTTCATTACTGAATAATTGTGATTAGTGTAAAAATGCCGCGAAAGACTGTTAATAGTGCATCGCGAGGTATAATGAGTGAAATAACTGACTTAAATAACTTCACCGATAGTACTTTTGACACACAATGTAATGATGACAATCCTCCATTTAGTGACAAACAGTGTGTAACGACCACCAATGTTGATTTTGATCTTTGTGCTGAACAGACGAATTCAATTGTGTCCTCTGTTAATTTGACGACAATTGACGACGCGGGGCGTTCTGTTGCAATGAGTGCTGCCCAGCTTAACGCAACCGGTTTGCAAAATTTAAGTAATGAACAGACAAATTTGTCTAATGAAAATGAACAGTGTAATCAGAGTACGACAGATTTATTTAATTCCGGTGCAGTGACTAACAGAGCACATCCGATTGGCAAACCTATTCAAGAATCACAGAATAACCAAATGGTTACACAAAACGTGACAATTGCAGGTACACCACCAAAGAGCACAGAGAATAGAGTAGGTAATTTTGGAACGGAACGAGTTGAGGCATTATTGGTAAATGAAAAACAAGATGACTTTAATGAATCGGATAAACCACTTAAAGAAAAACCTGACAACTTTTCCGAAAGGATGATTGAAATGATAGACAACAATTCCAAACAGCTTAATGAAATAATAGACAAGTATTTCACACAAATTAGTGAAATGATCAAACAGTGGTATGAAAGTTGCCAACAGCCGAACGAAAAACACGACAACGTTAATGAACAGAACAAACAACTTAGTGAACAGATTACAGCTGTTACCGCGCAATGTCATGACACGAAAGAAAAATTACGTGAGGATACTAAGGCTTGTGCTAATAACAGTAATGAAGAAGTTGGAACTGTTGCACAAGAATTGAGTAGTACACGTGTAGGCACAACAGAATCACATATAGACGAAAATAGTGCGGTCGCTGAACAATGTCCTAAAAACGCAACACAGATACGCGACGAGTTTAATTTAAAGTCCAGAACTTTCACACACTCTGAATACGGAAGTCGATGATAAATGTGAACAACAGAACAACCAAATTGACGAACGTATTAAAGTGACAGAAAAGAAAATTGTTTCAATCACTAACACGTCACAGAATACGCCACGTTGCGAGTATTTGTCACACTCACACAGCCAGACTAATTTGGATAATTTACAGAGACTACGCGACTTAAAATCCGAAAAGCTACGCGACTTAAAATCTGAAAAGTTACGCAATTTGAAGTACGAAATGACACAGACAAAGAGATTCTCACACAAACCTGAACGTGTTCTCAAATTCAGAGACAAGAACGTTAATTATAAGCAATTTGTATGTGTAAAAAAATCTAAGGAATTTAATAATGACAGAGCACAGATACACGATTTGAGCTGTATACGACAATTTATTTTTGTACTTTCACCGCTATTACCTGTAATGCAGAAACTAGCTTTGAACTGGACACGACAATTTGCTCTCGAAATTTTACCAAGATTTCGTGTAATGCAGAAACTACAATTAGGATGGATACAGCAATTTATTTTTGAATTTTCACCGGCATTGCGTGTAACGCAAAAGCTAAAATTTATTTGCAGCGCGTAATAGACCTCAGGGGATTCATTACGCTTTAATGAATATGTGCCGTAGCGTGCATAGGGCCCCGAGCTGTAGTAGTGCTGTTTCATCTTTAGTTTTCTGCACTGCTGCCTTCTCTTCTACTATCCTTTATATCTATCAAAACAGCTCTTTAACTATTGCTCTATCTAGAATTAAGGAAAGTGAGTAAAGAAAACCTGATACGACAAATTATACCGAAAGTGACATTTATCTTTAGACACTCCATAAATGACAACCATGAGAACTTTAATTACAGAGAAAATTGTAATCATCAGTATGTATAGCATTTTCAGCAATCGTCAAAATTATCAGCAACATCCAACGCATTTTAGTAACAATAGACGTTTTTCTCCGCAACAGCAACAAAACCAGCCGGTTAGCATACGTAACCAACAATGTAATATACAAGGTCAACCTAGCTTTAATGTTTCGCCGCGTGCACGTATAGTCCCAGTTACAACAAATAGTAACGCACGCCAGCAAAGAAATGATTACGTACAGAAAACACACTATTTCAACTCATATCGCAAATGCACCGTATAGAAGTGACTATTATGACTAACGTAAAAAATAATGAGCACAATTTTTCAGCGTACATTTAAGAACAGTCCATCTTTTCAGCAGCAAGAACATCAGCAACAACATATTATCATGAATGAACCAGACAATAGGTGTCATCCATAGCGTAATACGTCAGGAAGAAACATAGAACAGTACAAATAGTTGAAATGCCACAGCATCCTCCTGAAAATAATAACACGTCAGAAAGAATTTGATTAAATACAGTACAGATTGCATATTCCAGTAACGTAAGCAATACTTTTGACACGCAGAATCTTGTTCACGAAAACGTTATCTGAAACATGCTTTGTTGAATGCACTACTTTTATCGCACCCAGATCTTACTAGAAATTTTTCCATTGCCACCGACAGTTAAAACACCGCTTTAGGCGTACATATCTTTCAGGAAATTGAAGAAGATGACTCTACAGTAATAAAAAACATCGCATTTGCAAGTGGCATTCTTTCACCTGCTGAACGAAATTATTCCGTTACAGAACTGGAAACGTTATGTGTTGTTTGGGCTTTTACGAGAGTTCGGCACTTTCTTTATGGCAGACATACCACCGTTTACACAGACCATAGAGCGATACAATTTTTACTTTCAGTTAAATTCACTCACGGCAGGTTAAGCAGATGGAAGCTTTATTCACAGGAATTTAATTTCACAGTTGTTTCCATTCCCGGCACACAAAATATTGTAGCAGATGCACTATCCCGTTCTCTCAGCAACAATCAGCAAGACATCGCAACCAACTTCTGCAAAGCAAATTTCAGCGTCATGTACATTCAACAAGTTGCATTTGAAAATTTCATTTCGTCGTCATTACAGGACATAGCACAAGAGCAGAATAAAGACAACGTATGAAAAGAGATTAAACACCTCTGGCAAGATAGGAATAATGTTACGACTAGAAACCATTACACTGTACGCAATGACATTCTGTTTCGCCGCTCTCATCCTGACAGCAACAATTGGTTATTATGCATTCCTGACGAGCTTGTTAACAAATTAATCTGGTATACTCATTTAAGTTACGCACATTACGGAGCTAGAAAATGTTTTCTTATACTGAGACAGACTGTTATTTTTCGAACATGGAGAAACGTATACGACGAGTTTTAGCACCATGTAAAATCTGCCAGAAAGCTAAGTCAGACACAACTTCACATATTCCTCCATTGTATCCCATTGTACCTGTCAAATTGAGACATATGGCCGCTGTGGACATTTTTGGTCCGATTCCCAGAACTAATAGAGGTTTTTGCTACATCTTTGTCGCTGTTGAACTCACTTCAAAATTTGTTACCTTCACTCCGTTACGCAAAGTTACTGCTAAAACTGTTTCGAAAGCATTTGTAAAAAATTTTCTATTTCATGTAAGGCATGTGTTGAAAGTAATTTCCGACAATGGATAACAGTTTCGTACTGCTATATGGACACGTATGTTACGAGCTAGAAACATTTCTCCGATCTATATATCCAGGTACCATGCTTCTTCGAACCCATGTGAACGATTAATGAAAGAAATTGGTAAGCTGTGTAGAATATACTGCCATAAAAGACATATTGATTGGGACACACACATACTCTCATTCCAGGATGTAATTAATTTCATACCAAATGAATCCACTATGCTATCTCCGTCTGTTATACTGAAAAATGCTGAACCACCTAACAAAATCAAAGAATTAGTAACATTTCCTACATCTCTTCGACTACGACACCATGAAATAATTGACATTGCGCTGAACAACATCAAACGTGCCGCAGAGCGCCGGAGAAGACAGCAAAAACAGGTTTGTACACGCCGTGACTTTCACATTGGACAGAAGATATTAGTACGTACACACCATTTATCTAATAAAGGAAAAGGTAGGTGCAGTAAATTCGAACTTCTATACGCAGGACCATATCGGATTCGCAGCATTCCTCACCCCAATGTTGTACACGTCGAAACTTTGAGAACCAGAAACTCGAAAGGAAACCACCACTGGTCAAACATCAAATATTTTATTGAATGAAGATACTTTATGATTTAACATGCTATAATGCCATTTGCTAATTTTATGATCACTTATGCAATTATATTCACATGACTACTTACTGATGATTATCGTATTTTTTCTTGGCAAGTGCCCGGCAAGGTAAGGTTAGCACGTCGCTTTTCTTGTCGTTACACATTAGACCGTGCATATTTTTCCAGATGAATTTACACATTTTATGACCATTTATGCAATTATATTTATGTGATTACTTACTGATGACTGTCGTATTTTTTCTTGGCAAGTGCCCGGCAAGGTAAGGTTAGCAGGTTGCTCTTCTTGTCGTTACACATCAGACTGTGCATATTTTCCATTTTTTATGTATGTATGGTTGTTTTCCTGTTTTCTTTGTATGTACTATGAAATAGTTAAGATATAAAACACACCAGTTGACTTTGACA
Organism: Schistocerca nitens; assembly: GCF_023898315.1. Lineage (NCBI taxonomy): Eukaryota > Metazoa > Arthropoda > Insecta > Orthoptera > Acrididae > Schistocerca > Schistocerca nitens. The sequence goes on along the minus strand of NC_064620.1, from coordinate 507,112,452 downwards.
TTTTTGCCCTATGATATCTCAACATCGTGACTGTTTTACATTTTTTGCTGCTGCATTGTGATATTCTGTGTACATTTTTGCATTTGAACACTGTCTATTTTTTTTCTCATATTACGTTTTCTGTCATGGTTTGCTGTATGCTTAATTATATCACTATAAACCAGTTTTATCTAATGGGTATATGATTTAAATGCAAGACATTAATCTTTGTTCATCAATTTCAGAAAGAAATGATGCGTGAAAGAAATAAATTAAACAAAAATGGGAATTTCACCTTCGGAATGATCGAAAGAGAATGCAATACTTCGTGATGAAGAGTAAATGGATCAGAATTAACAAGCATTAACAAGAATATACTATACACATCGTAGAATAGCAGTCTTAAGTAATTTTTTCTTTCAGAATACGAGGCGATTGATGCAGGCTGTCTGACAGAACTTCACATCTTAGTTTTAGTGATGAAATATGCTAGAGATAAGGAATAGTTTTATAATGAGTAATGAAGTGATTTTTTGCCGATGATAATGAATGCTGATGAATAATGATGAAGAATATGCTACTATTAATAATGAAGTTTTTCTTTACAGGTGATGATAATAATGGAGTTATGATAATATGGATAATGAAGTTTTTTCTTTACAGATGAGGATAATGTTGAAGTTATGTATTTATGCTATGTAGTTATTTAAGTATTTGTTGCAGTTCGTTTTGACAGTATGTGTTTTATTGCATAGTAGGATGAATGAAGGTTTTGGAAGGGACAGCTATGGAACACATTTTTATACACATTTCACTGCCTGTTAATTCGAGGTCACTACTTTTCAGCATAAAATGCGTTTCTTCCTTCAGATTAGTAATCCATTTTTTGTATATTTTTTGCAGGAGAAATTATTTATGAAGTTAATGTGCTATAAGCAGTTGTTCATTAAGTCTATTTCATTTATGAATGTGATCACATATACTCTATTTGTTTCATAATCTTGCTACAGCTGACTCATGACGAATGACGTTACACATTTTCATTTACAGCAACAACCCAAAAGCAATTTTTTTCTTTCCCCTGTAATTACCCAACGCAATGCATTGCTAACAAAAAAAAATGTATTACCAGTCCCAAAAAATGATACCAGTTTAAGAAAGTTCTGAGTAATACTGCTCAGCTCTGAATAGTATGTCACTTGAATAATGAATAATAATGCTTTGCACCTGGGAAATGAATGCTACTGATTACTGTATTGAGATGAGCAATGATTAATTATGAACATTATTCTGTAATACTATGTTATCGACTACCTCCTGTTTTAAGTTATGACTTCTGATGATTTGTAATTAGGAAATGAGTGCCGATGTTCTCTGTAAATCATTATATGAATATTATTACGTAATGACTTCTGATGATTTGTAACTAGGAAATGAGTACCAATGTTCTCTGTAAAACACCACATAAATATTATGACTTCTGACGACTTATAATTAGGAAATGAGTACCAATGTTCTCTGTAAAACACCACATTAATACTTCTGATGATTTGTAATTAGGAAATGAGTACCAATTATTATGTAATGACTTCTGATGATTTGTAATTAGGAAATGAGTACCAATGTTCTCTGTAAAGCACCACATGAATATAATGACTTCTGCTGATTTGTAATTAGGAAATGAGTACCAATTATTATGTAATGACTTCTGATGATTTGTAATTAGGAAATGAGTACCAATGTTCTCTGTAAAACACCACATTAATACTTCTGATGATTTGTAATTAGGAAATGAGTACCAATGTTCTCTGTAAAACACCACATTAATACTTCTGATGAATTGTAATTAGGAAATGAGTGCCAAAGTTCTCTGTAAAACACCATATGAATATTATGACTTCTGATGATTTATAATTAGGCAATAAGTGCCAATGTTCTATGTAAAACGCCAATTTATGAACATCATTCTGTAATACTACGTACATGGTACAGAAATGTTCAATAACTGGGCAATGAATGCCGCAAACTACTAATGTAATTCTCAGTGAAGACTAGTATGTGACTTAATGTCCTTCACCTTCTGGCCTAACTACCCTGAATTACTGCAATATCCGTTTGTTCTGTATATTCTCTTGATCATGGAGCACTATATTTGGTTTTTGCACTAATTCTACGTTGGTGTACCTTACAAGAACGTGGTGTTGACGACATGCTGTCCACCACCGTAAGCGATAGAGACGTTATTATGGTCCCACTGATTGGTGTACCTAATGTACTGCTAAAATGATAACATGGAATATTACTACATTTCAGTGTCTTGCTATGCTGATAAATACTTCTGGGAAAAGAACTTCAGATTGTTCCACTTGGTGTTGTGCTACAGTAGAAAGATATGGACTTTCAGTGCAGCTGCGTGCAACCTAAAGTGCTACAACCATGATGCAATCCTTCCCTTTCCTATCCTAATTCTTGTAACATAGTGAAAATCATTTTTTGCTAATATGATTTATATTCATGACCAATACATTTTTTTTGATTTGCTGATATATTCTGAATTATAGTGCGTGTGCACTTTTGTCATTTTTCTAATATGATTTCTACTCATTGTATGTACATTTTTTTTCATTTGCTGATATGTTCTGAACTACAGTACATGTGCACTTATGTCATTTGGCAATGAGATTTGTACTCATTATGTTTATTTGTTGTGAAAACTTTGAAGAATTTTTCAGTGCATGAGCACTTATATCAATTGTTAATATGTTTTGTGCTGAACGTCAATGAGTGTGCACTTTTGTCATTTTTCAATATGATTTGTACTCGTTGCCTATACATTTGTGATTTCCTGATATGTTCACTGCTTCAGTAAGTGTGCACTTTTGTCATTTACCAATATAATTTGTATATACATTTTTTGTGATTTGCTGATATGTTCTGTACTCATTGTATATATATTTTTGTCATTGTCTGAAATGTTGTGTACTCGGTGCATGTGCACCATATTTACTTCATGTTCTACATCTGTATATTCTCTGTTTGTAAAGTTAATTAGTTAAGAAAAAATTTGTTGCTCATGGCAAGTCCAAATGACTCACCATCGCTGCCAAATTTTTGCCCCCCCCCCCCCCCTGTGGAGGGTTATGAAACATGTATGTATTCAGTACAGCGATGGCGAGGCATGACAGAATCTCTGACCAGAGAGTTATTTATCGTTGCTAGTCTGCGCTTGACCGCGCGAGTGTTCAGTTGCGAGTTGCACTCTGTCTGCAGTAGTAGTCAGTTGCGAGTAGGCAGTTGCGTGTAGGGAGTTGCGAGGAATAGTTGTTGTGTGTGAGGAGTCGGCGGGCGTCGACATGGGTCTCTGGTCACGGGTCTGGACTAGGTATATTGTTATCAAAGGTAATGAAGCAGCATTGCGCTCAGCTAATAACATATGTTAATTGTAATTAATTTGTTCAAGAATTGCCCCAATAATAATTTTTCTACAAAGTAACCTTTTTTAAAGAAAAAAATTCATTTCAGGTTAAATAATATTTCCCATGTATTCCCTCCAAGAATCAAAATTAAATACGGGCCAGCATTGCATGGAGCTGTGCCGAAAAATAAGAGCAGATGTAGATGCAGTAAAAATAAGAGCAGATATAGATCCAGTTTTACTGAGGTAAGAATTTTGGTTTTGTGTTCAGGTTTAATTATTGCACAGGGCCGAAGGTCAGCGCAGCTGCCCTTATAAAATTATCTTAACATTAATTTTGTGGGGACATAACATTTTTGCACATTTTTATTATCATTGAGTTTTATTACTGTGGGGAGTTTACATTTGGCTCTATTTGCATTTACATTCAATTCTTTACATTTAAAAATTCTTGTGGGGAGGTTACACTTAGCTCATTTTTATTATTCATTTTTGTGTGGAGTCAAAATTTGGCTCATTATCATTGTCTTTTATTTTCACGGGGAAGTTACAACTATGAGAGCTTTGAATGCCGTATTTGGTAAGGGAGCATGATTTCTGAAGTACATTTGAGGTAGATGACTTTATTCAAGGTCTTGAAATTATTGAAAGAAGCTGCGACAATTTTGAGATGTGATTGATCTGTTATGATGTTATTATTACGATGGCGATGTGTATTATGCTGTTGAAGTATGTTTATGATCAATAAGGTGATGCTACCGTATATGAGGAATGTGATTACATGTTTATATGTACATGAATAATGAGTAGTGGTTAGGGACTCTGATCTGTGGAAAAGGATGTTGGAAACCAAGAATCGTACTTTAAGAATTATGAAATGTGTATTATGAATGTATCACAATGCCACCGAAAATTTTTTGGACACTGTGATATTTATAGGATTTTGTTTCTACATATTTGTAACGCAAATTCTCGACCTGTGAAAATTTTTATGAGACTATCACTGTAGCGCAAACTGCTGTCGTAAATATTTCGGTAAGAAACTAAGTAACCTTGACATACTGTGTTGTGGACGCCCAGCAGTGCCAGTCGCCTGAAAAAAGAAAGCCATTTGGTGGAGAAAAAAAAGAGGCCATTATCCTCGCTATTGACATTTCTTTGTAGAAAGCATCGCAAATACGATACGCTCAGACTTGAAAACATATGATTACACTGTGGGGCTCTTAATTTATGATATTTACTAAAATGCCTAATGAAATGATGAGAAACATTTTTACATCTATTGTCTTTCTACTTGAGAGATATTTTTTACTGCCTTTGGAGACGCCATTTGACTAGTGAATGACGTTTCACACATTGCCTTGTGTATATATTTGACTACTTTGCTTAATATCTGGTTTCTAGTTGCACTGCAGCATTGGTTAAAATAAAATTTAATAGATGTACTAATATCACTATTTTATGTCTACAGACCCAGTAAAGAAAAATATTATGATGTACTTTCCTCCAAAAGGGAGCACAAATAGACATTTCCCTTCACAGGAACTGCAAATATAATTTTTTCAACGATTTGGTCACTTGTTTCGTAGAGTAAGTCAAGGTGATGCATCACTCTAGTGTTAAGATGTGACATGTTGTTGTTGTGGTCTTCAGTCCTGAGACTGGTTTGACACAGCTCTCAATGCTACTCTATCCTGTGCAAGCTTCTTCATATCCCAGTACCTAATGCAGCCTACATCCTTCTGAATCTGCTTAGTGTATTCATCTCTTGGTCTCCCTCTACGATTTTTACCCTCCACGCTGGCCTCCAATACTAAACTGGTGATCCCTTCATGCCTCAGAACATGTCCTACCAACCGATCCCTTCTTCTAGTCAAGTTGTGCCACAAACTCCTCTTTCCCCAATTCTATTCAATACCTCCTCATTAGTCATGTGATCTACCCATCTAATCTTCAGCATCATTCTGTAGCACCATATTTCGAAAGCTTCTATTCTCTTCTTGTCTAAACTATTTATCGTCCACGTTTCACTTCCATACGTGGCTACACTCCATACAAATACTATCAGAAACGACTTCCTGACATTTAAATCTATACTCGATGTTAACAAATTTTTCTTCTTCAGATATGCTTTCCTTGCCATTGCCAGTATACATTTTACATCCTCTCTACTTCGACCATCATCAGTTATTTTGCTCCCCAAATAGCAAAACTCCTTTACTACTTTAAGTGTCTCATTTCCTAATCTAATTCCCTCAGCATCACCCGATTTAATTCGACTACATTCCATTATCCTCGTTTTGCTTTTGTTGATGTTCATCTTATACCCTCCTTTCAAGACACTGTCCATTTCGTTCAACTGCTCTTCCTAGTCCCTTGCTCTCTCTGCCAGAATTACAATGTCGTCAGCGAACCTCAAAGTTTTTATTTCTTCTCCATTTTCCTTTGTTTCCTTTATTGCTTGCTCAATATACAGATTGAATAACATCGGGGAGAGGCTACAACCCTGTCTCACTCCCTTCCCAACCACTGCTTCCCTTTCATTCCCCTCACTCTTATAACTGCCATCTGGTTTCTGTACAAATTGTAAATAGCCTTTCGCTCCCTGTATTTTATCCCTGCCACCTTCAGAATTTGAAAGAGAGTATTCCAATCAACATTGTCAAAAGCTTTCTCTAAGCCTACAAATGCTAGAAACGTAGGTTTGCATTTCCTTAATCTTTCTTCTAAGATGTGTCGTAGGGTCAGTATTGCCTCACGTGTTCCAACATTTCTACAGAATTCAAACTGATATTCCCCAAGGTCGGCTTCTACCAGTTTTTCCATTCATCTGTAAAGAATTCGCGTTAGTATCTTGCAGCTGTGGCTTATTAAACTGATAGTTCGGTAATTATCACATCTGTCAACACCTGCTTTCTTTGGGATTGGAATTCTTATATTCTTCTTGAAGTCTGTGGGAATTTCGCCTGTCTCATACATCTTACTCACCAGATGGTAGAATTTTGTCAGGACTGGCCCTCCCAAGGCTGTCAGTAGTTCTAATGAAATGTTGTCTACTCCGGGGTCCTTGTTTCGACTCAGGTCTTTCAGTGCTCTGTCAAACTCTTAACGCAGTATCATATCTCCCATTTCATCTTCATATACACCCACCTCCATTTCCATAATATTTTCCTCAAATACATTGCCTTGTATAGACCCTCTATATACTCCTTCCATCTTTCTGCTTTCCCTTCTTTGTTTCTTCCCCCATGAACCATGGACCTTGCCATTGGTGGGGAGCCTTGCGTGCCTCAGCGATACAGATGGCCGTACCGTAGGTGCAACCACAACGGAGGGGTATCTGTTGAGAGGCCAGACAAACATGTGGTTCCTGAAGAGGGGCAGCAGCCTTTTCAGTAGTTGCAGGGGCAACAGTCTGGATGATTGACTGATCTGGCCTTGTAACATTAACCAAAACGGCCTTGCTGTGCTGGTACTGCGAACGACTGAAAGCAAGGGGGAACTACAGCCGTAATTTTTCCCGAGGACATGCAGCTTTACTGAATGATAAAATGATGATGGCGTCCTCTTGGGTAAAATATTCCGGAGGTAAAATAGTCCCCCATTCGGATCTCCGGGCGGGGACTACTCAAGAGGATGTCGTTATCAGGAGAAAGAAAACTGGCGTTCTACGGATCGGAGCGCGGAATGTCAGATCCCTTAATCGGGCAGGTAGGTTAGAAAATTTAAAAAGGGAAATGGATAGGTTAAACTTAGATATAGTGGGAATTAGTGAAGTTCGGTGGCAGGAGGAACAAGACTTTTGGTCAGGTGATTACAGGGTTATAAATACAAAATCAAATAGGGGTAATGCAGGAGTAGGTTTAATAATGAATAAAAAAATAGGAGTGCGGGTTAGCTACTACAAACTGCATGGTGAACGCATTATTGTGGCCAAGATAGACACAAAGCCCATGCCTACTACAGTAGTACAAGTTTATATGCCAACTAGCTCTGCAGATGATGAAGAAATTGATGAAATGTATGACGAGATAAAAGAAATTATTCAGGTAGTGAAGGGAGACGAAAATTTAATAGTCATGGGTGACTGGAATTCGTCAGTAGGAAAAGGGAGAGAAGGAAGCATAGTAGGTGAATATGGATTGGGGGGAAGAAATGAAAGAGGAAGCCGCCTTGTAGAATTTTGCACAGAGCATAACTTAGTCATAGCTAACACTTGGTTCAAGAATCATAAAAGAAGGTTGTATACCTGGAAGAATCCTGGAGAACTAATAGGTATCAGATAGATTATATAATGATAAGACAGAGATTTAGGAACCAGGTTTTAAATTGTAAGACACTTCCAGGGGCAGATGTGGATTCTGACCACAATCTATTGGTTATGAACTGCAGATTGAAACTGAAGAAACTGCAAAAAGATGGGAATTTAAGGAGATGGGACCTGGATAAACTGAAACAACCAGAAGTTGTAGAGAGTTTCAGGGAGAGCATAAGGGAACAATTGACAGGAATGGGGGAAAGAAATACAGTAGAAGAAGAATGGGTAGCTCTGAGGGATGAAGTAGTGAAGGCAGCAGAGGATCAAGTAGGTAAAAAGACGAGGGCTAATAGAAATCCTTGGGTAACAGAAGAAATATTGAATTTAATTGATGAAAGGAGAAAATATAAAAAATGCAGTAAATGAAGCAGGCAAAAGGGAATACAAACGTCTTAAAAATGAGATCGACAGAAAGTGCAAAATGGCTAAGCAGGGATGGCTAGAGGACAAATGTAAGGATGTAGAGGCTTGTCTCACTAGGGGTAAGACAGATACTGCCTACAGGAAAATTAAAGAGACCTTTGGAGAGAAGAGAACCACTTCTATGAATATCAAGAGCTCAGATGGCAACCCAGTTCTAAGCAAAGAAGGGAAGGCAGAAAGGTGGAAGGAGTATATAGAGGGTTTATACAAGGGCGATGTACTTGAGGACAATATTATGGAAATGGAAGAGGATGTAGATGAAGATGAAATGGGAGATAAGATACTGCGTGAAGAGTTTGACAGAGCACTGAAAGACCTGAGTCGAAACAAGGCCCCGGGAGTAGACAACATTCCATTAGAACTACTGATGGCCTTGGGAGAGCCAGTCATGACAAAACTCTACCATCTGGTGAGCAAGATGTATGAGACAGGCGAAATACCCACAGACTTCAAGAAGAATATAATAATTCCAATACCAAAGGAAGCAGGTGTTTACAGATGTGAAAATTACCGAACTATCAATTTAATAAGTCACAGCTGCAAAATACTAACGCGAATTCTTTACAGACGAATGGAAAAACTGGTAGAAGCGGACCTCGGGGAAGATCAGTTTGGATTCCGTAGAAATGTTGGAACACGTGAGGCAATACTAACCTTACGACTTATCTTAGAAGAAAGATTAAGAAAATGCAAACCTACGTTCCTAGCATTTGTAGGCTTAGAGAAAGCTTTTGACAACGTTAACTGGAATACTCTCTTTCAAATTCTGAAGGTGGCAGGGGTAAAATACAGGGAGCGAAAGGCTATTTACAATTTGTACAGAAACCAGATGGCAGTTATAAGAGTCGAGGGGCATGAAAGGGAAGCAGTGGTTGGGAAGGGAGTGAGACAGGGTTGTAGCCACTCCCCGATGTTATTCAATCTGTATATTGAGCAAGCAGTAAAGGAAACAAAAGAAAAATTCGGAGTAGGTATTAAAATTCATGGAGAAGAAGTAAAAACTTTGAGGTTCGCCGATGACATTGTAATTCTGTCAGAGACAGCAAAGGACTTGGAAGAGCAGTTGAACGGAATGGACAGTGTCTTGAAAGGAGGATATAAGATGAACATCAACAAAAGCAAAACGAGGATAATGGAATGTAGTCAAATTAAATCAGGTGATGCTGAGGGGATTAGATTAGGAAATGATACACTTAAAGTAGTAAAGGAGTTTTGCTATTTAGGGAGTAAAATAACTGATGATGGTCGAAGTAGAGAGGATATAAAATGTAGACTGGCAATGGCAAGGAAATCGTTTCTGAAGAAGAGAAATTTGTTAACATCGAGTATAGATTTAAGTGTCAGGAAGTCGTTTCTGAAAGTATTTGTATGGAGTGTAGCCATGTATGGAAGTGAAACATGGACGATAACTAGTTTGGACAAGAAGAGAATAGAATCTTTCGAAATGTGGTGCTACAGAAGAATGCTGAAGATAAGGTGGGTAGATCACGTAACTAATGAGTAGGTATTGAATAAGATTGGGGAGAAGAGAAGTTTGTGGCACAACTTGACTAGAAGAAGGGATCGGTTGGTAGGACATGTTTTGAGGCATCAAGGGATCACAAATTTAGCATTGGAGGGCAGCGTGGAGGGTAAAAATCGTAGAGGGAGACCAAGAGATCAATACACTATGCAGATTCAGAAGGATGTAGGTTGCAGGAGGTACTGGGAGATGAAGAAGCTTGCACAGGATAGAGTAGCATGGAGAGCTGCATCAAACCAGTCTCAGGACTGAAGACCACAACAACAATTCTTTGCTTAGAACTAGGTTTCCATCTGAGGTCTTGATATTCATACAAGTTGTTCTCTTTTCTCCAAAGGTCTCTTTAAGTTTCCTGTAGGCAGTATCTATCTTACCCCTAGTGAGATAAGCCTCTACATCCTTGCATTTGTCCTCTAGCCATCCCTGCTTAGCCACGTTGCACTTCCTGTCGATCTCATTTTTGAGACATTTGTATTCCTTTTTGCCCGCTTCATTTGCTGCATTTTTATATTTTCTCCTTTCATCAGTTAAATTCAATATTTCTTCTGTGGCCCAAGGGTTTCTACTACCCCTCGTCTTTTTACCTATTTGATCCTCCGCTGCCTTCACTGATTCATCCCTTAAAGCTATCCATTCTTCTTCTACTGTATTTCTTTCCCCCAGTCCTGTCAGTTGTTCCCTTATGGTCACCCTGAAACTCTGTACAACCTCTGGTTCTTTCAGTTTATCCAGGTCCCATCTCCTCAAATTCCTACCTTTTTGCAGTTTCTTCAGTTTTAATCTAGAGGTCATAAATAATAGATTGTGGTCAGAGTCCACATCTACCCCTGGAAACGTCTCACAATTTAAAATCTGGTTCCTAAATCTCTGTCTTCCAGTATCTCCAGGATTCTTCCATGTATACTACGTTCTTTCATGATTCTTGAACCAAGTGTTAGCTATGATTAAGTTATGCTCTGCACAAAATTCTACCAGGCGGCTTCCCCTTTCATGTGACATAGTTATTAGACATTTGCTATCTTTACTGTAATATTTTTTCTGCTTGAGCTATGTCATATTTAGGTATAGGTTATTGCATTTGCTGCTGCTGTGTGCCAGGCATAGTGCTACTGAATTTCACTTTGTATTACTCTGTGAAGCTAGTTTTACTACTGATTTATTTTTCTTGTTTCTACACATTGGCTCATAGTTGTAATGTTGCATTTGCTCTGCTAATTTAGATATACTGCTGCTTGCTTTGCCAATTTGCATTTTTTTGTCATTCATGTTTGTGTTAATTTGTTGTGTGTTGCTGCATTGCCTCGTCCATTAGTATAGATATATCTGAGCTCAGTAGATTTAAGTTAGCTTAAGATGGGATAGAGTATATAAGAAACTAACTATGAAGAATACGGAAAGAATTCATTGAGAAGTTACATGAAAAAGATTTGGGCAAAAATGAGTATTGTACAGTGAGAAATATTTATTTAACAGGGTTAGATAGGATTTTTTTTGCAGGAGCAAATGTTGAAATAAGAGTAAAGGTCTATGGAATGAAGTTTTGGGTTGGACTGCAGTACCAAATGTTGCACTGAAAACGAATCCTGTCCTTTCCTTTTGTGTTATTCCGCTATGTGTTTGTGTACCCTTGTGTATTTGTTTTTTCCCTGTCTTTATGTGTTTAGCTAATAAGATTTATGTTGTAGAATCTTTCTAGTACCAAGCTACATTCACTATGATGAGGAATACTGTTATCCTCAAATTTAATTTGCATTAATAATGTGTTATGTTCTTTGTAAAGATGTTTATAGACATTATTAATTCTGTTCTGTTTCAATGCCCATATGTGAAATTAATGTTTCTAAAACTATTCTCATTTTTATGTATTTACTTATGTCATAATTCCTGTAACACTGATGTATATGTTATTTCGATTCTTTTGTAAAGCCCATATTACTACAAATGTTATCTGTACTGTTATGTTCTTTAATGATGTATTTTGTACCTTTGTAATTGTATTCTTATGTTGTACATTTATAATTGTATAGACACCAGTTCTTCAAATTAAGTTTCATTTCAGTGCACGCGTTTCTGTTGGTCATAATATATGCACAGTATGTGAGTAGTTGGGACTGTTAGTGCTTGCACGTGTGTTAATAATTCAGCAAGGGACTGGTTAACAGCATTCCTGGTTCTAAGGACAATTCCAAAACTTTGTGAGTGCACAAATGATGGTTATGGACTTGCTATATTGTCCGCAAGACTCTTAGATGGTGATTGGGCAACTGCACAGTCGTAACAGATGGCTGCTGGCCATCTCTACAAGGACTGCAGTGGGTCTGCACCTCTAGTGGCCCACCAATACCATACTCTCTACCAGGACTACAGTGGGTCTGTTCTGTGATGACCTACCTACCAATATTCTTCAAAACTTCGACTGACTCTGCTGTGGGTTTGCTCTGTTGTGGTCCATTACCTGTCTACATGTCAACAGTCAGCACTGTCTTTCCGTTGGAAGGACAACACTACTTCTTCAAGACTGCATGGAAATCCACTACTTTCGTGTGCATTTTCTTTTACTGCTCAGATTTTGTGCATAAAATTGTAATTAATACTGTGATGAATGATCAGGACTGTCTTTATGGAATATGAGAAAATTTTAGCTTTTGACCAACATTGTATCGATAAGTGTGTGCATTTTATTTGTTTGTTAACGTTAATATAAAATTTTTTTAACAAATATGTAGTGGCCACTGCCCAAAACAATTCGTAAAATTTTTTGTGGGGAGCATGGGGGCCATGTAAGTAGGTTGTTTAGGTTTTTATGTTTGTAACGCCACTTAGCACTCGGTATGAAAATCACTGGCTGTGCTGTGTGAAGTCTGTGGCTGGTTTGCATTGTTGGAATTTGCTATTGTAGTGTTGGGTAGTTGGCTGTCAACAACGCGTAGCGTTGTGCATTTGGAGGTGAGTCGCCATCAGTGGTGGATGTGGGGAGAGAAATGGCGGAGTTTTGAGAACGGATGATCTGGACGTGTGTCCATCAGAGACAGTAAATTTGTAAGACTGGATGTCATAAACTGATATATATATATATATATATATATATATATATATATATATATATATATATATATATATATATATATATAATGACTTTTGAACACTATTAAGGTAAATACATTGTTTGTTCTTTATCAAAATCTTTCATTTGCTAACTATGCCTATCAATAGTTAGTGACTTCAGTAGTTAGAATCTTTTATTTAGCTGGCAGTATTGGCGCTCGCTGTACTGCAGTAGTTTGAGTAACGAAGATTTTTGTGAGGTAAGTAATTTATGAAAGGTATAGGTTATTGTTAGTCAGGGCCATTCTTTTGTAGGGATTATTAAAAGACAGATTGCGTTGCGCTAACAATATTGTGTGACAGTTTACTGTTGATTAGAATAAGTAAAGAGAGTATTGTCTGAGTACGTTCAGATTTGCTCAGCTGTTTGAAAAGCAAATAATGTAAGAGGTTTATCAGCACAGTCATTCATAAACTTTTCTAAGCGGACGTTTCAGTGAACTGGAGTCGAGCTCGCGGCCGCAGGCTATATTTACCTGGCGCGCCAACGTCCGAGGGCTTCTCCTCGGTCATTTCTGGTGCGGTTCTCCTCTTGCTACCTGCGACGGTCGTTCGCTGCAGTACGGGAAGCCATGATACGTTTACCGAATAACTTCAACAAGAAAGAGGAAAGCCTTAAGGAACCGGGGTGATGCTAAACTTTTTTTGATGTGAGTATCTAGTGGTCAGCTCCGCATTGCCCAGGTGAGGTCGGCCTCTATTGATCGCGTAATGTATGTCCGTCGATTGGTTGTGTTGCGAGAACTTTAAGGGAGTGGAAGGAGTTGATACATCCTGTTCTTTTGACATGTTTCTGCAAATGAACCTCGAACATGAAACACAAATAATTCGTACTATAAGCTTTTGTATCTGGAGATGATTACCTTGGCTTCATGAATCATCATAGAGCCCTATAATATACACTAAATCGCCAAAGATACTGGTATAATCATGACTACTCGAATATACAGCTCTGGGGTCGGCGACGCCCGTACAGGACAACAAGTCCCTGGCGCAATTGTCACATCAGTTACTGCAGCTACAACGACAGGTTATCAGGATGTAAGTTTGAAAGTGGTGTTATAGTCGACGCACGAGCGATGGGACACAGCATCTTCGAGGTAGCGATGAAGTGGGGATTTTGCCGTACGACCATTTCACGAGTGAACCGTGAATTTCAGGAATCCGGTAAAACATCAAATCTCCGACATTGCGGCGGCCGGAAAAAGGTCCTGCAAGAACAGGACCAACGTCGACCGACGAGAATCGTTCAACGTAATAGAAGTGCAACCCTTGCGCAAATTGCTGTAGATTTCAATGCTGGGCCATCAACAAGTGTCAGTGTGCGAACATTCAACAAAAATAATCCATATGAGTTTTCGGAGCCGAAGGCCCACTCATGTATCCTTGATGACTGCACGACACAAAGTCTTACGCGTCGCCTGGGCCCGTTAATAGCGACATTGGACTGTTGACCACTGGAAACATGTTGCCTGGTCGGACGAGTCTCCTTTCAAATTGTGTCGAGTGAATGGACGTATACGGGTATGGAGACAGCCTCACGAATCCATGGACCCTGCATGTCAGCAGGGGACTGTTCAAGCTGGTGGACACTCTTTAATGGCGTGGCGCGTGTGCAGATGGAGTGATGTGGGACTCCTGGTACATCTAGATACGACTCTGATAGGTGACACGTACGTAAGCATTCTGTCTGATCATCTGCAACCGTTCATGTCCAGTGTCTTTTCCAACGGACTTGAGCAATTCCAACAGGACAATGCGACACCCCACTGGTCCAGAATTGCTATAGAGTGGCTCCAGGAACACTCTTCCGAGTTTAAACTCTTCCGCTGGCTCCAGCCCCTCCAGACAAGAATATTACTGAGCACGTCTGGGATGCCTTTCAACGTGCTGTTTACAAGAGATCTTCACCCCCTCGTACTCTTATGGATTTATGTACAGCCCTGCAGGATTCATGGTATCAGTTCCCTCCAGCACTACTTCAGACATCAGTCGAGTCCATGCCATGTCGGGATGCGGCACTTATGCGTGCTCGCGGGGGCCTTACGATATGTTAGGCGGGTGTACCAGTTTCTTTAGCTCTTCAGTGTAGTACATTTTGGAATGAAAAAAAAAAGAAATACGTCAGGCTTAATATTTTTACATTTATATCTGAAAACATTCGCAATGCAAATAAATATTTCTTCAAGCATTACGACAGTACTGTGATATGCTGCTCTTCATTGATTTTATTACTAAATGTAATATGACGGCGTTAACAGTGTTATGCGTTTCTATCCTCTTTTTTATTTATTTATTTAACCTGATATGACTAAGGACCTCTCTTACATCGGATCAGGCCTTCACACACATACAGTACCTAGAATGAAATTTCCACTCTACGGCGGAGTGTGCGCTGATATGAAACTTCCTGGCAGATTAAAACTGTGTGCCGGACCACACTCGAACTCGGGACCTTTGCCTTTCGCGGGCAAGTGCTCTACCAACTGTGCTACCCAAGCACGACTCACGCCCCGTCCTCACAGTACCTGTTGTACGTAACAGTTTCCTAAGAAATAACAGTTTTATTATGAAAAATAGCATTAATGTGATTTGAGAGTCTGCAGTGACAATGCGAGTAAATAATACTTACTGTGAACTAGCAAAGTTAATGCTGGCAGTAATTGTATTACTCCTGCTGCTGCCACTAATAGTGATAATAGTAATAATAGTAATGCTGACAATAATAATAATAATGATAGCGGCATGTATAAACGAATTTATGAGTGTACAAAATAAATTTTGTGTGTGCAGTGAGTGCTATGGAGGGAAACATGAGGAGAGTGCATCAACTGAGAATACTGGGAAATGACGAAGATCTGATTGCAAGGTATGATGTACAAGGGTAACGACTGGATAGGGACATTGGTAATCCTTATTGTTGCTTTGCTAGGTACCTCATGAACTGTCTTCTGAGGCTGGAGATGTTACTCATTTCGCTAAAATAGTGCTGAAGGTTATTCCAAAGTCGGGTTCCTACTATTGATGTGCGTTTTGGGAAAGTGGCTGTACGATGGAGTGGGACAGAAAGGATTTTGCTCTGATGGGAACGGGTGTTTTACCATTTTCTTCAGGCAATAACGTTAAGATCGAGGTCGTTGGTACGACAGTAGAAAAGAGAGAAGCTATGGGAATGTCTGCGCTTGTATGCACGCAGCCAGTATAGGTGTGCATATGATAGTGAAAAATGATGAAAGAGTCAAACATCACAAATACAACGAACACAGGCACAGTGAGCTTTTGTCAATGGAGAGATCATCATGACACTTCTTCAATTACAGGCCACATGTCCTGTGGATACACGTTACGTGTCTTTAATGCAGTGGTTTCCATTGCCTTCTGCATCCTCATGTCGTTGATCATTGCTGATTCTTCCGCCTTTAGGGGCAATTTCCCACCCCTAGGACAAGAAAGTGCCCTGCACCTCTATCCGCTCCTCCGCCCTCTTTGACAAGGCCGTTGGCAGAATGAGGCTGACTTCTTATGCCGGAAGTTTTCGGCCGCCAATGCTGATTATTTATCAAAATTTAGGCAGTGGCGGGGATCGAACCAGGGACCGAAGACGTTTTCATTATGAATCAAAGACGCTACCTTTTTTTTCTCATTAACCTATTTTTTTCCATTAATAGTTTATATATATATATATGAATTACAAAAAACTAATAACAAAAAAAATTGCATGGCATGAGATTCGATCAGGCGACCTTCGGATTACGAACATTTTTTTTTCCTCAAAGCCAAACTCAAATTTCTTTTTCTTTTAAGAACAAATTGTGAGGAATAAAAAAAGGAAAAGTTGGTTATTTTTTGCAAAAGAAAACAAAGACGCCAATTATACTGGTTTCTCCTTCCAGTAAACAAAAATGAGTCTCCTTCGTCTTGTTGGCGAAGAAGCAATCTTTTGGAACAAAAAAAAGGTTTCTCAAAGCCAAAATCAAATTTCTTTTTCCTTTAAGAACAAACTATGAGGAATAAATAAGGAAAAGCTTTTTAAGTCATCGTGCGACTTGTAGCTAAAGTCCAGTTCTTACAGGAGCTCTTGAAGTGTATCCGCCTACAGCATGCCAGCTCGTCCAAACATGTCTTCTCCTGGCGTAGGCGTGGGTTCTGGGTAGCAGATCTATTCAGGTCGGTTCGTTTTATACAGTTTTCAGCTTCTCAGGGCTTGGACGTTCCAGCTACTAGGTGGGTCATCGAAAGTGCTCCGTAAGAAATTGGAAAAATATTGTTTATAGCGTGGGTTGCGTATCAGGACGCAGTGTCGTTCGTTGAGATAAGTCCAATATCCTAGCGTAGATTTGTCGCCAGAAGTAAAAAGATATCGGATCGTGTGGCCACAGATCCAATTCACAGAGTTAGTTTTGGCGGAGGGGTAGAAAGTCTTATCGGGATACAATAGCATGTGGACGTCGATCTGAGCCGGTGTCTGGCGAGTAAGAAACGCCAAAATTCGCCGCGCAAGTGTCCAGACGTCCAGCGCTGTGCCACAATGGAACCGGTGGACATCCGTGTCATCCACTCCACAGTGGGTGCAGAGGGATGAATCGGCGAGATGAATGCGGTGCAGACGATCTCGGTTAACTTGTTTGCCATTCACGGTGATGTACCAAGCTGATTGAATGTCTGATTCGAGAAAACGCGCATGGATCGCCTTCCATATGTGTCGCCACACGTACTGTGGATACTTACGTTCGATGGGGTTGGACGGGCGGCACTGTTGTAACAATTCGGAGACTGTTTTCGTGAGGTACAAACGTGGAAGTGGTAAGGACCGGTAGATATAACTGAACTCCAGGAAAAATCGTTGGATGTAATAAAAGGGGGTTGGAATGGTCGATACCAGTACTGGGGCGGACAAGGAGGCCGGTGCAAAGTTGTGAAGCAGGAGGCTAGTAAGGCTCTGCGGGCAACGATGCCAAAGTTTTAGTTGGGAGCTGACGTATAGTGCCTTGACATGAGTCGGCACGTGGATGAGTCCCACCCCGCTACGATCTCGTGGCAGTGCAAGGGATTCATACTGCACCTTGAATAACATCCCCGAGCTGACGAAGGAGCCGAAAGCCATCAACAGTCGTCGCGCCAGGAGATTTGGGACTGGTAGTACTTGAGCCACGTGTGGTATACGGGAAGCATGATACATGTTCACGTACTGCGCGCGTTGGATAACGTCGAGAGCTCGTAGCCGGTGATCTGCGAGATTTGCTCTGATTGTCTGTAGCAAGCGTCTACCATTGATAGTCGCTGAGCGGCGCAGATCTGCTGTGAAATCAAGTCCAAGACACCGTATGGTGGCGGCGACACTAAGGGGGGCAGCGCATCTCTCCGGCAAGCCCTCACCAATGAGCAGGACCTTGGATTTTGACACGTTGAGGCAGCTCCCCGACGCTTCGCCGTAAGTCGCCACCCATGTCAGTGCTGCTCGTACTTCATCTTCACTGCGCAGATATAGTACTACGTCGTCTGCGTAGGCTGTACAACAAAAACGGTGGCCTTGCACAGCCATGCCTTCCAAACGTTGGCGCATGCCCTGGAGCAGGGGTTCCAAGGCGAAAGCATACAAAATCGTGGAAAGAGGGCATCCTTGACGTACAGATCGTGCGATGACCAGGGACGGTGTAAGACGACCATTGTACATGATTTTAGAGGTTGCACTACTCATCAGGCGCATAATCACCGTTACAATACCGCCAGGAAAACCCATATGCTGAAGAACTGTCCGTAAATAGAAGTGGTCAACACGGTCGAAAGCCTGGCTAAAGTCCAGTGAAGCCAAGGCGCCAGGGAGACGCTGATGATGCGCTAATGCTATCATGTCTCTGTAACGGCAAAGGGCCGTACGGATGTTGTTGTCGTCTCCTAGGGAAGTCTGGTCGCAGGATGTGACGTAACAGGCGACATTCTTGAGTCGCGATGCCAGTAGCCGTGTGAATATTTTCATGTCGCTGTTGGGTAAAGTAATTGGTCGATAGTCCTGGACCCTCGACAACCCGCGCGGTTTATTTCGGGGATAATAATTCCTTCTAGAAAGGCGCTCGGGACCACTGTCATCGGTGACATCAGCTCTTGTGCGATTGCCGTCCACGTGGAAGCCAACAAATAGCGAAAACTTTTATAAAATTCGATGGGGATACCGTCAGGTCCAGGAGATCTGTTATCGGAACCCGCCTTGATAGCGTCTAGCACTTCATCGGTGGTTACGTCGTCTTGGAGGTCATGCACTGCATCCTCTGGAAGAGTGTTCGTAGTAAGCTGAGCGACTTCTGTGATCAGTGCTGCAGAATGCGGTACGGCTGCGTATAGCCCGGCAAAATGAGCATGGAGAGCACGACCGATGCTTTGTTGGATGTCGTGCCGGCGCCCTTCCACATCAGTGAGGACTTGGATCAGAGCTCGTCGTCGTCGTTGTCTTTCCTGAAGGAGGTGGTACATCGACGGACGTTCTTGAGGGATTCGATTAGAAGCTCGAGAACGGACTACAGTGCCTTCCAAGTTACGCCGCATGATCAAGGAGATCTGCGCCTTCGTGCGATGGACCATCGACTGCCGGGCTGGCGAGAAAGGCATCGTCGTACAGTCTCGTAGAATGGTGTAGTAGAAGTGCAGGGTATTAGTTTGCCACGCCTTTAATTCCTTCCCATAACTCATCAGAGTCTTCCTGAGGGTCGGCTTTGCACAGGAGAGCCACCATGATAAGGTGGAGTCATAGGCTTCTCGACGATGGTGGCAGCGTGCCCACGCTTCTTCGACCATACGGCGACAGTCTGAGGAGGTCAGGTGAGCGACATTGAGTTTCCACAGACCACGACTATGCCACACTTGCTGTCGGGCGAGAGTGACGTCACAGAGGTACGCATCATGGTCTGAAAAGGCCAAGGGCCAGACTTCCGCATGACGTGTGCCATCACCAAGGGAGCGGGTAACGTAGATGCGATCTATGCGGCTTGACGAGTGAGAGGTGTAGAATGTATAGCCCGGTTGAATTCCGTGGAGCATCTTCCACGTGTCAACAAGTCGGAGACGGTCGATGACCACTGAGAGAGATGCACAAGGGGAATGTCGCGGGAGTTGGTCCGCGGGCTCTTGTGTCGAGTTAAAATCCCCACCGAGTACCAAATCGTCCTGCGGACCGGTGAATAGGGGCGTGACGCTTTCGGCAAAAAAAAGTTTGTCGGTCATGACGGCGGCCAGTGCCGGACGGAGCGTAGATATTAATAATACGCACGCCGAACAGTGTGAGGGCCATACCTCGCGCAGTGGGGAGGTAGATGACGTCCTCTGCAGGGAGTCCGTCGCGTAGCAGGATGGCGACGCCGCTACCGGCATCGGATGCGGGGGAAACATGGGCGTTGTATCCGGTGGGAACTAGGAAGTCAGCCACAAACACCTCTTGTAAGAGTGCTATATCCACATCCGCAGAGTAAATAGTGTCTCTGAACATGGCCAGTTTATGGGGGGCACGAATGGTGGCAAGATTCATCGTGGCGATACGATATCGCTGTGTGCGGCCATCCTCAGTATTTGCAGAACGTGCGGTAGAAGTAGCCGGCAGGTGGAGACCCGCCGGTGGTCCCGAGTGGTGAGAATTACTGGCGGGGCGCCAGCCCCAGTGTCGCCGAGGTGGACTCCTGTGCAGACACGCTGGCAGTCTGTTCCGCTTCTTCTTCAACGTCATCGGCCCAGGAAGCTGACGACGTGGACATGTGACGGTCACGTACTTCCGGAACGGGTGTTGTGGATTCCGCAACATGAGTAGCAGGGGGACCGCCGGCATCATTCGTGGACAACGGCGAGGACACGTCCCTGGCTGGGAGAGGAGGCGTCACAGGAGGGGCGCCTGTTGCTGCCATATCGCGTGACTGGACGCAATGTGGGAGATCACCGTCAGACATCAGGTCGACATCTCGTGGGGCCGTCTGAGAAAGGGCGTCATCGGAAGGCGTTCGTCGTAGTTTCCTGTGTTTGCGAGGCGACCGCTGTTTTCTGATGTGGCCTTCTGAATCAGAATGTGGTCGCCCGTCGTCTGATGCCGAACCCGTCTGGACAAAGGCAGACGTCGGCACGACACCGAGGTCGACGTCCATGGTTCCTACACGAACATCGGTTTCGGTCTGCAAACCGGACGGTCCTGAAGCGAGCACTGGAGGCGACGCCGTGCTTGAGTCCTCGGCGCGTTGTGCTGCGGCGGGTGGCGTTGACGAAGCTGCTGACGCAGTCGAGATTGGTACGACGGGGTCCTGTGCAACCTTGGCGTAGGTGATGGGTAAGGACGTGACCGTCGATGCCTGGGTCTCTTCACGTAACGGCGTCTGTATTAAACGGCGGTGTAAGCATTGGGAACGTACATGTCCCTCCTGGCCACATCCTGCGCACGTTCGTGGCTGTCCATCATACATGACGATGGCCCTCACACCGCCAATCAGCAGGTACGATGGGACATGTTTCGTCAGCTCAATTTTTATTTGCCGGACGCCATTTAATACGGGGTAGGTGGTAAATGTTTGCCACTTCTCCGCGACGTGACCCAAGACGGTGCCATATGGTTGGAAAGTGGCAATAACCACATCCTGAGGCACCTCGAACGGGAGCTCAAACACCCGCAATGTCCGGAGACCGAATCCAGCATGGGCGACTGTCACAGCACCCATATGTCCATCAGAGTGTTTAAATTTCAGTCCGGTGGCATGACGGTGAATGATGTCATTGCAAAGTTCCTCCGTCGACATCTTGATGTATACAACACTTCCAGTGATGGAAAAATGTATGCCTAGTACGTCCTGGGGGTTCAAACGTAGATCCTCGCGTATAAACTGTTCGACTTCGAATGCTCTGGGTCTTGGATGTTCGGCCTGAAACGTTACTTTGATCGTTGCACGGCGGTACGAGTGCGCCATGGTGTACGTTAGTACTGGACTCGATAGACACAAACACCGCGACGCGGAAGTAAACACCGCCGAGAGCGGAACGTCGGAAAGCGCGCGGAGCAGCTCCGCACGCTACCACGGCTGCGAGCCGACTGTCCCCTAGACCACGGGTATCTCCCTCTTTACATTTTGCAATACCTGAACAAAGAGAAAGCGTACAATATGCGCAAATAAGAATGTAAACTGGTTTATCATGTAATGAAAATTATTTCAGTAGTGAAGAAGTCAGAATTTAACCAGGATTATAATTTTCGAGGTTTTAGACGTTTCGAAAGCATACAAGAAACGAAGGTTGTACGTAGGCTGTTTAGGTTTTTATGTTGGTAACGCCACGTAGCGCTCTGTATGAAAATCACTGACTGTGCTGTGTGCAGTCTGTGGCTGATTTGCATTGTTGGAATATTTGCTATTGTAGTGTTGGGCAGCTGGATGTGAACAGCGCATAGCGTTGTGCAGTTGGAGGTGAGCCGCCAGCAGTGGTGGATGTGGGGAGAGAGATGGCAGAGTTTTGAGAGCATATATAAATATATTTTATGACTTTTGAACACAGTTAAGGTAAATACATTGTTTGTTCTCTATCAAAATGTTTCATTTGCTGACTATGCCTATCAGTAGATAGTGCCTTCAGTAGTTAGAATCTTTCATTTAGCTGGGAGTATTGGCGCTCGCTGTATTGCAGTAGTTCGATTAACGAAGATTTTTGTGAGGTACAGGGTGTTTCAAAAATGACCGGTATATTTGAAACGGCAATAAAAACTAAACGAGCAGCGATAGAAATACACCATTTGTTGCAATATGCTTGGGACAACAGTACATTTTCAGGCAGACAAACTTTCGAAATTACAGTAGTTACAATTTTCAACAACAGATGGCGCTGCGGTCTGGGAAACTCTATAGTACGATATTTTCCACATATCAACCATGCGTAGCAATAATATGGCGTAGTCTCTGAATGAAATTACCCGAAACCTTTGACAACGTGTCTGGCGGAATGGCTTCACATGCAGATGAGATGTACTGCTTCAGCTGTTCAATTGTTTCTGGATTCTGGCGGTACACCTGGTCTTTCAAGTGTCCCCACAGAAAGAAGTCACAGGGGTTCATGTCTGGCGAATAGGGAGGCCAATCCACGCCGCCTCCTGTATGTTTCGGATAGCCCAAAGCAATCACACGATCATCGAAATATTCATTCAGCAAAGTAAAGACGTCGGCCGTGCGATGTGACCGGGTACCATCTTGCATAAACCACGAGGTGTTCGCAGTGTCGTCTAAGGCAGTTTGTACCGCCACAAATTCACGAAGAATGTCCAGATAGCGTGATGCAGTAATCGTTTCGGATCTGAAAATGGGCCAATGATTCCTTTGGAAGACATGGCGGCCCAGACCAGTACTTTTTGAGGATGCAGGGACGATGGGACTGCAACATGGGGCTTTTCGGTTCCCCATATGCGCCAGTTCTGTTTATTGACGAAGCCGTCCAGGCAAAAATAAGCTTCGTCATGCATATCGCCGTCATCAATCCTGTGCACTATATCGTTAGCGAATGTCTCTCGTGCAGCAATGGTAGCGGCGCTGAGGGGTTGCCGCGTTTGAATTTTGTATGGATAGAGGTGTAAACTCTGGCGCATGAGACGATACGTGGACGTTGGCGTCATTTGGACCGCAGCTGCAACACAGCGAACGGAAACCCAAGGCCGCTGTTGGATCACCTGCTGCACTAGCTGCGCGTTGCCCTCTGTGGTTGCCGTACGCGGTCGCCCTACCTTTCCAGCACGTTCATCCGTCACGTTCCCAGTCCGTTGAAATTTTTCAAACAGATCCTTTATTGTATCGCTTTTCGGTCCTTTGGTTACATTAAACCTCCGTTGAAAACTTCGTCTTGTTGCAACAACACTGTGTTCTAGGCGGTGGAATTCCAACACCAGGAAAATCCTCTGTTCTAAGGAATAAACCATGTTGTCTACAGCACACTTGCACGTTGTGAACAGCACATGCTTACAGCAGAACGACAACGTACAGAATGGCGCACCCACAGACTGCGTTGTCTTCTATATCTTTCACATCACTTGCAGCGCCATCTGTTGTTGAAAATTGTAACTACTGTAATTTCGAAAGTGTGTCCGCCTGAAAATGTACTGTTGTCCCAAGCATATTGCAACAAACGGTGTATTTCTATCGCTACTCGTTTAGTTTTTATTGCTGTTTCAAATATACCGGTCATTTTTGAAACACCCTGTAAATGATTCGTGGAAGGTATAGGTTATTGTTAGTCAGGGCCATTCTTTTGTAGGGATTATTGAAAGAAAGTCAGATTGCGTTGCGCTAAAAATATTGTGTGTCAGTTTAGTGATGATCAGAATAAGTAAAGAGAGAAATGCCTGAGTACGTTCAGTTTTGCTCAGCTGTTTGAAAATCAAATAACGTAAGAGGTTTACCAACACAGTAATTCATAAATTTTTCTAAGGGGATGTTTCAAGGTTAAACCAAGAAGGTCCTATTTTTTGCCTTCTAAATATTGTTCGATATGTTTGTACGTACGAGGAGCATTCAATAAGTAATGAAACACATTTTATTTTGCTCGGCCAGTTTCTGTTGAAATAATGCGCAGTTTCTTATGGGACACAGTGGAAAACTCTCGCTGGAGCCCCTATAGTTTCATGAAGTTCCGATATGTGACAGTGTTACACGTAGCCTTGAAAACAGCGTCTGTAACGGAGGCCTGTTACAGGCACAGAGCTGTCGTTGAGCTTCTTTTGGTGGAAAACCAGAACATCGCAGATATTGATAGGCGCTTGTAGAATGTCTACGGAGACCTTGAAGTGAACAAAAGCACGATGTGTCATTGGGCAAGACGTCTGTCACCATCGCAACGAGGTCGCTCAGAATTCTGCTATCACCCGCGTGTCGGCCGGCCGCACACAGCTGTGGCTCTGCAGTTTTCGAACGTGCGGACACTCTCTTTCTAGGTGATCAGCAGATCACATTAGCTGGACATTACACAAATCTGCACTTCCGAGAGGAGCTCACAAAACTTAACTGGACTGTTCTTCCTCATCCATCCTACTGCCTGGATCTCGCACCTTCCGCCTTCCGTCTGTTTGGCCCAATGCAGGATGGGGAAGGTACTGATGCAGCAGGACGTTGGCTCCCGACGCCGACCAGTAGAGTGTGTGTGTGGGTATACAGGCTCTCCCAGTAAGATGGTGTAAGGGCATGACACTGAACAGAGATTATGTTGAGAAATAGGGTATCGTAGCCTAAGGAGCGGGAAGTAACATGGTAAATTATAATCCTGAATAAAGCCAACCTGCTTTCAGGAAAAATGTGTTGCGTCACTTACTGAAACTCCCTCATATATACACTCCTGGAAATTGAAATAAGAACACCGTGAATTCATTGTCCCAGGAAGGGGAAACTTTATTGACACATTCCTGGGGTCAGATACATCACATGATCACACTGACAGAACCACAGGCACATAGACACAGGCAACAGAGCATGCACAATGTCGGCACTAGTACAGTGTATATCCACCTTTCGCAGCAATGCAGGCTGCTATTCTCCCATGGAGACGATCGTAGAGATGCTGGATGTAGTCCTGTGGAACGGTTTGCCATGCCATTTCCACCTGGCGCCTCAGTTGGACCAGCGTTCGTGCTGGACGTGCAGACCGCGTGAGACGACGCTTCATCCAGTCCCAAACATGCTCAATGGGGGACAGATCCGGAGATCTTGCTGGCCAGGGTAGTTGACTTACACCTTCTAGAGCACGTTGGGTGGCGCGGGATACATGCGGACGTGCATTGTCCTGTTGGAACAGCAAGTTCCCTTGCCGGTCTAGGAATGGTAGAACGATGGGTTCGATGACGGTTTGGATGTACCGTGCACTATTCAGTGTCCCCTCAACGATCACCAGTGGTGTACGGCCAGTGTAGGAGATCGCTCCCCACACCATGATGCCGGGTGTTGGCCCTGTGTGCCTCGGTCGTATGCAGTCCTGATTGTGGCGCTCACCTGCACGGCGCCAAACACGCATACGACCATCATTGGCACCAAGGCAGAAGCGACTCTCATCGCTGAAGACGACACGTCTCCATTCGTCCCTCCATTCACGCCTGTTGCGACACCACTGGAGGCGGGCTGCACGATGTTGGGGCGTGAGCGGAAGACGGCCTAACGGTGTGCGGGACCGCAACCCAGCTTCATGGAGACGGTTGCGAATGGTCCTCGCCGATACCCCAGGAGCAACAGTGTCCCTAATTTGCTGGGAAGTGGCGGTGCGGTCCTCTACGGCACTGCGTAGGATCCTACGGTCTTGGCGTGCATCCGTGCGTCGCTGCGGTCCGGTCCCAGGTCGACGGGCACGTGCACCTTCCGCCGACCACTGGCGACAACATCGATGTACTGTGGAGACCTCACGCCCCACGTGTTGAGCAATTCGGCGGTACGTCCACCCGGCCTCCCGCATGCCCACTATACGCCCTCGCTCAAAGTCCGTCAACTGCACATACGGTTCACGTCCACGCTGTCGCGGCATGCTACCAGTGTTAAAGACTGCCATGGAGCTCCGTATGCCACGGCAAACTGTCTGACACTGACGGCGGCGGTGCACAAATGCTGCGCAGCTAGCGCCATTCGACGGCCAACACCGCGGTTCCTGGTGTGTCCGCTGTGCCGTGCGTGTGATCATTGCTTGTACAGCCCTCTCGCAGTGTCCGGAGCAAGTATGGTGGGTCTGACACACCGGTGTCAATGTGTTCTTTTTTCGATTTCCAGGAGTGTATATAAATTATAGTGTATTACATACAAGAGCCATCTTGTCAGCAGCGCTACTGCTCAAAACGTACTGCCGTACAGGAGCCACAAAATGTTTTTGTCACAAGCTCGACAGATGTCACTACCGTAGGCCTACACATATTCTCCAGAGATAATTGTACGACGTAAAATAAAAAGAGGGATACAATCAGTAAAGTCAGTATTGGGCTTATAAGGTGTAAAAACGTTACAGTAATAAAATGCAATAAATTAAAACATGACAAAAGTTAGATTGTTAAAAAGGAAAAAGTTGAGTGACATTGAGTCTGAAAGGGCTGGCCGCTGTGGCTGAGCGGTTCTGTCCGGAACCGCGCTGCTGCTACGGTCGCAGGTTCGAATCCTGCCTCGGGAATGGATGTGTAATGTCCTTAGGTTAGTTAGGTTTAAGAAGTTCTCACTCTAGGGGACTGATGACCTCAGATGTTAAATCCCATAGTGCTTAGAGCCATTTTTTTTCTCAAAAGCTCAAGTGCAGATATTTTAGTTCATGACATAAATAATAAACATATTTCGGAATACACAGAATAAAATAAAAATTACACAACAAATAGCTAAAGAAGCCCAATGAATGAGAATGTGATCGCCACTGGGCCCCTCGTACCTTGCGGCACGCCGTTCCAAGAAAAGTACAATAAAACTCTGTACCAGTGCTTGAAGAAGATTATCTAGGTAATCAACCTTTCATGGCTACTTTACGAGTCTGTTTTGGCCGTTAGCGTTGCTGACTAGACGACTCTTAAATATACTATAATTTATATATGTGTTAAGATGCTGACGCTGATTTCGTGTTTAGCATTTGACGATGCCACTATGGCTCCAGCATATTGGGACGTGCTTTTTATAAAACAGGAACGCCTTGTCATATTTGAAGCGCATAATTTTCACATGTATGTAACATTTTTCATAATGGCCTTTTTGTTTTAAGCTGTAGACAAGCACTATCTGTATTTGCGTTTCCCCTTTTTTTTGCTGCAGATCTGAAGATGGACATTACTGACCAAAACCAGTGGTCTGAGAACCTACAAATTGTGACCATAAACGTGAAATAAAAAAAAATTTATTCTACATCCTTCCTCTAATGTGACAGTACTGCGAGGCCATTCTTGCAATAGGACCTCGGGAGAGCATACAACAGCTTTGTGACACCGTTCCCAACCGAATCAGTGCATACATCCACACCGAAATGATGCAGCGTCACACTGATAAGTGGGCTCATTCTCCCTACTTCCTTGTAAATTTGACTCATTTTTTTAATCACTGAAAAACATCACGTACCCTCTCAGTTTCGTTTCGTGTCCTCCTCTCCTTCAGGCAATGTCTGAACCGTGAATAAAGTAATGGACACTTGTCACATTAGTTAGTCGGTTACAAACATCATAATATTACCGTCACTCTTCCCCTCAACAAATGTGAGGAAGTAGAATCATTGTTTTATGTAATCCATTAAAATTTGCTGATCCATTTATGCAAATTCCACCTTCCACTCATATTTCAGCAGAATTCGTTCCGGTAATCCTCGGAAGGAGCCAAGACGTCAAGGTGCCAAGGGTAGCTTAATATGCTCCAACGCGGTGGCCGGATAGGAAGGCCTTTACCTTGCTGAATACTTCTTGTGTTCTTCTGTGATAATTTCCAACACGTGAAAATGATCTGATGGGTAAGTAGCTCAATCCGCAACTCGTCCTGAGAACAAACAACTTATACTGTAAGGGACTCATGTTACTTAAAAGCAAATATACAGTTTGAAGAACAATTCGTGCACTCGGGACTTCACAGCGCGATTCGTCACATACTAGCAATAAAGAAATGTCTCTCACAAAATTTCGTCCCGAGCAAATTTCCGCCAGTAAATGGACGTTAAACGTTGGGCATCTGGCAACACTGTAATCACATGTACGGTAACTACCCTTGTCAGCAAACTGCAGTAGTGCTGTGCAGTTGGTGCTGTGAATAGCGTTTTGAGTTGGTATGAAAGAGGCCCAGCGTTCGATTCTGGGTACAGGTGTATTTGTTTTTATTTGTGATATGTAGTTTGCGTGGTACGGTGGTCTCAATTGTCATACAGCGACTGCAGTGGGTCTTCTACAAAACATTTGCACATTTTCACAGAAATGGAAGTACAACCGTTTTCTTTGGTCAGTTTTTAATGAAATGTTTTGCACGGCGTGGACGCGAATTGTTTCACATCACTGTATTGTTGTATTTCAAATCTGTTTTCTATGTACCCTCCCTCAATGGTCCCATCGATTAGTACCAACTTTACTCTGGGCACGTTCATGTCCATTACATTTCGATAGGGCCTTATGTCAGCAGTAGTAGCAACGTGCTCTGCAAATAATTTCCAAACTGGGTTGCCATTTGTATGTATTATCACCATGGAACCATTAATTATGCCTTTCAACATGAGTTTGATAAGCGCATGCCGTTTAGTATCTACAGATGTTACTGTTATTGTTATTATTATCGATGGAAATGCGGACGCATCACATTCATTACCGTTAGGGAAACAAATGTAATTCGAATACGAACATTTCACAATTAGCAGTGTCGGGAGGAATTGTGCAGAACAAAAGCTGTAAGAGAGGTGGAACAGCCCGCTGCGAATAATGACCTGTTCATACTATATGCGCTGCTAGCGGAGTAACGCGTTCGTGATAAGACTCCATGTACATTCACATAAATATCGTATTTTCTTCTTGTGTTATTCTAAAACAGAGTGGCAGACTTATGGTATACAAAAACAATGAATATCTGGATATACAGGGTGATTCAAAAAGAATACCACAACTTTAGGAATTTAAAACTCTGCAACGACAAAAGGCAGAACTAAGCACTATCTGTCGGCGAATTAAGGGAGCTATAAAGTTTCATTTAGTTGTACATTTGTTCGCTTGAGGCGCTGTTGACTAGGCGTCAGCGTCAGTTGATGCTAAGATGGCGACCGCTCAACAGAAAGCTTTTTGTGTTATTGAGTACGGCAGAAGTGAATCGACGACAGTTGTTCAGCGTGCATTTCGAACGAAGTATGGTGTTAAACCTCCTGCTAGGTGGTGTATTAAACGTTGGTATAAACAGTTTACAGAGAATGGGTGTTTGTGCAAAGGGAAAAGTTCTGGTCGGCCGAGAACGAGTGATGAAAATGTAGCACGCATCCAGCAAGCATTTGTTCGCAGCCCAGGAAAATCGACTCGCAGAGCTAGCAGAGAGCTGCAAATTCCACCTCTCCCAGCCACCATTGATGACTTGAAACGAGAAATAACAGCAGCTATCCAAACTGTTACGCCTGATATGCTACAGAGAGTGTGGAACGAGTTGGAGTATCGGGTTGATATTGCTCGGGTGTCTGGAGGGGGCCATATTGAACATCTCTGAACTTGTTTTTGAGTGAAAAAAAACTTTTTAAATACTCTTTGTAATGATGTATAACAGAAGGTTATATTATGTTTCATTAAATACACATTTTTAAAGTTGTGGTATTCTTTTTGAATCACCCTGTACTTCTGGTCCTTGGTGCGTGTGATAACCGGTGTGGTGTTGCCGCTCGTGAATATGCTGCTGGATATTCTGGTCGACGTCATCCAGATAAAAATGTCTTCCGTCGCCTGGAGCTTTTCCTACGGAACACAGGTTCTACCCTTCCCTCAATCGCGTGACAAAG
This sequence comes from Schistocerca nitens, assembly GCF_023898315.1. Lineage (NCBI taxonomy): Eukaryota > Metazoa > Arthropoda > Insecta > Orthoptera > Acrididae > Schistocerca > Schistocerca nitens. Next base: position 507,082,257 of record NC_064620.1, on the reverse strand, counting down.
GTCGTCCACGAACTCACCGTACTCCAGTTCAAAAAATGTTCAAATGTGTGTGAAATCTCATCGGACTTAACTGCTAAGGTCATCAGTCCCTAAGCTTACACACTACTTAACCTAAATTATCCTAAGGACAAACACACACACCCATGCCCGAGGGAGGACTCGAACCTCCGCCGGGACCAGCCGCACAGTCCATGACCGCAGCGCCTCAGACCGCTAGGCTAATCCCGCGCGGCAGTACTCCAACTACTGACAAGGGAACCTCCCCATTGCACCCCCTTCAGATTTAGTTAAAAGTTGGCACAATGGATAGGCCTTGAAAAACTGAACACAGATCAATCGAGAAAACAAGAAGAAGTTGTGTGGAACTATGAAAAAAGTTAGTAAAATATACAAATTGAGTAGTCCATGCGCAACATAGGCAACATCAGGGAGAATGTGACCTCAGGAGCGTCGTGGTCCCGTGGTTAGCATGAGTAGCTGCGGAACAAGAAGTCCTTGGTTCAAGTCTTCCCCCGAGTGAAGATTTTACTTTCTCTATTTTCGCAAAGTTTTGATCTGTCCGTTCGTTCATTGACGTCTCTGTTCACTGTAATAAGTTTAGTGTCTGTGTTTTGCGACCGCACCGCAAAACCGTGCGATTAGTAGACGAAAGGACGTGCCTCTCCAATGGGAACCGAAAACATTTGATCGCAAGGTCATAGGTCAACCGATTCCTCCACAGGTAAACACGTCTGATATATTCTATACGACACTGGTGACGGCATGTGCGTCACATGACAGGAATATGTTGTCGGCCCACCTAATTTGTACACTTAGCGAATGGGTAAAAAGATTCTTCTACCTTGCCCGATTTAGGTTTTCTTGTGGATGTGATAACACTCCCAAAAAAATGATGAAAACATAAGAGTTTGTCACATAAACTGAAAATAAAATTAAAATTTTCACTGGAGGGGAGACTGGAACCTAGGACCTCTCGTTCCGTAGCTGCTCTTGCTAACCACGGGACCACGGCGCTATTTGACTCCCACTGTCCATGATGTTGCCTATCTCCGCATGGTTTGTATAGTTTACTAATTTTTTTCATAGTTTCACACAACTTCTTCCTGTTTTCTCGATCGATCTGTGTTCAGTTTTTCAAGGCCTGGGGGGTGCGATGGGGAGGTTCCCTTGTGAGGAAGCTATTCATACACCAAGAACCCCAGCGAAGTACACGTGAATGGTTCCAACAACAACAGAAAGCTAACGACGACTTCTTAAACATTGTAATATGGTTGGATGAAATAGCGTTCACTCCTGAGGGGTCTTCAATATGCACAACGCCCACCATTGGTGTGACGTTAACCCGCACGTCACCTGCGACCGTGGATATCAAGTTCGCTTTGGCATCAACGTCTGGGCCGGAATATTGTGAGACAGGAGTTTGAGTCCCTACTTGTTGCCTGACCGATTGACGTACGAAGGTATCATGCATTCCTCTCAAACTATTTGCCTGATGCGCTAGAAGATGATCCACTTCATGTTAGGCATAGGTTACGGTTCCAACATGATGGTGCACCTCACACTTTGGAATTAATGTGCGACGGTAGTTATACAGAACATTTCCAGGGAAAATGGCTCCGACGTGGAGATCCAGATGTATGTTCTCTGCGTTCACCTTACTTGGAATTCTTCCTGTGGGGGCTCTTGAAGGAGCAGGTGCGTTCTACTCAGCCGACACATGTGGAAGAACTGATAGTGCGAGTTCTGACTTGTCTGACCACGTCTTTGTTATCTTCACCATTACAAAACACAGTAGATGTCGGACACGTGTGGCTTAAGAAACAGGCAGAATCGGCAAATAATAAAAAACAACCCTCGATCCGGAATCGAACCTTCGACTTCCTGCCGACTAACCCGATACGCCATCCACTGCACCAACTGCACAGCGCTACTCGAAAATCCTGACAAGGATAGTTATCGCATATGTAATTATAGTGATGCCAGACTGCCAGTCTTTAAGATTCATTTACGGGCGGAAATACGAGTATGTGCAAGCCGAAATTTTGTGACAGACAATTTTGTATTGCTAGTATGCGAGGAACTGCGCTTCTCCCTGTATAATACACATCATCTCGGTTCCGAGAGTTTCAGAAATTGTACACAAAATTGGAATAGAAATCAACATAAACATAATTTCCGTCCTTTTTATTGCTCATGAAAACCACAAATTGCGTGTGTACCACCATACGAGGTGTGGCTAGAAAAAAACCGGACTAGTACTGGTGAAACAATAAAACGAATGCAATAAGGCTTAAAGTCGCGTGGCCTGTCACGTGACTCTCGCTCCGCCTACTGCTCGAGTTTCATCTGCCTCCTGCACTCAGTCTGCCCGTGGCGTCTGTTTTAAGTAGTTGACGTTTTGTCTGTGCGTCGGAAAATGTTGAGTGTACAGAAAGAACAGCGTGTTAACATCAAATTTTGTTTCAAACTAGGAAAATCTGCAAGTGAAACGTTTGTAATGTTACAACAAGTGTACGGCGATGATTGTTTATCGTGAACACAAGTGTTTGAGTGGTTTAAACGATTTAAAGATGGCCGCGAAGACACCAGTGATGACACTCGCACTGGCAGACCATTGTCAGCAAAAACTGATGCAAACATTGAAAAAATCGGTAAACTTGTTCGACAAGATCGCCGTTTAACAATCAGAGCAGTGTCTGAGTTAACAGGAGTTGACAAGGAAAGTGTTAGGCAGATTCTTCATGAAAGTTTCAACATGAACAAAGTGTGTTCAAAAATGGTTCCAAAGTGTCTCACAATTGAACAGAAGGAATGCCGAAGAATGATTTGTTCTGACATCCTGGAAAACATTGAAAGTGATCCCACCTTATTACAAAATGTTATTACTTGCGATGAATCGTGGTTTTTTACTTACGATCCCGAAACTAAACGCCAATCGATGCATTGGAAAACTCCTGGTTCTCCACGACAAAAAAAAGCACGAATGTCAAAATCGAAATTCAAGGCAATGATGATTGTTTTTTTTTTGACATCAAAGGGATTGTGCACTTTGATTGGGTACCAGAGGGACAAACAGTGAATCAGCATTACTACATTAGCGTCCTGGCTACCCTACGTGAGCGAGTACGGAGAAAACGGAACGATTTGTGGAGAAAAAAGTCATGGATCCTTCACCAAGACAATGCCCCAGCTCACAGTGCGTTGTCAGTGAAGACGTATTTGGCAAAACACAACATTCCCATCTTAGATCATCCACCCTACTCACCTGATTTGGCCCCATGTGACTTTTTTCTTTTCCCTAAAGTCAAGTCAGCTTTGAAAGGAACTAGATTTGAGACTGTTGAAGCAGTAAAAGAAAAAGCGACGGAAGTAATGTATGGACTTACCGAAAATGATCTGCAGCATTGCTATGAACAGTGGAAAATTCGTATGGAGCGGTGTAGAGACCGAGGAGGAGAGTACATTGAAGGAGATAACATGAAATTGTAAATAATTGTAAATAAATGTTTTTTCCAGCATCAGTCCGGTTTTTTTCTAGCCGCATCTCGTACAGCGAGACCTTCACAGGTGGTGGTCCAGATTTCTGTACACACCCGTATCTCTAATAACCAGTAGCACGTCCTCTTGCACTGATGCATGCCTGTATTCGTCGTGGCATACTATCCACAAGTTCATCAAGGCACTTTTGGTCCAGATTGTCCCACTCCTCAACGGCGATTCGGCGTAGATCCCTCAGAGTGGTTGGTGGGTCACGTCGTCCATAAGCAGCCCTTTTCAATCTATCCCAGACATGTTCGATAAGGCTCATCTCTGGAGAACAAGCTGGCCAGTCTAGTGGAGCGGTTTCGTTATCCTGCAGGAATTTATTCACAAGATGTGTACGATAGGGGCGCGAATTGTCGTCCACGGAGACGAATCCCTCGCCAGTATGCTGCCGATATGGTTGCACTATCAGTCGGAGGATGGCATTCACGTACCGCACAGCCGTTACGGTGCCTTTCAGCGACGCACGTTGGTCGCACGTAATGCCACACCAAAACAGCAGGGAACCTCCACCTTGCTGCACTTACTGGACAATGTGTCTAAGGCGTTCAGCCTGACCGGGTTGCCTCCAAACATGTCTCCGACGATTGTCTGGTTGAAGGAATATGCGACTCTCATCGGTGAAGAGAACGTGATGCCAATCCTGAGCGGTCCATTCGGCATGTTGTTGGGCCCATCTGTACCGCGCTGCATGGTGTCGTGGTTGCAAAGATGGACCTAGCCATGGACGTCGGGAATGATGTTGAGCATCGTGCAGCCTATTGCGCCCAGTTTGAGTCGTAACAAGACGTCGTGTGGCTGCACGAAAGGCATTATTCAACGTGGTGGCGTTGCTGGCAGGGTTCCTCCGAGCCATAATCCTTAGGTATCGGCTATCCACTGCAGTAGTAGCCCTTAGACCGCTTGAGCGAGGCATGTCATCGACAGTTCCTGTCTCTCTGTATCTCCTCCACGTCCGAACAACATCGCTTTGGTTCACTACGAGACCCCTGGACACTTCCCTTCTTGAGAGCCCTTCCTGGCACAAAGTAATAATGCGGACGCGCTCGAACCGCGGTATTGACCGTCTAGGCACGGTTGAACTACAGACAACACGAGCCGTGTACCTCCTTCCTGGTGGAATGACTGCAACTGATCGCCTGTCGGACCCCCTCCGTCTTATAGGCGCTGCTCATGGATGATTGTTTACATCTTTGGGCGGGTTTAGTGTCATCTCTGAACAATCAAAGGGACTGTGTCTGTGATATAATATCCACAGTCAACGTCTATCTTCAGGAGTTCTGGGAACCGGGATGATGCAAAACTTTTTTTTAATATGTGTATTATTGCTTTACCTATGATCCACACATGTTTCCACCTTCCTAATATTTATTTTTCACATTATCTGTCATTTCGTCGCAGCCATTCGTCAGATGATTCATAAGCTGGTGTAACTATTAAGGTCCTTGTTGAAGACGGACATTATACTCACAACAAGACCAACAGCGGGAGACGCAAATAATTAGGGATACATGTCTTTTTCCTCCTTTGTTGGCATTAATCTCTTTATTTGTGTGCAAGGGACTGCAGCAATTAGTCGCTATTTATCGGAACAAATTTATTTTATTGTCCATTATAGGTTTTGGGGTGCTTTCTAACCCATATGTTTAAGGTTCTCACTTGTGTTACTGCAGAAAACCGTAGTTTATGTAAAAAACTAAGTGTGTACCACCAGTTCATTCTGTGAAAAATCTCCAAAACTGTTGAAAGACAATAAAGACAATTTGTTATCGTAAATAGTCGCTGCAATCCATTCCACAGATATATACCATACAGTCACTGTGCACCTTCATCCATTTTGGAAAAAAATCGCAGTAATCCAATGCTTTAAAAACCTTCGGGCTGTTATTTGATATTATTCTATTGCTGTGGCCGAAAGCAATTTATTTCGTTGGGCTGTCGCTTTTAGATAAAACACAATAAAGTAGTAATGGTGTTAAAAAATAAAAAAGACACAACTTAAGCAGCTTCATGCATTTAAAAATGCAGTACCTTCAAGTAATGTACTATTACAACAACTTGTAATAAACTGAGTAGGCAGGATCAAGTAACTGAACATGTATGTTGATGGAACCTTAAATGAAATAAATTGTAAATTATATTTAATAAGTTGAGACGAAAATCATCAAATTCCCCATGCCACCATTACATCGAAGTTTGTTAAAAATGACCTACATGAGTAACGTATCTAATAAAATAAATAGGTTTTTCAAAAATACAGATATAACTCTGGATTACTACCAGCCACCTACTCCAAAATAAACTTAGACATATTGTTGATAGTTGAGACAATAAATTTTTGAATTCAGTTGTGTACAAGATTTTTTTGTAATGATTCCAATAGACGTTATGTAGGACAAACATTTCGTAATTCTCTTAGTCGCTTCAAAAAGCACTCAACTGGCGTAGCCTATACTAAATCAGTTTTCAGGCCGCATCTCATATTTAACAAACATTCAAGAGTTCTTATCCAGGAGAATTTAATAATCCTACTTAACGCTCCGAAAGGGCCCTTATTAAACGCCTTGGAAGAGATTGAAATCTGTACACTTTCGAAAAGACTGTTATCTACCCTACTGAATGAGCAGTTAGATTTTAGGGAGAGATGTTCCTTTGATCTTTTTGACGATCTGCAGTAATGCATGTCTGCCCCTTTGCTTCTCCTATTTTTTAAATTATCTGTAATTTTTGTCTTCCCCCTCTTTTATAAAAAATATATACTTCTTTTCTGTTTTGTACTTACTTTTATATGACTGATTTTAATGTGTAAAGATGGTAATGATAACGTTTTCTCACGAGTCGAGTCCTATGCCTGTCGCTGTACATATGGTGTATTTTGTATAATTGTCAGTGCATTTACTTTTATCGTTTTAAGTTTAACCATTCTGACATGTGTTCAGACATTCTTTCACCACTTATATTGTTTTACTACCAAGTTTTACCTTTAGTACCTCTTAATATTTAATTCTGGTCGCCATTCATCAATCCTTGTCTCCATTCATCGATCTTTGTCTCCATGGTGACCGATGGCGTAGTTCTGCTGTTACATCCCTCACGCGCCATATTCCTCGCCATCGACGCAAGAGGTTCCAAGCTACTGTCTCCAAGGCAACGGTCGGCATCCCTGAGCTTATCTTCGCTTCAGTATTTGGGTCTGAACTTGCACTTAACGCCATTAGATTGGGGTTTTGCGTTTTTACTTTTATTGTTGTTAGTTGTTTACGAATTTTCGTAATTATTTGACCAATGCAAAATAATTACTATTGCGTCCTACTTACTTTACATAATCCTTAATACTTTATTTTATTTATATCGAGATAGATGTTCCATACTTTATATATGTTACCATGGTATGTTAAGTCCTGTTGGCTCTCAATGACATCATGCGGCAGGCGAGAAGTGGAGCTTCCTCTTTATAATGCGCAGCGTTTTGTTGCTATTTAGCAGTTACCAGTGGTGTCCTTCGACACTTACCAATGCTTCACCCATGGTCTCTGTTCATCATCTGATGATAAAGCTTGTCTGTCAATATATGCATATGAACTGCGTAATTTCGATGTCTGTTTCCCTACAAAGAATATTAATATTTAAGTCTTAAGAGAGGTGGTCTAAAGATCGAAACCGGTTATCATTTTGATGTTTTATTACACAGGGCAACGAAAAAATTTAATTGAAAAAGCTTTTTTCCTTTGGCAACTGATTATAGATTTTTATCAGCTGAATCCAAATCTAGCCTTAGTTTTATTTTTGTCACCCATAGTTCTCGAGCAATATGCTTTTTATGATATAGTATAGAAATTCTAAGCTATGCGGTAAAGAGGGAAATTATGAAACGCTTTGTTACAACATAAGCATGGTTTGTATTCACACTAATCTACTTAAAACAATGATATGTGTTAACAGAGATTTCACTTGTCAGCTAGACTTGGATTGTATTTTCTTTCTCTTTTTTCTTTGAAGCTTCTTGTGTAGCTTTTTCTACGATGAGTCGCTTGCTGAACTTCTTGGTGAAGTGACCAGTAGTAGTCCTCGATCATGTTGGTGTTCCAGCGGCCTTGGCAGCGTTTTTCCATCACTTTAATATCCTGGTGAAAACGCTCCCCTTGCTCCTCACTAACATCTCCCATATTGTCAGGGAAGCAATCAAGGTGACTGCTCAAAAAGTGAACTTTCAGGCTCATTTAACATCCTAAAGTTTTAAACTTTTTTAACATTGTAGCTGTAAAGGAAACATATTCTGGGTCATTTTCATGTCCTAAGAACTTGCTTGTATGATACACATGCTTCTTTCTCATTTAAGATCATTCCAGATTCAAAGTTAACATCAATTTTCTAATGTCAGGTCAGACAGAGACACCTTATTTTAGTTCAGCTTCTGAAAGGTGCGGAAACCTTTGGCAGAAATACTTAAAACATGTCCCATCTTTAGGCAAAGCCCAAATCACTAACCAAATCGTTAAGCTCGGTCCCAGTAAACAATTTGGGCTCAAGACTTTCTGTATTACAGTGGAATTCATCGTCATCTGGTTTATCTAAATCACACTGCATATCAGAAAATACTTCTGTTGGAATAGAATTTAAATCATCCGGTGGTTCAGGGCCCGGCAAAACTACACCATGCCCTATTGGTCGGATGGCGGACGGAAGGTTAGAGTAGTTTATTACCTTCTTGTTTTTCGAATTATGACAATTAATATCAACACTGCAAAAGTAGCAATCATCGGAATGATTTCTTGGCTCCCTCCATATCATAGGAACAGCAAATCTAAAGGCTTTATTCTCCTTTTTGGACCATTTTCTCAGATCTTCAACACACACGTAACATACCTTATGTGGCGCCCAAGATTTATCTCGATCACCAAGTTTAAATCAAAAGTATGATATATAAACCTTTTTCACAAAGTCTGCAATGTTTCTTTGGTGTTTTTTAATCACAAATTCACCACAAATATAACAAAAACTGTCAGCAGAGTTTTTCCAACCACGATTAGACATTGTACTGAGCACACGTACAGGACACGGGAAACTGAGGTTAGGTTGACATTTAACAAAATACCATCTGTTAACAGAAAAATAGAATCGACCTTTTTTTGCCAGCAAATCTTTTTCAGCAATGCTACCAACGTCATCTACATTTATTACATCTGCTTTTTAAATTATTTGAACTATATAAAAGCTGTTAAATTCTTTAAAAATCTCTTAATTCAATAAATTTAACTGTAAAATGTGAAGAAATGCTGGGTGATACAGTTTTTTTAAGTATCATATTTGGATTTACCACCGTAAAAAACATGAGAATAAGGTATTTTGAGCAAAAGTTTTTCCATCGTTGGCTTGTGTTATTAATAGTAATACAGCCTTGCAATGACGATTGATAAGCATTCTTATTGTTGCCAATACTGCAGAGTCAGACAGCTGTGAATTGATATATTGTTATTACTAGTATTATTATGCTACCTCATCTACATCTACATCTACATGGATACTCTGCAAATCACATTTAAGTGTCTCTCAGAGGGTTCATCAAACCATACGATCAATTGAGGTAACTCCTCGCATATGTAAAAATTTACTTATTTAGCGTATACAGAATGTTCGTGTGTAGGAGCGTTCACATATTTACATCTTGTAGATGTTTGTGTAAGTCCGCAGCTCGTGGTCGTGCGGTAGCGTTCTCGCTTCCCACGCCCGGGTTCCAGGGTTCGATTCCCGGCGGGGTCAGGGATTTTCTCTGCCTCGTGATGACTGGGTGTTGTGTGATGTCCTTAGGTTAGTTAGGTTTAAGTAGTTCTAAGTTCTAGGGGACTGATGACCATAGATGTTAAGTCCCATAGTGCTCAGAGCCATTTTTGTTTGTGTAAGTAATTGTGTCTATGTTCTGTTAAAGTGTCGTCAACCACACATTTGGATTTGAAAGTAACAAGGATATTCACAAGTACATAACTGGAAGAAAAAGAGATTACTACTACTGTACATAGAATATAAACTGAAGTGAAACAGTCAGCTACAAAACTTCTTCATAATGTAGCCACGAAATGAAATTTTGCTAGGTGACAGCCACTTGAAGACACTCTCCAAACATGGAGCAACTAATAATATAAAAGACTTTTTCCTTGACTTAAGACTACATAGGAATTCTTTAAGGGCAGAAAGTACCTTGTAAATAATGAAAATATGAAATTTTCTTTTATTGGTGATCATCTACATCTACATCTACAGTTATACTCAACAAGCCACCCAACGGTGTGTGGCGGAGGGCACTTTACGTGCCACTGTCATTACTTCCCTTTCCTGTTCCAGTCGCGTATGGTTCACGGGAAGAACTACTACCGGAAAGCCTTCGTGCGCGCTCGAATCTCTCTAATTTTACATTCGTGATCCCCTCGGGAGGTATAAGTAGGGAGAAGCAATATACTCGATACCTCATCCAGAAACGTACCCTTTCGAAACCTGAACAGCAAGCTACACCGCGATGCAGAGCGCCTCTCTTGCAAAGTCTGCCACTTGAGTTTGCTAAACATCTCCGTAACGCTATCACGCTTACCAAATAACCCTGTGACGAAACGCGCCGCTCTTCGTTGGATCTTCTCTATCTCCTCTGTCAACCCGACCTGGTACAGATCCCACACTGATGAGCAATACTCACGTATAGGTCGAACGAGTGGTTTGTAAGCCACCTCCTTTGTTGATGGACTACATTTTCTAAGGACTCTCCCAATGAATCTCAACCTGGCACCCGCCTTACCAACAACTAATTTTATATGATCATTCCACTTCAAATCGTTCCGTACGCATACTCCCAGATATTTTACAGAAGTAACTGCTACCAGTGTTTGTTACGATATCATATAATCATACAATAAAGGATCCTTCTTTCTATGTATTCGCAATACATAACATTCGTCTATGTTAAGGGTCAGTTGCCACTCCCTGTACCAAGTGCCTATCCGTTACAGATCTTTCTGCATTTCGCTGCAATTTTCTAATGCTGCAACTTCTCTATATGCTACAGCATCATCCTCGAAAAGCCGCATGGAACTTCCGACACTATCTGCTAGGTCATTTACGTATAGTGTGAAAAGCAATGGTCCCATAACACTCCCCTGTGGCAGGCCAGAGGTTACTTTAATGTCTGTAGACGTCTCTCCATTGAGAACAACATGCTGTGTTCTGTTTGCTAAAAACTCTTCAATCCAGCCACACAGCTGGTCTGACATTCCGTAGTCTCTTACTTTGTTTATCAGGCGACAGTGCGGAACTGTATCGAACGCCTTCCGGAAGTCAAGGAAAATGGCATCTACCTGGGAGCCTGTATCTAATATTTTCTGAGTGTCATGAACAAATAAAGGGAGTTGGGTCTCACACGATCGCCGTTTCCGGAATCCATGTTGATTCCTACAGAATAGATTCGGGTTTCCGGAAATGACATGATACGCGAGCAAAACACATGTTCTTAAATTCTACAACATACCGATGTCAGAGATATAGGTCTATAGTTTTGCACATCTGCTCGACGACCCTTCTTGAAAACTGGAACTACCTGTACTCTTTTCCAATCATTTGGGACCTTCCGTTCCTCTAAAGACTTGCGGTACACGGCTGTTAGAAGGGGGACAAGTTCTTTCGCGTACTCTGTGTAGAATCGAATTGATATCCCGTCAGGTCCAGTGGACTTCCCTCTGTTGAGTGATTTCAGTTGCTTTTCTATTCCTTGGACACTTATTTCGATGTCAGCCATTTTTTCGTTTGTGCGAGGATTTAGAGAAGGAACTGCAGTGCGGTCTTCCTCTGTGAAACAGCTTTGGAAAAAGGTGTCTAGTATTGCAGCTTTACGCGTGTCATCATCTGTTTCAATGCCATCATCATCCCAGAGTGTCTGGATATGCTGTTTCGAGCCACTTACTGATTTAACGTAAGACCAGAACTTCCTAGGATTTTCTGTCAAGTCGGTACATAGAAGTTTACTTTCGAATTCACTGAACGCTTCACGCATAGCCCTCCTTACGCTGACTTTGACATCGTTTAGTTTCTGTTTGTCTGAGAGGTTTTGGCTGAATTTAAACTTGCAGTGAAGCTCTCTTTGCTTTCGCAGTAGTTTCCTAACTTTGTTGTTGTACCACGGTGGGTTTTTCCCGTCCCTCACAGTTTTACTCGGTACGTACCTGTCTAAAACGCATTTTACGATTGCCTTGAACTTTTTCCATAAACATTTAACATTGCCCGTGTCGGAACAGAAGTTCTTGAAGTAGAAGTTTATTTTGTGCAGATATAGAAGTATTTTAGGCCAAATCCTTATTTAAGGGCCTAAATGTCAGTTTAAAAGGCAGCTTGCACAGTCAAACACGTCCACATGTTGCACTGTGACTTCTCATCTTTGAATTCATAAGCTTAGGGACATTTATTCCGTTGCTATGAGCTTTCAGTTATAGGATACATTGTTTGTTGTATTAAGTTGTTTATTGTAATAATATTGTAACATACATATTTTTTGTTGTTTTCCAATGGAATCGACCTCCAAAGTTATCAAGAAAAAGTCTGGAGAACCTGGAATAAACAAAATAGTGAATGTCATGAAGACACTTTTAGGTTTGTGTATGGCATGTGTATTATTGGAAAGGGGTGAACAGCAGGGGAAACATTCTATGTCATTATGAACGCATAAAGTCCTCTTCCAAAATTTGAGAAATCTAATTCTTTACTGCTTGCTGCTTGAAATCTGTGGCAGAGGAGTCTGACAGATGCAGCGAAAGAGACATTGTAAGGGGAATGAAACTGTAAACACAATTTCTAGCCTAATGTACCTTTCCTCTTAACCATTTAACCCAGAGCAATGGAATTCTAACAGGTAGTTGTCTTAGCACAAGTGCATGAAGTGACTTTTTTCAGCTTTCTAGCTATATTATAAAGGACCCTATGGCCTGTTTTATTTTACAAATTTGCCAAAAAGGGGACATTATTAAAAAATTTCAGAATTAATGTTTCAATATATTATTCATAAAAAACCAGCTTGTATCAAACAGTGCAAATCTATGTGAAAAGAGTCAGTATTTTACGTCAATATTCCTCAGAAAAGGTACATTGAAAAAGGTCAAGTTAACATGGCTGACATAGGAAATACGTTCTCCTCTTAACTGTATTCTGTAATCAGTCACATGCCTCTTAATGGGCAACATGTAGCTCTATACCGAGACGTGTGAACTTTCATTCAACTTATTCGTACCAAATCAAGTGATGAACTATGTTGTCTTTGTGTTTTACAGAATAAGTAACTAAACTAGAAAGGAAAAACGTGTGCACTGTACCTAGACCAGAATGAACTTGTACATGCCTCATGCCTTCTAGTCTGTTCACCGTTGTCATGTCGCTCTGCTACCTAAAGTTGTAAGATGGTCATGTTATGTTGATTTTTGTATGTTATCGATGTGCACATCAGAGATAGAGCAAGTTACCTTGCTGTTAAGCAATCTTTGGTCTTGTTGTGGCACAGTCTTTGCCTCTGGGCAGTACGATACATTCTTGGTTGAAGTTTGGTAGGTAATGCTGTGTGTAGTGCTGTGTGGACTTGTGATTCTATCTGTTAGATGAAGAAAGATTGATTCTATAAGATTAATTCTATCTGTTAGATGAAGAAAGATTTATTGTAAAGGACAGCAAAGGTGAATAAGATACGTTAGAAAGCGAAGAGAATATCAATTTTGAATAATGTTATTATTTTTTAAGAGACGTTTGATGTAAGACTGCAGCACTGCGCAGCTAGTTTGTCGGAATAATTATTGTCAGCTAGTTAACTTGCTCAGAGCTGACAGAAGGACCGCTCCCATTCCCTGAGTCATGCATTAACATACCGGTATTAATTGATTAAGCTACTTGATTTTTATAGAAATTCTCTGTTGATACTGTACTCTTTTTAAATTATTGTTCACTTTCATAAGCATAGCACTGTTCAGACCTATGTAATGTGTGAAGATCATGCGAAGTTTGTCTTTTTGAATACATACTTCATTCTAAAATGTCTTGGAATATTATTTCATAGGAATAGCTACTCTTCCCATCCCACTGTTTATCATTACGTATTACCACAGTGCACCATGCGGTATGAAACAGTTTGAGTATAGTTTGGAAATTTTATTTAGAAATAGAAATTTAGCATAGCCTCTGCCTGCTTGCTGTTAGCTGTTGTGCTTCCGAGAAATCTGCAACGATGTCGTCAAGACGCGATGTAAGGCCAGATAATTGTTTTACTTCAGTTCCGCATTTAATATAAAGACAAGTTGCATTCAGGCCAGTTACAGTTCAGTTCAAATTAAGTTCTGTTTGGTCAAAGCTTAGCATACGAGTTCAAGCTGGATGACAGTTTGTGGGGACATAGTTTAGGTAATACCCAGATTTTATACAGTGGGAGGTAAAGTTGGGCAAAATTTTATACAGAAATATAGCGGGGAGGTTACAAAGTGCCTATTGTCCAGTAAGTAGTAGACCTCGCTTCCGTTCACTAACATAACAGTTGTGATACGTTTCCTTTGTTTGCATGTTTCTCCGTGTGGCGTGTTTAGTTTACGCGACAGGATATCTTAAACTAGTTGTGAAAGTGCGCAGAAAAGGGATAAGACTCTTTATCAGCCTCCTAAGCAAATCCGACACTGCAAGTGAAGGCACAGCGCATGAATTTATCCAGAACAGTAACGGCTAGCTGTTACTGCTGCAACCACATCGCTTGCAAGGTAAATAGAAATTTGAACGTGAATCCTCAACATTGGCCCCTCTCATGCTCGATTTGTTATTTTGATCGAGGTGTAGTTTTAAGCTAACCCCCTAAACTTTTTGTGATCTTCGTATTTTTCAAATGTCTGTGTGTTTTATTTCCATACAACCAGTAATTTGCCTCCAGGCATGTGGAAAATCGACCAAACAGCCCACTTATGCTGGCCAGTGTGCCAAAACACTGGTCGCCAATCCTAAGCGCTTACATGATGAGAATGTAACTAAAAAATGCCACAACAATTGTGAAATGCAAGACAAAGAGACGGTTGGAAATTGAAAATGCGTTACAGACATGTTAAATTGTAGGTGGAATATCTTTTAGTGGCGATTTCATGAATATGTGAGGTTATATACTGAATCTGAATGTCTCGTTATTCATCCTATACGAGTAGGACTGGGAACAACTTAGCGTTAATAGAAGAAAAGCTTCGTTATGCTGATAGCGTAATTCCCAATTTGGACTATTGCAATGAAGTCGTCAAGTTGTTTGAAGAGTCTTCTGAGTAAAGTACTGACAGATCTGAGACCTTTCCCTCTTGTTTCGTCCCTGAAAACACGGGACGAGAAAATTCTGGATTAATTACGGACTGCCAGTATTGACTGGGAAATCGGATATCAGAGTTGGTCGACTCAACTTCGCGGAGCGTCCTTGCAGCGAATTCTTCTGGAGTACTTTAGAAACTTTCAGTGTCTGGCTCAAACCTCGCATTTCAGGCGCTCTAATATGAAGGAACTTTATGCTAATAATTGAAAAGTGCGTTATTAAAGTCCATGTCCGCTGATATCAGCAGAAAATTGGAGAACAGTAGATGTGGGATACTCTCAAAGAAGTACTTCGCAAACTATCCTTATTACTTGTAATTTCCGTGCACATCGCTGATTATTCTGTGAAACAAGATGCATTCCCTAACACTAGTAACGGGGAGTTCTCTGAAGTGTTCGCTCATTTGTCATTTCCCTTCTACTTTCTCTTTGGTCTCTGTAATATTCTCTAGCCTGATATCTGATGTTGTGTCTTAAGTTCACTGCAGATTTCAACTGATGACCGTACGGCGGATTTCTGGGATCTGCTTTCACATTCAGTTCTAATAACAAAATCATTAGCCAACTATAACTGCAAAGACTCAACGCATGTCGAATCAAATAGATTCTAACGCAGGAGACGAACACTGCTTCTTCACATTATTAAAGTGTGTAGACAATTCCAGAATGAGATTTTCACTCTGCAGCGGAGTGTGCGCTGATATGAAACTTCCTGGCAGATTAAAACTGTGTGCCCGACCGAGACTCGAACTCGGGACCTTTGCCTTTCGCGGGCAAGTGCTCTACCAACTTTTTTTTTTTTTTTTTACAATCGGAGAGTACATATATATATACACAAAGCAAAAGTTCTTCAAGGTATCAGTGAAACATATACAAATGAGTGTTAGGTAAACAAATTATTAGAATAACATTAAATACAACAAAATAGAACATATCCTGTTTTCCTTTTTTTGTTCTTTTTTTGTTTTTTGTTGTTGTTTTTGTTTAAAAATTTGTATTGAACAAACTAAAAGTACATATATATTCACTATGCAACAGTTCTTCAAGGTACCATTTAAAAATATACAAATGACTGTTAGTTAAACAAAAAAAATATTAGAAAAGAAAACCTTTAAATACAACAAAATATATCATATTCTGTCTTCTTCCTTTAAAAAAAAAAAAAATTGTCTTTGTTTTGGTCGATGCATGAGAACGTGGATAAGGGTGTTGCATCATGTGACAGGTAGGCATGGCACACCCCAACTTTGAGGGGGGGTCAAGGAAGACGCTGCGGAGATAACCGGCAAAAGTTTGTCGGTAAGATGGTTTTCGGGTGAGGGTGCTATGCGCGGTCACAACTTTGTACCAGAAGTCAAGGACTGTATGCGGACCACTCTGAAAGAGATATTCTAAAGCGTGTCCTCGAAACCAGATTAGGGTATGGTGCTTAGCAAGAGGGTAGTGAAATGTCTGGGGCAACAACAGGAAATCCGGGGTTACCGTCGTTGGCGGGGCGCGGAGGTAAAAGCCCACGATTCGTTGGATGAGGAGCCATACGTTGTGTTTCAGGGGGCACGTAAGACGGTGCTCGTCGGTGTCTTCGAGCTGACAGTCATGGCAGAGTGGGGAGGTGGCCAGGCCTATGCGATAAAGTCGACTATTAGTCGGGAATTTTCCATAGACTAAAACATACCAGAGTGCAGACACAGACGACGGTAAAAAGGGTGCATGCACACACCCCCAAACCGTGCGCCAGTTAATGTCAGGATGCTGTAGCACCATGGGGTCGCAAGGGTTGGACAGCATAAACAAACGATAATAATCTTTTGTACGGGGAGGACGGGTGACTGGAAGATCGGCCAGAATGTAGCTGAGTTCTATGAAACAATTGGCGACGTAGTACAATAATGGAGAAATAGGTGCCACATTGATCGGTGGATCGAGAGAAGCTGGTCGGAGGATATCTAAGAGACTGCGTGTTAAGGACGGGACCGGCCCCTGCCAGTGCCGCAACAGAGTGTGGACAAAGAGTGCAGAAGAGCGTGCCCGCACGTTGATGAGTCCGAGGCCACCTTTTGCAGGAGGCAGTGTTAGAGTGTTGTAGCGGACTTTGAAAAGTGCCCCTGCTGACACGAAATATCCAAAGGCTGATTGGATGCGGCGGCCAAGGAGTAACGGCATTGGGAGGATCTGGGCGACGTGTACCAGTTTAGGTTCAAATGGTTCAAATGGCTCTGAGCACTACGGGACTCAACTGCTGTGGTCATAAGTCCCCTAGAACTCAGAACTACTTAAACCTAACTAACCTAAGGACAGCACACAACACCCAGCCATCACGAGGCAGAGAAAATCCCTGACCCCGCCGGGAATCGAACCCGGGAACCCGGGCGTGGGAAGCGAGAACGCTACCGCACGACCACGAGATGCGGGACCAGTTTAGGGGCGACATAGATGTTGACATAGGACACACGTTGGAGTTGGTTTAAGTTACGGTGCACTTGACCGCGGACATGGTGCCGAATCGACTGCAAAAGCCGCCGGTAAGCCAGGGCCACTGTGCGGTGTGTGGAGCTCGTAAATTCGATACCCAAGTAACGAAGGGTGGCACTGACTGGGAGTGGGGTCGGCACCATAGCCGGGAGGCCGCGCCCAATGTGCATCATAGTCGATTTACGGACATTAAGAATGCTACCAGAAAGACGTCCATACTGGTGGATCCATTGGATGGCGTCATTGAGTTCTGTGGAGGAGCAGGTGAGAAAGAGGAGATCGTCCGCATAAGCCCTACAGTGGTGTGGTCACGCAAAGTGAGGCCCTGCAGTCTAGAGGTAAGTCCAGTGATGAGGGGCTCAAGTGCAATGGCATATAGTAAAGTAGACATAGGGCATCCTTGACGCACAGAGCGGCGTATAGGGATCGGTCCTACAAGCCTCCCATTGACTTGTACCATCGAGACCGCGGGAAGTAGTAACCGGTGAATGGCATCGACAAAAAGCAATGGTAACCCCATACGTGTCGCCACCATGAGGAGGAATGGGTGTCGAACGCGATCAAAGGCACTCGTGAAATCGACGGATACCAGTGCTGCACGAAGGCGACAAACCGACGCCAGTGCAATGAGGTCACGGCATTCTCCTAGGGCTGTTTGTAAGGTGGCCCCACAACCACGTGCAGTCTGCTCAGGTGAAAGGACCGTAGGTAAGACGGTGCGTATGCGCGCTGCTAAGAGGCGTGCATAGATGTTATAGTCTGCATTCAGTAGTGTAAGGGGACGATATGCAGAGACATGAGACCCTCCCTTCGGTTTAGGCACAGGTAGAAGAATGCCAGTGACGAATTCAGGTGGAATTGGGAAGGACGGAGTAAAGAGTTCCTGAAACATTTCCATCCAGCGAGGAAGCATTAACGTGGTGAACGCCCGGTGAAACTCCACTGGGAGACCATCTGGTCCGGGTGATTTGTTCTTGGCCCCTTTGTTGATCGCATCTACCACCTCTTCTGCGGTGATTGCAGACATCATGGACGTTGACTCCGCTACGGTGAGGGTCCGATCAGGGAAGGGACGGAGAGCATCAGGAATGGGCGTCGCCATCGGTTCATCATCATAAAAGTGGCGATAATGTTCAGCAAAGGCAGACACGACTGCCGCCTGTGTTGTGTGGTGAACACCGTCGGAGGTCGTGATGTTGGGGACGAAAAGCCGACGTCGACGACTATGGTCGGATGCGGCATGGATTGTGGATGGGGTTTCGTCGTGGAGGAGGTCTTGTCGTCGGGAACGCACCACGACACCATGCAGTCGTGCACGTTGAAGAGAGAGGAGACGAGCTTTAGTACGTTGTCGTTCCCTATGGGTGTCAGGTGATGGAGGGAGCGCATCGAGCTCACGGAGGACGGCGTAGTGAAAATTTGTGGTGTCTCGATGCCATGCTGCTGCTTCCTTGCTACATTGTGTGAAGGCCTTTCTGATCGCAGGTTTGGCACATTTGAGCCACCAATGGAACGTGGATGTGTACTGCGGAAGGCGTCTTTCGCAAGACGCCCATGTAGTGGCAATACATTGTCGGCAGTGTGGATCATTAAGGAGGGAGGTATTAAGCTTCCAGTAACCTCTGCTGCGCCACACTGACTGAGGTGGCAGAGCCAGGGAGCAAATGACGGCGCAATGGTCCGAAAATGCAAGGGGCCATCGTTCAGCTTGGGCGACTTCATTGTCGAGGTGAGCAGAGACATAAAACCGGTCCAGTCTGCTCGCAGAATGTGCTGTATAATGGGTAAAACCGGGGGTATTGCCATGAATTTTCTCCCAAACGTCCACTAGATGAAAATCTTCGATTAAGGTGAGCAGCGCCGGGCATGGCGAATAACCAGGCACTTGGTCCTGCGGATGGAGGACACAGTTGAAATCGCCTCCCATGATAAGGCGATCATAGCGTCCAGAAAACAGGGGCGCCACGTCATGTCCGAAGAAAGTGGACCGCTGCCGACGGTTCGTGGAGCCAGACGGAGCGTAGATATTGACGACGCGCGTGTCGAAGATGGTAACAGCCATGCCTCTTCCACAGGGAAGGATTGTCGTGTCCGTGAGTGGGATTCCCTCGCGTATGTAGAAAGCCACTCCACGCCCTGATTCATCACATGTGGACGTGTATGAGTCGTAGCCGTAGACTGGTGGTAGTGTGGCAACGCGTACTTCCTGAAGAAGGGCGACGTCGACGTCAGAGGCCCGAAGCATGTCACATAGGAGTTGCAGCTTGGGTGCAGTGCCGATCATGTTGATATTCAGTGTGGCAAACCGGTACGTTTGTTTCAGTGGTGGTGGACGCGCATCTACCATCACCAAGGGAAGTAAGAGGAGGGCACCGACAGGAAGTCCCGTCCCATCAGCTGCAATGCCTCGCTTTTGATGTTAACAGGCAGCCTCGTCCGGCGGAGGCAACTCATCCGGAGGAGGGGGCGTACCTTCCTCAATGTCGTCGGCCCATGCTCCTGTGTCGTGGGCCTGTCCAATGTCCATGGGAATTGCGTCGTGGTGAGAGAGATCTGGAGTTGTCGGCGGGGAGACAGGCGTCTCAACCGGCGCACCGATCGTTACATTGTGCGTGGCGACCTCCATAGTGGTCCCGTCCTGCGAAACGTCTTGTTCATCGTGAAAGTTGTCCGCCGACCCCTGCGTGGAAATGTCGGCTGCTTGGGTGTCTTCTTCGTCGTCGCGGGTGGCAACGCTCTGAGAGCCCGTGGGTGAACGGCGACGGCGTTTGCGCCTACGTGGCGAGCGTTGTTTGCGCACGTGTTCCTCAGTGTCGGACGACGGCAAGGAGGAGCGTCGACCTGGTTCGAAGGCGTCGGTGGGTACAATGAAATTGTCAAACAGGTGTTGTGGAGATGTACTGGTCTCCTCAGCGTCCGGTGCGGGAGCCTGTTCGGCGGCAAGGTTGTCAGGTGGGACGTCTGCACCAAACGTTGGTGACTGGGACGGTGGGACGTGCCGATCGGAAGGACCGGGCGACGGAAAGGACTAAATTGTAGACGTGGCAAGAGCCGCTGCGTAAGTGACCGGTAGGGCGGTCATCGTGGGTGTGACGGACGCGTCCGACAACGGGAGCTGCGAGACACGTCGTTGAATGCTTTCAGACCGTAGGTGACCTTCTTTCCCGCAACCGGAACAGGTCCGAGGTTGGCCGTCGTACATTATAATGGCACGGCAGCCTCCGATACATAGATAGGAAGGCACGTGTTTCTGCAACTCGATGCGGACCTGTCTAACACCGTTTAAAACGGGATAGGTTTGAAATTGTACCCATCGTTCGGCAACATGTTCCAGAACGTTGCCATAGGGACGGAGCGCCTCGATGACGACGTCTGCAGGTAGTTCGAACGGCAGTTCGAAGATCCTTATCGTCCGTGTGCCGAGACCCGCGTGATCGACGGTAACGGGTCCGACGTTGCCGTCGGAATGACAGAAGCGCAGTCCACGTTTTGCCTCTTGTACCACCTTGTCGCACGCCGCATCGTTGATCATTTTGACGTAGACGGTACTGCTAACTATGGACAAGTGGATACCAATTAGATCCGTTGGTGGTATTTTAACTTCATCGCGTATAAATCGTTCTACCTCCAGGGCCTTGGGTCGGGCGAAGTCGGAACAAAAGTTGAAACGTAATGTCTTCTTCCGATAGTTGTGCGCCATGGTGGTCTAGAAGGAAAACGGCACTTACAGCGGCCGAAGTAAACACAAACACACCGTGCGCGCCTCGCCCGCAGCGCTCTGGCGCGTGACCGCCTCGCAGCACTGCCGGCGGCAGACTGAGCTTTCTCTTTGGTCTCTGTAATATTCTCTAGCCTGATATCTGATGTTATGTCTTAAGTTCACTGCAGATTTCAACTGATGACCGTACGGCGGATTTCTGGGATCTGCTTTCACATTCAGTTCTAATAACAAAATCATTAGCCAACTATAACTGCAAAGACTCAACGCATGTCGAATCAAATAGATTCTAACGCAGGAGACGAACACTGCTTCTTCACATTATTAAAGTGTGTAGACAATTCCAGAATGAGATTTTCACTCTGCAGCAGAGTGTGCGCTGATATGAAACTTCCTGGAAGATTAAAACTGTGTGCCCGACCGAGACTCGAACTCGGGACCTTTGCCTTTCGCGGGCAAGTGCTCTACCATCTGAGCTACCGAAGCACGACTCACGCCCGGTACTCACAGCTTTACTTCTGCCAGTATCTCGTCTCCTACCTTCCAAACTTTACAGAAGCTCTTCTGCGAACCTAGCAGAACTAGCACTCCTGAAAGAAAGGATATAGCGGAGACATGGCTTAGCCATAGCCTGGGGGATGTTTCCAGAATGAGATTTTCACTCTGCAGCGGAGTGTGCGCTGATATGAAACTTCCTGGCAGATTAAAACTGTGTGCCCGACCGAGACTCGAACTCGGGACCTTTGCCTTTCGCGGGCAAGTGCTCTACCATCTGAGCTACCGAAGCACGACTCACGCCCGGTACTCTTCGCAGAAGAGCTTCTGTAAAGTTTGGAAGGTAGGAGACGAGATACTGGCAGAAGTAAAGCTGTGTGTAGCTGTGTGTAGCTCAGATGGTAGAGCAGTTGCCCGCGAAAGGCAAAGGTCCCGAGTTCGAGTCTCGGTCGGGCACTCAGTTTTAATCTGCCAGGAAGTTTCAACATACAGTGTGTTTATAAAAATACTTCACAATTTTAGACTGCAAAAAACTTTAAAACAATACTAGATAATAAAGACTAATTTTCAACATGTGACAAAATTTTGTTTCCTTATTCATAGACGTTAATGAGGACCATTACTGGCGCAGAAAATTTCCGGTCTGTATTCAATTTCTTTCACGGTACGCTCCAGAAACTCTACAGCGACAAGTTACAAATGTGCAAATGTGTGTGAAATCTTATAGGACTTAACTGCTAAGATCATCAGTCCCTAAGTTTACACACTACTTAACCTAAATTATCCTAAGGACAAACACTCACACCCATTCCCGAGGGAGGAATCGAACCTCCGCCGGGACGCGACAAGTTAAAATGCATTGCGAATGCCTGTCTTCTATTCATGTAGATCTGAACCGTGGTCCTGTACACCTGATCCTTTACAAAACCCCGTAGGAAGCAGTCTAGTGGTGGAAGACCAGGTGTTCGTGGAGACCACGAAGTCGGTCTATCTACCCCAATCCACCTCTCCGGAAATGTTTCATCTAGAAATCGACAGATATTTGAGGACCAGCGAGGAGTGGCCGCATTTTGATGGAATATGAATCAGTTTGTAGATGTTCCAATTGTGACACGGCAAGCTCTTGTAATATGTCGAGGTAAACACCTCTGTTGACAGTAGACCCGCTGAAAAAGGATGGACCAATGATGCAGTTGTGCTGAAGACCTCACCACACAGTGACACTGGGTCTGTCTCTTTCCATTTCACGTTTAACAAGAGGACACTCTGATCCCCTTTTGTGAGTGTTATGACTGTTCTGTTTACCGGAAGCATTAACAGTCAGCTCAAAGGAGAAACACATCTTTTCTAAAAAGTCATTGTTTCCACGATTTTTGGCTAGCATATCTACATCTACATCACCACTCTACAGTTCACACTTAAGTGTCTGGCAGAGAGTTTTTCAAACCACCTTCAGACTATTTCTCTACCGTTCCACTCTCTAACAGCGCGTGAGAAAAATGAACACTTAAAGCATTCTATACGAGCTCTGATTTCTCTTACTTTATTATGGTGATCATTTCTTCCTATGTAGCCTGGCGACAGTAAAATATTTTCATATTCAGAGAAGGGAAACGGTAATTGAAATCTCGTGAAAGAACTCACCGGCTTTGTTTTAATGATTGCCATCCGAACTCGCTTATCATATTTGTGGCACTCTCTCTCCTACTTCGCGATAATACAAAACGAGCTGCCCTTCTTTGAACTTTTTCGATGTCCTCCCTCAATTCTATGTGGTAAGTATCTCCTACAGCTCAGCAATATTCTAGCAGAGGACGAACAAGCATAGTATAGGCAGTGTCTTTAGTAGACTTGTTGCATTTCCTAAATGTTTTGCCAGTAAAACGTAGTCTTTAGTTTGCCGTCCCCACAACATTATCTACGTAATAGTTTCAACTTAAGTCGTTCCTAATTGTAATTCCTAGGTATTTAGTAGAATTGACACTCTTTACATTTGTGTGATTCATCGTGTCATCGAAATTTAACGTTTTTCTTTTTGTATTCATGTAGGTGACCTGACACTTTTCCTTTTTGACACACAGGTGTCACTTTTCCCACCATTCAGATATCGTTTATAAGTCATTCTGCGTTTGTTTTTGATTTTTTGATGACTTTACTAGACAGTAAATCACAGCATCATCTGCAAACCACCTACGAGGGCTACTCAGATTATCGATTATCTCCTAAATCGTTTACGTGGGTTAGGAACAGTAGAGGGCATATAACACTTCCTTGGGGAACGACGGATACCACATCTGCTTTACTCGATGAATTTACATTGATTAGTGCCTATTGTGACCTTTGTGACAGGATCCAGTCGCACAACTGAAGCGATACTCCGTAGACAAGAAATCTGATTGGAAATCTCTTTTGAGGAACGGTGTCAAACGCCGTCTGGATATCTAGAGATATGGAATCAATTTGAGATCCCCAGTCCGTAGCACTCATTACTCCATGCAGGTAAAAGCTAGTTGTGTCTTACAAGAACGATATTTTCAGAATCCGTGCTGACTGTCTGTCAATAGATGGTTACCTTCGAGATAATTTATAATGTTAGAACACAGTACATGCTCCAAACTCCTACTGCAAATCGACGTTAGTGATGTGGGTCTGCGAGTTACTGTAACTTTCTTTCTTGAGTGTTCGTGTACCTCTGCAACCTTGCATTTTTTTGATATGGATCTTCCGCCAAGTGAGCAATTATATATGATTGCTAAGAATGGCGCTGTTGTATCAGCATTTCTCTGAAAGAAACCTTATTAGTATGCTACCTGGACTGGAGGACTAGCCTGTATTACGTGATTTATGTTGTTTCGCTACACCGAGGATATCTATTTCTGAATTACTCATCGTTGCAGTTCTTCTTATTGTGTACGACTTCGTACAACTGTCATCGTAGGAGCAGAAATAATTAGTGAACAAGTTGCACAACAAACAGAAGGTTTGCTTAACTTGAATTCCTCCAAGAGTACGACGATTTAATACAAAAATACAAGAAACAGAGTCCAGCTCGTCAGTCAACAAGAAACAGCCTCATTGCACTCGGCTTGAAGTATGGTGTTGGAGCCGCGCCTAGACGGCGTCTGTGAAACATCATGTGACGATGTTGCCCATAGCGCAAAATGGGGTCAGCAGTTGCTGCCGGCTGTCCTGCATCGTGGCGGCAGAGGGCGCTAGTGGTACCGAGCCAGGCGCCCTATTCTGTATCGTTCATACCGATCGGTGTAGTAGGTTAGTCTCGGTAGTGACGTCATTTTCGGTTCTTTATCGAAATATCCTATTCAGTAAGCTTCTGAGACTTGTTACCAAACAGTCCTCCCACCGATTTTACGACAATTGTACCGAGAGGTTTTGGATTTCGGTCTGGTCCTGTCGATCGGTGAGCTGTGGTTTATGTACACCTGTTGTTGTTGTCTTCAGTCCTGAGACTGGTTTGATGCAGCTCTCCATGCTACTCTATCCTGTGCAAGCTTCTTCATCTCCCAGTACTTACTGCAACCTACATCCTTCTGAATCTGTTTAGTGTATTCATCTCTTGCTCTCCCTCTACGATTTTTACCCTACACGCTGCCCTCCAGTACTAAATTTGCGATCCCTTGATGCCTCAGAATAGGTCCTACCAACCGATCCCTTCTTCTTGTCAAGTTGTGCCACAAACTCCTCTTCTCCCCAATTCTATTCAATACCTCCTCATTAGTTATGTGATCTACCCATCTAATCTTCAGTATTCTTCTGTAGCACCACATTTCGAAAGCTTCTATTCTCTTCTTGTCCAAACTATTTATCGTCCATGTTTCACTTCCATACACGGCTACACTCCATACAAATACTTTCAGAAACGACTTCCTGACACTTAAATCTATACTCGATGTTAACAAATTTCTCTTCTACAGAAACGCTTTCCTTGCCATTGCCAGTCTACATTTTATATCATCTCTACTTCGACCATCATCAGTTATTTTGCTCCCCAAATAGCAAAACTCATTTACTTCTTTAAGTGTCTCATTCCCTAATCTAAGCCGGCCGGGGTGGCCAAGCGGTTAAAGGCGCTACAGCCTGGAACCGCGCGACCGCTACGGTCGCAGGTTCGAATCCTGCCTCGGGCATGGATGTGTGTGTTGTCCTTAGGTTAGTTAGGTTTAAGTAGTTCTAAGTTCTAGGGGACTTATGACCTCAGCAGTTGAGTCCCATAGTGCTCAGAGCCATTTGAACCATTTGAACCCTAATCTAATTCCCTCAGCATCACCCGACTTAATTCGACTACATTCCATTATCCTCGTTTTGCTTTTGTTTATGTTCATCTTATATCCTCCTTTCAAGACACTGTCCATTCCGTTCAACTGCTCTCCCAAGTCCTTTGCTGTCTCTGACAGAATTACAATGTCATTGGCGTACCTCAAAGTTTTTATTTCTTCTCCGTGCATTTTAATACCTACTCCAAATTTTCCTTTTGTTTCTTTTACTGCTTGCTCAATATACAGATTGAATAACATCGGGGACAGGCTACAACCCTGTCTCACTCCCTTCCCAACCGCAGCTTCCCTTTCATGCCCCTCGACTCGTATGACTGCCATCTGCTTTCTGTACAAATTGTTAATAGCCTTTCGCTCCCTGTATTTTACCCCTGCCACCTTTAGAATCTGAAAGAGAGTATTCCAGTCAACATTGTCAAAAGCTTTCTCTAAGTCTACAAATGCCAGAAATGTAGGTTTGCCTTTCCTTAATCTATTTTCTAAGATAAGTCGTAGGGTCAGTATTGCCTCACGTGTTCCAACATTTCTGCGGAATCCAAACTGATCTTTGCCGAGGTCGGCTTCTACCAGTTTTTCCATTCGTCTGTAAAGAATTCGCGTTAGCATTTTGCAGCCGTGACTTATTAAACTGATAGTTCGGTAATTCTCACATCTGTCAACGCCTGCTTTCTTTGGGATTGAAATTGTTATATTCTTCTTGAAGTCTGAGGGTATTTCGCCTGTCTCACACATCTTGCTCACCGGATGGTAGAGATTTGTCAGGACTGGCTCTCCCAAGGCCGTCAGTAGTTCCAATGGAATGTTGTCTACTCCTGGGGCCTTGTTTCGTCTCAGGTCTTTCAGTGCTCTGTCAAACTCTTTACGCAGTATCCTATCTCCCATTTCATCTTCATCTACTTCCTCTTCCATTTCCATAATATTGTCCTCAAGTACATCGCCCTTGTGTAGACCCTCTATATACTCCTTCCACCTTTCTGCTTTCCCTTCTTTGCTTAGAACTGGGTTTCCATCTGAGCTCTTTATATTCATAGAAGTGGCTCTCTTTTCTCCAAAGGTCTCTCTAATTTTCCTGTAGGCAGTATCTATCTTACCTCTAGTGAGGTAAGCCTCTACATCCTTACATTTGTCCTCTAACGTATTATTTGTTATTTTAAACATATTTAGCGGTTTCAGCTTTGGATTTAGTGATTGTGTTACTAAAGAATCACCAGAGGAAGCATCTGGTTGGAAAGTGAGTACATAATAGACTATTTTCCTTTGTTAGAAATATGTTTAGGTTAGGTTGTTACTGTGAATGATTACATAAAAAAAAAGTTTTCGGTCAATATTCTCTCAAAATACGTGTTATTTCTATGCAAATAAGAGTTTAAAGATCATTAAATATCAAGACATTGGCTCTTCTTACGTATATTACATGAGTGTGAACTGACGTCGCTAGTGCCTTTGTGAACTTTCCCCCACAAATAGTTTAGTTAGTAACTATCGAAACGTGTTTACAACTTTCAGGTAACAATGGAAAGCAATTATGTGAAGCCTGATATTGGGAACCTTCCAAATTATCACGCATTTATGACGCAGCACCGTTTGGCAATGAAGTCAGCCCACGTTCCTTAACACAGTAGTACAAGAATTGAACACTATGTGTTTGTTGTTTGGCGTGGTCAAGTGGTTAGCACGTGGGAATGCGATACCAAAGACATGGGTTCGAACGTGGGTGGATACAAAAAAAATTTTTTTTCTCTTCATATATGCAACACGGTCTGAGACATTGTTATTCGTGTAAACTGAGATTTTTGTGCAATATTCGTTATTCCTTACATGTAAGAGCGCACTTCCTCAGTAATGATTTCGTGATTTCTCTGTGTTAAAAATACGAAATATGAAATTGTTGGAGATGAAATTGCTGTGAGTGAAACAACCGACAGTGACCCTTATTTTTTTTCTTGTCAGAAATAATTCACCATTTTTTTCTGAATATAATCTTGCTTGTCACAAGTATTTATCCGCGATCGAATCCTCAACCACAGTAGACAGAGATGAAAGATCTCTGCCATAATAATTTTAGATTGTAGCACCATATACGAAACATTTTCATTCATGAGATGCATGTTATAAACTTCGGAGCTCTCGAAAATGCATTTTTTTCAATTTTGTTTTTAAAACCTAAATCATTGACGTATCATATAGGTAAGTGGGCTACTTAATCATTTGGATCTCTAGAGGCGAGTTATACCACATTCTGTTTATCTTCCTATTCTTTGAAACTCTCAGAATCAATTTTCGGGTGTTTTCTTAGATGTATTAGTACAATGTGGTACTACACACTCTTCCCAACTCATTTTCCGAAACATAAAATCCAAAACACTACGTCAGTGTGAATGGGAATAAGAACGCATAATGCGGCATTTACGACAATCTGCAGAATACAATCAAATGCGCTACCGTTATTATGCATGCATGGGAACATGCCGTCAGAGAAACTGTAAAAATTTTTATGCATTTCAGCTGAGAATCATGGAAATGGATATACTGCCCCTGATACTGTTAAGGAGGAGGCAAGGGCGATGAAGGCGGGCACGTCAGCTCGATGGAATGCGGCGTCATGGGTTATGGCAACGTAAAAGCAACTTTCGGCACTAGCCGCTTTGTGTTCGTGGCGCTGTGCGCGCTGCAGTGAGCATTCGCGGATCTGCGGCCGTTTGCTTTTGATTGGCTTGCGTGACACGAACATACAACAGCGCTTCGGTTCTCTAGACGCGAACGGTATCGCTACCGAAATGCATACTGAACAATGTAGGGACTCTAATTCGAGTACTAGAACGTTCGGTGCTCTTGAGTACCGAAACGATCGGCACAATGGCGGAAAGATACAGAATAGGCACCCAGTAGAGGCATGACTCAGTGGGCATGCTCCACTGGCTCCGCTGGGACCCACACGTCCACTACTAGCGTCTCACATAAACTTGCAGTCCTGTTGCTATGACACCCATGGAGGTGTATCGGTTCTGATACCACAGCTCTCGATTTGAGTTCTGGAATATTTACTTCGTCTTCTCGGTGAAGGAATTTGGGAAAACTGTGTTTTATAACTCCACTTTAATGGCACTGTCGTTGGAATCACACAATGAAGATACTGATTGTGTTTTGTCACTGGTGTACTTTGCATATGAACAGAATCTCTTTGGATTTTTCCGTCAGATTTCGAGACAGAGTTTCGTTTTGGAAGTTATTAAAAGCATCTTGCATTGAAACCTACATTAAGTTTCGAGTTTCCGTAAAACATCGCCAATACTGGGGATTTTGTGTTCCTTTGAATTTGACATGCTGTTTTCGTTGCTTCTGCAACCGTGTTCTGACCTGTTTTGTGTACCATTGTGGATCAGAACCATCATTTATTAATTTATTTGGTATAAATCTCTCAGTTACCCAAGATACTATTTCTCTGAATTTAAGCCACATCTCATCTACACTGTCATAGTTGGGAAGGAGTGGAGTCTGTCTCTTAGGAAGGTGCCAAGCAAACTTTTATCTACTTTTTTAAATAAACGTATTTTGTGTGTGCTTTTGGTGGATGTGGATGTTGTGGTGGTCAATCTCGCTACAACAGTTTTGTGGTCACTAAACCCTGTTTTCGTAGATGTTTGTCCTTCGATTTCATTGTCTGAAGCAACTGCACCTGGTGGGTTGTGTATCTCGAGTCAGGCTTTGTGCACTAGTGGTATTTCCAACTGTGTGACCGCCAGAGGCACTGATTTTGTCTGACTTCGCCCAAGAACATGTTGTACATTACCCACGTTAGCATCTAAAACTGATGGGTGACCCGTCCCCTGCTTAGGAAGAATACTACTTGTTTCCACAGACACCCTATGCCAAGCCCGAACAGTTCATTGGGGTTTCCATTCCACAGAGTTGCACTTGGGTATTGGACTATGTTTCTTTGTATCAGGTTACACATTGAGCTTTCTCCTGTGACGTCCACAGTTTTCGTCAAATCTGTGATACCTGAAAAATAAAAAAATAAAAAAACAGAAACTTAATGTTATCTTATATGAAGATGGTATCTATTCTTTCGGACATGTCCCAACAGATATCATCTTCATATAGATAAGGCTTACCTTCCAATCATCTTCTTCAGTGCGGATGCAGTCACATTGCCCGAACTCTTACAGGAATCGGTAGATTGACCACCATGCGTAAAGAGTACAGTGGGGAGGGGCACGACAAATGTAGTGTGTGGACAGTACGTTGGAAGTGTGGGTCTCATGGGAAGCGTGTCCGAGATAAGTCCCTGCAGTCGCACTATACTCCGGGCCCTCAGTGGCTCAGTCGGATAGAGCATCTACCATGTAAGCAGGAGGTCCTCGGTTCGAGTTCCAGTTGGGCACACATTTTCAACTGTTCCCGTTGATATTTATCAACGCGTGTAGGCAACTAATGGTGTAGATTTCATTGTAATTTCCCTACGTTATCTTATCACACGTTGAAAACCAGTTGCAGTGATCTAGTACAGTTTTAAAATTATGGAAATCTTAAGTTCTTCTCCTGCAATTAGCATATTAGGAAAATTGTGGTCTCTCATTGTTCCCATCCTTTTTTCGATTTGCCAAGATATCTGTTGCTTTTTTATTTAAAGTGCTTTATCTGACATGACAGTCTCTCTGAATCCATTTCTTGTAGATGGTCATTCCATTTCTTTTTGTTTTCATCTAGTTTTTTGTTCACATTCCAAATTTTTAACTCCTTTCGAATATCTTCATTTCGTATTTTGACTATACTTTCACATCCCTTCACTCGTCTAAGAAATCCCATTTCTATTTCTTGTATTTTTTCTTTTATTCAGCATCCACCATTCATTTCCATATAATGGGGTTGGTACTGCAACTGTTTTGTAGGATTTCAGTTGTCTTCTTTTCCCTGTTTTATGCTTTGAAGTTCTATTAATAGTTCCACAGCTACTCCCAGGTTTATTCAACGTAATCTGCTTATCCTCTTATATTCATATGATATTTTACATCGCACATAGTTAAAATATTTTACCTGTTTTATAGTTTTTTCATTAGCTATTATCTTAGTTCTCAGTGAACATTTTTCACAAAATACCATTGATATATATTTACTAGAAGATATTTTCAAATTATATTCTGTATGTATTTTATTTAGTCCAAATTTCCTTTTTGTTAATCAGCTTCATTTGAAAAAATCAGTGTAAGATCTTCAGTATATAGGAGTGATTTTAGCTTAACTGAATTGTTTGGTTCTACCCCATTGTTTATCCCAAAATTCCTTCTGTGAACGGCATTGTCACTGTAAATGTTGAATAACGTAGGAGATAACTACAGCCTTGCGTCACCCCATTATTTGTTTGTATCGATTCCGCATATACGCCTTCTTCATCTACGATTACTCACGTTTCTTTATACAGTTGTGATACCCAATATAAGCTAAAAAGGCTAGCCTCCTGCTCCACTATTCTCCATAACTTTTCCCTAAACACAAACACATTATCAGAATTATCAGAAACCTTCTCAAAATTTAAGTTGTAAAATAAAAACTACAACAGTCGTTGATCAGTTTCACTTTCTATACCTGACCTGTGTCTATGCTGTGTCAAGTAAGTTTATTCCTCTATAGTTTTCATGTATGTTTTTCTCTTTTCTTATATACCGATATTACTTTTGCATTCTTCCAGTTTTGTGGTACATCGTTTTGCTTCCCACAGAAGTTAAACAAACGTAACAGTTTAACTTGTAGTGATAATCCTACATATTTAGTTAATTGTGCATTAACCCCATCTAAACCTGTCGCCTTTGGCTTTTTGTGGTTTTTCAAAGCTGCTGTGAGTTCTTTTATTACTGTGTCATCCAGGCCTTTTGCTCCTATTCCTAGACTTTTGCTTTATTTTCTTTCCTTTTAGCATCATAGTTTTTATAGTACTTAATCCCCTCTTCTTCCGTAATATTATTCAAAAGAACTTTATTATTTTCTCTTTTATTTAATGTTTTCAAATCTTTATACGCTATATGCTGATGGCCATGAATATCATGTTCTATCATTACTAATACATTTGTCTCTGGTTTGTTGGTGTGCTCTCTCGCTTTTTCTTTTACTTTTACGCAGTAGATTTGTTTATTCCTAGGTTAGGCTGTGAAGCGTATTTTTGTGATGTTTGTTTTTCTTTTATTGCTTCTGCAGTTTCTTTTGTCCAAATTTTTTATCCAGGTCTCCAGCGATATTTCTCCTTCTTTCATACGGACACAATTGCAGCTTTTTTATTGCATTTGTCAATGTTTGTACTTACTTCTTCAGTGATGACCCAGTTAGTTAAGTATTCTTTCCTCGCTTTCTACAGATATGGGCCCTTAATACTTTCATTCTAAAGTAGCGAAAGATTTCTTCTGTTCCTTTTTACCACTTTCTGTGACGGTTCCAGCTAGAGAAAAAGATAAGAGAAAGTGGATATCTGGAAAAGTACGATTAGCTACACGGAATGCAAGAGGAATTTCTTACAAAGAAGAAGAAATAACAAACATATTTTCATAACAACAGCTTTTGCAGCTGTCTCAGAGACTAAGAAGAAGCTGAAAAATATTAAGTCTTAAGTTGGAAAGATAATTTATGAAAATCATGTGTATAATACGAGGGTGATTCAACTGAATGAATTAAAAGTTCCATAAAATTCCGAAATGTTGTGTGACGGAGTTGGTAGGTGACAGTAGTGTTCCTAGAGGTTCATAAAGTAACTGACAGGTGGTCGAGTGATGCTGTAAACGTACACCGCGATTGTGCAGTGAAGGTGTCAAACCAATCGAAATTAATCGCAGAATGACAGTGCAGTACGATGGTTTGTGTTTGTCGTTGCAGCAAGTGTACAAGTGGTGTAGTAA
Organism: Schistocerca nitens; assembly: GCF_023898315.1. Taxonomy (NCBI): domain Eukaryota; kingdom Metazoa; phylum Arthropoda; class Insecta; order Orthoptera; family Acrididae; genus Schistocerca; species Schistocerca nitens. The sequence continues at coordinate 507,049,510 of NC_064620.1, read as the reverse complement.
ACTTAAAAGCAGTGTAACTTCTGTAAAGGACCAGGACAGGCTCACTGTTTAGTTAGAGGCAAGAAAATGCGTTAGTGGAGGAAATTGTAAAGGAGAACAGACACATAACTCTCAACGAAATAGCCAGAAGTTTGCAGATTAGTATTGGTGCAGCACAGAATATTATTCACAAAGTACTGCACTTCAATAAGGTGTCTGCAAGATGGGTGATCACCAAACTGAAAGACTGCTGCATTGATACCTGTAAGAATTTTGCATCGCTTGCACGTCGGAGGCGACGCATTGCTGCAAAAATTTGTTGCAGGCGATGAGAGTTGGGTCTGTCATCACCAAGCAGAAACGAAAAGGTCAACCAAGGAATGTCACTACAATTCACTGTCAAAGCCAAAGAATTCCACACTCAACCATCTACTGGAAAAGACATGCTCATTATCTTCTGGGATGCAAATAGGGCAATTTTGGAGTGTTACATGGATAGGGGAGTGACATTAACCAGTACTACTTATTTATACATGCTGAAAAATCGACTTTGCCCTACAGTCAGGAGTAAATGACAAGGACTTTGACTTCAGGAGTATTGCTACAGCACAACACCGGACTGCCGGACTGCATACAGCCTGTAAGGCAGTTGAGACTATTCATAAAATTAAATTTGAATGTCTGGTATACTCTCCATACCTCGCTCTTAGTGACTTTCATCTGTTTGTTGCACCCAATGAAGCAATTGGAGGCAGGCATTTCAGAAGTGACGAAGAGGTGAAAACTGTAGTGCACGACCTGCTACATACGACCAAAAGAATTCTTTCATCGTGGTATTTACGCACTTCCAAAGCGGTGGAATACGAGCATTCAACGACAGGGAGACTACATCGAAAAATCACTTGCTAGTTTTTTGCTCACTGTTACAGTTAAAAATATTACAGCACTTTTAAAGTGTTCATTTGAATCAGTTTTGTATATCCTCAAGAGAACTAAAAATGTGGATTATCTTTTAAAAGTTCTTAGTCAAGCTTAGCAATAAGAGTAGTCGGTGAGTGAGTTGCCGCTCTTAACATGTACTGATTAATAGTGTAAGTGCATTCAGCTGAGAAGGACAGTTACGTTGTGTAATAAGCTACTAAACAACTGTAACCAACATAAAACATTTAAAATGAATCAATAGTTAACTAACAGAATATTTATTTTTGTGGAGATTCCGTCGTTAATGTATGGAAGCGTCCAGCGACTGCATTACCAGCAGTATTTGTTGATCGGTTGATTTGGGGGAGAGGACCAAACAGTGAGGTCATCGGTCCTGTTGCATTAGGGAAGGATGGGGAGGGAAGTCGGCCGTGCCCTTGCAAAGGAACCATCCTCGCATTTGTCTGAAGCGATTTAGTAAAATCACAGAAAACCTAAATCAGGATGGCCGGTCGCGGGTTTGAAGAGTCGTCCTCTTGAATACAAGTCCAGTGTGCCAACCGCTGCGTCACCCCGCTCGGCACCAGCACTATTGTTGCTCGTTAGATTTCACTGTCAGTACTCCAACTAAGCTCATCAAGACAGCGCTGGATTAAAATTACAAAAATTCTCTTCGTTCAGTCACAAATATTTTCGATAAAAATGTCCAGAGTCTAACTGATGTGCCTCCTGCAATGAGTAAAATGTTTCCAGCGGAAAATACCATTAGGTTCACCAGTGCGTACAGCTAACGATGCGGCTGATCCCGGCGGAGGTTCGAGTCCTCCCTCGGGCATGGGTGTGTGTGTTTGTCCTTAGGATAATTTAGGTTAAGTAGTGTGTAAGCTTTGGGACTGATGACCTTAGCACTTAAGTCCCATAAGATTTCACACACATTTGAACATTTGAGCTAACGATGAAATGCCTTTTCTGCAGTGGTCTTTGCATGATGTCAACTTCTGTGAAATTCTACAAAAGTAAAGTGGACCAAATGCAGTTAAACAAAAAGTGGGTTTCTAAAAGAAAAAAGGGGGAGAGAGACAGAAAGGAATATCGACAGTGAAATCAAGCTTTGTTCGACTACAACCTTTGTTAGCAACGAGACTAAAGGCCACTTCTCATCAAAACATGTAAAAAGGAGCAGTACATGCCAGTCACCATTGTTGGTACTTTATACATAAAAGTGAAACGCCTCAGGTGGAAAACTTTCTGAGATTTCAGTGCCTTTAAGACAGGTTATTATTGTTATTATGTGCGTATGGACCCTGTCGGATCACGCATTACATTTATGATTCGCCTTTCTAATAGCCCATATACCTTTCATTCGTTCGCTATGTGCTTTCTTCCTTTCTTCTGACCAGTTGGTCCCTGATCTTTTAGGGACTCCATTCTCTGGCTTTATTACCCATCTATTTATCTTCTAACGGTGAAGTTTCCTGCCTAGTGTGTCGAATGTTCCAAGGTTGTTATTATATATTCATTCAGTTTTACACAAACGACATCTTCTTCTGTGAGGGTCATCTCCCCACAGAAAGTTGGCAACCATCAAGGGTTATTCTTTTGTTCTCAGCTATTCTCATCAATATAAAGAGAACACTCGGAAGCTCTGCGACCATAAAACTCTTCTCTGATCAGATACTCGCTTCCCTTCTTCTTTCCCTTAGGATACACACGGAATATTCAATTTAATGGGCGAAATGAGAAAATATAAAATTGCAGCAAATGAAGCAGACAATTGGCAATGTAGACGGCTAATAAATGAGGTTTGCAGAAATAGTATAATGACAAACCAGCAATGGTTAAAAGAGAAGTGAAAAGCTCAAGAAGCAAGCATGAAATGGCACAGAAAGATGCTATGTATAGGAACATTTTAGAAACCTTGGTGAAAAGAGGAATCAGCTATGTGAACGCCAAGACCTTACATGGTAACCTAGTATTGAGCAAACAAGAGAAGGCTAGTAGGTGGAAGGAATATATAAAAGATCTACACAAACGGATCGAACTTGAAGGCAGTATTACGGAATGAAAAAGAGAAAGCACATGAAGATGAGTTGGGAGATAAGACTCTGCGAGAAGAGTTTGACAGAGTACTGAAAGACCTCACTCGAAAGAAGACACCTTGAATAGACGCCACTGGTTCAGAATTATTAAGGTCTTTCGGAGAACATACTACACCAAACTATTCCTCCTGATATGCGGTGGATATGAGACAGGCGGAATACCTTCAGACAACACTAAGCACGTAATAATTCCAATTCCAAAGAAGACAGCTGCTGACAAGTGTAAATGTTATCCAACCATCAGTATAATAAGTCTTTTTTCCAAAATTCTGACGCTAAATATTTAGAGAAGGATGGAAAGAGTGGTAGAAGCCGACCTCGGGGAAAATCAGTTTGTGTTCAGAGAAATGCAGGAAACACGCGAGGCGATACTAACCCTACGACTTATCATGGAAGGTAAGTTGAGGAAAGGTAAATTTACTTTCATAGTATTTGAAGATTTAGAGGGAGCTTGGCTCATTGATGATTGGAATACACTTTTCGAAGTTCTAGAGGTAGGAGAGATATATACAGAGGGCGAAAGATTGTCTACAAACTGTACAGAAACCAGACTGCAGTTATAAGAGTGGAACAACGTGGAAGAGGACCAATAGTTGAGAAGGAAAATGCGATTAGCATTTTGTCGTTCGTCATCCAACAATTCGTCTTCAATCCCTGTTATTTGTTACCTGAAATAAAATTCTAAAAACACAATGGAAGTTATTGGCATGAAAAGACAACGAATAGGTAATGGAACCAAAATTTCGCCCACTGTTATATATCATATAATACAATAATTATTCATTTTAATTTAACATGCAAATCGCACTTCTATGTTTCCCACAAAACATCAGAGAAGAGAGAAAAAGCGTGCAGCTCCAGACAATAGAAGCGTGGCTTTTATTCCTGTTTCCCTGTGATATTACCGGGGTTGGAACTTAAATGGTGGTCTGGGAGTAGCGTCTTTGATTCACAGTAAAAACGTCTTCGGTCCCGGGTTCGATCCCCACCACTGCCTAAATTTTGCTAAATAATCAGCATTGGCGGCCGAAGACTTCCGGCATAAGAAGTCAGCCTCATTCTGCCAACGGCCTTGTCAAAGAGGGCGGAGGAGCGGATAGAGATTCAGGGCACTCTCTTGTCCTAGGGGTGGGAAATTGCCACTGGAGGCGGAAGAATCAGCAATGATCAACGACATGAGGATGCAGAAGGCAATGGAAACCACTGCATTAAAGAGACGTAACGTGTATCCACAGGACATGTGGCCTGTAATTGAAGAAGTGTCGTGATGATCTCTCCATTGGCAAAAGATTCCGGAATAATCCCCCATTCGGATCTCCGGGAGGGGACTGCCAAGGGGGAGGTTACCATGAGAAAAAGATTGAATAATCAACGAAAGGATAACGTTCTACGAGTCGGGGCGTGGAATGTCAGAAGCTTGAACGTGGTAGGGAAACTAGAAAATCTGAAAATGGAAATGCAAAGGCTCAATCTAGATATGGTAGGGGTCAGTGAAGTGAACAAGGATTTCTGGTCAGATGAGTATCGGGTAATATCAACAGCAGCAGAAAATGGTATAACAGGTGTAGGATTCGTTATGAATAGGAAGGTAGGGAAGAGGGTGTGTTACTGTGAACAGTTCAGTGACCGGGTTGTTCTAATCAGAATCGACAGCAGACCAACACCGACAAGGATAGTTCAGGCATACATGCCGACGTCGCAAGCTGAAGATGAACAGATAGAGAAAGTGTATGAGGATATTGAAAGGGTAATGCAGTATGTAAAGGGGGACGAAAATCTAATAGTCATGGGCGACTGGAATGCAGTTGTAGGGGAAGGAGTAGAAGAAAAGGTTACAGGAGAATATGGGCTTGGGACAAGGAATGAAAGAGGAAAAAGACTAATAGAGTTCTGTAACAAGTTTCAGCTAGTAATAGCGAATACCCTGTTCAAGAATCACAAGAGGAGGAGGTATACTTGGAAAAGGCCGGGAGATACGGGAAGAATTCAATTAGATTACATCATGGTCAGACAGAGATTCCGAAATCAGATACTGGATTGTAAGGCGTACCCAGGAGCAGATATAGACTCAGATCACAATATAGTAGTGGTAAAGAGTAGGCTGAAGTTCAAGACATTAGTCAGGAAGAATCAATACGCAAAGAAGTGGGATACGGAAGTACTAAGGAATGACGAGATACGTTTGAAGTTCTCTAACGCTATAGATACAGCAATAAGGAATAGCGCAGTAGACAGTACAGTTGAAGAAGAATGGACATCTCTAAAAAGGGCCATCACAGAAGTTGGGAAGGAAAACATAGGTGCAAAGAAGGTAGCTGCGAAGAAACCATGGGTAACAGAAGAAATACTTCAGTTGATTGATGAATGGAGGAAGTACAAACATGTTCCGGGAAAATCAGGAATACAGAAATACAAGTCGCTGAGGAATGAAATAAATAGGAAGTGCAAGGAAGCTAAGACGAAATGGCTGCAGGAGAAATGTGAAGACGTCGAAAAAGATATGATTGTCGGAAGGACAGACTCAGCATACAGGAAAGTCAAAACAACCTTTGGTGACATTAAAAGCAACGGTGGTAACATTAAGAGTGCAACGGGAATTCCACTGTTAAATGCAGAGTAGAGAGCAGATAGGTGGAAAGAATACATTGAAAGCCTCTATGAGGGTGAAGATTTGTCTGATGTGATAGAAGAAGAAACAGGAGTCGATTTAGAAGAGATAGGGGATCCAGTATTAGAATCGGAATTTAAAAGAGCTTTGGAGGACTTACGGTCAAATAAGGCAGTAGGGATAGATAACATTCCATCAGAATTTCTAAAATCATTGGGGGAAGTGGCAACAAAACGACTATTCACGTTGGTGTGTAGAATATATGAGTCTGGCGATATACCATCTGACTTTCGGAAAAGCATCATCCACACAATTCCGAAGACGGCAAGAGCTGACAAGTGCGAGAATTATCGCACAATCAGCTTAACAGCTCATCCATCGAAGCTGCTTACAAGAATAATATACAGAAGAATGGAAAAGAAAATTGAGAATGCGCTAGGTGACGATCAGTTTGGCTTTAGGAAAAGTAAAGGGACGAGAGAGGCAATTCTGACGTTACGGCTAATAATAGAAGCAAGGCTAAAGAAAAATCAAGACACTTTCATAGGATTTGTCGACCTGGAAAAAGCGTTCGACAATATAAAATGGTGCGAGCTGTTCGAGATTCTGAAAAAAGTAGGGGTACGCTATAGGGAGAGACGGGTCATATACAATATGTACAACAACCAAGAGGGAATAATTAGAGTGGACGATCAAGAACGAAGTGCTCGTATTAAGAAGGGTGTAAGACAAGGCTGTAGCCTTTCGCCCCCACTCTTCAATCTGTACATCGAGGAAGCAATGATGGAAATAAAGGAAAGGTTCAGGAGTGGAATTAAAATACGAGGTGAAAGGATATCAATGATACGATTCGCTGATGACATTCCTATCATGAGTGAAAGTGAAGAAAAATTAAATGATCTGATGAACGGAATGGACGGTCTAATGAGTACACAGTATTGTTTGAGAGTAAATCGGAGAAAGACGAAGGTAATGAGAAGTAGTAGAAATGAGAACAGCGAGAAACTTAACATCAGGATTGATGGTCACGAAGTCAGTGAAGTTAAGGAATTCTGCTACCTAGGCAGTAAAATAACAAATGACGGACGGAGCGAGGAGGACATCAAAAGCAGACTCGCTATGGCAAAAAAGGCATTTCTGGCCAAGAGAAGTCTACTGATATCAAATACCGGCCTTAATTTGAGGAAGAAATTTCTGAGGATGTACGTCTGGAGTACAGCATTGTATGGTAGTGAAACATGGACTGTGGGAAAACCGGAACAGAAGAGAATCGAAGCATTTTGAGATGTGGTGCTATAGACGAATGTTGAAAATTAGGTGGACTGATAAGCTAAGGAATGAGGAGGTTCTACGCAGAATCGGAGAGGAAAGGAATATGTGGAAAACACTGATAAAGAGAAGGGACAGGATGATAGGACATCTGCTAAGACATGAGGGAATAACTTCCATGGTACTAGAGGGAGCTGTAGAGGGCAAAAACTGTAGAGGAAGACAGAGATTGGAATACGTCAAGCAAATAATTGAGGACGTAGGTTGCAAGTGCTACTCTGAGATGAAGAGGTTAGCACAGGAAAGGAATTCGTGGCGGGCCGCATCAAACCAGTCAGTAGAATGATAAAAAAAAAAACTATTTATTCACAACCGATACAAAAGAGTTACATGTTTGCACCTGTTAGTGTCCTTCAAAGTAGTCACCAGCGTTGTGTACAACCCGTTGCCAGCGATGTGGAAGGCGTAGTATACTATTTAACTTCCAACCCTCGTGTATATGCTTCGTTTTACGATTTTCACAAACATTAACCATTAATGTGACTCCATAAAAACATTTACAAAAAAAAAAATTCTACATTAAGATGTAACTTTCAAGAATGTACCGTAAGGACGCACGTTTGTTCTACAACAAGACGATTGTCACTTATTTTAAAGGTAATACTTTAATAGCATGTTACATGCCTGATTTCCTTAAATGCTGGCCGTGTAGTGCCAATTCTAGTATTTATTTTGTCTTCGTGAATCCTTTATTTGCAGTGCCAATTCTAGTATTTATTTTTTCTTCGTGAATCCTTTATTCTGTTAGCTAGAATCCAAGGCACTTTATTTTGCTAAGTCCATTACGTAATCATCAGTTTGATAATGTCATCTATTTTCTTTTTATTAATGGCCATATATTCTAAATAATATGAACGATTCTCATTAATATGTATCACATCCCTTCTATGACTCCCCCTACCACCATCGATATTATTCGCTGATCTCTGTCGTGCTCCAAACCTACATTCTCAGAAATCTTGTCCTCAGATTAAGGCCTACATTCGATAGGCGTAGACATATTTGAGCGGAATGCTCACTTTTCGTATCATAGACTACTACTTGCTTCGTTCAGCATCTGTTAGTTTGCTTCCAAGTAGGACAATTTCTTCACTTCACCTACTACCTTGTCCTCATTTCTGGTGTTACGTTTATCACAAATCTTATTTCTACAATTCCTCATTAGTTTCGTCTTTTTAAATTCTCAGCCCATTTTGTATACTTATTTGTCTGTTAATTCCATTCACAAAATCCTATAGTTCTTCTTCACTTTCGCTGCGGATAGCGATCAGTGAATCTTTAATTTGATATCTTTTCATCCGGGTTATTAACCCTGCTCCTGATTCTTTCTTTTAGTAGCTTCTTCGATGTAGCAGATTCAACTGCAACAGAGAAAGAATTCATCCTTGCCTTACGCCCATTTCATCCGAGTATTTCACTCTTGGTCTTTCATTCTTATTATTCCCTCTTTGTTGTGCTGATTGTATATCAATCGTCTTTCGCTATGGCTTATACAATTTTTTCTTTAGAACTTCAAACTTCCGACACCATTTTAAGTTGTGGGAGGCTTTTTCTAGTTCGAAAAACCCTTTTACGGTGATTATTTTTAACTGACTTATATTGCTTGAAACTCATATTAGACCCAAACATTGTATATGTGTAACAGAAGTTTTTTAAGTGGCTACCGCTGATCTCGATTCTTTTGTCGACGTCAACCAACCTCTTTCGAAAAATATTTTCACAACGTAAGTGCAAGTCTGTCGTATATAATATGCATACTTGTCTGACATCTTTTAGCATTCTAATGTAATCTGAAACGTGGTCTTCTTCTTTGATGTGATCATCTATCTCCAGTGCAGTTTTTCGATTATGTTAATGTAATTACTGTCGAGTCCTATGAGTTTTAGCTGATCAAAGAGTATATGGTGTGTGATGTTTTCAAATGCGTTTTCATCACTGCTAAAGCAGACAAGAAGAGCAGTCTATAACAATATGTTTACTTTTGTGCATTAACATACAGCTATAATCGGCATTGGAAATATATTTGCAGAGAAAAGCACAGAATGATTTATATTGTATTTTAGGCCAATAGACATAACTAGTTATTGTATTGGTTTTGAATACCTTTACTGGTCAGGAATTTTACGCCGTATGTGTGCGACTGTTTCTTGTTCAATCGTCTGATCAGTCGTAAGTTGCTTTGCAAATCAGGGTAAATGACTATGAAAATATAATTGTTTTTGGATAGCTCAACCTGAATTTCCTAAGGGAGCAAAGTCTGTCATGCATTTACCAGTAGAATAAGGTGCGGAGAACATATTTCGTCGTATGCAACTTCCGTCCGATTTCGACGAAACAATTCGTGACTGTGAACCATCAAACTTTGCAGAAATATAAAATAAAATCAAATACATATGGTCATGAAGTAGTGAGACATAGGTTCTATACTAAATAAATAGTCCATACACAAGTTCCATTTAACTCTGAATTTATGGCAATCAACAGATAACGAATTTACAATGCTCTGGCGGATTTAACATGGATGCCGTTTTGACTGGCACTTCTCACAACGAAAATAAATCCTTTGACATTTCCAGATAAACGTCGCACAATATAGCTTCTCACACAAATCTACTGCTATGCACTATGGCATTTTCACATTACACTAATATTTTTAAACAGTAATAATACGGTGGCAAGACATGCGTATCCGACACAAATTACAAGAGACAGAAGAGTAACTGTTCATCGAGAATATCTCGTGCATCAAAAAAAAATGTGTAAAAGTGTTCTTCTTCTGTCAGCCTTTCGCGCAGCGGCTTTCAAAGTCAATAAATAGTTCACTGCATCTCTGACGGCGCTTCCACAATAAACACGTGACGTCACAGGACGTTCGTTTTTTACATTCTTGGAACGTTATTTGCTAACTGTAGCTGTCGCCGAGCGACTGCTCGGTTAGTGAATGATTAAAATGGTAGGGCAATCACATAATGTTACAAGTGTCTACAGTCTGCGCACCAAAGCGATAACAGCCGCTCTTTCTTCTACACTTATGGCTCTGCGAGGTTATGTAGACGTGCCAAGATGAAATTGATAAGCTAATGAAACAGTATTGATTAATTAAAGGCAATTTACCTTTCGATGTCGCTTAACTACCACTGTTGTTGTTGTTGTGGTCTTCAGTCCTGAGACTGGTTTGATGCAGCTCTCCATGCTACCCTATCCTGTGCAAGCTTCTTCATCTCCCAGTACCTACTGCAACCTACATCCTTCTGAATCTGCTTAGTGTATTGATCTCTTGGTCTCCCTCTACGATTTTTACCCTCCACGCTGCCCTCCAATGCTAAATTTGTGATCCCTTGATGCCTCAAAACATGTCCTACCAACCGATCCCTTCTTCTAGTCAAGTTATGCCACAAACTTCTCTTCTCCCCAATACTATTCAATACCTCCTCATTAGTTACGTGATCTACCCACCTTATCTTCAGCATTCTTCTGTAGCACCACATTTCGAAGGCTTCTATTCTCTTCTTGTCCAAACTATTTATCGTCCATGTTTCACTTCCGTACATGGCTACACTCCATACAAATACTTTCAGAAACGACTTCCTGACACTTAAATCTATACTCGATGTTAACAAATTTCTCTTCTTCAGAAACGATTTCCTTGCCATTGCCAGTCTACATTTTATATCCTCTCTACTTCGACCATCATCATTTATTTTACTCCCTAAATAGCAAAACTCCTTTACTACTTTAAGTGTCTCATTTCCTAATCTAATCCCCTCAGCATCACCCGATTTAATTTGACTACATTCCATTATCCTCGTTTTGCTTTTGTTGATGTGCATCTTATATCCTCCTTTCAAGACACTGTCCATTCTGTTCAACTGCTCTTCCAAGTCCTTTGCTGTCTCTGACAGAATTACAATGTCATCGGCGAACCTGAAAGTTTTTACTTCTTCTCCATGAATTTTAATACCAACTCCGAATTTTTCGTTTGTTTCCTTTACTGCTTGCTCAATATACAGATTGAATAACATCGGGGAGAGGCTACAACCCTGTCTCATTCCTTTCCCAACCACTGCTTCCCTTTCATGCCCCTCGACTGTTATAACTGCCATCTGGTTTCTGTACAAATTGTAAATAGCCTTTCGCTCCTTGTATTTTACCCCTGCCACCTTCAGAATTAGAGAGTATTCCAGTTTTGAATCGAAAGTCTTTACTTATTGAAAACTAAACTCGCAGGGGGATAAGAGTTGATATTTTCTCGATGTCTGGGCTAAGTAACTTGAATTGTTAGGAACATCTTGAATTCTTAGGGACATAGCCATTTAACCGTCAGTGTGAGCAACATGACAACACAATTTCTAAGCACAGTAAATTTTACGAGCGCCTTCGACGGCAGAGCATTTACCATAATTGTTGCATCCAAGAATTGCGCCGATGCTCTGCCCCTGATGATACAAGGAGTACACGTAATTGCCCTTTAAGGACTGTAATTAAGAGATGGTTAGCCAATAAAGAATGTTGCCGAGATAATGAAGACGATAGTTTTCACTGGTGAGGCGCATAGTCTATCTTATCATCAGCAGTACATGTATTCAACTGCTTGATGAGTACAGACACGTTCGGCACCTCATTGCACGAGCTCATGAATGGCACTGCTCAAGTATCGGCTTTCCATTTACGAGATGGCCGTTAATCATTCTTGTACTAGATCGAGATCGTGAGAGTAATTCTCACACGGAGTTATCACCAAAATGATAATCCATTAGTTAATGCAACTAAAATATTACTTTGAAACTGAAATGTTATAACAATAATTTCAACCAGCAACATCATTTCTACAACACTGAATGAGGACTGCAATATAAGATTTACGCACCTGCGTATCCTTATCGAACATCATATCGAACTAACTGAACTTCATCACGTGACCAACAGTCATCAATATGTGCGAAAGCTGAACACCATCGAAAAATACCAGTTGCAAAGCCAAGCTTCAGAACCAGTTACCAACCTCGATGTACCTGCAGCATGGTCGTAACTAAAAACCGCGAAATACTGAAGATCTAAATAATTTCACAGATAACATTACACTCATCCACAAAAAGTCACAGCCTGATAGATATGTCCACTGATGTCCAAATGCAGATCTAAAATTAGTTCTGGTCACCCGGCTTAGTCTCAGCGCTTTATCGGAAATTAACAAAAAAATGGTTCAAATGGCTCTGAGCACTATGGCACTTAACATCTCAGGTCATCAGTCCCCTAGAACTTAGAACTACTTAAACCTAACTAACCTAAGGACATCACACACATCCATGCCCGAGGCAGCATTCGAACTTGCGACCGTAGTAGTCACGCGGTTCCGGACCGACGCGCCTAGAACCGCTCGGCCACCGCAGCCAGCGGAAATTAACAGGAAGTCATTACAAGCACCGGGGCTAGTTAGTTATGGAGCGATAATTCAAACGTCTGTACGCTATGCAAGCTGGATCTCTAGTGCCCTTCTTCTGAGTGTACGTCTCTGCCACGTTGTGTACGTTCGTTGACATCAAACTAACAAACTGATGAAACAATAATTAAGTGGCGTTTACCTATTGATGTCCCTTTTTATATTTCAGGCTTAAGCCTTGAATAACTGTTTGACGTTATCGATATCTCGATGTATAGTTCTGCAAGCCTCAATATCAAACCCCCATACGGCTGCGTTTTTCCTAGTCTACCACACTAAGGAAACAAATGCCAAAAGCCCTCTAGGATATTTGAGAAGATTACTATTTTCCCGAGCAGAGGACACACAAATTCCTTCTGGCTTCATGTGCATACGATAGACTTGCCGTTCCATAGCGACGTATAACGTTGTCTACATAACATTCTGCGAATGCCTGCGTCGTAGAACTTCCCGTTAACTATGCAATACTCTCAGTAGAAATTAAAGAAAAGATATTGATTATATAACAACAACTTTCACAAATGAATCACGTGGCATTATGGAAAGCTTGATTCTTTCTGTTTCGATTTCTTTAGGAACCTTTACGCGAAGGGCTTCTGAAAAGTCCGTGCCAAGTCCGAGAGATGGCACCACCGGCGTGTATGGAGGTCATGTTTAGTTAGTAGCATCTTTGGAAAGAATGCACACCAAGTTTCAGCCATATTGACGTATTTCTTTGTGTTCGGCATTCGTGTGAATCAAGGAAGTCGAGTGATAGTTATAAAATGAAGGAAAAGGTATTTCGTGTGCTGATTAAACATTACTTCATGAAAGGCAAAACGCCTCAGGAGACTAAAGACAAGCTTGGTTAACAGTACGGTGACTCTGCACCTTCGATTAGAACAGTTTGTAAGTCGTTTCAAAATTTTAGGAGAGACCATATTCGCACAAGTGATGTTGAACGTTCTGGACACCTTGTGGAGGTTACGACTCCAGAAATCGTTGATAAAATCCACGATATGGTAATGGATGACAGAAGAGTTAAGGTGCTTGAGATTGCTAGTTCTGTGGGCATCTCGAATGAACGGGTACATAATATTTTGCATAAACATTTGGACATGAGAAAGCTATCCGCAAGATGGGTTCCGCGATTGCTCAATCTTGACTGAAAACGGAATCGTGTGAAGTGTTGCAAGGATGGTTTGCAGCTGTTCAGGAAGAATCCGCAGGACTTAAAGCGTCGTTTCGTCACTGTGGATGAAACATGGATACACTACTACACTCCTGAGGCCAAACAACAATCTAAACAATGAGGTACCGAGGGAGAATCTGCAGCAAAAACGCGAAGACCATTCCTTCAGCCGGAAAGGTTATGGCGACTGTCTTTTGGGATTCGCAAGGGACAATCCTCATCGACTATCTGGAAAAGGATAAACTATTACTGGTGCTTATCGTTATTGGACCGTTTGAAAACCGAGCTGCAAGGAAAACGCCGGCGATTGGACCGCAAAAAAGTCCTTTTCCATCACGACAATGCAGCAGCACACGCCTCAAGAGTCGTGGCCGCAAAATTAATGGAAGTAGGATTCCAACACGTTTCATATCCCCCCTACTCTCCAGACTTCGCTCCCTCAGACTACTATTTGTTCCCCAATTTGAAGAAATGGCTGACGAAAGTAAGTTTCTATTCAAACGAGGAGGTGATTGCAGCAGCTAATAGCTATTTTGCAGACTTGGACAATTCCTATTGTTCGGAAGGAATCAACAAATTAGAACAGCGTTGGACGAAGTGTATGAGTCCAGAAGGAGACTATGTCGAAAAATGTAAAAGGTTTACCCCAAACGTGTAAGTAGTATTTATTTTTGCACGGACTTCTCAAACGCCCCTCGTATAACATTAGAAGGTACGCGTAAATGCTTCGCTACAACCTGAATAGAAAGACGTCCTTTATTTGAATATGTAGTGCTACAATGATGAAAATTAATATTACGACGATGTCAAACCTTATTTTCATGATTAAAAGAAGTATTCATGATATTAAAAATGTAATTATAATTTTATTATTGTCATTTTTGTGCTCAGTGTATCAAAGACTTTCCAGTGCACGGAATAAATTAGCATGGTTTGTACTACGGAACTATATATGATTGTTAAGGGTTAAGCATGTAATAATTCGATGTAAGACATTTTGTTGAGTATGAATTTTGTTCTCGTACTGGTCGGTAGAGAAGGAAAAGTTCCTTAATCGATGTGAAGGTATAAAGGCTGTAAAAAGGAGAGAGAGAGAAGGTAAATACAAGTTTTTCAAAACAAATATCTCCTAACTGAAACGTCTTGTGATTTCCTATAGCTAAAACTTGCAAGGTCTAATCTGAGCCTGTCCTGAATAACAGCAAAGAACATTTATGTTATCATATATTTTCTTCGTTTGATCACGGTTGTGATTCGCATGTTTCTTTTTGTTACGCGACGTGTTATGAATATTTTCATTATACGCGCAAAAGTGCACACATCTTTAATCGAACCCGCGTCTTTCGGAAACGATAACTTTTAATCAGTACAATTACGCGAATACCGTCTAAATCGCAACCGTGATCGCAAAAGTGTTTCCTGGACCAAATAATTCTTATAAAATGTGTATTCTCCAAAGTGAGCAGCATTGCACTATCGCTGACTCGCAACAATCGAAAGAGTAAAGTCAATGCTTAAATAAAATTGCCACCTATTAATAATTGTTATTATCCCATTAAATAAATAAATAGCAATTCAGTGGCTATCCACCCAACAAACAGAGGGGGCAATTCAGTGGCGACCGTGACAGGACGATCTTATATGTGTGTTTTTTCTATTTGTTTCATGCTCTAATGAGCGGAAATCTACGACGACCCTAAGCACGATAAATTTGCAGTACCATTCCATTCCAGCGGCAGCAGAACGAAGCACCGCACAAAGTAGGCACATCTTCTTCCACCTGGTGCTGTATCTTACTAACGAAACAAAAAAAATTACATTTGAGTGTGTGTCCTCTTAGGAAGCTATGAGTCAATTATATTTAAATAACTGCGAGAAGGATCAGTAAAATACCGCATCAAGTGTTTTCAGTAGAGGTTAACTGAACGAGATCGGAACTGAATTTTAATCAAACGAAAGTGAACATTTATAGTACTGATTCCAATCTGGTGCAGTGTAGTAGTTCTTTTATGTTTTGTGTGACGGAATAATTGATGTTTTGCGTGTGACGTATTCCCGGTTAGACTTTCACCCAAACATTTGCAAACATGGTGAAAACAGTGCGACGTGTAAGAAAAGCTACACAGCAGGAAGTAACTGTAGAACATTCAGAGGAGGAAGGAATAACTAGTGATGTAGAAATTGGCAATATTTTTTCAGATCAGACAGAGGATATAGAACAGGACACTAATATTAAAGTCAGTGATCCATCTGCTGTAGAACACTCAGGCAGAATACAGACGGTAGTTCAAGTGCATACTGAAGCAGAACCACAAAAAACACCAGTTACAGTCGATTTACCACCGGTAGAGCCAACACAAACAGTAATGGATCCATTTTCTCTCTTAATGATGAAAATGGAACAAATGTTTAAAATACAGGAACAATCACAGATACAGCGCGAACAAGAAACCGCTAAACAGCTTGCAACTGAGATTAATAATATTAGCAGAGTAGATGAACGGATTAGGACCTTGGATGAACGCATCAGTCAATTAGACGAGCGTACGCAGTTAAGCTTTTCACAGTTCTCAAAAGAGATAGATCAAAAGCTTGAAAACCGGTTAAAAGAACACGATCGCCAGCTGCGACAGCAAATAGATGCCCAGTTGTCTGCTATACAGAACAACATTTCAAGTATGCAACGAACATACCATGACTTACCATAGAATGTAAAGCAAGTAACCGAGGATGTGGACAAATTATACAAACACACACTTCTTTGGAAGCAGAAATACGCAACATAAGTACACGTATAGAAAACCTTACGGTTGATAATCAAAACGTAATAGAACAAAAATGCAAAGAACAAGAAGAACGTGTAGTGGCCACATTCAGCACATGACTAAATAACAAAGACAAACAAATTAGTACTGTTATACAGAAGGAACTACCTGTGATGTTACAACGAGCAGGAACACAACTGATACATGAAAACAACACAAAGATTCATGAACTCCAGACTGAATTACAAAACGTGCAGAAAGTGCTTAATGAAACACATATGCAAACATCTCATAACAGTTCACCGGTATCACAGAAACACACCCTGATCATTATGAAACGCCTTTAACTGAAAGTAGGGGGCAGACGGGCAATAATTTCAATCCAACACGTGGAGTAACATCCGTTTGTCAGGACCATACACAATCATTGGTGACTCAGGATGCTTTAGTGAAGAATTCACAGTTTCAGAAGTTTACCAATGATAAGAACGGGCCCCATCCAATTGTGTTTATCAAATGGATCCGCGGAATAATGCCAAAAAGTTGGAACGAAAGGGAGAAAATTATCTTTACCATTACCCATATTCAAGGTGAGCCAGCTTTGTTCGCGACACAGAAAGCTGGACAATGCAGCTCCTTCGATGAATTTGAAGAAGCTTTTCTAAACAAGTATTGGTCGCGTGGGGTACAAGAACGATTGAGAAAAGAAGTTTATAGTCCTGAGCCATTTAATAGAAAAGGCGGTACTTTGCGGAAATATTTCGAAAAGTATCTGGACAAAGTGAAATATTTATCCACACCAATTCCTGAGTGTGATGTTTTAAAGATATTAAAGGAGAAGTTACCGCGTGATCTAAAGGAGAAATTGTTACACATTCCTGAAGACAACGTGGAACATTTTCTATATGTACTGGACTCTTTAGATTTGGTTATCGAAGAGGACAGACACCATTATGGGAATAATTCGTCGAATAATGGTAATGGTAATGGCAACGGGCGAAACCACAAGAACAATAGTAATAGAAACACCTACTATGGGAATCAAAATCATTGTAGTAGTCCGAATTATTCAGGAGGGCAGAACCACAATATGAACACAAATAGACAGTACAGTAATGCACCGAATCACAATTATCATCCACAGAACAATAGCGGACAATACAATAACGGAAACTTTTCAAAGAAACGGAAACGAGATTTTAGAGCTAACGCCAATTACAATAACGGTAATTTTTCAATAATCAGTGAAACATGCAACCACCACATAACTGGTCAACACGGAATTATGCACAACAGCAATGGCAGCAGCCTAGGCCACCGCAATATCACAACAACAATCATATACAACCCCTGTACCATACAAATATGTCAAATAACATGCAGCAGCATATGAATGCGCAGCCATGGCAACCACCGAATCAAAATATCAAGATCATTGAGGTAAGTGAACCGCAACCATCAACCAGTGCCAGTCAGTCAAACTAGATGCGACGACATTCTGCTCCCGTGTGTCAGTCGCAGGGTGTCTAGGGGGCACTTGCATGAATGATGTTAGTAAGACCGAGCAACCAAGCGTGCAGATGGTTCAAATGGTTCTGAGCACTATGGGACTCAACTGCTGAGGTCATTAGTCCCCTAGAACTTAGAACTAGTTCAACCTAACTAACCTAATGACATCACAAACATCCATGCCCGAGGCAGGATTCGAACCTGCGACCGTAGCGGTCTCGCGGTTCCAGGCTGCAGCGCCTTTAACCGCACGGCCACTTCGGCCGGCTCAAGCGTGCAGACAACCAGCTGTAGTAACAATGAGAATGTGTGTCGCATAGAATCAGCAGCGATCGGGTCGAACGACGCAAAAGATGCAGTGTGTAGGAATAATTCTGTTGATGTTGCTCAGCAACGTAATTCAACTATGCAGATGTTAAGATATAATGACGGAGTCGATATACGAGACGAATTATGTCAAGATTTTCGGAAGAAGTGTAATTTGTTTGAACGGGAAGTTGTACAAGCAGCTATAGTTTGTGATATTTATGGTATTCAAACTACGGTGATTTTAGATACTGGAGCATCTGTTTCTGTGCTGAATGAATCGTTCTTCCTTCACTTAAAGAAGATTAGAAAGATTCCGGTTTTTCCAGTCACTAATTGTCGAGTTACAGGAGCCATTAGTCAGAAAGCCCAACTAGTTCGGGAACAGACACGGATTTGTATTAATTTTGGAATGGGAGCCAAAGAGTGCACGTTCCTTATTGTAAAGAATTTAGCCGTGAACTGTCTCCTCGGATTAGATATTTTGCGAGAGACGGAAACTATAATCGATCTCGCAAAGGGTGAATGCAGCATGTGTTTCGGTGACACGAGAGTCAAGTTAGACTTGGTAAAGACCAAAGAATTGCATGGCAAATATTGTCAAATTTTAAAAATAGAACCGATTCGCGCACATTTATGGCGGCTTCAAGACAGTTTCAATTGCAGTACATTCCCGGTAATGGAAGATGTGAAGGACGAGGAGAATATCCACCTCTCTGAAATAGTAGAAAAAGTACAACAATCCTGCAACAAAAGCAATTATTAGACACACTTACTAATTATCGTAAAGTATTTTTGAAAAAACCTCGACTAATTAAAGGTTATGTGTACGACATGCAAGTGTTTCCCCATGAAATTTACTGTCATCAAACGTACTCAATACCCAGCGCGAAAAGGGAAGCAGTAACAGAATACCAATTAGTTGTAAGAAAATTTCAGCTCCAGTTCGACGGAGAAGAGGACGCCGAGCTGCAGCAAGGAGAAGAAGAATTGCTTCAAGATGATTCCACCCTAAGACAGTTAATCAAACATAATACAAACTTGTTGAGATTTAGTAAACTTTCAGGAACTTATGCGTGTGAAACTACGAACAGTGAACATAACTGCATATTTCACACAACAGTAGGATATAGTGACCTTAGAAAATAAACGTTTCATTTTGTTGATTGTTAACTATTTTGAACTCACTAGGGTGAGCAGGTTATGTTCTTTTTGTGGTGTCACAGCCAGACACCACACGTGCTAGGTGGTAGCTTAAATCGGCCGCGGTCCTGTAGTACATGTTGGACCCGCGTGTCGCCACTGTGTGATCGCAAACCTAGCGCCACCACAAGGCAGGTCTCGAGAGACTGACTCGAACTCAGCCCAGTTGTACGGACGACAGAGCTAGCGACTAGACGTACGAAGCCTTTCTCTCTCATTAGCCGAGAGACAGAATAGCCTTCAGCTAAGTTAATGGCTACGAACTAGCAAGGAGCCATTAGCCTTACAGTGATTGTAATTAGAGTCTCACTTGTGTTCACCATAGAGATGTACAAGAAGAAATTAAAGATAAGTATATGAGAAGCTCCGTTCTTTTCTTCATAGCATTAATTACGTATCCTGTTCCAGTACTTCACGCCCGTCTGCGTTAGTCTCGCGTGCCCTTTAAGCCACCTCTATCTACAAGGTGTTGGCCCAGCTGCCGACACATCACATGGCGACGAGTCTACAACGGATCTTGTGTTTTACTTTGCCCTAATTTCTTTGTGTCATGGCTTCGCCACCATCTCCAGATGTACTGTCCGAATTTTATCGCTTGCAGAATCAGCAGACGCAGGCGTTATTGGACGCTCTTGGACAGCTCGTCCAGGGTCAACGTGCGCTGCACACCGATGCGGCCGCCGCCGCTTCATCGCTACCGCCGCCACAACATGCTGTTGCACCTCAATTCAGACCCTTTGACGCAACCCACAAGTCCTGGCAGGAGTTGTCCCGCCAGTTCAGCTTTCATCTAGCCGCCTACAGAATTCAAGGTAATGAGCGGCAGCCGTTTTTGCTTTCTAGTGTCGGTGTGTCCACCCACCGAGTGATAGTGAAGTTGTTTCCCCGGCGCGACGTAGCAACTCTGTCCTATGAAGAACTTTTGTCTGCTTTAGATGCCTATTTCAAGGAAACAGTCAATGTCGTTGCAAAAAGGTATACGTTCTTTCGTACAAAACGTACGGCCGGTCAGACTAATAGGGAGTGGGTTGCGACATTGCAAGGACTTACTAGGGAGTGTGCGTTTGAATGCGAATGTGGACTTCCTTATTCAGATACTATGGTGCGTGATGCAATAGCACAGAACGTTTCTGATGTTCGCATACGGGAACAGATTTTGAAACTAGTTAATCCCTCCCTTCAACAAGTGATTGACATATTGGATAGGCAAGACACACTTGACTTTGCTCAGGACTCATTTGCAACTTCGCCGGCAGTGTGTCACATTAACCGGCCCGCCGGGCCCGCTGCACGGGACGCTCAGCGGCCCTCGCGCCCGTTAGCGCAGCGGCAGCCTAGCTCGCAAACACGTGCGCCGCGTAAGCAAGCTAATGCAGTGAAATCATGCCCGCGGTGTGCAACTAGACATTCGCGTGCAAATTGCCCGTCACGCCAAGCTATTTGCTTTTACTGTCATAAGAAAGGACATGTCCAAAGTGTTTGCCAGAAAAAGCTCAGATCAGACACTCACGCCAATTCCAGGCCCTTTGCTTCGCGCCGGAATCGAACCAAGGAAACTCAGGCTCGTGAACCTTCGCCCATGGATATTCATGTAGTTCATTCCACCCCGTCCGGTGACAGTGTTCATTCCACAAAAAGTGTGCGTCGCCGTCGACGGAAGTCCCGTCACGTCGCACGTGATTCTGTCCCAGTGTCTGTTCCAGTTGCACAACACAGTCGCTTTTGTCGTCAGCAGGACAATAAATTTTTTGTAGACTTAGACTTTGCAGGCAAAGTGATACCATTCCAGCTCGATACCGGAGCTGCAGTTTCATTGCTCAATCATGACACGTACAACCAACTGGGCAAACCTCCGTTGCGTGCCGCAAATGTTCAGCTCAATAGTTACTCAGGCCAGAAAATACCAGTGTTAGGACAGTGCAGCCTTCTTGCAACATACAAGGGACAGACAAAACTTGTGTCATTTTACGTTCTTCGTTCTTCTACTGCAGTGAACTTGTTTGGTTTAGATTTATTTCAGTTGTTTAATTTGTCTATAGTAAATCAGGTCCTCTCAGTGATTCAGTCTGTGCCTTCCGCCAGTGTTTCTAGTCTATGTGAAGAATTTGCGGACATTTTTGCACCGGGCCTTGGTTGCGCTAAGAATTATGCAGCGCATTTGGAACTGAAAGCAAACGCGCAACCGAAGTTTTTCAGAGCGCGCAATGTTCCCCACGCATTGCGTGATGAAGTCGCCAGAACATTAAACGATTTAGAATCTCAAGGTGTAATTGAACGTGTGCAGGCTTCTCTCTGGGCCTCACCCTTAGTAATTTTGCCAAAACCTTCCGGAAAATTGAGACTTTGTGTGGACTTCAAGGCAACTGTGAATCCACAACTTGTGACTATAACTTTTCCTTTGCCCCGCCCGGAAGATCTTTTTGACAAACTGTGCCCGGGAACATATTTTTCAAAGTTGGACCTAGCAGATGCGTACTTGCAAATACCGGTGGACGAAGAATCCCAGCGCGTCTTGGTGGTAAACACGCATCTTGGCTTGTATCGCTTCAAAAGACTGCCTTTCGGGTGTGCATCCGCACCTGCATTGTTTCAGCAATATTTACAAACTGTTTGTGCGTCGGTCCCTACTGCTGCGAACTATCTGGACGATATTGTGATCTCCGGAAAGACAGAAGCCGAACATTTGCAAAATCTCCGAACATTATTTCAGGTCTTGCGACAAAATGGTCTTCGCTTGAGGAAGGACAAATGTGTGTTTTTTGCTCGGGATTTACCCTACCTGGGCCATGTCCTCAATGCCCAGGGCATCCAACCGAGTCCGGAGCACCTCCGTGCCATACAGGATTTGCCGTCACCGCAGAACTTGAAACAGCTGCAGAGTGTGCTGGGTAAAATAAATTATTATCATAAATTTCTGCGCAATGCTTCTTCCATTTCAGCTCCGCTTCATTGCTTACGCCGTAAAGGTGTTCCGTTCGTCTGGACGACGGAATGCGAACGCGCCTTTTGCCAGTTGAAATCGGCGTTGCTTTCACATACTTGCCTTACGCCATTCGATCCCCGAAAACCGCTTTTGTTGATGGTAGATGCATCGGATTTCGGGATCGGTGCTGTGCTTGCGCACAAAGATGGATCGCATGATCGCCCTATTGCCTTTGCGTCAAAATTGCTCTCATCTGCGCAAAGAAATTATTCCCAGATAGAGAAAGAAGCTTTGGCTCTCGTATTTGGTGTTACAAAGTTTCATGATTTCTTGTATGGTCGTCACTTTACCATCCTCACGGACCACAAACCTTTGACATCGCTTTTTCATCCGAACAAGCCGGTACCTCCGCATACGGCGCAGAAATTCATTCACTGGTCTCTTTTCCTCTCGCAGTACCGCTACGATATCTTGTATCGGTCCACTGCTAAGCACGGAAACGCTGATGCGTTGTTCCGTTTGCCTGTCGCCGAGGATAAAGCATTCGATTCTTCCGAACTTGCTTGCATGTTCATTGATGCGGAAACCGATGACGTGGTGGAATCGTTTCCAATTGATTTTCGTCGTGTAGCTACGGCCACAGCTGTTGACCCTGTCCTTGCTACTGTTTTGCGTTTTGTTGCTACGCAATGGCCCTTGTCCAAGTCACGGATCGAGGATCCGCTGGTTCGCCGATTTTTTGCTCACAAGGAGAGACTTTTTGTACGACGTGGTGTTTTGTTGTTGCGTTCTGATAATGATCAGTCCCGAGTCGTGGTCCCACATTCATTACAGTCCTCTGTCTTACGGCTTCTTCACCACGGACATTGGGGTATAGTATAGTGCGTACGAAACAACTTGCTCGTCTGCATTGTACTTGGTTCGGAATCGATGCTGCGATTACGAACATGTGCTCCTCTTGCGTGGCGTGTGCCGAACAACAATCCGCACCGCCGCGGAAATTCTTTGCATGGCCGAAAGCCACTTCCCCTTGGCAACGCTTGCACATCGATTTTGCTGGTCCATTCTGGAATGCTCGTTGGTTGGTTGTGGTCGATGCTTTCAGTAATTTTCCTTTTGTTGTCCGGATGTCTTCCACGACGTCTTCTGCCACAATCCAAGCCTTGTCTGCTATCTTTTGCATTGAAGGTCTTCTGCAGACTATTGTTTCCGACAATGGCCCACAATTCATGTCCGCAGAATTTCAGTCCTTCTGCAAGGCCAATGGTATTCAACATCTGACGTCCGCGCCGTTTTCGCCTCAGTCAAACGGTGCCGCGGAACGATTGGTCCGGACTTTCAAGTCACAGATGTTGAAATTGAAAGAGTCGCTTTCTCGGGAGGACGCATTATTGCTCTTTTTGTCCTCGTATCGCTCTCAGCCCCGCGATGGTCGCTCGCCGGCTGAGTTGCTCCATGGTCGTTCTCATCGAACCTTGATTTCTTTGCTGCATCCGCCGCATCAGGTTCCTGTGCAGCGGCAGACTCCTGCTTTTGCTCCTGGCGACGTTGTCTTCTATCGCGCCTATCGCGGATCACGGCGTTGGCTCGCAGGGCGCATTCTTCGCTGCCTCGGCCGCGCGATGTATTTGGTTTTGGGGGCCTCTGGTGAGGTGCGTCGGCATCTCAATCAGCTGCGCCTCTGTCGTCGCCCGGGTTCTGCCGCTCCCCGTCTGCTTTCAGCGACGGAGCCGTCAGGTCAGCGCCCTGGAGACCCATCTACTGGCTCGCCTCATCCCCAGGTGTTACCGACGCTGCCTTCCATTTTGCCTCATGGCGTCGCGCCGCCGCCGCAGCCGCCGCAGCCGCCTCCGGCGCCGCCCGCAGTGGACGCTTCGCTGCAGCCGCCACGCGCCTCCCTGGGTCACGCGCCGCCGATCGCTTCCCGTGACCAGCTGTCCTCCGCCATGGAACTCTTGCCCGCTCCGGACCAGATGTCATCATCGCGCGTCGGATTCTCCGACCACATGGAGGTCGACCCTTCGGCCCCTCCTGTCTCTTTACGGGCGCATACACCGCATGTTGACGTGCACCCTGGACTAGGTTTTCAGGCGTTTCCTAGCTCCCCTCGGACCGAATGGCCGGGTGCGGGTGGCACAGCCTCGCCTGTTGTTAGGCTCCCCACCTCATCGCATACGTCAACATGGGGTCCTCCCCACGGCGGGCGGAAGCCTTATCTCACGACCGTTCGCCGATTTGCGGGGGAGGAATGTGGTGTCACAGCCAGACACCACACGTGCTAGGTGGTAGCTTAAATCGGCCGCGGTCCTGTAGTACATGTTGGACCCGCGTGTCGCCACTGTGTGATCGCAAACCTAGCGCCACCACAAGGCAGGTCTCGAGAGACTGACTCGAACTCAGCCCAGTTGTACGGACGACAGAGCTAGCGACTAGACGTACGAAGCCTTTCTCTCTTATTAGCCGAGAGACAGAATAGCCTTCAGCTAAGTTAATGGCTACGAACTAGCAAGGAGCCATTAGCCTTACAGTGATTGTAATTAGAGTCTCACTTGTGTTCACCATAGAGATGTACAAGAAGAAATTAAAGATAAGTATATGAGAAGCTCCGTTCTTTTCTTCATAGCATTAATTACGTATCCTGTTCCAGTACTTCACGCCCGTCTGCGTTAGTCTCGCGTGCCCTTTAAGCCACCTCTATCTACAAGGTGTTGGCCCAGCTGCCGACACATCACTTTTTTTTTCTTTCAGACTGTGTACAGGATACACTTACAACATGTAAAGTTTACGCGAGTTACGTATGGATTTAACAAATTTTCCACCGTAAGTTAGTGCTCGGACTTGCATGAGCTATAAACCAGGTCTAACAAGATGTTGTCCATGACTGAACAGATCATTAGACAGACAGACATATACAGACTTGTGTTTATCACTGCAAAATTCTTTGTAAGTCCAGGAGCACCTTTTCGAGAAAATATATGACTTAGGATTTGCTTTTATATTGTAAATGACTACAATTATGTGCTTCATTTGATATGTACAATCATTCAGTTATTTATCATTATATAACTAGACTGCGTAAAGACATTTGGGTACCACAAGGACTTTACCTTGTCAGACTTGATAACTATGATCAAGTGACTACGTGGTGGAGTGAACATGTCACAGATGACCTATGAACAAAGACTTCCTGTGAACATTATCCTCTACGCGTACGAACTTTATTTCACTGGCGAAAGAGTGGAATTTAACACAAAACTGGACCCTCAATGAGTGCGTTGTGTTACCATGATTTCGTTTTCAAATTTTGTGCTACGAGTGTTTAGTAATGCCAAGTATTCAGAGTGTTATTGGGACCACATGCGTGGACGTAACATTCCAGGCAAACTAAAACTCAAGAGCAAGTGTTTTCATCGATCAGTCAGCAACAGTGGTGAGTCGTAACAGTGTTGGGAACTGCTACTGACTATATCATTAAACCCGTTGCAGAACTGTATCAATGTTGGAACGTAATTACATGAACCTTTAATTGGAGATAGTCAGTTACGTCGGAAGGACGAATGGACTTGCATCATGATAAAGAAACTCACAAACAGTCGAACACCTCACAAAAAAAAGAAAAAAAAACACATTCTTCTTGTTGAGTGAAAGAGTGCGTGAAATATGATGTAATTTAGATGTTAATTTAAGGAACTGATACTGCTGTTTGAATTTCATGTGACTGTATGCTGGGATGCTGAGCACACGTGTCGGTGAGGGCAGCATACTGCAGCGACATCATCCGTCATCCCTTGCCGCACCCTGCCACGTCATCACAGTCCATCGCAGACTTACCTGATGGGGCGAGACATCGGTGTTGCAGCACACCAAGTCGCCAGTCGGCGTCACCAGCAGCACTATCACGAAATTGTACCATTATTAAATGTCATACGAAGTGAATATTCAAATGTTGAAAATTAAAAAAGAGGGTGTGGGAGATGTGCTCGCTCCACCGTGGTTTTTTTCCGGGGTTTTTCCCATTGGCCTTTGCCCGAATGGGGGAGCGTAACTCAAAATCCCTGAGACTGAAAAGTAAACAAAGCACATGCTTCCAAGTGAAAGAACACAGTGAGCTTTAAACAGAACAGACAAGGACAATAAGCCCGCTTGGATGTCCAGTCAAACATTAAATAAATAAATAGCAATTCAGTGGCTATCCAATCAATAAACAGAGGGGGCAATTCAAATAGCACCCATGAAACCAAGCCGTGTTTGCTTCTATTACCCTTCATACCAGACTGTGAAGTACCCTCAGAAACAGTTTTACAGTCTGAAACATTAGGCTGATTAATGCGTTATCTCTGCAGGTTCACGAAGGTGGACTTCAGCCATCCTTCAGATAAAGTTCCGGCGTTGTAAGTATTGTTGAACAACTGCAGAGGATGATAACTTTCTCCATGTATATGTAAATTTGAGAAACTCTGCTCTCAGTTCGTCTGATCCGACTGCTTTCCAGATTTCAGGTGACTGAAGGGTTTACTTGGATCGTAACACAGATTTCCAGGGCCTTCTAGTTCTCGGGCAGCATTACTGCACTGTTCGACCTTCAGAGAAGAAGTCCATAATGATTATCAGTTCCTCCTCTTTATCTACTATTGTCCAAACTATTTCAAATAGTTTAACTGTGGCACTTTAACTAGTAGTGTGCGTTACTTCCGTTACCTTCTTAGGAAGATTAAAAGTGATTCAGCCTGAGTTTTTTCTATTTATTCACTTTTTTCATTTACTCATGATACTTCTGCTTTTCTTATTGTCTTCGTGATGATTTCTTGCTTTTTGGATATTACATCAGTATTTGAAATATATTTTACGTTTATGCTCACAAGTATGGCACTGAAAGTAGCTTAGCAATAGCACATGCAGAAAAAAGAAAAAAATGAAGATTGAATTGCGGATTATGTACCTAAAAAAATATAAATCTCTGTACCACTTGTTAAAACTGGCCTCTGTTTTCCTACTTTTGGTTGATTATTCCATGGTCTCAACGATGCGTTAATTTGTGGACAGAGGATCGTTCGAGATGATTGATGTTACAATAAATCTACTAACAGAACTGCAACATTTCTCCTGAAGAAACCACCCACTGAATGTTCATGACTGCAAATTTCATTTTAAATGTAAGTAATTAAGTTTCGATGCAGAACATCGTCTTCTGAGATAACTAACAATTTCGTGCAAGTTAATAGCGCACATTTGGTACTAAAACATGGTGATGTTTTCCGCCGTATGGATATGATAGGTGATTAAACGAACAAAGTGCAATACATTGTGTGAAAAAACACACTCTCCGGCGTTTTGGAATACTATTAACGCTCTCTCTCTTCTCGAATGTTGTGATGCGATGCGTCTGAACGAACTTTAAATTTAGAGCAACCGCAAGGGGCCACGCTCGGTTGCAACGTCTTGATGTAGGTCGTTTCCCTGACTGGCGAGGAGACAAGATGAAAAAAATAATGTATAGGACGAGTTCCAATTATAAATACTTGTTTACTTTTCTCCGTTCCACGGGGCGTGAACAGAAGTTTTACGGCAGTAATAACTATCACTGTTGTGACTCGTGTTGGATTTAAGAAGAGAGCACGACATTAACAGCCTTCCGCTCCAGAGATGCAGTAAATACAAATAAATAAGTGAAATTCAGGAAACTCAAGATCACACGAAAGACTATCCTGCACTGGTATTCAACTATTAGTTTCTTATAGTTATTTAGCTGGTTGTAGAGTCTTGCTGACATTGCAGTTTGAAGTAAAACACAATGATATAATTAGGAAGAGCATGGCAGTCACTCTCATCTCTGGGTTCTGAGGCAGAGGCCATTGATTCGACACCCAGAGAGGGTAGTTTTATTGATATGCCAACCACTGTGAAACATGCGCTTGTTTTGTTTTTTATGATATAAGCACAAGTCAGTAAATAATGGCGTTGTATCTGCTTCTTAAGCTGCATACTCTTTTTCTTGTTTCATTGGTTGACTGCACTGATACAACAACATTCTAAAACGTTACTGTTGCTCTTGCGCGTTAACTGTGTTGGCTCAGAGAATATCTCTATTCCCAGTGATATCAGAGCATTTTATTATGAGTGCCCTGTTCTTATTACGCACCAGGAAAAAAATGAGGGCGATGATTCTTTTTGTGTATCCTGAAGGGTCTGAAACTGCGGAGATTATTCGTAGAGTTTAGAGGAACGAATAATTTATAAGAGGTTAGATTGGTTTAAAAGTGGATTTGTACTAGTATACAATGGTGAGCGATTAGGTAGTCCATCCACTTCGAAAACAGACAGGAACATGCAGACAACTGAGGGAATGATTTACAGTGAACGTCATCTTGGAATAGATGGTACCGTGCGTGAGTGGCACATTACTCACACACAATCTTCCCTGAACTATAGACAGTCGCCAACATTCTACTCCTTCCGTAATACGCAACTGCCAGACAAGCACAAACAGGAACGTTTGGAAATGTCGAAATCATGTTTAAGGCTTTTTCAACAGGAAGGAGAACACTTTCTCAATAGCATAGTAACCATTGTTGGAAAGTGGGATCATCGCTAACAATCATGAAGTAAGTGCCAGTGCATGGTGTAGACATATACATCTTCATCTACATCAGAAAAACGACTTTCTGGGGAGGGCTACCACTGCTCAGAGATGTTATGAATAACAATAACAACACTCAAAACTCAATAACCATTCAACCTTCATACAGCTATGCGGCTTTTGAAACAACTCACCATTGTTGGCCTTTTAATTCCTATAATTTGTATGATAATTTGAACGGATCTTGAGTGTTTGCTGTTATTATTATTCACACAGCAGAAAATTTCAGAAGTCAAAGTTCGACAGAAAATTTGATGATAACATTCATTTAGAATATGTAAGGTCACCTGCTGATTCATTATACACCCACGGTCATATAGTGAATAGTAACCACTAACATAACCTACTTCGAGATCTGAAATACTAAATCGAAGAACCGAGTTTGTGCAGGCGATGCGAGAGGTTATGAGCCTTCTGGCTTGTTCCACGCAGCCCGTCACAAAGTCCTCTCCTGTGTCAAACATTTCATCTTAGAGCAGCGCTTGCAACCTACGTCCTCAATTATTTGTTGGATCTATCCTTCCTCTACAGTTTTTACCTTTCACATCTCCCTCTCGTACCAAGGAAGTTAATACCGCGATGTCTTAATAGATGTCTTCTTCTCCCTTTTTCTTCCTAGTGTTTTCCATATATTCCTCTCCCCACCGATTCTACGAAGAATTCCCTCATTTCTTACCTTATCAGTCCACCTAATTTTCAACAGTCTTCTGTGGCATTACATCTCAAATGCTACGTTTCTCTTCTTTCCCGATTTTCTCACAGTCGATGTTTCACTACCACAGAATGCTGTGCACCACACATACATTCTCAGAAATTTCTTTCTCAAATTAAGGCCTATGATACTAGCAGAGCTGTATTCGCCAGGAATGCTCTTCTTACAAGTGCTTGTCTGCTTTTTATGTCCTCTTTGCTCTGTCCGCCATGAGTTATTTTGCTGCCTAGATAGCAGAATTCCTTGACTTCGTAATCCCCAAGTCTGAGGTTATGTTTCCCGCTGTTCTCATTTCTGCTACTTCTCGTTATTTTCGTCTTTGTTCGATTTATCCTCAATCCACATTCGATACCAATTTGACTGTCAACACCATTCAACACGTACTGTAATTCTTCTTGACTTTCACTGAGGGTAGCAATGTCATCAGTGACTTTTATCACTGATATCTTATCACCTTGAATTTTAATCTCACTCCTGAACATTTCTTTTATTTCCATAATTTCTCCTTCGGTGTATAGACTGAACACAAGGGGCGAAAGGCTATATCCCTGTTTCTCACCCTTTTTAATCCGACCACTTTGTTCTTGGTCTTCTAGTCTTACTGCACACAAAGGACAGTCTTACCCTGTAGATTACCACTATTTTTCTCTGTATTTCGCACACCTTGCACCATTTACATTGCCGAACGGTTTTTCCATGTCGACAGGTCCAATGAACATCTTTTGCTTCTAGCTTTCCTAAAGCCAGACTGCTCGTTATCTAACAGGTCCTCCATTTTCTTTTCCATTCTTCTGCAAATTATTATTGCCAACAACTTGTGTGTATGAGCTGTTAAACTGATTGAGTGACAATGCTCGCAGTTGTCGGCTCTTATTATCTTTGGTAATGGGTGGTTGATGTTTCTCCGAAAGTCTAACGGTATATCGCCAGTCTCATACATTCTACACACCAACGTGAATAATCGTTTTGTTGGCACTTCCCACAATGATTTTAGAAATCTGATGGGAGGTCGTCTATCCCTTCTGCCTTATTCTATCTAAAGCCTACCAAAAATCTTTTAAATTCTGATTATAATACTCGATACCCTGTTGTTGTTGTGGTCTTCAGAGACTGGTTTGATGCAGCTCTCCATGCTATTCTATCCTGTGCAAGTTTCTTCATCTCCAAGTAACTACTGCAACGTACATCTTTCTGAATCCACTTAGTCTGTTCATCTGTTGGTCTCCCTCTACGATTTTTACCTTCCACGCTGCCCTCCAATACTAAAGTGATGATCCCTCGATGCCTCAGAACATGTCCTATCAACCGATCCCATCTTCTAGTCAAGTTGTGCCACAAATTCCTCTTCTCCCCAATTCTATTCAGTACCTCCACATTAGTTTCGTGATGTACATATCTAATCTTCAGCAATCTTCTGCAGCACCACATTTCGATAGCTTCTATTCTCTTCATGTCTAAACTATTAATTATCGTCCATGTTTCACTTACATGCATGGCTACACTCCATACCAAGACTTTCAGAAAAGACTTCCTGGCACTTAAATCTATATTCGACGTTAAAAAATTTATCTTATTCAGAAACGCTTTCCTTGCCATTGTCGGTCTACATTTTATATCCTCTCTACTTCGACCATCATCAGTTATTTTGCTCCCCAAATAGCGAAATTCCTTTACTACTTTAAGTGTCTCATTTCCTAATCTAATTCCCTCAGCATCAGCTGACTTTGTAAGTAGGCTGTTTATGTTTTCTTATTGGCAATGTTACGTAGCGCTCTATATGAAAATCACTGGCTGTGCTGTGTGCGGTCTGTGGCTAGTTTGCATTGTTGTCTGCCATTGTAGTGTTGGGCAGCTGGATGTGAACAGCGCGTAGCGTAGGGCAGTTGGAGGTGAGCCGCCAGCAGTGGTGGATGTGGGGAGAGAGATGGCGGAGTTTTGAAATTTGTAATACTGGATATCATGAAGTGCTATATATATTATGACTATTAAGGTGAATACATTGTTTGTTCTCTATCAAAATCTTTCATTTGCTAACTATGCCTATCAGTAGTTAGTGCCTTCAGTAGTTTGAATCTTTTATTTAGCTGGCAGTAGTGGCGCTCGCTGTGTTGCAGTAGTTCGAGTAACGAAGATTTTTGGTGAGGTAAGTGATTTGTGAAAGGTATAGGTTAATGTTAGTCAGAGCCATTCTTTTGCAGGGATTTTTGAAAGTCAGATTGCGTTGCGCTAAAAATATTGTGTGTCAGTTTAAGCATAGTCTTGTATAAATTTTTCAAAGGGGACGTTTCATATGTCGACCCTTAGCCGAGAATACCTCACTGGAATCTTCTGATATTTTCTCGTAGTTTGTGTAATTAGTGTAGCTTTTGTTTATTGCTAGCGCGTAATTATAGAGAGAATTTCCTTTGTAGTTGTAGTTTTTCATTGTTGTACAGTAAAACAGTTGTGGCATACATGTACACTCCTGGAAATGGAAAAAAGAACACATGGACACCGGTGTGTCAGACCCACCATACTTGCTCCGGACACTGCGAGAGGGCTGTACAAGCAATGATCACACGCACGGCACAGCGGACACACCAGGAACCGCGGTGTTGGACGTCGAATGGCGCTAGCTGCGCAGCATTTGTGCACCGCCGCCGTCAGTGTCAGCCAGTTTGCCGTGGCATACGGAGCTCCATCGCAGTCTTTAACACTGGTAGCATGCCGCGACAGCGTGAACGTGAACCGTATGTGCAGTTGACGGACTTTGAGCGAGGGCGTATAGTGGGCATGCGGGAGGCCGGGTGGACGTACCGCCGAATTGCTCAACACGTGGGGCGTGAGGTCTCCACAGTACATCGATGTGGTCGCCAGTGGTCGGCGGAAGGTGCACGTGCCCGTCGACCTGGGACCGGACCGCAGCGACGCACGGATGCACGCCAAGACCGTAGGATCCTACGCAGTGCCGTAGGGGACCGCACCGCCACTTCGCAGCAAATTAGGGACACTGTTGCTCCTGGGGTATCGGCGAGGACCATTCGCAACCGTCTCCATGAAGCTGGGCTACGGTCCCGCACACCGTTAGGCCGTCTTCCGCTCACGCCCCAACATCGTGCAGCCCGCCTCCAGTGGTGTCGCGACAGGCGTGAATGGAGGGACGAATGGAGACGTGTCGTCTTCAGCGATGAGAGTCGCTTCTGCCTTGGTGCCAATGATGGTCGTATGCGTGTTTGGCGCCGTGCAGGTGAGCGCCACAATCAGGACTGCATACGACCGAGGCACACAGGGCCAACACCCGGCATCATGGTGTGGGGAGCGATCTCCTACACTGGCCGTACACCACTGGTGATCGTCGAGGGGACACTGAATAGTGCACGGTACATCCAAACCGTCATCGAACCCATCGTTCTACCATTCCTAGACCGGCAAGGGAACTTGCTGTTCCAACAGGACAATGCACGTCCGCATGTATCCCGTGCCACCCAACGTGCTCTAGAAGGTGTAAGTCAACTACCCTGGCCAGCAAGATCTCCGGATCTGTCCCCCATTGAGCATGTTTGGGACTGGATGAAGCGTCGTCTCACGCGGTCTGCACGTCCAGCACGAACGCTGGTCCAACTGAGGCGCCAGGTGGAAATGGCATGGCAAGCCGTTCCACAGGACTACATCCAGCATCTCTACGATCGTCTCCATGGGAGAATAGCAGCCTGCATTGCTGCGAAAGGTGGATATACACTGTACTAGTGCCGACATTGTGCATGCTCTGTTGCCTGTGTCTATGTGCCTGTGGTTCTGTCAGTGCGATCGTGTGATGTATCTGACCCCAGGAATGTGTCAATAAAGTTTCCCCTTCCTGGGACAATGAATTCACGGTGTTCTTATTTCAATTTCCAGGAGTGTAGATTTGCAGCAAGTATTTCGCAGCTGCGCTTGCAATTCACTAGATATTATTTTCAGTGCTATGTTAATGTGTTCTCTTATTTTTGCTCTTCAAATTGTGTTTTTCTGTGTTGTCGTATGAAATATTGTGACAATAATGGCGTGTGAAAAACGTAATACTAGGCTCCAAAGTAAACTGAGAAATGACAGTAAAGTCGAAAGCAGTGTGTTAGCGCCACCGAGTAATGAATTAACTATTGTTCAAAGTAGTAATTTGGTAATTGTGCATAGGGAAATGGAGTGGGCGGCAAACAATGGCGTAGGCAGTGAAACAATTAGTGAACAGGGAAGCATTATCGATAGATCGGTCGGCAATAGCTTGCCTCAGAAATCCGAAATGACAGGACACAATTTTGCAAATACTGTAGATTCAGGTTTTGCGTCCTCACCGTTTTCTCAAATAAGTCAAGACACATTTTCTGCTTGTCAAAATGTGAATGTTGCCGATGCAAATGCACTGCCGAAAAGCGTAGAGGAACAGATTCCAGACACTAATGCATTGTTATTACAGCTAATGCAACAAATGGAACAAAATCAGAGACAAACACAGCAAAAGCTTCAAAAGTTAGACACAATGGAACAACACCAGAGATAAACACAGCAAAAGCTTCAAAAGTTAGACACAATGGAACAACACCAGAGACAAACACAGCAACAGTTAGACGCAATGGAACAAAATCTTCACACCACACTTGAACAAACACGTGAAGATTTAACTACTGAGTTACATAAAATCGAATCGAAATGTCAAAAACTCTGTAACGACGTAAAAACACAAATTTGTGAGCATTTTCAACCTATTTTTTCGCGGTATGAAAATGCATTACAGAATCACAAAGCAGCCATAAAAGAACTGCAAACCATTGTTCATGAAAGTCATGAGAACTTGTGGGCTAAAATTGACTCAGTTGCATCTAACGATTCGGTTATGCAACTTGCAAAAACTCAAGAAAACTTAGAGAACACAGTAGATTCGATTTCAACACAAATGGACACTCTGAAACTTGGTTCAGAAAAACACACTGAGGAAATGTGCTCACTATCGGAGAAAGTAGCCGAACTTTCGGATCAGTTCACTAACTTATCTACGAAGGTAGATGATAATCTGAAAGACACAAAACCGGTAGTCTTTAATGACACAGAAGAGTGCGAACAAATTAGGAAATTCAAACAAAATCAGAATCAAATTAATATGCAACACCAAAGAGAAATCTGGGAAGTACAAGATCAGCTGACACAAGTAATACAAAAATTACATATTTCAGAGGACACTCGCGCTCCAATACGGGAAGAGAGACATAGAAATACGGAACAGCTACAAAATAATAACACAGGGCATTTCGGAAATTATGAAAGAAATTGGCAAGGTGCACCGAATTTTGAGATGGAACCGCCGACACGAAGTAACAATGACCGATATGCGACTCGTCGACATGATGATTTTGACTATAAGCTGTTTATTACTACACGTAAATTCAAAACATTTAAGAATTCCGGCAACGACATTCATCCACAAGCGTGGCTTCATCAATTCTCTCATTGTTTTCCTCCCAACTGGTCATTAGAGCACAGGTTAGAATTTATGTGTGGCTACTTGGAGAATGAACCAGCTGTAAGAATGCGATCGGTCATTCACGATTGTCACAGTGAAGGAGAATTTTATTATGCCTTCCTTTCAGCGTATTGGTCTCAAGCTACACAAGATCGAGTAAAACATAGCATCATAATGATGAAACGTTTCGAACAATCTGAATTTTCCAATCTTATGAAATATTTTGAAGACATGTTGCATAAGAATCAGTATCTTTCAAACCCATACAGCCCCTCAGAACTCATCCGCATTTGCTTAATCAAACTGCCTGAACATTTACGACATATTATTTTAGCAGGACGTTGCAAAGACGACATTGAAGCTGTTCAGGGACTGTTACAAGAACTGGAAATTGACACTGACAATCGCGGAACGCGAAAACAGGAGCACAGCAATTACTGGTCACATCTGTCACAATTCCGCGATGACAGAAATAATAACTGGACACGACAAGGCTATTCATACAACGTAAATCGTGACCAAAATAGACACCACCCATATGACAACCACTGGCGGAGTAATAACAGTTACAGAGAAAGATCGCATTTCCGTAGTAGTGAATATGACAGAGATTACCATAGAAACAGACAATATGGGAACAAAAACAATTATTTCAAGGGAGACAGAATAACTTTAGACGCAACAGACCAGCGCGCAGTTACGATTCAGGGAGAAGTTATCCACCACGTGACCGACAAGAAAGAAACTATGGAATCTACCGACATGACGACAGACGATATGATCGTAACGACAGACCTGAATTCCATCAGAACTGGCGGGATTCAAACAGAGCAGGGCACTCTCGACAAGGTGAATTTGTAGAAGTTAGGTCTAATCCCAATAACGACGCGCGCCAACAAAGAAACAGACAATGACTCGCACGGCAGGCAGCCGCGTGCGCCAGCTGGCTCAGAGAAAAATAACATAGACGCTATCCTTGAGAAAAATTCCAGTATTCTTTACCGACATATACCGCATGATAACTGCGTTCAAGTTGAAACTCTGAGTACTATGAAGAGTAAAGGATTGCACCACATTTCACATGTAAAACCGTTTATTGAGAGATAATATGCTTTTTAACTTAGTCTTTGCCATAAAATTTTTCACTTCACGCTACTAGTTTTATTTGTCACACTGAGAAACTGTTAACATGCAACAATGTTTTGAAGTTAACTATCCAGTCTAGAATCTAGGGAACATTTTTAGACAGTAATTACGAATGCATTGTTATAGTGAACAGACGACACAGTGTTGTTATTTGCACATTCTTGCTTGTTAGTTGCATGATTACGTAATGACTATAAGGCTCACATACTTAGAACATTTACCAGTACTGCTAATGAGATTTTAATGCAACATTTTGGTTTACTTGAAAATAGATTCTGGATTTGAAGTACTTTCTGTGAGATTAAAGATGACTTAGTATTTGGTTTCTTTGACAGCTACGACGATTTTGAGATTTGGCTGAGGGTTTATGATGTTATGATGACGATGTGTATTACGCTGTTGCGGTATGTTTATGATCAATAAGCTGATGCTATATGAGGAATTTGATTATGCTACGTATTTATTATGATGAAATATTGAAGAAGTGTCGACGAATATGTATATGTGTAATAAGGTAAGGAATAATGAGTAGTGGTTAGTGACTCTGACGTGTGAAAAAGGATGTTGGAAACCGAGAATCGTACTTTAAGAGTTATGAAATGTGTGTAAATGCGTGAATGTACCACAATGCCGCCGAAAATTTTTTGGACACTGTTATATTTATAGGATTTTATTTTCTACACATTTGTAACGCAAATTCTCAACCTGTGAAAATATTTTTATATGAGACTGCCACTGTAGCAGAAACTGCTGTCGTAAATATTTCAGTAAGAAAGGTAAGTGACCTTGACGTAATGCGTTTTGGGCGCTCAGCTGAGAGATAGTCGCCTGACAAAAGAAAGCCATTAGGTGGCAAAAAAAAGGCCATTATCCTCGCTATTGACATTTCTTTGTCGAAAGCATCGCAAATACGACACGCTCAAACTTGAAAACATATGATTGCACTGTG
This sequence comes from Schistocerca nitens, assembly GCF_023898315.1. Lineage (NCBI taxonomy): Eukaryota > Metazoa > Arthropoda > Insecta > Orthoptera > Acrididae > Schistocerca > Schistocerca nitens. Next base: position 507,012,340 of record NC_064620.1, on the reverse strand, counting down.
AAGCTCTTAATTTATGATATTTACTAAAATGCCTAATGAAATGATGAGAAACATTTTACATCTATTGTCTTTCTAGTTGAGAGATTGCTCATTTTGTTTAATATCTGGTTTCCAGCTGTATTGCAGCATTGGTTTTATAAAATAAAATTAAATGCATTTGCTAATGCGAACACTTTCTGTTAACAGATCTATTAAATACTAATTTTATGATCCACATTCTTTGAGAAAGGAGCACTTGGAAAGGAAAGAACAATAAGAAGGGATTAATATCAGTAACTGCATACATAATTTTCTTCTCAACTACTTGGTAATTTTTTTTGTTAGATTAACTTGTTGTGGTGCACCACTTTAATTACATAGACATTAAGATGTGAATATACATTTTACTTATCTGCATTGTTGTCTTTAGTGTAATATTTTTTCTGCTTAAGCTTTGTCATGTTTAGGTATAAGTTATTGCATTTGCTGCTGCTGTGTGCCAGGCATAGTGCTACTGAATTTCACTTTATATTACTCTGTTAAGCCAGTTTTACTACCGATTTATTTTTCTTGTTGCTGCACATTGGCTCATATTATTTGTAATGTTGCATCTTCTCTGTTAATTTAGATTTACTGCTGCTTGCTTTGCCAATTTCCATTTTTTTGTCATTGCTGTTTCTGTTAGTTTTTTTGTGCTGCTGCATTGCCTCATCCCTTAGTTTAGCATCTGAGCTCAGTAGATTTAAGTTAGCTTAAGATGGGGTAGGCTATATAAGAGAACGAGTTGTGATGAATTGGAAGAAATGCATTGAGAAGCTATAAGAAAATGGTTTGGCCAAAAAAGTATTTTGAAAGAGGACATGAACAAAAAAGTAGGGTTTAGGAACAACAGGTTTAGGTAGGATTTTCTTGGAAATAAATGATGAGGTAAGATAATGTAAATAAATAATGAGGTAAGAAATATGTGAACATATAAATACAGAAAGCAAGCTTGGATTGGATTTTTTTGGTGGAAACAAATGTCGAAATAAGACGACAGATCTATGGAATGAAGTTTTGGGTTGGACTGCAGTACCAAATGTTACACTGAAAACGAACCATGTCATTCCTTTTGTATTATTCTGCTATGTGTTTGTGTACTCTTGTGTATTTGTGTTTTTCCTGTCTTTATGTGTTTAGCTAATACGATTTATGTTGTAGAATTTTTCTAGTACTAAGCTACATTCACTATGATGAGGAATACTGTTTTCCTCAAACATAATTTGCATTAATAATATGTTATTTACTTTGTAAAGATGTTTAGACATTATTTATACTGTTTTGTTGTAATGCTCATGTGTGAAGTTGAGGTTTCGAAAGTTCTTCTGATCTTTTATGTATGTACTCATGTCATAATTCCTGTAACACTGATGTATATGTTATTTCGATTCTTTTGTAAAGCCTGTACTACAAATGTTATCTGTTTTGTTATGTTCTTTAATGATGTATTTTGTACCTTTGTAATTGTATTCTTATGTTATAAAATTGTAATTGACACCAGTTCATCAAATTAAGTAACTTGTAAGTATCATTTCACTGCACACGTTTCTGTTGGTCATAGTATATGGACAATATGTGAGAAGTAGGGACTGTTAGTGTTTCCACGTGTGATAATAATGCAGCAAGGGACTGGATAACAGCATTGCTGGTTCTAAGGACAATTTTAAAACTTTGTGAGTGCACAAGTGGTGGTTTATGGACTTGCTATATTGTCCGCAAGACTCTTCGATGGTGATTGTGCACCTGCACAGTTGCAACAGATGGCTGCTAGCCGTCTCTACAAGGACTACAGTGGGTCTGCATCTTTGATGGCCCACCATTACCATTATTTCTACCAGGACTGCAGTGGGTCTGCACCTCTGGTGGCCCACAAATACCGTAATCTCTACCAGGACTACAGTGGGTCTACTTTGTGATGACCTACCTACCAATAATCTTCAACTTCGACTGACTCTGCTGTGGGTTTGCTCTGTTGTGGCCCATTACCTGTCAGCATGTCAAGAGTCAGCACTGTCTTTCCGTTGGAAGGACAACACTACTTCTTCAAGACTGCATGGAAATCCACTACTTCCGTGTGCATTGTCTTTTACTGCTCAGACTTTGAGAAAAAAAACTGCAATTTTACTGTGATGAATGATCAGGACTGTCTTTATGGACTGTGAGAAAATTTTAGCTTTTGACCAACATTGTATCAATAAGTGTGTGCATTTGATATCTTTCCTACTGTAATTATGAAAAATTTTTTCAAATCTGTATTGGCCAGTGCCCAAAACAATTTGTAAAATTTTTTGTGGGGTGCATGGGGGCTATGTAAGTAGGCTGTTTATGTTTTCTTATTGGCAATGTTACGTAGCGCTCTGTATGAAAATCCCTGGCTGTGCTGTGTGCGGTCTGTGGCTAGTTTGCATTGTTGTCTGCCATTGTAGTGTTGGGCAGCTGGATGTGAACAGCGCGTAGCGTAGGGCAGTTGGAGGTGAGCCGCCAGCAGTGATGGATGTGGGGAGAGAGATGGCGGAGTTTTGAAATTTGTAATACTGCATATCATGAAGTGCTATATATATTATGACTATTAAGGTGAATACATTGTTTGTTCTCTATCAAAATCTTTCATTTGCTAACTATGCCTATCAATAGTTAGTGCTTTCAGTAGTTTGAATCTTTTATTTAGCTGGCAGTAGTGGCGCTCGCTGTATTGCAGTAGTTCGAGTAACGAAGATTTTTGGTGAAGTAAGTGATTTGTGAAAGGTATAGGTTAATGTTAGTCAGGGCCATTCTTTTTTAGGGATTTTTGAAAGTCAGATTGCGTTGCGCTAAAAATATTGTGTGTCAGTTTAAGCATAGTCTTGTATAAATTTTTCAAAGAGGACGTTTCAACTTAATTAGACTACATTCCATTATCCTAGTTTTGCTTTTGTTGATGTTCATCTTGTATCCTCCTTTCAAGACACTGTCCATTCCGTTTAACTGTTCTTCCAGGTGATTACGTAGGCTTTCCCGGCGTAATAAGTCTTGAAAGTCTCTTCGGGTTTGCTGCCGGATCCTAAAATCAACTTGACTCGATATTTCGGCGATCCAACAGTTCGCCATCTTCAGGAAAATGCTGCTTATGCTGTTGAGTCCCGCTGAGAACCGACGCCAGGTTGCAAATCGACGTCCTATATAGGCCACCGTTCAGTACACGGCGCATGCGCCGCCCATCACAGTTTCTGCCTTCCAAAGCAGGGAGGTGGCTCCGCCCTTAGTGAAACACTGCTGCCAACGATATATCGCAATCAAGGCCGCACCAAAGAACGTTCAGCTTTGATGCGAGATAATACAGGATTCCACGTCTTGCTAAGAGGAAACCCATTGTCTCTGTTGATTAAATTATCAGTCAACCTAATTTCAATCGCCTCTTTGAGGAAACTGTTGTGGTTGCCAACATTTTCGGTTTTTGGAACAGTGTGCGTCAGTTCTCAGTGGGACTCTTCAGCATAAGCAGCATTTTCCTGAAGATGGCGAACAGTTGGATCGCCGAAATATCGAGTCAAGTTGATTTTAGGATCCGGCAGCAAACCCGAAGAGACTTTCAAAAATGTTCTTCCAGGTCCTTTGCTGTCTCCAACAGAATTACAATGTCATCGTCAAACCTCGAAGTTTTTATTGCTTCTCCATGGATTTTAATTCCTACTCGGAATTTTCCTTTTGTTTCCTTTACTGCTTGCTCAACATGCAGACTGAATAACATTGAGGATAGGCTACACTCCTGTCTCAGTCCCTTCCCAACCACTGCTTCCCTTTCACGCCCCTCGACTCTTTATAACTGCCGACTGGTTTCTCTACGAATTGTAAATAGCCTTTCACTCGCTGTATTTTACTCCTGCCACCTTCAGAATTTGAAAAAGAGTATTCCAGTCAGCATTGTCAAAAGCTTTCTCTAAGTCTACAAATGTTAGAAACGTCGGTTTGCCTTTCCTTATTCTATCTTCTAAGATAAGTCGTAAGGTCAGTATTGCCTCACGTGTCCAACATTTCTACTGAATTCAAACTGATCTTCCCCAAGGTGGGCTTCTATCAGTTTTTCCATTCGTCTGTAAACAATTCATGTTAGTATTTTGCAGCCGTGACTTACCAAATTGATAGTTCGGTACTTTTCACACCTGTCAACACCTGATTTCTTTGGGATTGGAATTATTATATTCTTCTTGAAGTCTGAGGGCATTTCGCCTGTCTCATACATCTTTATCACCAGATAGACGAATTTTGTCAGGGTTGGCTCTCCCGAGGCCATCAGAAGTTCTAATGGAATGTTGTCTACTCCCGGGGCCTAGTTTCGACTTAGGTCTTTCAGTGATCTGTCAAATTCTTCATGCAGTATCATATCTCCCATTTCATCTTCATCTACGTCCTCTTCCATTTCCATAATATTGCTCTCAAATACATCGCCCTTGTATAGATCCTTTATATACTCCTTCCACCTTTCTGTTTTCCCTTCTTTGCTTAGAACTGGTTTTCCATCTGAGCTCTTGTTATTCATGCAAGTGGTTCTCTTTTCTCTAAATGTCTCTTTAATTTCTTACCCCCTAGTGATATATGCCTCTACATCCTTACATCTGTCCTCTAGCCATCCCTGCTTAGCCATTTTGCACTTCTTGTTGATCTCATTTTTGAGACATTTGTATTCCCTTTTGCCTGCTTCATTTACCCTCTTTCTTCTATATCGGCCTCTCCTTCGTCTTCTATGACGTCCTCCCCCTCATAGGGTTCTTCAATGTACTCTTTCCACCTATGCGCTCTCTCCTCTGCATGTAACACTGGAATTCCCATTACACACTTAATATTACCAGTCGACCGTTGTGGCCGAGCGCTTCTATGCGCTTCAGTCCGGAACCGCGCTACTGGTGCGGTCGCAGGTTTGAATGCTGCCTCGGGTATGGATGTGTGTAATGTTCTTAGGTCAATTAGGTTTAAGTAGTTCTAAGTCTAGGGGACTGATGATCTCAGATGTTAAGTCCCATAGTGCTTAGAACCATTTTGAACTTAATGTTACCACCCTTGCTTTTAATTTCTGCGAGGATTGTTTTGACTTTTCCATATGCTTACTCAGTCCTTCCGACAATCATTTCTTTCTCGATTTCTTCACGTTTTTCATGTAGCCATTTAGCCTTAGTTTCCTGCACTTCCGCCGAGCTGGTTTAGCCGAGCGGTCTCGGGCGCTGCAGTCATAGACTGCGGCTGGTCCTGGCGGAGGTTCGAGTCCTCCCTCGGGCATGGGTGTGTGTGTGTTTGTCCTTAGAATAATTTAGGTTAAGTAGTATGTAAGCTTAGGGACTGATGACCTTAGCAGTTAAGTCCCGTAAGATTTCACACACACATTTTTCTTCCTGCACGTCCTATTTGTATCATTCACACGTGACCTATATTTCCGTATGCCTGAATTTCCCTGAACGTGTTTGTATTTCTTTCTTTCAGCCATCAACAGAACTATTTCCTTTGTTATCTATGGATTCTTTGCGGTTAGCTTCTTTGTACCTATGTGTTTCTCTCCAACTTCTGTGACTGCGCTTTTTAGAGATTGCCATTCCTCTACAACTGACCTGCCTACTAAGCTATTCCTTATAGCAGTATCTATGGCCCCACAGAACATGCAAACAATGGAAGTCCTTTGCTGTAAAGAAGGTCCATGTAAGCAACTGATATGGATCACACGTCACTGCTGTCGTATGGCTCTCTGTTAGTACTGTGCTAATACTGTTCATACGAGGCTGACAGGAGCGGCGCTAATATTCTCTTCGGCTAGAGGGCGCTTCTGTCGTGATGCGGTCCTTGTGAGCAGGCTAATGGCTGACGTCTCATCGCCATCTTTGTTCTTGCGATCTTCGCTTCGTGCCAGCGCTTGTCGATACTGATATTTATGTCAGAACTCAGTTGCTCACTGTCTTATTCCTATTAACAAGCCATGTTCTCCCGTAACCCTTTCTTCTACTCCTTTCCTTATAACTGCATTCCAGTCTCTGTGACTAGCTATTAGACTCCCGTCTGCCTTTACGTGCTGAATTACCCATTCGACATCGTCATATACTTTCACTATGTCTTAATCTTCTGTTTGCGACATCGATATGCATACCTGAACTATTGTTGCCGCTATTGGTTTGCGATTCTTATGGGAATTACTCTTTTACTGAACTGGTCACACTAACTCACTCTCTGCCCTGTTGTTCTATTCATAACGAATCCTACTCCTATTATACCATTTTCTGCTGCTGTTGATACCACCCTATACTCGGCTGCTCAGAAATCCTTGTCCTCCTTCCATTTCACTTCACTGACCCCGCACCAAACCTAGACTAAGCCTTAGTATTTCCTTTTACGGACTTTCGAGCTTCCCCACCACTTTCAAAATTCTGACATTCCACGTCCCGCTTCGTAGAACATTACCTTTTCTCTGATTATTCAATCTTTTTCTCATGGTCACCTCCCCCTTGCACTCCCTTCCCAAAGTTTCGAACGTGGGAGTAGTCTGTAATCTTCTGCCAATGCAGAGATCATCACGACACTTTTTCAACTTCACCCCACATGTCCTGTCAATACACATTGTGAGTCTTTAATGCTGTGGTTTCCATTTCATTCTGCATTCTCATAAAGTTGTTCGTTTTGATTCTTCTGCCTTTTAGGGCAAGAGAGTGGCCTGAACAAATGTGCGCTCCTCCGGTGTTTTTGACAACGGCGTTGGCAGAACGATGGTGACTTCTTAAGTCGGAAGTGTTTGGCCGCCATTGCTGATGATTTTTATTCAGAATTTAAGCAGTGGCTGGGATCGAACCCCGGACCCACGACGTTGTGATTATTAATCTAAGGCGCTATCCATAAACTGCAGGTGCTGAGACAAAAATACTCTCCCTTTCTTAACTTCACTCTCATTTGCAGCTGTCCCTTGATAGAGGAGAGGCTACGTCAGTCAACACTCTTTGGGCATAGTCGTCTACTATGATCTACACGCGAAAGAACTTGCCCCCCTTCTAACAGCCGTGTACCGCAAGTCTCTAGAGGAACGGAGGGTTCCAAATGATTGGAAAAGAGCACAGGTAGTCCCAGTCTTCAAGAAGGGTCGTCGAGCAGATGCGCAAAACTATAGACCTATATCTCTGACGTCGATCTGTTGTAGAATTTAAGAACATGTTTTTTGCTCGAGTATCATGTCGTTTTTGGAAACCCAGAATCTACTATGTAGGAATCAACATGGATTCCGGAAACAGCGATCGTGTGAGACCCAACTCGCGTTATTTGTTCATGAGACCCAGAAAATATTAGATACAGGCTCCCAGGTAGATGCTATTTTTCTTGACTTCCGGAAGGCGTTCGATACAGTTCCGCACTGTCGCCTGATAAACAAAGTGAGAGCCTACGGAATATCAGACCAGCTGTGTGGCTGGATTGAAGAGTTTTTAGCAAACAGAACACAGCATGTTGTTATCAATGGAAAGATGTCTACAGACGTTAATGTAACCTCTGGCGTGCCACAGGGGAGTGTTATGGGACCATTGCTTTTCACGATATATATAAATGACCCAGTAGATAGTGTCGGAAGTTCCATGTGGCTTTTCGCGGATGATGCTGTAGTATACAGAGAAGTTGCAGCATTAGAAAATTGTAGCGAAATGCAGGAAGATCTGCAGCGGATAGGCACTTGGTGCAGGGAGTGGCAACTGTCCCTTAACATAGACAAATGTAATGTATTGCGAATACATAGAAAGAAGGATCCTTTATTGTATGATTATATGATAGCGGAACAAACACTGGTAGCAGTTACTTCTGTAAAATATCTGGGAGTATGCGTGCGTAACGATTTGAAGTGGAATGATCATATAAAATTAATTGTTGGTAAGGCGGGTACCAGGTTGAGATTCATTGGGAGAGTGCTTAGAAAATGTAGTCCATCAACAAAGGAGGTGGCTTACAAAACACTCGTTCGACCTATACTTGAGTATTGCTCATCAGTGTGGGATCCGTACCAGATCGGGTTGACGGAGGAGATAGAGAAGATCCAAAGAAGAGCGGCGCGTTTCATCACAGGGTTATTTGGTAACCGTGATAGCGTTACGGAGATGTTTAATAAACTCAAGTGGCAGACTCTGCAAGAGAGGCGCTCTGCATCGCGGTGTAGCTTGCTCGCCAGGTTTCGAGAGGGTGCGTTTCTGGATGAGGTATCGAATATATTGCTTCCCCCTACTTATACCTCCCGAGGAGATCACGAATGTAAAATTAGAGAGATTAGAGCGCGCACGGAGGCTTTCAGACAGTCGTTCTTCCCGCGAACCATACGCGACTGGAACAGGAAAGGGAGGTAATGACAATGGTTCGTAAAGTGCCCTCCGCCACACACCGTTGGGTGGCTTGCGGAGTATAAATGTAGATGTAGATGTAGACACTGACGGTCAGAACATTACAACGACCAACCTATTATCCATTTGAGCCTGTGCAGGCGATAGCAGCGTCACCTGGCGAAGAATGACTGCTAGTCAGACACACGCTCGGTACATGTAGTATGAGTGAGCTTTCTGTCCTTGTATGGAATGGGGAAGTTGCGCGAACTAACTGAGTTTGACCGAGGGGAGACTGTGATCGCCCAGAGGCTCGACATTAGCATTTCGGATCGTGTTCGAATTTTCAGGTGTACGAGGAATGCTGTGATTATTGTCTTCAACACGTGGCGAAAACAAGGTGAAACCACGTCCAGATGTCATGGGATTAGGCCGCCGCGCGTCATTGGGCATGTCGGACGTTGTAGGCTGAGCAGATTGCTAAGCCAGTACACACAGTGAACTGTGATGGAACTAATATCAGACTTTAATGCTGGGCAGAGTACAAGTGTGTCTGAACGCACAGTGCAACGGAACACTCCTAAAGATGGGCCTCCGCAATCGACGACCCATGCATGTGCCAATGTCAGTACCACAATGTCGGCCATTACGACTGAAATGGGCACGTGACCATTGGCACCAGAAGTTGGTGCAGTGGCAGAAATTTGTGTGGTCTGATGAACCCCGATACCTTCTTCATCATGCCAGTGGAAGGGAGCGAATCTGTCGTCCTCCGAGGAAACAGCTCGTTCACACCTGTACTGCAGGTTGGAGACAAGTTGGGGAACATTCACACGGGCATCCATGGTCCAGTGGAGCTCCTGCAAGGCACCTTGACGTCCAGGGAGTATTTTACACTGGTTGCAGACCATCTACAGCCCTTTATGACGATCATGTTTGCCGATGGCAGTGGCGAGATAATGCGCCATGTCAGAAGACCAGGATTGTGCTGGAGTGGATCGAGGAACACAGTGACGATTTCCAATTTATATGCTGCCCTCAAGTCGCCAGATCTGAACCCGATCGAACACATCTGGTACATGACTAAATGTGGCGTCAGAGCTCATCACCCCCCCTCCCCCCACCCCCGGAATTTACGGGAGTTGGGTGATATATGTGTGCAGATGTGGTGCTAACTCCCTTCAGCGGCCTACCAAGCCTCATTGCTTTCATTCCACATCTCGTCGCCATTATTATCTGTGGAGAGGTGGACATACTGGCTATTACGTAGGTGGTCACAATGTTATGGCTGTTCACTGTGTGGAGTCACAAGGCTCGCAGGAGGGACTCTTCCACTGCATACTGTAGCGCCAGTTTCTGGGTCATCACTCATGGGATGCAGAGACTGCCATGATTCTGCTAGGCCTACTGGAGGCTTGACCATCAAGGCCAAGAAGCTGTACGCCTTCAGCCAGGAGGTTGAGCCACTGTTGCTTTTTGTCCCGTTCCTGCAGCCGATTCTAGAGCTGCCAGACTCTGTCTCCCAGCTGGAGGCCGCAGCGCTGGAGGGCGAGTCCAGTGGGTGCAAGTCCTCAAAGAGAACGCTTAGGAGAACAGCCCGCAGAGCTGCTGTCCACCAGTGTCATCCATTGCCAGCCATACCTGCCAGCCCGTGGAGGCCACCATCCAGCCGTGACGTAACAGCTGCAACACGAGCCTTCTGTCGACACAGCAGTACGACCCATCAGCCTTCTGAGCTCGCTCAGCAAGACTGTTGAGAAGGTGATTCTCAAACGCATCACTAGGCACTGCATAACAAACGACATCCTGAGACCGGAGCAATTCGGCTTCAGGAATCACCACTCCACAACACAACAACTCTTACGGGTCGTTGAACATACAACACATGGCTTCAACACAAACAAAGCAACAGGGGCGGTGTTCCTGGACATCGAAAAGGCTTTCGACCGTCTATGGCACAATGGCCTCATTCGCAAACTCAGCGACGCGGGATTCCCCGACGGGCTGGTGCGTCTCATACTCATGCCTCACAGACAGTAGTTTCAACACTGACGTGCAGGGAAAACAGCCAACACGACACGGTATACACGCGGGAGTACCCCAGGGAAGCATCCTAAGGCCCCTACTGTTTAACCTCTACATAAACGATCACCCAACCACACACAACACAACGATGGCAATCTACGCGGATGACACAGCCATCCTCGCGCAATATTCGAAACCATCAAACATTACGTCACGCTTACAGTCTGCACTCAGAGTGGCTGAGCCTTGGTTGGAGAAATGGCGTGTTAGAGTAAACGTCGACAAGTGCGAAGCCGTTCTGTTCACTAGAAGACCGAAGCAACTGCGCAAGCACCGATACTGCAGACCAATAACTCTACATGCACGCCCAATACGTTTCCGTGAGAAAGTCAAATACCTTGGTGTCTGGCTGGACCGGAAATTACTCTAGGGGGAACACATACAACAAATGACCAACCGAGCAAGCGCGAGGCTCAAACAGCTCTGCCCTATGCTCAACAGGCGTAGCACACTGAACAGAAGGGTGTCGAGGTACATGTACATGACACTTATTCGACCCCTGATGAGGTACGCAGCTCCTGTCTGGGGATACGCTGCGCCCACACGCCTGCGCTGTCTGCAGCTCATACAAAACAAAGTACTCAAAATCATAAGCAATGCTCCACGATACACACGCATCGCGAACCTTCACCGGGAATACCGACTTGAGACTCTCACGGATGTAAACAACAAACTCACCACAAGACTAAACAGAAACTCAAGGCATTCGCAGAACCCGTTTATTCTGAATCTGGGAAACTACGACCACAACCATAGATAGAAACATAAAAGACCAAAAGACATACTTGTAAGGACCTAACATCTATGGCCAAGTACACGCAAACACAACGGTACAGGTGAGCCCCTGTTAATCAGGCGCCATTACGGGATATCCAGCTGGAACGCACTTGCCGAATAACTGGCACCACGCAGGGAAGCCGTACTGTACACTGCATGCCGACAAGCTCCACACACACCCCGCAAAGTGAGATGATCTATGTACGATCTTCCACTACTATATAACGATTGTTTCAGGAATGTAGCGGCTGCAGCAAACTGGGATACATCGCCATCGCTTGCCACGGTAACGATGCATGATACCCATACTAACAAATCCAACCTTGCATGAACTATCGCAGCTAGTAAGCCACTTCTGCTCTTACTACCCATCCCACTGTCGCAGAGGTTTTTTTTTTTTTCACGAGCCTTGGCACTTTTTTCCCTCTGCTCTTCACATTGCTACCCTCATTCGCGTTTCGTCCACTATTTTTCTATCACCTGATGGTTGGTTGGTTGGTTGTTTCGGGGAAGGAGACCAGACAGCGAGGTCATCGGTCTCATCGGATTAGGGAAGGACGGGGAAGGAAGTCGGCCGTGCCCTTTGAAAGGAACCATCCCGGCATTTGCCTGGAGCGATTTAGGGAAATCATGGAAAACCTAAATCAGGATGGCCGGACGCGGGATTGAACCGTCGTCCTCCCGAATGCGAGTCCAGTGTCTAACCACTGCGCCACCTCGCTCGGTCTCACCTGATGGACCGTGTTAATGCGTAGTCTTACCCAGACGCACGGATAACATCACAGCCCAGCATCCTGTGATCCACCTATTAGATAACTAACATGTTGACGGAGGTGACAGTAGAACTTTTGGTCTGGTCACCATGTTGGTGCGGGCGTGGAGGGGCGCCATCTCTATACTGCCGGGCGACGCACGCCTGCTAGTGCTGAGTGGGCCTGCACACCGCTGGCCCGAGTGAGCTGGCAGCGCCTGGGGAAAACAGTCCTGTATTGCTGATTGATACGAAGGGCGTTCAATAACTAATGCGACGCATTTTTATTCTGAAAGCAGGTTGGTTTTATTCAGGATTCAAATACATCATATTATTCCCCACACTTTTGGTTACAGGGAGTTATTTTTCAACATAATCTTTGTTCAATGCGACTGCCTTAGACCACTTTAATCAGAGGGCATGCGTGCTGGTATTGTACCAATCTGCTGGTCGACGTCGGAGCCAACGTCTTGCTGCATCAATAATCTTGTCATGAGTTTGAAACTTCCCCTTCGAAAATTAAGAATGACTGTGCTAGTAAACTTCTACGTTATTTGATTTTCAAACAGCTGAGCAAAACTGAACGTACTCAGACAGTTCTCTCTTTACTTACTCTCATCATCTCTAAACTTACACACAATATTTTTTAGCGCAACGCAGTCTGACTTTCAATAATCCCTACAAAAGAACAGCCCTGACTAATAATAACCTATACCTTTCATGAATCACTTACCTCATAAAAATCTTCGTTAGTCGAAATACTGCAATACACCGAGCGCCAATACTGCAAGCTAAATAAAAGATTTTAACTACTGAAGGCACTAACTACTGATAGGCATAGTTAGCAAATGAAACATTTTGATAGAGAACAAACAATGTATTTACCTTGACAATTTTCAAAAGTCATCATATATATATATATACAGGGTGTTACAAAAAGGTACGGCCAAACTTTCAGGAAACATTCCTCACACACAAATAAAGAAAAGATGTTATGTGGACATGTGTCCGGAAACGCTTAATTTCCATGTTAGAGCTCATTTTAGTTTCGTCAGTATGTACTGTACTTCCTCGATTCACCGCCAGTTGGCCCAATTGAAGGAAGGTAATGTTGACTTCGGTGCTTGTGTTGACATGCGACTCATTGCTCTACAGTACTAGCATCAAACACATCAGTACGTAGGATCAACAGGTTACTGTTCATCACGAACGTGGTTTTGCAGTCAGTGCAATGTTCACAAATGTAGAGTTGGCAGATGCCCATTTGATGTATTGTTTAGCACGGAGCAATAGCCGTGGCCCGGTACGTTTGTATCGAGACAGATTTCCAGAACGAAGGTGTCTCGACAGGAAGACGTTCGAAGCAATTGATCGGCGTCTTAGGGAGCACGGAACATTCCAGCCTATGACTCGCCACTGGGGAAGAGCTAGAACGACGAGGACACCTGCAATGGACGAGGCAATTCTTCGTGCAGTTGACGATAACCCTAATGTCAGCGTCAGAGAAGTTGCTGCTGTACAAGGTAACGTTGACCACGTCACTGTATGGAGAGTGCTACGGGAGAACCAGTTGTTTCCGTACCGTGTACAGCGTGTGCAGGCACTATCAGCAGCTGATTGGCCTCCACGGGTACACTTCTGCGAATGGTTCATCTGACAATGTGTCAATCCTCATTTCGGTGCAAATGTCCTCTTTACGGATGAGGCTTCATTCCAACGTGATCAAATTGTAAATTTTCACAATCAACGTGTGTGGGCTGACGAGAATCCGCACGCAATTGTGCAATCACGTCATCAACACAGATTTTCTGTGAACGTTTGGGCAGGCCGATTGGGCCCCATGTTCTTCCACCTACGCTCAATGGAGAGCGTTATCATGATTTCGTACGGGATACTCTACCTGTGCTGCTAGAACATGTGCCTTTACAAGTACGACACAACATGTGGTCCGTGCACGATGGAGCTCCTGCACATTTCAGTCGAAGTGTTCGTATGCTTCTCAACAACAGATTCGGTGATCGATGGATTGGTAAGGCGGACCAATTCCGTGGCCTCCACGCTCTCCTGGCCTCAACCCTCTTGACTTTCATTTATGGGGGCATTTGAAAGCTCTTGTCTACGCAACCCCGGTACCAAATGTAGAGACTCTTCGTGCTCGTATTGTGGACGGCTGTGATACAATACGCCATTCTCCAGGGCTGCATCAGCGCATCAGGGATTTCATGCGACGGAGGGTGGATGCATGTATCCTCGCTAACGGAGGACATTTTGAACATTTCCTGTAACAAAGTGTTTGAAGTCACGCTGGTACGTTCTGTTGCTGTTGGTTTCCATTCCATGATTAATGTGATTTGAAGAGAAGTAATAAAATGAGCTCTAACAAGGAAAGTAAGCTTTCCGGACACATGTCCACATAACATATTTTCTTTATTTGTGTGTGAGGAATGTTTCCTGAAAGTTTGGCCGTACCTTTTTGTAACACCCTGTATATAGGCATCTCTCTCTCCACATCGACCACTGCTGGCGGCTCACCTCCAACTGCCCAACGCTACACGCTGTTCACATCCAACTGCCCAACACTACACAAGCGAATATTCCAACAATGAGTCCAACCAGCCACAGACTGCACGCAGCGCAGTCAGCGATTTTCATACAGAGCACTACGTGGCGTTACCAACATAAAAACCTAACAGCCTACTTACAAGTTGAATAATACGAGGGCGGTTCACGCACTCAACAGGTCAGTCGGCATCAAGCCGTGGTCGAGTGAACGTCGTACCTGCGCTAGTTTAGTTTTTGTGGCAGTTTGAAATGTGTGCTGCAATAGAAAACCCCGCCAAATGTGAAGTGCGTGCTGTCATAAGGTTTTTTACAGCCAAAGGATATTCTGCAGCAGCTATTCATCGTGAGCTTTGTGCCGTGTACGGACCAAGAGTTATGAGTGAAGGAGTTGTCCGTGAATGGGTACGTTTATTTAAAAGTGGACGAGAAAACGTTCATGATGAAGAGAGGAGTGGTAGACCATCATTGGTGACTGACGAACTCGTTCAGACAGTTGATGCAAAAGTTCGTGAAAATCGACGTTTCTCAATGTCGGAGTTGTCTACTGGTTTTCCACAGATTTCTAAGACTCTCTTGTACGAGATAGTGACAGCAAGATTGGGTTACCGTAAGTTCTGTGCACGATGGGTGCCCAAAATTCTTACCGACCACCACAAAACTCAAAGAATGGCCTCTGCATTAGACTTTCTGTCACGTTATGAGGACGAAGGAGAACCATTGTTAAACAGAATCGTGACCGGTGACGAAACCTGGATTAAGTACGTGAACCCTGAGACAAAAGAACAATCAAAGATGTGGGCACATTCAAATTCGCCTACCAAACCAAGAAAAGCCTCGCAAGATTTTTCTGCCAGAAAACTGATGGCAACGGTGTTTTGGGATGCCAAAGGGGTGTTGTTGGTTGAATTCATGGAACGTGGTACGACCATTAATCAAGACGTGTACTGTGAAACAATAAAAAAGTTACGACGGGCTATACAGAACAAACGCCGTGGTATTCTGACTTCCGGTATCGTTTTTTTGCACGATAACGCCCGTCCTCACTCTGCTCGCAGAACAACGGCCCTTCTTGAGTCCTTCAAGTGGGACGTTATCAACCATCCACCTTACAGCCCAGACCTGGCGCCAAGTGATTATCACCTCTTCATGCATTTGAAGAAATGGCTCGGGTCACAGCGGTTTGATGACGACGAAGAGCTCAAAGATGCGGTCACAGGTTGGCTCCAGGCACAAGCGGGTGATTTTTATGCAGAAGGAATTTCAAAGCTTGTGAAGAGATACGATAAGTGCCTCAATCGCTATGGAGACTATGTAGAAAAATAGTGCAAAGATGTAGTTGTAAGATGTATATATTAAAATATTTTTATTTAACTTGGTGTATTTTTTTAAATCAACCGGAGGTTACTTTCTGAACGGCCCTCGTAATTAATTCAGATAATAACGTGTTTTGTTTCAATGATTCTGACACTGTATCCTATTGATAAATGTTAATAAGAATGTCTTGTAGCTCATCATAGCCCACATAATTCTTCCCACAAAGTGCATCCTACATTGCGCCAAGAGGATGGAAAGTGCGAGATCCGGACCGTAGGGTGCTTGAGGAAGAACAGTTCAATGGTGTTTTATGAGCTCCTTTAGGGTGTGGCATTGCGTTTGATTGCAACCCGTCTATCATCTCGAATGAATTTCCACACTTTCCAACATTACAGTAATTAGAGCTGTGTGCGGTCGGCCGGGACGCTGGATGTCGGACATGTTTACTCGACCTTGTTGCGATGATGAAAGACGCCTCGCCCAACAAATCTCCCGGGTTGTGTTCTCTGCCAGATCTCCGTAGATATTCTGCAAGAGCCTACGGATATCTGTGATGCAATGATTTTCCGATGAAAGAAATTCAGTGACCTTTCTCTGCTTGGAACGCACCTCCGCTACAAACACCAGTTTGAAAGCTACTTATGGCGCTCCACCTATCAGAATTCATGGAACTATAGGAGCTGAAGCGGGAATGTTTCACGATGTTATAACGCCTCAAAATGGACTTACAAATTTCTCTACAAAATCATGGTTTATGAATACTGCATTGGACACTGATAATTATTAGTTTTATTACTTCTTGCAACCATGAACTGCAATTCTATCAAAATGAGAGTAAGGATGTAATTGATGTAGTATCAGTGAACTCCATAATATCTTTGACGGACGATAAGATGCGACTACCGAATATTGCTCTCTTCCCTTATCTTGGCCGGCCGCGGTGGTCTCGCGGTTCTAGGCGCGCAGTCCGGAACTGTGCGACTGCTACGGTCGCAGGTTCGAATCCTGCCTCGGGCATGGATGTGTGTGATGTCCTTAGGTTAGTTAGGTTTAAGTAGTTCTAAGTTCTAGGGGACTAATGACCACAGCAGTTGAGTCCCATAGTGCTCAGAGCCATTTGAACCATTTGAACCTTATCTTGAGCCAAGCATGTAAGCATCTGATTTCATTCATTAGTGTAATTTCATCAGTTGAATAATAATTACTTCAGATAGTAACTTTATTTCAAGGAGTTTGGCACTGTATCCTATAGATAAATGTTAACAGGACTCTCCTTGCAGCTGGGCAGAATTTGGTACCATTACCTCGACTACTCGTACATTCTGTGAGATCGAATCTTCTTGTTCTAATGGTAAATCTACTTTTGTGCAGCAGATTATAATCAAATATTTTATAAGTCAATGTTCACCTTCAGCGCGGCAGTTTAAATTACCCGCGCCTAGTCAATAATTGACGTACTGCTAACGATGTATTTTACGCCCGGGCAGGAAGAGGTAGATAAAAATTAAGCGGAGTTTTCTTTCTAACTTTCAGTGAAAAGTATCAGTTAAGGATTTATTTCAAATTTTAGCAGTTCTGTATCTTACTGAAGCCCCCGCTCTCCTATTTACGCATAGCTCAATGCACGTAGGTAATTTTATGTAATTATGTACGTACTAAAACTTGGTCCAATTTTTCATGCTCTGCGAATACTACTCGTACATGGCAACAGCTTCATGTTAGCCTTACTGAACACCAAGGATCAGGGAAACCATGGCCCTCACTGGACGCTGCATTTAGTAATTTTAAGAATAAGTCATAGATTTGACTGTAACTTAAACTACCTACGTCGTAGAAATCAATGTTCCATGAAAAGTAGGAAATAATACACTCCTGGAAATTGAAATAAGAACACCGTGAATTCATTGTCCCAGGAAGGGGAAACTTTATTGACACATTCCTGGGGTCAGATACATCACATGATCACACTGACAGAACCACAGGCACATAGACACAGGCAACAGAGCATGCACAATGTCGGCACTAGTACAGTGTATATCCACCTTTCGCAGCAATGCACCATGGAGACGATCGTAGAGATGCTGGATGTAGTCCTGTGGAACGGCTTGCCATGCCATTTCCACCTGGCGCCTCAGTTGGACCAGCGTTCGTGCTGGACGTGCAGACCGCGTGAGACGACGCTTCATCCAGTCCCAAACATGCTCAATGGGGGACAGATCAAGAGATCTTGCTGGCCAGGGTAGTTGACTTACACCTTCTAGAGCACGTTGGGTGGCACGGGATACATACGGACGTGCATTGTCCTGTTGGAACAGCAAGTTCCCTTGCCGGTCTAGGAATTGTAGAACGATGGGTTCGATGACGGTTTGGATGTACCGTGCACTATTCAGTGTCCCCTCGACGATCACCAGTGGTGTACGGCCAGTGTAGGAGATCGCTCCCCACACCATGATGCCGGTTGTTGGCCCTGTGTGCCTCGGTCGTATGCAGTCCTGATTGTGGCGCTCACCTGCACGGCGCCAAACACGCATACGACCATCATTGGCACCAAGGCAGAAGCGACTCTCATCGCTGAAGACGACACGTCTCCATTCGTCCCTCCATTCACGCCTGTCGCGACACCACTGGAGGCGGGCTGCACGATGTTGGGGCGTGAGCGGAAGACGGCCTAACGGTGTGCGGGACCGTAGCCCAGCTTCATGGAGACGGTTGCGAATGGTCCTCGCCGATACCCCAGGAGCAACAGTGTCCCTAATTTGCTGGGAAGTGGTGGTGCGGTCCCCTACGGCACTGCGTAGTATCCTACGGTCTTGGCGTGCATCCGTGCGTCGCTGCGGTCCGGTCCCAGGTCGATGGGCACGTGCACCTTCCGCCGACCACTGGCGACAACATCGATGTACTGTGGAGACCTCACGCCCCACGTGTTGAGCAATTCGGCGGTACGTCCACCCGGCCTCCCGCATGCCCACTATACGCCCTCGCTCAAAGTCCGTCAACTGCACATACGGTTCACGTGCACGCTGTCGCGGCATGCTACCAGTGTTAAAGACTGCGATGGAGCTCCGTATGCCACGGCAAACTGGCTGACACTGACGGCGGCGGTGCACAAATGCTGCGCAGCTAGCTCCATTCGACGGCCAACACCGCGGTTCCTGGTGTGTCCGCTGTGCCGTGCGTGTGATCATTGCTTGTACAGCCCTCTCGCAGTGTCCGGAGCAAGTATGGTGGGTCTGACACACCAGTGTCAATGTGTTCTTTTTTCCATTTCCAGGAGTGTAGGTTGTAGTGTATGCTTGGACTTGACTCTTGGGTATTCAGTAGAGGATACACACTTGAGAGGCTTAGACAAAGAGCGCTATAATATTACAGAGATGCAGTTGTAGATATCTTGTAAATATATATATATATATATATATATATATATATATATATATATATATGACAAGGTGATTTTTTTCTTTCGTTCTGAAATTAATGTGAGGTCCATGAAGAGATGTGTCTTGTTCAAAAGAACTTCTCCAAAATACTGTGTGCAGAGGTCTGCAGTTATTTCCCATAAATGAAACTGATAGAAGAGCAGCAATACGGGCACGGTCCATGCTTAGCACAATTTTGATAAGAAGAATTACTTTATGTCGCAGTTTCTTGGCCCGTGGTAGGCAGTTAATGTTTGTAAGTAAACACCTGAGGGTAAAAGGGTCACAAGCGAATGCGTGTACACTCCTGGGGATATCAAGATCAAGTTATTCTTGTCTTTCGCCAGCGAAGACCGTGATTAATACCTCATAAATTAAATGTTAACCTGGCGTAAAATATACCGATTAAAGTGATGAGTTTGATGATCATTAATGTCCTCTGTGAAGCAAATGTAACAGAGAAAAATGAATAACAACTGATCGCCGTGTACAGCGCGAAATTGTATGTAAATGTTGTAAATATTGTTAATATGTAGGATTTTGCTTACTGCTTGGCCACATATATATAGACAGTGAACTAGAAAGATACTAAACAGTAAACGATCTGGACCACTTTATGACGCTGAGTGAAGCGGGACACTGTAAGCGCGCTAAACAGACAGTAATAGGTGAGTAGTGAACACGCCCTGTTAGTCCGACACGGGATAAAATTATTACTGTCGATGTGAGAATTCCGTCCCGATATATCAGTGAATGTGATATTTATAGTGGTGATTATGGTGAGCTACACTTCTGACGCGGCCTGTGATGGATGTGTGCAAACGGTGGCGAAGCGCAGTGAGGTTAAAGTGATTATTGGCAAATTGTTTTCGGAGAGCGCCAGCAACAATAACTCAAATTTCCCGGCCAGCCCTTGGGAGGCCGAACAACAACATACCACATAACCTGATCTATGTACGTGTCCTCATGAGCATGCATGTTAACATGAAACGAACTATTCGTAACGCATAATTACAGGGTGACAGTTATTGAACTATATGAAAAAAAATTAGTTACAAATTGCGGCTGCACACACTTTATTCGACATGTAAACGTTACTACAGATATTGGGATTTGGCTTATGGCATGTTCGATATGGCTGCCATCATTGGCGATGATGTGGCGCAAACGAGTAGCGAAATTCTGCGCGACTCGAAGTGACGGAAGATCGATGCTGTCGATGACTTCCTGAAAGGCTGTCTTCAGCTCAGCAATGGTTTTGGAGCTATTGCTGTACACCTTGTCTTTAATATAGCCACACAAAAAGGAGCCACATGTGTTCAGATCCGGAGAATATGGCGGCCAATCGAGACGCATGCCAGTGGCCTCTGGGTACTGTAACGTTCCCTGGCAAACTCGCGCTATTAATGAACAAGAGTTTATTTATACCATATACGCCGCTGTGAGCAAGTTGTATATACCGTAATTAATGAACAAAAATAATTACTGAATTTTGTGTAAAAGACATTTGTTATTATCGTAATATGTTTTGTAGTAATATTCTCTCTGTATTTAGGATAGTAATTTTTCTATATTTATTATGTGATTGTGAAATGTGTCAGTATCTGCGATAACAGAGACATGAAATTTAGCCAGAGGTGAATATTATTGTCAAATTACAAAGAAATGTTAATAGTCAGCAGTAGTATAAAAGAACCATGTACAGCGTATTCTTTGGTCTTCTCTGTGTAGAGCTGAATGCGAGAGGAAGCTGTGTCGAGACGATTTATGAATGGTTAGACTTCTTTTGTCTCTGTCTAGATTTAGCCGCCATTAGAGGAGGCGTTACAAATTAATGTGAGTTGAATTATTGTTGGATCTAAATATATCAGAATTTACCAAAAGTGTGAATAATTAATGTAAATTAGCTTGCCCATGTCATCTATAAAATTTCTTTAAAGAATTTTCAGCATTTTTAGCGGTGTTGCTGGGCTGTGCCGCGACCGATCGATTTGCAGCGGCGGCACATTTAAAAAATTGTTTCGCTAAAGGAAAAACCAACCAAACCCGTAAATCGGGAACAGATAGATAAAAATTAACAGTGAATTAAGAAAATGTTCTTCTTTTACAGTGATCCTGAGACTGATGAACTTTTAAACTAATTATACGTTTGTGAATTCGTAGGCGGATAGTTAATGTTAGTTAACATTGAAATTTAACAATTTTGGTTCTTTCAAATAACTTAAATGTATAGCGAAGTAGGTTTGATCAGTGATAATTAAATGTCGGCTTGGCAATAATTAACCATTTTCTGCTAATAGAGATAATCTTGTGTTCTATAGCTAACGCCGGGATAGAATTCAGTAATTATTTAAATATTTAACAAAAAACCCACTGCATTTAGAAAATGTGTGCCAAGGCCGGATTATGTAAAGGATTTAATTCTCAACGAAATATGCTTAGTCAGTTAATATGAGTTCACGTAATTCTTAAATGTACGTAATTCTTTTGAAAGTGAGTTTTTTTATTACCACACGTAAATAAGAGAGAGGTTCTACAACAAAGTTCGTACTTACAGAAGACAGTTAAAGAGAGGCAAATTAATTAACTAAAAGCAATAATAATTAATAATTACTATCTTTAACGAAAATTAAAAGCGATTTCATTAAATTGGCGCCCCACGTGGGGCACGAATATGCAGTGGCCACTAAATACCCATGAGATAATTATGGAATTATTATAGTCGAACTTTGTTGGAGGACATTTAATAATTTTTCCATGTATTGTATGTATTGCATAACCAATATTGTGTGGTAATACCTGTATACGATTTTTTGCATGAGAACACTATATACCCAGAGGCAAGCTGAAGAAGAGAGCTCATTATAGCGAAAAATTAATTACCTACCACAGTATCAGGGGGCAGCTGCACCCAAGATATATCACCAAAAGGTAAAGCTACAGTGTAGTTGTCCTGTGGGTAGTAAAGTAGCCTCAGTGCAGTGTTCTCGGATCATTAGTGGTGTGCTTGTTGTTAGTGCTTTGTTTTAAAATAACAGGACATTTGAGTAGTTAGTCACTGTAGTATATAATAAGTGTGTTTTAACAAATGACCATTTCTTGTGTGATTATGTCAGTGAAACCTGAGTGTTAGGATATTTAGTTCAGATTTTGTTTCTTTTGTTGACTATGGTTAGGTTGCGTAGTCAGAAAGATATCAACATGGATAATGAACAACAACTGGTAAGTAGTGATACCGAGTTAGAAAGTGGGACACAAAGTAATGTTAGTGACGTAGTTCAGGAAGTACAATGTGAGAATCTGGGGGCAGAAGGGCAAGAAATGTTGCCACTGCCAGCCAGTGATTCAGTTGATAGCGGAAACACTGTGCCACCCGCAAGCACTGGACACGGACCAGAGAGTGGTGAGATGTCAGAAGTGCAATCATTAAGAGTTATGTTCGAGCGCATGCTCAATTTCCAAGCTGAATTTGTACGTATGCAAGCAGAGCGTGAAAGAGAACGTGATGCTGAACAAGCAGAGCGTGACCAGAGATTGGTAGCTGAATTTGCATGTATGCAAGCAGAACGCGATAGAGAACGTGATGCTAAACAAGCAGAGAGAGACTTGCAGTTAATGCAGTCTTTGGAAGCTATGCAAAGTGAGATTGTTAGTTTGAGACTAAACTACGAAACCATACCCAAAGCGGTGCAAGAACTAAGCGAAAGAGTAGATAGTATCCAAGTGGCTAACGCCAGTATCGTAGGTGAAATCAGTGTACTGACCAACAGGGTGGAACAATTAGAGATTGACACAAATCAAGTAATAGAGCACAAAGTGTCCGAACAAGTGTACAAAATGGAAAGCGAATTTATAAAGGAAATAGACGAGAAAGTGCACGCCGCGATTGAAGTCAAAGATGTGGGCTCGAATGCGGAGGTGCAGAACCTGAAAAAGGTGGTACACACTGGCATTCCGCTGTGGCAGCGAAATGTCAACCGTCGTCTTGCCGAAATAGAAATCAGCTTGCGGCAGGACGACTCACAGGTGTATGTCCGAACAAGTGTACAAAATGGAAAGCGAATTTATAAAGGACATAGACGAGAAAGTGCACGCCGCGATTGAAGCCAAAGATGTGGGCTCGAATGCGGAGGTGCGGAACTGAAAAAGGTGGTACACACTGGCAATCCGCTGTGGCAGCGAAATGTCAACCGTCTTGCCGAAATAGAAATCAGCTTGCGGCAGGACGACTCACAGGTGTATGTCACGCCAGCCAGGTCCGACAATGATAGGCAATTAATACAGCAGTAAAAAATTGCGACTGCGAGACAGAACAGGCAACCAATGTAAGCGATACAAATAAATGTCATTCCAAAATAGTGATTGAAGAAAGCCTGATTAGAAACCGACAGTTTCAGATCTTTACAACGGAGAAGAAATCTGTTCACCCTGTAGTGTTTATCAAGGGATTTAGAAACATTTTGCCTAGCGTTTGGAGTCATACACAGAAATTACAGTTCGTTATGTCTTACATACAAGGAGATGCTGCATTATGGGCAACCGAAGCAGCTGACAGTTGCGATACATATGAGCAATTTGAAAAGGCATTCTTGGCCAAATATTGGTCAACATGTATTCAGGAGATATTACGGAAGGGGGTATATAATCCAGAGCCGTATTCTCCACGATTAGGGAATTTGCGAAAATATTTTGAGAAGTACATTAATAGGACCCGTTATTGGGACGAGCAGATTTCATCCCGGGATTTGATCAGACTTTTGAAATTACACTTGCCGATACACGTAAAGGAAAAACTTATACACGTGCCGGAGAATGACATGGAACATTTCTTGTCTGTTCTGGACTCAATTGACCTGATTCAGGAGGATGTTAAGGCAGCATCTGAACAGGCTACAAAGTAACGGAAACGGTTACAGAAATGGTCGAAATAACACGCCTCCACCAAATAATGGAAACGGCGGAGGTAACAATAGGAGACAAGATTATGTACAAAATGGGAATAGAGGTAGAGGCCGGAACGGCAATAGTCCGCCGGTGAATAATGATCGGAAAAGGAGGTCTGATGACCGATATGAAACAGGCCCACCAAGCAATAGTAGATGGAAAAATGCCAGGGGGCCGTGGAACACTAATACCTATAGTGATGCAAACCGAACTTGGCCACAGAACCAGAGGCCCAGTACGGACCGGCCAAACAGTGAAGGATATGACAATAACCGACCGCCACCACAAAATGCGCCAATTGCGCAACCGTGGCGGCCGACGCAACACAACTTACACATAGTGGAGGTCAGTGACACAGAGCAGCCACACCAATCCACCTGTAATAATTCAACAAACTAGATTCAGCCGAGATACGCTCTCCATCGTCGGCTGAGGTTTGGAGTGAGAGCGGCCCGACACCGAACAAAACATTGGGAATCTGTATCCTCAGGTATAATGACGGGGTACAGATGGGACATGAATTGATAACTGAACCATCCACGTGCATAAAGGAGCACAAAGACAAAGTACAAGCGATAATAGAGATCAAAATTAACAATATTGATGTGCAAGCGATCGTAGATACAGGTGCTACTGTCAGTGTCATGAGTATGGATTTATTCAAAGTACTGGGGAAAGAAAGGCGTATGCTGACTTTTCCTGTGAACAATTGTAAAGTCACTGGAGCCATAAGTGCACAGCGACAAATAATTAAACTCCAAGTGCGGGTAGAGATGTATATAGGGGAAGAAGCCATAGCGTGCTCATTCCTGGTAGTAAAGGGTTTAAGGGTAGCCTGCATTTTGGGGGTAGATTTTTTGAGAGAAAGGGACGCAGTAATCGACCTTTCTCGGGGAAAATTAAGTTTGATGAACGCTGGTAGGAGGATAGAATTGTCCATGCTCAGATCTGAAGAGGTGCCTGTGCCTAATTGTAATGCTATTAACATAAAGTGTAGGAATCAGTGGATACTACATTTAGACAATCATTATCTAGGACAAAATCTCTATTATCCAGACGTACAAAGTGATCAATTAAAAGCAAATGTGGACGCACTAGTGAACAAAGTATCACAGTCCGAAAATTTGAACTCAGTGCAACAGCAGGATTTGGTACAGTTATTATCTATCTATTCAGATGTATTTTCAGAACGACCAGGAATTGTTAAGGGATATCAGTACAATATCGAGGTGAAGCCTCACAAAACCTACTGTCGAGCCTCATACTCCATTCCTTAGTCCAAGAAGGAAATAGTAGCTATCTCTTAGCAGATCCCCACTCAGGGAGAGTACGGGGACTGTATCCGAGTAAGGATGTAAAAATATTCCTACAGTAAAAGACTAATAGTCCTATGTGGACAACATTCTTTTGCAAATAATGAACATTAATGATGTGTTATCTGTAGAGATAATGTACTAGTGTAGAAGTATTTAGTTATAAGAATATGATTGACTTTCTTTTTTTGTTTATGAATATTTGTGTTATGTCTTCTTTTAATTAATGTTAGCTCAAACATGCTCTAAATGTCTGCACAGATAACCTGATTAGTGCAATTATTTATAGTGTTAAATTGTGATAGAGATCAGTCAGGAGGAACATTTTAGTAATGATTAGTTTGTGTACTGCATAATATTCTATATGTATGTCAAACTTGAAATATTTCTTGTACAATCTTTTTATTATATATGTGTATATATGTGTAGCTGTCAGATTGACAGATTCGAACCCAGAATAATATCAATAATATAAGGCCCTGAGAACTTTATTATCAAACCAATGTTATCAAAGAGAATAATGCACCCAGTAGTGACCCGAGGGCACCATGGGAGGCAAACTTATTTTAAGTAGCGCAAAGTTACGCACAAAGAAGCTTCAATTGAAGCATGTGCAGATTTAATCAGTAAAAAAAAGGGAGCTAGCCTAATACAGTCCAAGTCAATTTTAGCCTACAGAGACTACACTGTAGCTACGTAGGACCTTACAAGTGAAGTAAGACATAATTTCAAAGGAGTTATTGAACAATATGCCTGAATCCGACTGGAATGCAGAAATTAAATCTACTCGAACACGAATATAGATGATTTTTGGGCAAACTAATACGAAATTTTAATATTTGTTACCATGTACGCAAATATCACACACCTTGGTAAAGAGTTAGAATGTGCTGTTACAAAAATTACACAACGGACAGTGTAAATAAAAATAAAGGAACTTAAACAAAAGTGCAGTATTGCGTGGCAGAGACAGACAGTGACTGTTAAACCTGCAGCAATACATCACGAAGTTGTTGTGTACAAGTATTAAAAAACTGTATCATCGGCGTGTGTGCAAGTGGACAAGGAACTAGCACGACACGAACAGTGAGCCGATAACGGACGATGGACCAAGTTAGTGTCAAACTTAAATTCTTTGTGTGTCAAGGGACGCTAGGAAAGCGCATTGACTACAGAGATACATTTTGTCCTCAGGTGAAAACTTGCGTGTGACTAATGACAAGTCATGACATGGTGAAAAATATTGTGTGCCCATAAAACGTGTTACTGTGACAACGAAACATTGTGCAAACCAGACTAGTGAAGGCCTACTGAATAATAACTGCCAATAACTGTGTGCGTTTTTTCCCACAGCAGGAAAAATGCCCATAAGGATAGTACACTGTTTGTGTACTTGTTGTATGTTTGCTGGAGCACTACAAGAAGAAGACGTCACACGGGCGAGCTGATATACAACGCGCATCCGGCTACATCAGCCATGCAGCGGCCGCAGCAGTCCGTAGCAGACCAGACAGCCACACGCCTCTCCGCGCCGTAGCTGTCAACACCGGGGGCGGTGACCTACACGGAGGCGACGCGCCGCGCCGAGCGCCGCTCAACAATCACTCCGCACCGCTCACCAACTACAGCATTATTGACATTTTCCAAAATATTTACATAAACTGCATAACACGGCAATGACTCCATTTTGATAAACATTGAACATTTATTATGTATGTCCGTAAACCGATAAGAGAAAATGAACACTAACAAGTGCAAGAGATGAATTTGTAACACGTAGGTAGTGGAAACATTATGAAAAGTGATCCTGTGCTAAGTGAAAGAAAACTTTCGTTGAACTGTATGTGACTGTGATATTATGTAACCGTTGGTGACAAACTGCTAAATTAATTTAAATGAATGACTGTTAAAGAGACAATATTAATCATGAACCAACTGGGATGGCTGGGCTCCGGCACAGTTTTGCCCAGGTTTCCTGTCTGCCTTCGCCCAAATGGGGGAGCCATGAACATATATAACCCTGGGACTATTAAAAGAGCCATTCCATAAAAAATACAGAATTGTAAAGAACGTTACTGGCACCATTGTGTCAAAGTATAGAAACTCTTTGCCAAATGCTGCCAGGGGGCAATGTAACGTTCCCTGGCAAACTCGCGCTATTAATGAACAAGAGTTTATTTATACCATATACGCCGCTGTGAGCAAGTTGTATATACCGTAATTAATGAACAAAAATAATTACTGAATTTTGTGTAAAAGACATTTGTTACTATCGTAATATGTTTTGTAGTAATATTCTCTCTGTATTTAGGATAGTAATATTTCTATATTTATTATGTGATTGTGAAATGTGTCAGTATCTGCGATAACAGAGACGTGAAATTTAGCCAGAGGTGAATATTATTGTCAAATTACAAAGAAATGTTAATAGTCAGCAGTAGTATAAAAGAACCATGTACAGCGTATTCTTTGGTCTTCTCTGTGTAGAGCTGAATGCGAGAGGAAGCTGTGTCGAGACGATTTATGAATGGTTAGACTTCTTTTGTCTCTGTCTAGATTTAGCCGCCATTAGAGGAGACGTTACAAATTAATGTGAGTTGAATTATTGTTGGATCTAAATATATCAGAATTTACCAAAAGTGTGAATAATTAATGTAAATTAGCTTGCCCATGTCATCTATAAAATTTCTTTAAAGAATTTTCAGCATTTTTAGCGGTGTTGCTGGGCTGTGCCGCGACCGATCGATTTGCAGCGGCGGCACATTTAAAAAATTGTTTCGCTAAAGGAAAAACCAACCAAACCCGTAAATCGGGAACAGATAGATAAAAATTAACAGTGAATTAAGAAAATGTTCTTCTTTTACAGTGATCCTGAGACTGATGAACTTTTAAACTAATTATACGTTTGTGCATTCGTAGGCGGATAGTTAATGTTAGTTAACATTGAAATTTAACAATTTTGGTTCTTTCAAATAACTTAAATGTATAGCGAAGTAGGTTTGATCAGTGATAATTAAATGTCGGCTTGGCAATAATTAACCATTTTCTGCTAATAGAGATAATCTTGTGTTCTATAGCTAACGCCGGGATAGAATTCAGTAATTATTTAAATATTTAACAAAAAACCCACTGCATTTAGAAAATGTGTGCCAAGGCCGGATTATGTAAAGGATTTAATTCTCAACGAAATATGCTTAGTCAGTTAATATGAGTTCACGTAATTCTTAAATGTACGTAATTCTTTTGAAAGTGAGTTTTTTTATTACCACACGTAAATAAGAGAGAGGTTCTACAACAAAGTTCGTACTTACAGAAGACAGTTAAAGAGAGGCAAATTAACTAACTAAAAGCAATAATAATTAATAATTACTATCTTTAACGAAAATTAAAAGCGATTTCGTTAAAGTACCCCAGAGCCAGAATGCGGTCCCCAAAGTGTTCCTCCAGAACATCAAACGCCCTCCCGCTTCGATAGGGTCGACCTCGGTCTTGCATGAACCACATCTTGTCGAAATCAGGGTCACTTTGGATAAAGGGGATGAAATCATCTTCCAAAACCTTGACGTACCGTTCGGTAGTCACCGAGCCATCAAGCAATATCGCACCAATTATCCCATGACTGAACATTGTACACCAAACATTCACCCGTTGAGGACGAAGAAACCTCCCGATCGCGAAATGTGCATTCTAAGTCCCCCACATCGGCCAACCAATTTTGCTTGTTGACGAACCAATGCAACTGAAAGTGGGCTTCGTCGCTAAACCAAATCATGCATGCGCGTAATAATTCCCATCATGCCCCGCCGCCAACCGTGCAGTTTGAACGTCCTAACGCAGACCGTTCCGAAGTTATGACTGTTTCATTTCATTTAGTACAGTAAGTGTCACGCTGCATATGTGTGGCGCAATTTAAAATACAGACGACTAAAATCTTCACTCTAGCATAGACAGTGTCAGGAATTACATAAATTAATGATGTCATGTGCAGTGTCTACGTGACTTGGTGTGATAGCACATGTTCTTTTTCAGGCAATAATATGTTGTAGAAATGCAGTATATTTATGAAAGCCCTTGTGTAATCTTATATGTACTCTACGACTGATGGCGAATGGTGACGGCAAC
Organism: Schistocerca nitens; assembly: GCF_023898315.1. Taxonomy (NCBI): domain Eukaryota; kingdom Metazoa; phylum Arthropoda; class Insecta; order Orthoptera; family Acrididae; genus Schistocerca; species Schistocerca nitens. Next base: position 506,982,738 of record NC_064620.1, on the reverse strand, counting down.
TAGTCATAATCCGGCTAAATCTACTGAGACGAAATAAATTATCGGCAGTTCCAACAGCACACAGCTCTAATAGACCAACCACCTGCTCCATCCATTTACCTGAGAGGCCTTCCGTCAAATTCAACACATTTCATAAATGTAAACTTAGACTGTTAAAACTAATTTTCACTGTATATACTTCAACAGAACATGTTAGAGGATCGTTAAAATCACACAGATCTTAGCGAAAACCTTCTGAACACTTCACTGAAACATAAATTTGATCTGTTTGCTGAGCGAAAATTGCAAACATCTGTGTTAAATGTGGTCTTACATAACCATGTTATTAAAGCAAATTACTTAATGTTGAATTTCAGAAAGTTCTAATCAACACAGACCAATGAGGTAAATTAACATGACTTTGTTTTTAGCAAGGTAAACTAATGAATGTGTAACGAATGAAATTATTACTATCATAACTGGAAGAAACGTCATCGCCCTGTAAAAAAATCTGTAAATCTACATATCTTCGTCGGTAAAAGTCCAAACTATAAATATTCCTGCAGTGTACAAGCATAGTTATTGTGTAAAACCAGGTCAAAATTCTGTGATTTCTGTATGTTGTCTTTATTATAAATGCACTAACTTGCCCTGTGTAATCTAACAATTGGTGACGCATTGTTGCGACTCAGAGATATCTTGCCGGCCGAAGTGGCCGTGTGGTTAAAGGCGCTGCAGTCTGGAACCGCAAGACCGCTACGGTCGCAGGTTCGAATCCTGCCTCGGGCATGGATGTTTGTGATGTCCTTAGGTTAGTTAGGTTTAACTAGTTCTAGGGCACTAATGACCTCAGCAGTTGAGTCCCATAGTGCTCAGAGCCATTTGAACCATTTTTAGAGATATCTTTTTATTTTGTCTCATATCGACTGATATTGAAAGGTGGCCAGAGATTGCGCCAAAGATTATTATTCCGCCGCCTCCACTGGTGCAGTAGTAGTTCAGAGGATGTCGAGTGCAGTTGTTGTTCTGTTGGGCGAGAGAGTAGATGCTGTTCGGTTGATGTAGTGTATAGATGGAAGATGTTGCAATTACCACAGTGTATTTGAGAAAGGAGATGGGCTTTGATTTATGATGCTTGTGTCATGGAAAATTTTCGTCAATATATAATGAGGTAAAAAGGTATTACAGATTTCTTTAATGACAATGCCTCTTGGTCACAGGTACAGTCAACAAAGCATCTGGCTCGTGTTCATGTATTAGACTTGTAATTCTGGTTTCCATGTGCAATTATAGTATTTCTGGTTTTTCAATTAGTTAATTGTAAATGGTGTTTAAAATATTTTGTCGTTTTGAGAAAGAACCGGGCCAGATACATGTACGTTGAGTCACACTACGACACACAGAACAGTTACACTTGTGCTTTGTTGTTTCGTAGTTTTTATAGTTGCAGGGGACTTAATTAATCAATTGTTTTAATGGAAATTCCTTGTCATTCTTTATTTTTATTCTATGCAGTCAGATTGCGTGCTAATACTAGTCAGGGCCAACCGGTCACACAGCTACTAAAATTGTTGCATCTTATTCATTTAATTAAGCCCCCATGCAATATATTAATTTGTTGATAATTTTATTTTTGTGATTTAGGATCGAACACTATTGTGGTACATATACTTCGCTTTTGTAGAAACGAAACAATTTCTTCCTGCTTCACATGTTATAGCCATAGTGACAAACAGAACTTATTTTCGCAGAACTTTTTATTTACTTGCTACAGAGTATTAGCACGAGATGTCAGACGCTTCCAGAGCTGATAAACATATCCCTATGAACGTTTTAAAACCACTAAGTTGGTGGCAGGTATGCTTCCGCAAGTCCAAATAAGAAACATTAATTTTATGGTGTCTCATAGAGAAACTACATTGGTCATAAGCATATTCCCAAAACGTCTTTAAAACAACGTGTTTTTGCCCCAGAGTCTATATTTCACAACAAACAGAAATTACAGCTGGTGCCACAGTCTACTAGTAGATGTCATGAGCTTACAGAAGTGGTGCAGCCTACTCCCATGAACGCCGTAAATAAATTCAGTGACTAGTAAGTATACTTCCCAGTCCGTGAAAGGGTACATTAATAGTGTTGTTGTTATAGAAAAACTTTCTCTGTCCATTGTGACTGAACTTGCGTCAAAGCGGCGATATTTTGCTGTTGAAGAAATGGTACTTGTTACGGCTAATGTGGCTGTAAATAAATATGTGAAAGGAGCAGCTCCTTCAGTGAAATTGCTTTTCTGAAATCAAATAGTATAAATCAAGACATCGTGAGGAAAGGAAATAGTTAATTTACAGATAATTTGTGGAAATTCTTTAATTGTTGTGCAGATTATTTCTGTATATGGTGCTGATATTACTCAAGGTATAGAAACTTCATACAAGCCACTTCTGCCTCTAGTGGTGATTACTGCGGTGGTGCAGAGGAGCATGTCTGGAACGATGTGCAGCCAATTTACGCGAGTGGGATCGCGCGTTGATGCGAGCCGATCCGCCATCCTCTGTTGAAGCAGATGTAGACTGGAGAGCAGGAGAAGAAATGACTGTTTGGTTACGTTGTTTCAATCAAATTTGGTACCAACATCGTATTTCACGATTAACATCACACTACTGCTAATGTACCATACAAATTGTAGATAATAAACCACCTTGAATTCATGCTGTTACGATATGTTTGTGACAGTGTGCGATTTGTGCTTTTACCAGTGGGGTGAGGGGGGGGATATGTCTTATGGGGTTAGTATAATTATATATGTTACTAGCTTCGACCGTGGCGTTACCCATGGTTAAACAGTTATTTATAAATAGATGTTAATGCCGAAACTCACTATTCACGCGTATGCACTATCAGAAAAGCCATCTCTTGTTGTATCTTTAAAAGTACATTATAGGTAAAGCTTATTTACAAAATCATCGTACAGCTATACGAGGGGAATTCAAAAAGTAAAGGCACATTTGTGAAAAGCTGTACTTATTCTGATGATAGAAAACTGAAACATGCCTTATTTTTCTACGTAACCTCCCTGGACTTCAATGCAGTTTTCCCGACGTTTTACAAGTTTTTTTATTTCATCAGAAAATACGTTTATCGGTTGCATCTGTAACCAATTTTGCACCGCAGCAATGACGTCTTCATCACTTTCAAATCTTCTTCCCTGTAGTGCTTCCGTTAAGGGTCCAAACATGTGAAAATCGCTTGGAGCCAGGTCTGGACTGTTTGGTGGATGTTCCAGCACCTCGAATCTCAACTTCTTTATTGCGCCGGCTGTCCTTTTGGCAGAATGTGGGTGAGCGTTATCTTGCTGCAGGATGACACCTCTTCACAGTTTTCCACGACGTTTGGATCTGATTGCAGGTTTTAGTTTCGTACGCAACACATCACATTCCTCATACAATACAGACCTGGCTGTAAAGCCTCGTTTACGCTGGGGTCTTGCAACATGGTGGCATGCTATGGAAGTGTGGCGTACGTCGTCTTGCCATTTAGTTCTAAATGTTTTGAAATGCTTAACTACTACATAACACTTTTTCAAAATTAATAAGCAAACATATTAATAGTATTAATAGTAAACTTTCAGTGTTCGGCTCCACAAATTTAAATTATATGTAAAGTCTTAGTCCAGTGCGTGGGAAATAAACATCCCAGGTTGGGATGCATAAACTAAAACCAGAGGAGGGGATGGTCTGATGCAGAGGGTGGGGGGGAGGGGGGAGAAATTTCCCCCATCCCCCCCCCCCCCCCTGCAAATCGCACACTGGTTTGTGACGTCGACAGAGAGTACGTTGTCAGATTTGACAGTTGCCGTGCATACCTGTCACAGGGTCTAGTCACATTAATGTGACCACTGCCTATGTTCGACGCCAACGTGCAGTTACCACTCACAGGTGGCAGGTGGCAGCACGAGTGGAGGGTATATAAAGCACGTCGGAGGGACGGGGAATACAGTGCAGTCGTTGTCCTAATGCGGAAACGGAGCGATTTATCAGACGTCCAAAAGGGCATGCTCATTGGCTTTCTGGCTAAGAGCGGAAGCGTATCAGAAATGGCTAAGTTTGCAAACTGTTGTCGTGCCTCGGTTAAAAGTACACCGTGCATGGGAAAACGGCACTATCCAAATGACACGCAGAGACAACTGTGGTACACCACGGGACATAGATGACAGGATTGGAGATATGTACGGGCGAATAGACATGCAAACTGTTGCGCATCTGACCACCCAGATGAACCATTGGGTTAATAGCAGTTTCTTCTCCACGACTATTCAGTGAACGTTGCTGCGTATTGGCCTTCCCAGTGGGCAACTAGTTCATGCACCCATGCTGACAGCTGTTCACAGGTGACGAGGGCTAGAACTTGCGCGGCAGTACCACAGCTGGACGTCACACTGACAAGGGGAGCCCGCCAATTGTGAAATTCAGATTCGATTCATAGTGCGCATAATAAAAGCTCATGGCCAGAGGTGTAATGTGGCAAAGCACCAAGATGCACTTCTCAGCCGTTGTCGAGAAAATCGACAGTTAAAGAAACCGTTGCCGTGAAATACTCTCTACGATCAATAATTTTCTACAGCGTCGTGGCGCAGCGGTACGCGCTCGGGTTCGTAATCCGAAGGTCGCCGGATGGAATCTTCCGCCATGCAACATTTTTTTTATTATTAGTTTATTGTAATTCATATATATATATATATATATATATATATATATATATATATATATATTGTACCGCCTCCATTTTTCCGTTTGTTTAACAGGGTGTACCAAAGCTCTCACGTCCGCACTGATTTTCGACGATGTTATAAGTTGCGCTAGGGACCGCATCTACCTTCTTTCGAAGTTAGCAGGCAACTACGCTGTTATGCGGCGGCTCGTTTCGGCCCTTTCAATGTCTGTCCTTCAAGTGTAACGAGCGAGTAACGGAGTTTATATTTCATACCCGCCACAGCAAATTTGTGTTCGTGGGGTTTCTATTCTAATTCGAACGTTTGACTTACGCTATACGTATTCGTTTCGCAATATCGTTTCTACGTCTTCCGTTAACTATACATGGTTAACATTATGAAGACAATAACATTTGTGAAATACAACTTTGTTTGCGGAAAACATAATGATGTTCCAAGTCGCCAGTTTTTCCACGACAAACGACTTTCAACAACTTATTATATGCATAATTATTGCAACTGATTGCCGGGATTTATATATATATATATATATATATATATATATATATATATATATATATATATATATATATATATATATATGTGTGTGTGTGTGTGTGTGTGTGTGTGTGTGTGTGTGTGTGTGTGTACAATTTTGAATTACAAAAAAAATACTAAAAAAAAAAAAAGGTTGCATGGCGCGAGATTCGATCCGGCGACCTTCAGACTACGAACCCTAGCGCTTACTGCAGCGCCACGACGCTGTGGGAAATTGTTAATCGTGGAGAGTGACAACGGCTGAGAAGTGCATCTTGGTGCTTTGCCACATTACACGTTTGGCCATGAGCTTTTATTACGCAGTATGAATTCAATCTGAATTTCACAATTGGCGGCCTCCCCTTGTGAGAGGCGACAGGTGGCGTTTTAGGACGAATCACGTTTTATGCTCCACCAGACAGTGAGCTGTGCTGCGGCTCGCGTTGGTTCTGTTTGTAGGTTTCCGCCCTCTGTTGGAGGCCAGACCGTATCAATTAGTTGGCACGGTTGCTGTTGTTTGTCTTCTTCTCCTCTTGACTGGCGCCACTCGTTTCGCAAGCGTTGCCCATCCGCTAGTGGCAGCAGCGGCGGTTATCGATATGTAGTAACCGTTGCCCTATCTTCAGGGCGACGTCGTTGTTTTTCTGAGTCGTGTGAGTGCGCCAGTTCAGTTGGGGGGACTCATGAGGAGACAGGTCCGTGCAGTGCCAGAACGCACTGGGACTGCTGGCAGCACGCATGGACTGCCGGATGGAAGGACTGTGGTCACGAGGGTGCACGACCTCGTCGTAAACGGGATCAGTAAGCTTTAAGATGAGTGCATTTAAATCCAAGTAGAGCGGAGTCAGTCACCCGTGTGGGCCTCGTAGTACGTATGTGATGTTGTGACAGATTATCATCGCGCCGTCATGTCCAATTTGGTGGATCTGCATAACGCTTAGTACTTGGAACACCCTACTGTGTTAAAAGCACTCGGTTCAGTGATTAGACGGTGTGGTTGCACAACTGTGAATTAATAAAGCAGTGAAGAGATTTGGTTCATTCTGCCAACCATCGTCAGAGTTGCCACAGTGAGTTCAATGTGTATTTGTGTACCTACTAAATTTGATGTTACTCTTTTGGTTCAAGACAACACGTTAAATGAGAGTAGCTTGTTGCACATGAATAACGTTTACTGCACCCCAAAAAAAGTTAAGAAACTGGCAAGAACTCTTCTTGGTTCATGTCAAGACACAAAAATAATGTAGTAGTCCTAATTACGGACAAAATATTGAATGGTCCAAACCATAAATTAAGACACAGTGCACCGAGAGATAGCTGAAATACTAAAAATCATGATAAATGACGAGACCAGCCCAGACAGGGGCAGCTGAAATTGCTTTTAAGGAAACAAAATACGATTCTCTTACCAAACGTTTGGTATACATGTTATCGTGTCGCGTCGACATTATTACAGATTAGCCGGCCGCTGTGACCGAGTGGTTCTAGGCGCTTCAGGCCGGAACTGCGCTGCTGCTATGGTCACAGGTGCGAATCCTGCCTCGAGTATGGCTGTGTGTGATGTCCTTAGGTTAGTTTAAGTAATTCTAAGTCTAGAGGACTGATGACATCAGATGTTAAGTCCCATAGTGCTTAGAGCCATTTGAACCATTTGAATTACCGATTAGCACACGGAACCTGATTTCTGACCATACTGTATTGTGTTGCGCGATCAATGGCCGGTACTGATGTACCTAGCATGCACATTTGTGCATGATGGCGACAGCTCACTCGCGGACGATGGTCGTGATCTTGCACTTAATAAGAACTGGCTTCGACTGGCTTGTCGTGACAGCCTCCTGTCACTTCCGTGTCCCAAGACCCAACGACAGTGTATGCCTCCGGCGACAGGAAGAGGATCTCCGTGACCATCTAACAGCTCGTTAGACACCCTGAAGGCGGTGTCGGCGCCCTCACAGTTGGGACACCTGAAATAGCGGGTCCTCCCCAAAAACGACGGAGAGGTCTGTTCCTCCGCCGCCGATGATACAGACCTGGTGAACACCAGAGTGTAACAGTTCGTTGGTCACTGTGGTGAAAACTGCTGCTCAAATTGTTGCTGTAGATGCAGTACGATGTCCCAGAGCCATACGCCGAACATTCTATCAGCAGTCGTTTACAGTGGCTACATTCCTGCCAAGTCTTTCTGCAGTGTAACTGAAGCAACATCTCGTAGCCCTGTTGCATGGCCTCATTAAAATTCGGTGAGGTGTTAACAAGGGTGTCTTTGTCGCCTGAAGGGCATTCCTAACTAACATCAATTCGCCACGTCCAATCTCAAAGGTAAACAACTCTCACGACCACTGCAGCGTGTATTTAAAGCAAACCTGATTTGCATCGTCATAGTGGCACTACTGTTATGCAGCTGGTGAGAAGTTTCAACAGACGTCATCTTTCAAATGTAGAAACACGCCTACAACCTTTAGTTCATGTCGCGCAACTCGTTCTTGGTGTTGCGATTCTTTTTTCCGCCAGTGTATTATCGTTTGGTGTTTGAACTGCACAGTTCAGACACTGTGCTCTAAGGTCAAGTGCTAATATTGGGAAGAGCACATCTATTTTGACCGATTGTTTCTTTGTGATTGGAATTTGTATTGACTGATTTGATTCAGTGTGAAACAGTTAAGTAAATTTTGTGTGATAATTATTGTGGTGTCACCGCTAGACACCACACTTGCTAGGTGGTAACTTAAATCGGCCGCGGTCCTGTAGTACATGTCGGACCCGCGTGTCGCCACTGTGTAATCGCAATCCTAGCGCCACCACATGGCCGGTCACAAGACACGGACTAGATCTCGCCCCAGTTGTACGGACGACATAGCTTGCGACCAGACGTACGAAGCTTTCCTCTCCATTGCCGAGAGACAGATAGAATAGCCTTCAGTTTAGTCCATAGCTACTACCTAGCAAGGCGCCAATTGTATCAGTGCTAATAGCGTACTAATATTCAAGAGAGATGTATTCCAACAAGAGAATAAAGATAAGTATTAAACGCATCTACGTACTTTTCCTCTTATTCATTAATAAGTCTCATGTTCCAGAACTTCAAGCCCGTCTGCGTTCGTTTAGCGTGCACCTAGCTACCTCATTGTGTCTATGCTGTATGAAATAGACACAACATTATTTGGCGACGAGTAAAAGAGTTTGTATTGATTCGTTTGTGTCATGGCTTCGCCACAATCTCCAGATGTACTGTCCGAATTTTTTCGCTTGCACAATCAGCAGACGCAGGCGTTATTGGAAGCCCTTGGACAGCTCGTCCAGGGTCAACGTGCGCTACAAACCGATGCGGCAGCCGCCGCTTCTTCGCTACCGCTGCCACAAAACGCTGTTGCACCTCCCTTTCGGCCATACGTGGCGGCCGATGAGACCTGGCAAGAGTGGTCTCGCCAGTTCACCTTTCACCTAGCAGCATACAGAATTCAAGGTAAAGAGCGGCAGCCGTTTTTGCTTTCTTGTGTCGGTGTGTCTACCTACCGTGTGATTGTGAAATTGTTTCCCCGACGCGACGTAGCAACTCTGTCCTACGAAGAAATTTTGTCTGCTTTAGATGCCTATTTCAAAGAAACAGTAAATGTAGTTGCAAAACGGTATACGTTCTTTCGTACAAAACGTACGGCCGGTCAGACTAATAGGGAGTGGGTAGCAACTTTGCAAGGACTTACTAGGGAGTGTGCATTTGAATGTGATTGTGGACTTCCTTATTCAGACACTATGGTGCGTGATGCAATAGCACAGAACGTTTCTGATGTTCGCATAAGGGAACAGATTTTGAAACTAGTTAATCCCTCCCTTCAACAAGTGATAGACATATTGGATAGGCAAGACACACTTGACTTTGCTCAGGAATCATTTGAAACTTCGCCAGCCGTGTGTCACATTAACCGGCCCGCCGGCCGCGCTGCCCGGGACGCTACACGGCCCTCGCGCCCGTCCGCACAGCAGCGGCAGCCTAGCTCGCAAACACGTGCGCCGCGTAAGCAAGCAACTGCAGTGAAATCATGCCCGCGGTGTGCAACTAGACATTCGCGTGAAAATTGCCCGTCACGCCTAGCTATTTGCTTTTACTGTCAGAAGAAAGGCCATGTACAAAGTGTTTGCCAGAAAAAGCTTCGATCAGACAATCACAATAATTCCAGGCCCTTTGCTTCGCGCCGGAATCAAACCCAGGACAATCAGGCTCGTGGACCTTCGCCCATGGACATTCATGTGGTTCATTCCCACCCGTCCAGTGACACTTTAGCTAACAGTGACTGTGTTCGTCCCACCACAAATGTGCGTCGACGTCGCCGAAAATCACGTAAAGTCGCAAGTGCTTCTGTACCTGTATCAGTTCAAATTGCACGTGACAGTCGCTCTTGTCGTCAACAGGACAATAAACTTTTTGTAGACTTAGACTTTGAAGGCAAAGTGATACCATTCCAGCTAGATACCGGAGCTGCAGTTTCCTTGCTCAATCACGACGCGTACAAACAACTGGGCAAACCGCCATTGCGTGCCGCAAATGTTAAGTTAACTAGTTACTCAGGACAGCAGATCCCTGTGTTAGGACAGTGCAGCCTTCTTGCAACATACAAGGGACAAACAAAACTTGTGTCATTTTACGTTCTTCGTTCTACTTCTAGTGCAGTGAACTTGTTTGGCTTAGATTTGTTTCAATTGTTTAATATGTCTATAGTAAATCAGGTCCTATCAGTGAATCAGACTGTGCCTTCCGCCAGTGTTTCTAGTCTTTGTGAAGAATTTGCAGACATTTTTGCACCGGGCCTTGGTTGCGCTAAGAACTATGAAGCACATTTGGAACTGAAAGACAACGCGCAACCGAAATTTTTCAGAGCGCGCAATGTTCCCCACGCATTGCGTGATGAGGTCGCAAGAACATTGCACGATTTAGAATCTCAAGGTGTAATTGAACGTGTGCAGGCTTCTCTCTGGGCCTCACCCTTAGTAATTTTGCCAAAACCTTCCGGAAACTTGAGACTTTGTGTGGACTTCAAGGCAACTGTGAATCCACAGCTTGTGACTGCTACTTTTCCTTTGCCCCGCCCGGAAGATCTTTTTGACAAACTGTGCCCGGGAAAATATTTTTCAAAATTGGACCTAGCAGATGCGTACTTGCAGATACCTGTGGACGAAGAATCCCAGCGCGTCTTAGTGGTAAATACGCATCTTGGCTTGTATCGCTTCAAAAGACTGCCATTCGGGTGTGCATCCGCCCCTGCTTTGTTTCAGCAATATTTACACACTGTGTGTGCGTCGGTCCCTACTGCTGCGAACTATCTGGACGATATTGTGATCTCAGGAAAGACAGAAGCCGAACATTTGCAAAATCTCCGAACATTATTTCAGGTCTTGCGTCAAAATGGTCCTCGCTTGAGGAAGGACAAATGTGTGTTTTTTGCTCGGGACTTACCCTACCTGGGGCATGTCATAAATGCCCAAGGTATACATCCGAGTCCAGAGCACCTCCGTGCCATACAGGATTTACCTGCTCCGCAGAATTTAAAACAGCTACCGAGTGTGCTGGGTAAAATTAATTATTATAATAAATTTTTGCGCAATGCTTCTTCCATTTCAGCTCCGCTTCATCGTTTACGCCGTAAAGGTGTTCCGTTCGTCTGGACGACGGAATGCGAACGCGCCTTTCGCCAGTTGAAATCGGCGTTACTTTCAAATACTTGCCTTACGCCATTCGATCCCCGAAAACCCCTTTTGTTGATGGTAGATGCATCGGATTTCGGGATCGGTGCTGTGCTTGCGCACAAAGATGGCTCGCATGATCGCCCTATTGCCTTTGCGTCCAAACTGTTCTCATCTGCGCAAAGAAATTATTCACAGATAGAGAAAGAAGCTTTAGCTCTCGTGTTTGGTGTTACCAAGTTCCATGACTTCTTGTATGGTCGTCACTTTACCATCATCACCGACCACAAACCTTTGACATCGCTTTTTCATCCGAACAAGCCTGTACCTCCACGTACAGCGCAGAAATTCATTCGCTGGTCACTTTTTCTCTCGCAGTACCGCTACGATATCTTGTATCGGTCCACTGCTAAGCACGGAAACGCTGATGCGTTGTCCCGTTTGCCTGTTGCTGAGGATAAAGCATTCGATTCTTCCGAACTTGCTTGCATGTTCATTGATTCGGAAGCCGATGACGTGGTCGCATCGTTTCCGATTGATTTTCGTCGTGTAGCTACAGCCACAGCTGCTGACCCTGTCCTTGCTACTGTTTTGCGTTTTGTTGCTACGCAATGGCCCTTGTCACAGTCACGGATCGAGAATCCTTTGGTTCGCCGTTTTTTTGCTCACAAGGAGAGACTTTTTGTACGACGTGGTGTTTTGTTGTTGCGTTCTGATAATGATCAATCCCGAGTCGTGGTCCCACGATCGTTACAGTCCTCTGTCTTACGGCTTCTTCACCAAGGACATTGGGGTATAGTGCGCACGAAACAACTTGCTCGTCAGCACTGTACTTGGTTCGGAATCGATGCTGCGATTACAAATATGTGCTCCTCTTGCGTGGCGTGTGCCGAACAACAATCCGCACCGCCGCGGAAATTCTTTGCATGGCCGAAAGCCACTTCCCCTTGGCAACGCTTGCACATCGATTTTGCTGGTCCATTCTGGAATGCTCGATGGTTGGTTGTGGTCGATGCTTTCAGTAATTTTCCTTTTGTTGTCCGGATGTCTTCCACGACGTCTTCTGCCACAATCCAAGCCTTGTCTGCCATCTTTTGCATTGAAGGTCTTCCGCAGACTATTGTTTCCGACAATGGTCCACAATTCATGTCCGCAGAATTTCAGTCATTCTGCACGGCCAATGGTATTCAACATCTGACATCCGCGCCGTTTTCGCCTCAGTCAAACGGTGCCGCTGAACGATTGGTCCGGACTTTCAAGTCCCAGATGTTGAAATTGAAAGAGTCGCATTCTCGGGAGGACGCTTTGTTGCTCTTTTTGTCTTCGTATCGCTCTCAGCCCCGCGATGGCCGCTCGCCGGCTGAATTGCTCCATGGTCGATCTCATCGCACCCTGATGTCTTTGCTGCATCCGCCGCATCAGGTTCCTGTGCAGCGGCGGACTCCCGTTTTTGCTCCTGGCGACGTTGTCTATTATCGCCCCTATCGCGGTTCACAGCGTTGGCTCGCAGGGCGCATTCTTCGCTGCCTCGGCCGCGCGATGTATTTGGTATTGGGGGCCTCTGGTGAGGTGCGTCGGCATCTCAATCAGCTGCGCCTCTGTCGTCGCCTGGGTTCTGCCGCTCCCGTCTGCTTTCAGCGACGGTGCCGTCAGGTCAGCGCCTTGGGGACCCATCTACTGGCTCGCCTCATCCCCAGGTGTTACCGACGCTGCCTTCCATTTTGCCTCATGGCGTCGCGCCGCCGCCGCAGCTGCCGCCGGCGCCGCCCGCAGTGGACGCTTCGCTGCAGCCGCCTGGCGCCTCCCTGGGTCACGCGCCGCCGCTCGCTTCCCGTGACCAGCCGTCCTCCGCCATGGACCTCTTGCCCGCTCCGGACCAGATGTCTTCGCCCGTCGGGTGCTCCGACCACATGGAGGTCGATCCTTCGGCCCCTCTTGTCTCATTACGTGCGCGTACACCTCATGTTGACGTGCACCCTGGACTAGGTTTGCAGGCGTTTTCTAGCTCCCCTCGGACCGAATGGCCGGGTGCGGGTGGCACAGCCTCGCCTGTTGTTAGGCTCCCCACCTCATCGCATACGTCAACATGGGGTCCTCCCCACGGCGGGCGGAAGCCTTATCTCACGACCGTTCGCCGATTTGCGGGGGAGGAATGTGGTGTCACCGCTAGACACCACACTTGCTAGGTGGTAACTTAAATCGGCCGCGGTCCTGTAGTACATGTCGGACCCGCGTGTCGCCACTGTGTAATCGCAATCCTAGCGCCACCACATGGCCGGTCACAAGACACGGACTAGATCTCGCCCCAGTTGTACGGACGACATAGCTTGCGACCAGACGTACGAAGCTTTCCTCTCCATTGCCGAGAGACAGATAGAATAGCCTTCAGTTTAGTCCATAGCTACTACCTAGCAAGGCGCCAATTGTATCAGTGCTAATAGCGTACTAATATTCAAGAGAGATGTATTCCAACAAGAGAATAAAGATAAGTATTAAACGCATCTACGTACTTTTCCTCTTATTCATTAATAAGTCTCATGTTCCAGAACTTCAAGCCCGTCTGCGTTCGTTTAGCGTGCACCTAGCTACCTCATTGTGTCTATGCTGTATGAAATAGACACAACAATTATTATACGTTATTATGCTGTTCAAGAACTTTACCTGTGACGAAACATTTTTTTAACTTAAATTTTTATCTCATTCGTCAGTTTGGCTGCGAGTTTGAATTTTATATTATAAGGGGTTTGTAACATATATTACAAAACGTTGTGCATGTAATCTACCCAGTCCTACCACTCTCGTGCTGCTCCACAACAAAGATTTGTTTCGTCTTTGTTGATCCATTATGGAATGTGGGACAACGGCTGGCATGTATTTCTTGATGCAATCATTTATCAACAGCCTGCCCACTAAGAGCTGTTGCATAACGATTTGATTCACGGATCCAGTTATATGGCTCCTTCCGTGTATAGCGATTTTACGACTATGACGTGTGGGGCCTCAAGATGGCATCAATGTAATGCCGAAACTGGTAGCACATAAGAAGTTCTTAAAAAGCCGGCCGTGCGGTTCTAGGCGCTTCAGTCTGGAACCGCGTGACCGCTACGGTCGCAGGTTCGAATCCTGCCTCGGGCATGGATGTGTGCGATGTCCTTAGGTTAGTTAGGTTTAAGTAGTTCTAAGTTCTAGGGGACTGATGACCACAGATGTTAAGTCCCATAGTGCTCAGAGCCATTTGAACCAACTTCTACAATACATACGGCTGTTGGTATTTTATTGCATGAAGAAAGATTTATTTCGTCCGTTTCTTAATCTTACCTGATACAGCAGACAATGGTCTTCGCAGCCAGCCTTCGTATATTCAGCAACTATGTCATCTGTCCAAGAAAAACAAAACGTTTTACAAGATATTTGGCTGAGGCCAGTTATATGGTACGTAGGTAAGAATACTAAAAGTAATTTCAGACGTAAAGTATAATTAATCCAACAAAAGCAAGTATGGCAGTGAGAAGTGGCTAAAATATTCCGTCCAGCTATCTAGTGCCGAGTGCCCCACATGTTCAAATATTAAAATACAAAATTGTTTCTATTAATTCCTACTGCAAACAATACTACCCACGAGGGCATCAAAAGCTGCCTACCATCGCAGTCTAAATGACAGAACGCAGTGAAACATCGGACACTGAAATGACAGTGAGTGTTCATTACATGTTGGTACTTCATCATGGAGATTGGTTTTAATGTTTCATGACCACATTAAATGACTGGAATACATGTGTAGATATATGTTGTTGCGCTTACTTTATTTTCATTAAATTTTTCCTGTCGATAGCCGAAGTTCTAAAATATTCCTTTCGTACGAGTCAATACTTTCCTCTTTTGCAAAATATGTATCTCATCAATTTCAAGGGCATTTTTTCCGTTTCAGTAATTGTGAATGTGTTCTTTAATTAATAGTATTCCAAGTGTGCAGACTTACATAACCATCAATCAAAAATAGAATATAAACTTAAAATAAAGTAAACATTTATACTTTTTCATTCTAAGAATGGTAAATCAAAAGCACTTTCAAAGCCTAACACTAAATTTTTGATACTTTTGTAAGAATCAACAAATTCAGATGCCCATAATGATAGATGCATGAGTGATCAAGAAGTGAAAAGATTATGGCCATCAAAAATCGTGAAACTTTTAGAATGCTATTATTCTCAATTGACTGAAAACAGGTGTTCAGATAAATGTAAGAGTAATATACAAACCACACGTAAGGGGGTCTTCTTCAGAATTAGCCTGTTTTGCCAGCTCTAGGCACTCATCAGAACATGTCACCTGTGCAGAGCTGGCACCTGCAAAAAGATACAATTTTATAGTGTAAATGTGAGTTATATATGTATTCTATATGTTATTCATCTTACACGACAGAGCCACGCGGGGTAGCCGCGCGGTGTAAGGCGCCTTGTCACGGTTCGCGCGACTCCCCCAGTCGGAGCTTCGAGTGCTCCCTCGGGCATGAGTGTGTCTTTTGCCCTGAGCGTAACTCAGTTTAAGTTAGATTAAGTAGCGTGTAAGCCTAGGGACCGATGACCTCAGCAGTTTGGTCCCATAAGAACTTACGACAAATTTCCAAATTTACACCACAGAAAAAGAGACTTGGTTTGTCGGAAAGACCTAAAGGACAGTACAGTTTTTACTGTCCGATTGAAAAGGTTCACGATGCGACAACTCAGTGATATGCCTGTACTTACCATTATCATATGACCTTCCAGCTAAGTGAGAATAGTTCCGTCAGCTGCAAAAAGTTAGCGCATTAACATCGTACCTATAGAAATTACATTCACTCGCGTGTAATACGAGTACATCGTTGTAAATGTACACACTTTGTACACAACAAGAAGATTATTCAGTTTCACCAACACGAGCGTTCTTCCATTACACCCCACACACCTCACTGCATACCGTCACATTCTTATAGATGTAAATACGCTAGAGAAGAGAAGCGGTGTGTGAGATATCGGTAAAACTTGAGCTCCAGACTTCTAATTGGACGTCGCAACATCCGTGGTCTATTCCTCCCAGCCCTCAGAGCTCAAATTGCTTCACACAGCTTGTAGGAACGTTAATCATGTTAACCGTCTCTCTCTAAAATTAAGTCCCCAATAACCGAGTGGTGTCAAATAATCTGTGAATCAACAATGGAGGCAAAATTCAGAAACTTGTTGATAAGCTCAGTATGCTCAACAACAACATATTCCTACACGAACAGCGCAAAATGCAGAATTACGTGAAACGTTGAACAACAGGTATGTCAAGTCAAACACGGTCACGGAACGCTACGAAGAATTCAGAAACCTGTTGAAACTTGGAAGGGCAATATGTCTGCAATGCCTAAATGAGGCATGCTCATTCGACTGTATTCAACGATACGAGATCCGAAGTTCTGTAGCTCGGGTTCTAACAACCCTACCACAACAAAGGTCAAAAATTAATTGTGATTGTAGTGTTGCTCACGCTGCTAAATATTGCATTTTCGGGCAACAACAAAGTTATATTATGTGGCAGGTGTCATTAGAGCACAGTTAATAAAGTCATTTCTTGAAATAATGGATAAACTAGGCACTCATCTTTTCGTGTTTCACACGCTGGTCTCATTGTGAACTAATGGCTCAATCGTCGAAAATCTAGGTAGTGATGATTCCAAGCTCGTATGCAAAGAGGCCTAGGTGTTATTCTGCGATATTCAAAAGTTTTATAGATGTGTTTCATAAACCATTCTTGAAGATTAAACTTTTGCAAAGTTATGACAATGGTGATGTAAAAAAGTAATCAGCACTCCGAATTTAAGTTACACTTCTTTTTTATTACTTTTGTTGCAATATCACGTAACTCGTTCCAAAGCATCACTTCACAATATAAAACATACTCTAAAATATCTTCCTCGCTGTTAAAGTTCACATTTCATAAACTGACTACAATTTGCGTCTTTTTAACATGACGACCAAAGCTTGACTCTCCGATAAACGCTTACGCGCCCAAAAATCAGAGTTACAAGTACGTCAATGATCATAGTGACAAAAGAAAGAATACACATAAGAATGATATCATTGCAATATATACATATCGATGTATCGAAGTACCTCTACATTAATGAAATCAAATCTGAATGTTGTCACAGAAATATGTTAACTATTTTACAGAAACACAGTAGAATATTGCTGGTATCGAGAGGTTGAGGTGAGCCTCGTCACGGGAAGCTGCCGCCAGTGCTTTCCGCCAATTCTCTAAGCTAGTCTGCCTTTCGTTGTTTATGCCAAAATATCTTCGTAGCCAGCGGTTCATATGTGCAAAGATGACGAACGCAAGGAGCCAATTAAGGCCTGTATTATGGGTGATCAAACACTTCCGAACTAAAATGCTTCAGGGGCGTCTTCATTGCCCCTGCAGAATGCGGCTGAAAATTGTCTTGAAGAAAGAAACGCATGACATTTATATTATGTGGGCTGCATAGCTTCAGACGAAATCTCTCACCAGATCCACATACTTGGCGGGAGGCATTTCTACGTGATCACTTAGCGCTCTGAACTGAAAAGGGTGACGTGAAGCGATCGACAGTTACACATCTGTGCAAAGCTCCATCGGATACTAAAATGTAGACTTTCACGGGCGGAAATGTCATGTCCATTATAATTTCCGGGCTGTTATGCCGTGGTCGGTTGATGAATTCTGTGTCGATTCCCAACGTTTCGTCCCCGTCTGCGGGAGACATCTTCAAGAGGATCTGTAGCTCGATGGAAGGTCCAACACACCCGCTGGCTCGCTACTGACTGCCGCTAAATTCCGTGTCCGCGCGCTCCCGCGCCGCGGCGTGACGTCACGTGTTTTGAAAACGTCAGTGCAATTGGCCGCTGTCCGTTGCCGTCGATCGCCGTTGCCATCACCCAGTAGTGGACGGATGGTACACATCTTCTTTAACACCGGCATCCATATACCGTTTAATTTTAGGCCCTCCTCCTTACGATTGAAAACGTGTGGAAGAGCACAAGGGCAATTGTAGAAGAGGAGAAACGGAACAACCAGCTGTTGCGGAGCATGGTTTCCAGCCAGGGAACCACCATATTCGTTTCGAGGAGACGTACTAGCGGCCACAAGCGGATATTACGAAAGGCTCTACAGGGAGGCAATCGAGATCGCTAAACACCCTAATAATTACAATCATAAGGAGGAGGGCCTAAAATTAAACGGTATATGGATGCCGGTGTTAAAGAAGATGTGTACCTCCCGTCCACTACTGGGTGATGGCAACGGCGATCGACGGCAACGGTCAACGGGCAATTGCACTGACGTTTTCAAAACACGTGACGTCACGCCGCGGCGCGGGAGCGCGCGGACACGGAATTTAGCGGCAGTCAGCAGCGTGTCGGACCTTCGATCGAGCTACAGACACCCTTGAAGATGTCTCCCGCAGACAGGGACGAAACGTTGGGAATTGACACAGAATTCATCAACCGACCACGGTATAACAGCCCGGATCATTATAATGGGGCCGGCCGAAGTGGCCGTGCGGTTAAAGGCGCTGCAGTCTGGAACCGCAAGACCGCTACGGTCGCAGGTTCGAATCCTGCCTCGCGCATGGATGTTTGTGGTGTCCTTAGGTTAGTTAGGTTTAACTAGTTCTAAGTTCTAGGGGACTAATGACCTCAGCAGTTGAGTCCCATAGTGCTCAGAGCCATTTGAACCATTATAATGGACAAAGCTCCATCGGATTTTCACAGCGGCTTCCATTTCGCAGCCTAATCGGACCTTATTTTCCGAAAACGCCTCGTATTTCCAAATAGCTACGTTACAATAAACACAATAAGGAAAACAATAACGATAATCTCTTTTGAAGAGATGGGCAATGACGGTATTAGCATTATCACATTCACGAAAGTCCCTGATGGCAACCTTGATAAGCATGTTTCATATTTCTCTCGTGGATGGGGTACACCCTGTGGCATCGCCGGAGTTCGCAGTGCCATACCAAAGTCGGCAACGCGAATCACTACCACAGACACAGACCACAGAGGGCTCTCTGCCATCCGCAACAACCAATGAAAGGCAGTCCAAAGACATGCCCTCCCTCGCAATACAGTGACGCCCTTGCGCTGTCTTTTATAGTATCGACGATACAAGAGCTCTGTCCCAGTTTGAGGCCTACGCTGCAGCAGTCAGTATACGTATACGACAGCGACATTTCTAATGAAATGCACTTTCGTAAATGTTGCATTTTGAACTGCAAGGCAACAGTTTGTTAATCCGTGCATCAAGTGATTCTTTCACAGTCGGTGACCGTTGTAAATTTCAAGCAATTCTGTGGCAGAGAACTGTGTCAAGGTTAAATAAATCTTTTATTCATTTACGTAATAAAGTGAACTAATGTTTCATGTGTTTTAGTCTTATAAGCCTTTCTGCCAGAGCAATCACAGAATCCACAATTATGGCTGGACAAAAGTAGTTTCGTCAGGTCACAACATATCCCTTTCAATAGAAAAGGAGTATACTCCGACCTATTGATAAAAATCGATAACCCACAATCATCTAGTCATAAACCGATCACCTGCTGTACCCAAAATATTGCGTTTGCGTAGGTGAGCGGCCAGCGCCGCTGACTCTTATGCAGGAGACCCGCGTTCCATCTCCTGTCAGGTCGGAGATTTTATCCGCCCAGGTAATGGGTGCTGTATTGTCCTAACCATCACTTCACCAACATTGACACGCAACTCACCGAAGTGGCGTCAAACAAAACGTTTTGCTCTAGGCGGCCGAACAACCCCAGAGAGGGCCACCCGCCCAAAAATGCCATACGATCATTTCATTTTACGCAAATTCAACACTTATCTTAAAGATCAGTCCAGTTTTCGTAAAAACCATAGCACAAAATTTGCGCAAATTGAGGCAACTGATGAGCTGAATTAAGTCGCACATAACTGCGTGGGCACAGTGTTCACACTATTAAACATCAGCAATGCATTTGATACCATCAAAATTGGTATATTGCCGAGGCAGTTAAGGGGCTCCGGAACGCCCTATACTTGCAATGTTAAAATAACGCTTATAAATTACATCTTTCCTCACAAAGTATTTGAGGTAGGAAGTTGAACTTTTTACAGATTATTTATTGGAATATGGGCTACAACTTAACACAGGGATTTTACAAAATTTTAGTTCAGTTATTAAAGATGATTTTTTTCAATTGTAATGAAAATTCACAACATTTTTTTGCAATTTTTTATTTATATATTGAAAAATATACAGTTTTTTTGGAAAAAGGCTGTGTTAAATTATGCAGAAGGTATTGTGTAACATTTACTGAAAGTTTGAAACAAATATGTTTGGAAGATCCTTAGAAAACATGTAATTAGTATGAGAAAATAAAAGTTTTGGGAATCGAGCGACAAAGATTGGATTAACTTTTTAGTGCATTCCAGGTCCATAGGATGGATTATCTTCATCCTCTGCAAACTCCTCCTCCAGCTTCCTCTTGTTCCTCCTCCTGTTTAGTCTTGCTTGTATTTCTAGACTCTTTACAGCCCTGTCTGCAGCCCGAAGGCGTTCCTTGTCTAAAGCAAGCATCGCTCGTACCATGTTAGAACCTATCTTCATTCCCATATTTCTAAATACCTTGCACCTTACAATGTTGCCATCATTGAAAGTCGCAACAGCATCATACACACCAAAGTGAAGTGTTTCTATTCCAACAAATACAGTCTTGGGGATTCTCGACCATATAACACTATTTACACTTTCATTGGAGTTTTGAGTTTTTTCGTGAATACACTTTTTCAACAGTTCAGGTGCTGCTAAGTCTCTGAAGTCTTCACCAGTTAGCAATCCTTTGTTATATTTACACCAACTGTCTTCTTCTTTGGGACACAAGCTATGTTGGGGATTTTCATCGTCTTTATTGTTTACAGTAATAACACATACCTTTGGCTTTCCAACATTTCTCCTTTTCTTAAAAGCCTTCAGAGGATTTCTAATAACTTTACTTTTACTCATTATTATACTTCAACAAAACAGAGACTCAAGAAACAGAATTAATTACGAATATTTTCGAGATAACGACAGAGTAAATAAACATGAAACAATCGACAATCACACCAGCGATATATATTGAACCATCACAGGTTAGCCGCAACACATACTTTATCTCACATCACTAAAACGTACCCGATGAACACGGACGTTAATAATAACACCATTTGACAGCAGTTTAACAGCGCCACAGTGGGTCACGCCCATGTAGAACACATTTCAAAAAAAATTTAAAACTAGTTGTAGTCTTCGGAATTGAATAAATTATATATCTATTAAAAGGTAATAGTCTGCAGATTCAGAAAACGCAAAAAAGTAAAAATTGAACTTTTCATGATTTTGAGCCTTTCCGGAGCCCCTTAAAATATTCATATAATGTGCTTGTGAATTACAAGGTACCTGAGAACCAGAGAGCAGCGTGTGGTCTGTGAGGGCGAAAAGTCTTCCTAGAAACATACATTGATCAGCCAGAACATTATGACCACCGACATAGATATAAACCCGTCCATGTGGTAGCAGCGTCACCTGCCGAGGAATGACTACTAGTCAGACTCGCTCACGGTGCACATAGTATCAGTGTGAGTGCTGTCCGTGTGTACAATGGAGAAGGCGCGCGATCTATCTGAGTTTGATCAAGGGTGGACTGTGGTGGCAGAGCCTTGCATGGTGTGAGGAATCCCACTATCTTCTTCATCATGCGGATGGGAGGGCGCGAATCCGTCAACTTCCAGGGAAACAGCTCCTTTACACCTGTACTGTGAGACGGAGACAAGCTGGCGGTGGCTTCATTATGCTATAAGGAATATTCACGTGGGCATCCATGGATCCAGTGCAGCTCGTGCAAGGCACCGTGGTGGCCAAAGAGTATCGTACTCTGGTAGCAGACCACATACACCCCTCCATGGCGATGATGTTTCCCGACGGTAATGGCATTTTTCATCAAGATAATGCGTCTTGTCACAAGGCCAGGAGTGTGATGGAGTGGTTCGAGGAACACAGTGGCGAGTTCCAATTGTTGTGCTGGCACCCAACTCGCCAGGTGTGGACCCGATCGAACACATCCGGGATTTGATTGATCGTGGCGTCAGAGGTCATCACCCCCCTCCCCGGAATTTAAGGGGTGACTTGGGTGTGCAGATGTGATGCCAACTCCCTCCAGCGACTGATCAAGACCTCATTGCTTCCATGCCACGTCGCGTCGCTGTGAAATCCGTGACAAAGGCAGACATACCGGCTGTTAGGTGGGTGGCTATAATGTTCTGGCCGATCAGTGTATTTTCGCAGAAGTGCCCCACGGTTCAGTCTTCGGTTCACTTTATTTCTCTTTGTGTGTCACCGCATTTTCGTAGATTCTGCCCTGTAAATTTCGTTGCTATGATGACTAGCCCCAGCTTTACTCAAGTGTCTCACTGTTGTGTACACAGTTCCGCGTAGTCAGCGCGTACGCAACTTTCCCACTAGAGCGCGGGCCGCTAAGCACGACGGCGCAGACGCAGCGCTCGTCCGTCTCCGCACTACGAGATGGCGCTGCCATAGAGACGGACCAAATTCTGCTTCCGCCGATCCGCGTATTAATATGTAACGCAGACAATGAGATTGCTGCTAACGTAGAACCTTTTCTCCTCGCAGATCACACTCGCGCAGTGATACATGAACGCGCGAGGTATTATAACGAGTGTACAGACCTCCGATTAGTCAGTCTGCATTTGTCCGCACCAGTCTGTACCAGTCTTCATTTGTCTGTACCAGTCTATAGTCAAGTTTCAGTCTGCGCCTAATAAGATTACCATATTCCTGTACAAAGCTATGAAGATAGTTATAGACACTTTTGTCAAGTATCAGAGATGTATGTGAGAATAAGATTAACGTACCAATACGAAAGGAACTTCAGATTGTCAATTGTAAATAGCATCCAGAACCAAGTTAAGTAATTTTATGCTTGTTATTATTTTAATAAATGTGTGTGAAAATTAATCAACTTCTGTTTAAAGTTGGTCACCGTCAATCTGCTACACTAAGCGTGCAAGTGGCATTTCTATCGTCTGACCTAACGGCAGAAGATAAACACGCCACGATAAGACCACGGGACATATTGCTGACACTCACCTACTTCGTTAGAGCGACAAGTCAAATAATCTGATGGTGTGTGTACTGAAGGTCTTACAGTATGCACACCACACTCACCAAGAGCCATTGTCCAAGCGCATAACCTACAACTTAAACTAAATATGATGACGTACTGACTGTCTTCAGTATCCCAGCAGAAATTTACTAGTTCTAAATTTCATGTGCAATTCCTTTTCGTTCGTCTTAACGGTGTCCAACAGCATGTCAGTAAACGACCAAGTTCAAGGGTAAGACTTCGGATGAGTAACTCAAGTGGGCAGTAAACACTGTTTCAACATGTAGGAATACTGACACTTGCCTTTACACCTTCTAGAAGTTTTGAAATATATTTGCACACGATGTGAAACGAAAGTTTGTGCAGTCACACGTTCTGCCGAACCTGCAGTATGGCGATGAAATACGACCGACAAGAGTAGCAAGAGCGATATACAGTTGCAGCAAACCGTGAATAACTGTGTGCGCTACATCTGCAACATCCGGCAGTACCCATATCATTGCCTCGTACTCTCGAATAAGTCTATTGTGGCTGGCCAAGTCACGTGACTGCCGAAAGCTATGCCTACATCATCGACTCTTCAAAGCGGATGAATCCCAGTATTTCTTAGCATCAAAGGTCACATCCTGTCATCTCGTCTTACCCATAATTCAAGGACTCCCTTATCGACAATAAAATAATTTTGAAAGATACATAGCGACTAACTGCCGCAAATCATTCCACAGTAATAATGAGATTAACACTAACAAAACAGGAAGAAGACATCTCTTCCTAATTATTTGATTCTCTTCGTCCCTGAAACTGATCCATTTGTGAAAGTAATGTACGCCTTCAACAAGACGGCTACTACACTACTGGCCATTAAAATTGCTACAGCACGAAGATGACGTGCTACAGACGCGAAATTTAACTGACAGGAAGAAGATGCTGTGATGTGCAAATGATTAGCTTTTCAGAGCATTCACACAAGGTTGGTGCCGGTAGCGACACCTATAATGTGCTGACATGAGGGAAGTTTCCAACCGATTTCTCATACACAAACACCAGTTGACCGGCGTTGCCTGGTGAAACGTTGTTGTGATGCCTCGTGTAAGGAGGATAAATGCGTACCATAACGTTTCCAACTTTGATAAAGATCGGATTGTAGCCTATTGCGATTGCTGTTTATCGCATCGCGACATTGCTGCTCGCGTTGGTCGAGATCCAATGACTCTTACAAGGGAACCTACCCATCGCACCCCCCCTCAGATTTAGTTATAAGTTGGCACAGTGGATAGGCCTTGAAAAACTAAGCACAGATCAATCGAGAAAACAGGAAGAAGCTGTGTGGAACTATGAAAAAAATAAGCAAAATATACAAACTGAGTAGTCCATGTGCAAGATAGGCAACATCAAGGATGATGTGAGCTCAGGAGCACCGTGGTCCCGTGGTTAGCGTGAGCAGCTGTGGAATGAGAGGTCCTTGGTTCAAGTCTTCCCTCGGGTGAAAAGTATACTTTCTTTATTTTCACAAAGTTATGATCTGTCCGTTCGATCATTGACGTTTCTGTTCACTGTAATAAGTTTAGTGTCTGTGCTTTGCGATTAGTCGACGAAAGGACGTGCTTCTCCAATGGGAACCGAAAGCATTTGATCGCAAGGTCATAGGTCAACCGATTCCTCCACAGGAAAACACGTCTGATATATTCTATACGACACTGGTGACGGCATGTGCGTCACATGACAGGAATATGTTGTCGACCCACCTAACTTGTATACTTGGCGAATGGGTAAAAATATTCTTCTACCTTGCCCGATTTAGGTTTTCTTGTGGATGTGATAATCACTCCTAAAAAGTGATGAAAACATAAGTGTTTGTCACATAAACTGAAAATAAAAAGTTAAAATTTTCGTGCGAGGGAAGGCTTGAACCAATGACCTCTCATTCCACAGCTGCTCACGCTAACCACGGGACCACGGTGCTCCTCAGCTCATATTATCCTTAATATTGCCTATCTTGCACATGGACTACTCAGTTCGTATATTTTGCTTATTTTTTCATAGTTCCACACAACTTCTTCCTGTTTTCTCGATTGATCTGTGTTCAGTTTTTCAAGGCCTATGAACTGTGCCAACTTATAACTAAATCTGAGGGGGGTGCGATGGGGAGGTTCCCTTGTTAGCAGAATATGGAATCGGTGCGTTCAGGAGGGCAATACGGAACGCCGTGCTCGATCCCAACGGCTTCGTTTATCACTAGCAGTCGAGATGACAGGCATCTTCTCCGCATGGCTGTAACGGATCGTGCAGCCAAGTCTCGATCCCTGAGTCAAGAGGTGGGGACGTTTGCAAGACAGTAACCATCTGCACGAACAGTTCGACGACGTTTGCAGCAGCATGGACTATCAGCTCGCAGACCATGGCTGCGGTTACCCTCGACGCTGCATCACAGACAGGAACGCCTGCGATGGTGTACTCAACGACGAACCTGGGTGCACGAATGGCAAAACGTCATTTTTTCAGATGAATCCAGGTTCTGTTTACGGCATCATGATGGTCGCATCCGTGTTTGGCGACATCGAGGTGAACGCACATTGGAAGCGTGTATTTGTCATCGCCATACTTGCGTATCACCCGGTGTGACGGTATGGCGTGCCATTGGTTACACGTCTCGGTCATCTCTTGTTCGTACCGACGGCACTTTGAGCAGTGGACGTTACATTTCAGATGTGTTACGACCCGTGGCTCTACCCTTCATTCGATCCCTGCGAAACCCTACATTTCATCAGGATAACGCACGACCGCATGTAAGGGCCCTTCTGAATACAGAAAATGTTCGACTGCTGCCCTCGCCAGCACATTGTCCAGATCTCTCACCAACTGAAAACGTCTGGTCTATAGTGGCCGGGCAACTGGCTCGTCACAATACGCCAGTCACTACTCTCGATGAAATGTGGTATCGTGTTGAAGCTGCATGGGCAGCTGTACCTGCACACGCCATCAAAGCTCTGTTTTGAGTCAATGCGCAGCCGTATAACGGCCGTTATTACGGCCAGAGGTGGTTGTTCTGGGTACTGATTTCTCAGGATCTATGCACCCAAATTGCGTGAAAATGTAATCACCTGTCAGTTCTAGCATAATATATTTGTCCAATGAATACCCGTTTATCACCTGCATTTCTTCTTGGTGTAGCAATTTTAATGGCTAGTAATGTAGTTACAGTATCTTAACAATCATCTGGCCAATGGCTACCTCGAAACGATACGTAATGTAAGAACCAAGTATAATTTAGAGAGGTGGAAAAATACGTGAGTACATCATAGGTCAAGCAATAATGCACGAGTGGCATTCAGTAAGTAATGCAACACATTTTCTTTCTCGGGCAATTTCGATTGAAAAAATGCGAGGACATCGTGGAATATTCCTGATTAAGACCCTATAGTTTCATGAAGTCTCAATAGGTGGCGGCCCTATACGTAGCCTTCAGAATGGTGTCTGTAACAGAGGTGCATTCAAACCAGAGAGCTGTCACCGAGTTTTTTTTGGTAGAAAACCGGAGCACCGCAGGTGTTCACACGCGCTTGCAGATTGTGTATGGAGGCCTGGAAGTGAGCAAAAGCACGGTGAGTCGTTGGGCGAGGCGTCTGTCAGCATCGCAACAAGATCGCGCAAACCCGTCCCATCTCCCCCGTGCCTCCCGGCTGCATGCAGCTGCGACTCCTGCAGTGTTGGAACGGGCGTATTCATGGCCAAGAAAACGCAAACAAACTTCTCCTTCTCCATGACAACGCAAGGCGCACCCGAGAGGACCTCACCAAACCTCGTTGGACTGTTCTCCCTCATCCACCCTACAGCGCTGATCTCACATAACCCGACTTTTATCTGTTTGGCACGATGAAGGATGCACTCCGCGATAAGCAGTACGCGGATAATGGGGGGGGGGGGGGGGGGTTATTGACGCAGGAAGACTTGGCTCTGATGTCGACCATTAGAGTGGTACCACGTGGGCATACAAGCCCCCTCAGCAAGGTGGCGTGAGGCCGTCACACTGAACAAAAATTATGTTGAAAGATAGGGTTTTGTAGCCAAGAGAGTGGGAAATAATATGGTGTGTTGAAATACTGAACAAACCAACCTACCTTCATAAAATTTTGTGTCGCATTACTTACTGAGCGTCTGTCGCAGAATCCCAGCTGTGTACACCCATAAAACAAAATCATTCATAAACTCATTCTCTGTTGTTGTTGTCTGCCTCTTCAATAAGCTGCGCCACGCAGGGGGCACAGTTCATTGACCTCTTGTCTTTACGAAAAAACCGAATCAGTTCCTTCAGCACACCCAATAACATTATTTTAAAAAATTTACAAATACATCCAATTTCTTGCTGTGAGTCAATAAGCTAATGTTGCCATCTTCTACCACTTACGTTTTCTTTTTTTTCCGTTTGTTAAGCAATCACACAACATTCTCCCGTCCCCTCTCTAACATTAGCCTGTATCACGTTTAGCCTGGCACTTCATTAATATCCGATGTATAAATTGAAAGATTTTTTTTTTTTTGTGAGGCAATACTAACCTTACGACTTATCTTAGAAGAAAGATTAAGAAAAGGCAAACCTACGTTTCTAGCATTTGTAGACTTAGAGAAAGCTTTTGACAACGTTAACTGGAATACTCTCTTTCAAATTCTGAAGGTGGCAGGGGTAAAATACAGGGAGCGAAAGGCTATTTACAATCTGTACAGAAACCAGATGGCAGTTATAAGAGTCGAGGGGCATGAAAGGGAAGCAGTGGTTGGGAAAGGAGTGAGACAGGGTTTTAGCCTCTCCCCGATGTTATTCAATCTGTATATTGAGCAAGCAGTAAAGGAAACAAAAGAAAAATTCGGAGTAGGAATTAAAATCCATGGAGAAGAAATAAAAACTTTGAGGTTCGCCGATGACATTGTAATTCTGTCAGAGACAGCAAAGGACCTGGAAGAGCAGCTGTACGGAATGGACAGTGTCTTGAAAGGAGGATATAAGATGAACATCAACAAAAACAAAACGAGGATAATGGAATGTAGTCGAATTAAATCGAATGATGCTGCGGGAATTAGATTAGGAAATGAGACACTTAAAGTAGTAAAGGAGTTTTGCTATTTGGGGAGCAAAATAACTGATGATGGTCGAAGTAGAAAGGATATAAAATGTAGACTGGCAATGGCAAGGAAAGCGTTTCTGAAGAAGAGAAATTTGTTAATATCGAGTATAGATTTAAGTGTCAAGAAGTCGTTTCTGAAAGTATTTGTATGGAGTGTAGCCTTGTATGGAAGTGAAACGTGGACGATAAATAGTTTAGACAATAAGAGAATAGAAGCTTTCGAGATGTGGTGTTACAGAAGAATGCTGAAGATTACATGGGTAGATTACATAACTAATGAGGAGGTATTGAATAGAACTGGAGAGGAGTTTGTGGTACAACTTGACTAGAAGAAGGGATCGGTTGGTAGCGCATATTCTGAGACATCAAGGGATCACCAATTTAGTATTGGAGGGAAGCGTGGAGGGTAAAAATCGTAGGGGGAGACCAAGAGATGAATACACTAAATAGATTCAGAAGGATGTAGGTTGCAGTAGGTACTGGGAGATGAAGAAGCTTGCACAGGATAGAGTAGCATGGAGAGCTGCATCAAACCAGTCTAAGGACTGAAGACCACAACAACATGTATATACAGAATGAGATTTTGACTCTGCAGCGGAATGGGCGCTGATATGAAACTTCCTGTCAGGTTAAAACTGTATGCCGGACCGAGACTCGAACTCGTGACCTTTGCCTCTCGCAGGCAAGTTCTCTACCATCGGAGCTACCGAAGCACGACTCACGCCCCATCCTCACAGCCTTACTTCTGCCAGTATCTCGTCTCCTACCTTCCAAACTTCACAGAAGGTCTACTGCGAACCTTGCAGAACTAGCACCCCTGAACTAACACTCAGTCTGGAAACATCCCCCAAGCTGTGGCTTAGCCATGTCTCCGCAATATTATTTCTTTCAGGAGTGCTAGTTGTGCAAGATTAGCAGGAGAGCTTCTGTAAAGTTTGGAAGGTAGGAGGTGAGATACTGGCATAAGTAAAGCTGTGAGGACGGGGCGTGAGTCGTGCTTGGGTAGCTCAGATGGTAGAGCACTTGCCCACGAAAGGAAAAGTTCCCCAGGTGGAGTCTCGGTCTGGCGCACAGTTTTAATCTGCTAAGAAGTTTCAGTATGTGTATACTTTTCTCTACCTTAAAATTAATTTGTATACTTCATTACAAAATTAAACTATATATATACACAAATTTTATTATAAAATCAAATAAATTAATTTTAAGGCAAATAAAAGTATACAAATACTAACTTAAAAAATTTCAATTTATACATTAAATATTAATGAAGTGCCTGACTAAACGTGCTCCCAGTTCTCGAAAGTAAAATTACGTGTAATGTTTTTGTGCTCTGCTTTACATTAACAAATACTGCTGTAGTCTTCAGTCCGAAGACTGGTTTGAAACATCTCTCTGAGCTAGTCTATCATCTGCCAGTCGCTTCATCTCCATTTCAAGTCAGCCTGATCTGTCCACGGCCAGGTCTCAGGCTACAATTTTAAACGCCCCAACACTTCCCTCCATTACCAAATTAGATATTCTCTGATGCTTCATTATGTGTCCTATTGATTTATCCCACGTTTTAGTCGAGCTGTGTTTCCCTTCGATGCAGCTAGTCATAAGTTATCTGCTCTACCATACACTGCGGGAAGGAAGTTAGTGCACCTGGAAAGATGTTGTTGACTTTCCTCCGATGACGGAGCATGCCACCTGGGTGAAGGCAGATGTACTGATAATGGATTCAACGTCGTCTAGCAACAGTTAGTGCAGTCGTATAGCTACCATGGAGCGACCTGTGTCTGCGCTTTTTTAGGGAATGCTCACAGCCAGAAGGTTCAGTGTGAAGCAAGAAGGCAACCGTAACACGGAGGCGCATTCGTACTTCCCATAGCCAACTGTTCGAGTTTGAAAGGCGTCAAATTGTGGCCTTCCGAGTGGCTTGATGGTTCTTTCGGAGAATTGCTACACAAGTTAGACGTGCTGCGTCATCTGTGCAACGACGCTGGTATCAGTGGTCACGTGGACAGTCTCACGCCCGTAGAAGAGGTTCTAGACTTCCATGCTTGGACGCGCGCCAGAATCGTCGTATTGTAAGGGTAGCAGTGGCAGATCGTACAGCTACCACAGCACAGATAAGAGGGCTTGTGAGCCAGACGTGCAGACAAAAACTGGGACTAGGGCCACGCCGTCAGAGAATCACTTGGAAGATGGAACGGAGAGCCGTGGTCTTCTGAGATGAAAGAAGATTCTGCCTGCACTCAAATGATGGTCGTTTGGATGTTGACGTAGACCTGGTGAGCGCTGTTTCGTAGAGTTCGTTCGTCCAAGACACACTGGCTCCAGTCCAGGCCTTATGGTCTGGGGTGCGATAAGTTACAACTCTCGTTCACCTTTTGTGTTCCTGGAGGGGACGCTAACCAGCGCTCGGTACGTGCTGAATGTTGTTAGACCCATTCTTTCGCCGCCCTTGCAATTAAAAGGAAGCAGAATGCGAGCGGGCCTTACCGTGGAGTACCATCACTTCACGCAGTGTTCTAAGCGTTGTTCCTGGACTGTGTCTTTAAGATGTCTCAGTTTGTAACGCCGGAAATGCATATCCTCCTATTTCCATCTATTGTACTATAAATTTGTTTTCCTTATTTTTGTTACCTGAATATATGACATTTCTGTGTCTTTACATATTGTAATTGTTTTTCTATTTGTATATATATATATATAGCCGGCCGAAGTGGCCGTGCGGTTAAAGGCGCTGCAGTCTGGAACCGCAAGACCGCTACGGTCGCAGGTTCGAATCCTGCCTCGGGCATGGATGTTTGTGATGTCCTTAGGTTAGTTAGGTTTAACTAGTTCTAAGTTCTAGGGGACTAATGACCTCAGCAGTTGAGTCCCATAGTGCTCAGAGCCATTTGAACCATATATATATATATATATATGCATTTATGTCGATCATTTGGGACATATTCCCCATTTAAACATCTTTCGAAAAGGTTTCTTAACAATTCCATTAATTTCTTTGTTCCTAATTTTAATAATTCTGCAGGAGTACCTCCAATGCCTGTAGCCCTTCCATTCTTTAAAGATTTTATTGCAGTTTTTACTGTCTCTATTTCCAAACGGATGTAATTCTCTGCTTGTAGCTCTATCATTTCATTATATTCAGGGTTTCCCAAGTATTCTTCCCTGTTTTCTGTTAATAAACTTTTAAAATATTTTTCCCAAGAGTCATGAGTAATATATTTAATATGTGTTGTTTCTTTGGAATTCCTTCTTAAATTTTTTTATAGTTTTCCATGCTTCTGTGTTTCTTTTACCACCAATATATGATTCAATTTTTTGACATGACTGTTCCCAAACTTTGTTTTTTGCTTCTGCAACCTTTTTCCGGATTTTCGCTTGTTGTGCATTAAGCTCTATTTTATCTTGAAGATTTCTGGTATTTAACCATTTTCAATATTTTTCTTTCTTTAATTTCACTTCCTTTTTAATTTCTTCATTCTAGTAGTATAATGGATGGTTTGTACGTGTTTCTTCTGTTTCTCCTAAAGCTTCCTTGGCGGCTTCATGTAGTTTATTTACAATATAATGATATTGATCTTCTGTATTATGAAACTCTGTTTCTACCAGTTTTTCATCTAATCTCTTTTGATATAAACTATTCAAATTATATTTAGGAATTTTGATTTCTGTTTGTATATTTTCTATAGGACAATTTCTATTTTCTTCAGTGCTTTTTCCTCTAAAGGGGAATAAAAATTTGGAATTTACCAAATAATGATCGCTAAGAGTTACCCCTCTATATACTCTTATGTCATGTATTTTTATCCTCGTTTGCTGTTTAATTATAATATAGTCTATTATTGATTTTTGATTCAATGTATCTTTATGCCATGTGTATTTATGTATTTCTTTGATCATATCTTTTGCCTACAACAAATTATTGAAAAAAAAATGGTTCGGGCACAACCTATACATTTAGTATTCATAGATATAGAAAAAGCCTATGATAGTGTGCCTTTATCCAGTTTATGGAAAGCTTTAATATCAATAGGAATAAATCCAAGAATAATTAAAGCAATTCAAAATTTATATAAAAATTCTATTTCAAAAATAAAAATTGGTAAATATCTATCACATGGATTCCAAGTCACAAAAGGATTACGTCAAGGATGTAGCATCTCACCTACATTGTATAAAATACATACAGAAGTAACTTTACAGAATTGGAAGAAAAAATGTCACGCTATGGGAATACCAATAAATGATAGAACAATATACTCGTTACAATTTGCAGATGACCAACTGATTATAGCCCAAGACTATGAGGACATAGAGTATATGACCAGAAAATTGATTCAAGAATATAAAAAATCAGGTCTAAATGTAAACATGAATAAAACAAAGTACATGGTAATTGGTGGAGTGAATGGAGACTTAATATTAGAAGAAGGGATGGGAACAATAACAGCTACTGAGGAATATAAATATTTAGGTGTGAAAATTACAAATGATGGGAAACAGGACAAAGAAATTAGATCAAAAATAAATTCTGGAAAGACGACAATCTCTTTATTGAATGGAATTCTCTGGGACAAACACATAACAACTGATAACAAAATAAGGATTTTTAAAACAATAGTTAGGAGCATTATTACATATGGTTCAGAAGTGTGGACAACAAAATGGCAACTGAAATCAAAATTATTAGCCACAGAAATGGATTTCTGGAGACGTTCCGCAAGAATATCAAGACGAGAAAGAATAAGAAATGAAGTAATCAGAGACAAGATGAAATGTAAAAATTCAATTATTGATTTCATCGAGCACAAACAACTTAAATGGTATGGACACATCAGACGAATGGAACAGGAAAGGCTACCAAAATGCATAATCGACTGGGTACCAATTGGAAGAAGAAAAAGGGGACGACCACCTGATACATGGATACTGGGAGTTCAGTCAGCAATGAGGAAGAACAACATTCCTGAAGATTTATGGACAAATAGAGAAGAGTGGAGAACAATAATTAGTGACTTACTGTAATCTAGAATAGGTGCTGGAAAAATGTACTCACATTGTAAATCCAGAATAATAATAATAATTTATGTCGATGTATAATTGGTTTGTTTCGTAAATATTATTAGTATTTATACGCTGGGTCTGGCCTAGGGAAAACTATACTATCGAACGAATACATCGATAGGTCGTGTGGAGAACGAAAGTGTTTAGGATCTTTGGTAGTGTTAACTCTGCCGCGTGGAGCGCGGGCCGAGCAGAGAGAGTCTGGCTGGGGTAGTGCAATGGAGCAGGTGTGTTGTGTGACGCTCCCGCGAGTTGCCGCGCTTTCGGGGTTTGGCAGCATGTAATTGCGCTCGACTTGCTATGATAGTTTCTGACACGGTGTCGCGGACGGGAAGCGTTAGCTGGCGCACATCAAGAGCCCGTTTCGCCCGGTGACCGTGTCGAGAAGGAGGCGCGCCAACATCCAGCTTCTGCAACAGCGACGGCCGACAATGAGTGACTGTCGCCACCTCCTCGATCGACGGCTTCAAACCTTCAATCAACCAACAAGGAAGACTGGAAGCACGTAAAGTTTTAGGACTGTATGGCAGACCTCAGCTTTTAAAACTGTTCAAATCACAAAATTACAGCAACGTAGCATGAACCTTTGGTGCTCATTGTCCCAATTGCATTACCAAGCAGGGTCCCTTCCTTTTCCGGAATGAACCCGAGTGTCGTTGAAATTCAAACGCCAGCATTAAAGCAATATTATTCTATTTCACTGCTTTAATTTCAAAGTTCAGTTAAGGTATTCATAGCTGGCTACAATATTTAGATTGCACAAGCACAAATTAAGAGTGCGAGTTTTGTTACCGTATTTTAGCTTACCTGTGACTGCAGCTCAGCTTGGAACGTACTAAATTTCACTATTGTTAATTGTTCAGAATCATTTAATTCAAGTTCAAAGTTAAACCTCTTATTTCTAAATTGCGTAGATTCAAGTAGCTTTTGAAATGATTGTTGAGGTAGTCCAAGACTAACCGTATCTTACTGAATTTCGATGTGCTTCAGAAAGAAAGCTCACTATTAACTTTAGTCACTAAATTAACTTTCGATTTTCCGGTTTTATTAATTCTTTTGCTAAATTAAGTCATAGTGTAGCGAAATTTATTACTTCTGACAAACTTTCAGTTTTCACACTACACGTGTCAACCTTCAGTTGCCACGCTTCTAGTGCTAATTATATGTGTAATAACCATTCTTTTTCAGTTACTATAGTAATTGTCCTTAGGACTGGCGACCGTAATTTCTCCCAAATCTCAAATATCTAATTACCGCTAGTTAATTGTTAACGTAACGGCCGCACATTTACTTTCTTTATTAACTTTACCCCTTTTCAAAATTAATTTCCACCAGTCTCATTGGCATTTTTCCTTTCATTTAGATGTAACCCTTTCCTCCCTCTTTACCGACAGATTAACTTCGGTGACGATTGCTTTTCCCAAATTTCCATTAGGTATACGCGGTTTAATTTTTCACTGTCATTAAGGTCGATAAGTGAGGGGGAGGTTACAAGTTGTTTACAATGAATGCCAGCAGTGATAGTTACACCTCGGAAAAGTAATTCGTAGTACATCACACCGTCGCTGCTCCACCATATGCATGACATTATCTTTTGTGGATGTCTTTGTACGGCGAGTTGCTCATTTGTTTGGGCTGAAACATTCCTTTCATGATTACGTGTAAAGAAATCAGTTCGCGTCACCAGTAACATACACGATAGGAACGGTCGGTGTTCTTCTTGAGCAAATTGATGACAAGCAAGCAGAGATGCACATTTTGCCGCCCGCTGATTTTTGTGATTTTGGCTTAGAGTATGCGATACCCGTACACCAGAGTTTTGAATCTTCCCCATTGCAAGAAAATGTCGGACGATGGCGGAATGACCAAAGTTCATAAATTGGCCATTTCTCGAGTATACTGACGAGGACTGTTGTAGATTAAAGCTTTTACACGATCTTCATCAAATACCGAAGGTCTTCCTGAACGCGGAGAGTCACTAATGTCAAAACGATTCTCCTGAAACGAGAAAACCAGTATTTCCGTGCCTTGTCGAATGACGTTACCCCTTACACGGCGAAAATGTTTCTGACTGCCTCTGTTGCTGCCACCTCTCTGCTGAACTCCAAATGTCGGAAATGTTCCGATTTCTCCACTTGGCACTCCACTTTCTAGCGTCCACACCTCCATTCAGTACCTCTAAATGAAAAAAAGACAATGTGTAAACTCGAATAGCAGCAGTGAACTACAAATAAGAAACGAGAACCAATAAACAAACCCACAGCAACCGAAATACCAACATGTAAAACGAAAACGCTACGAATTTATGCGCAATGTTAATATGTCTCCATACGGAATACAGCAGTGGTTGGGAAGGGAGTGAGACATGGTTGTAGCCTATCCCCGATGTTATTCAATCTGTATATTGAGCAAGCAGTGAAGGAAACAAAAGAAAAATTCGGAGTAGGAATTAAAATCCATGGAGAAGAAATAAAAACTTTGAGGTTCGCCGATGACATTGTAATTCTGTCAGAGACAGCAAAGGACCTGGAAGAGCAGCTGTACGGAATGGACAGTGTCTTGAAAGGAGGATATAAGATGAACATCAACAAAAACAAAACGAGGATAATGGAATGTAGTCGAATTAAATCGAATGATGCTGCGGGAATTAGATTAGGAAATGAGACACTTAAAGTAGTAAAGGAGTTTTGCTATTTGGGAAGCAAAATAACTGATGATGGTCGAAGTAGAAAGGATATAAAATGTAGACTGGCAATGGCAAGGAAAGCGTTTCTGAAGAAGAGAAATTTGTTAATATCGAGTATAGATTTAAGTGTCAAGAAGTCGTTTCTGAAAGTATTTGTATGGAGTGTAGCCTTGTATGGAAGTGAAACGTGGACGATAAATAGTTTAGACAATAAGAGAATAGAAGCTTTCGAGATGTGGTGTTACAGAAGAATGCTGAAGATTACATGGGTAGATTACATAACTAATGAGGAGGTATTGAATAGAACTGGAGAGGAGTTTGTGGTACAACTTGACTAGAAGAAGGGATCGGTTGGTAGCGCATATTCTGAGACATCAAGGGATCACCAATTTAGTATTGGAGGGAAGCGTGGAGGGTAAAAATCGTAGGGGGAGACCAAGAGATGAA
Organism: Schistocerca nitens; assembly: GCF_023898315.1. Classification (NCBI taxonomy): domain Eukaryota; kingdom Metazoa; phylum Arthropoda; class Insecta; order Orthoptera; family Acrididae; genus Schistocerca; species Schistocerca nitens. Next base: position 506,946,334 of record NC_064620.1, on the reverse strand, counting down.
TACACTAAATAGATTCAGAAGGATGTAGGTTGCAGTAGGTACTGGGAGATGAAGAAGCTTGCTGAGAATAGAGTAGCATGGAGAGCTGCATCAAACCAGTCTCTGGACTGAAGACCACAACAACAACAACGCAATACTGTGCGATGGTATGTTTGTAAGATCCTCCTGCGTGAACCATTCCTTAAATGAGATATTTACAACCTCGGTCTGCTTTTTTCTGTGCTCAGCTGCCAGACCAGATACAAACAATCATTGCATTTTAACTGTTTCTCTACTGTAAGCAGCACACGTTCTGTAAAATGTTCCTATATCCTTCCGTTTTTAGCGTTTTCCGAAGCGCAATATATGGACCACATTCTAACCACGAAATACACCCCGATTACATAACACCACCTCTTCTGCACTTCAACTTTGGCACAACGCATGGTGGCAGGTAAAGTTCTCGAGGGTTTGCAAGGCCCGAATCCTCCCTTCGGATTTTATATTGTGTAGCGTGATTCTTCACTCCTAATCGCTCCTTTCCTGTCATCAGCTGTACAATCACATCGTTCCTTACACCACCTCAAACGTTGTTAAGCATCGACTGCAGACATGTGTGGGTTATAACGAGCTGCTTGACCATTGTACCCATTCTTTTTAATTCCCTGCGCTGGCCTGAAAGCCGGTAGCACTTTGGAGCTCACGAATTTTTCCTTCCGTTGATATCATGCGATTTTTTACAGTCGCCCTCTGCAGTGCTCGACTGTCGCTGTCGATCAGTACACAAGGACTGCTTGGTGTTGCTTTAGCTGTGGCTGTTCCTTCGAGTTTCTGCTTCACAGTCACATCACCAATAATCGACTTGGGCAGCTTTAAAAGAGTTAAAATGCCCATGATTGATTTGTTACTTAGGTGAAGTCCTGTGAGAAATCTGCGCTGGAAACCAGTGAGCTCTGATGACCAACCTATTGTGCTGTTACTGCTTCTATGCTGGAAACTAAATACTTGTCTTCTTTTATACTGGCGAGCCTGCGTCTCGTGACATCTAGTGGTCAATTCGGCAGTAGACCTATATAGGAATGCCCGTATACTTTTGTTCAGATACTGTATCATTAACGTTATTTGTGTAATATCATGTCTTTTAGTTCTTGTAAAAGTGGTGTATATTTGTTACTCTTATCGTATCCCCTGCTTGAAATCAGTACCAAAGATAAACTGTAGAGTAGAGTGGGGTAGGATTGCGCGTCGGTTAAGACTGTGCAAGGCTTGTATCTCAGTTTTAGTAATGCAGCTGTTGGCTACTCTGCAGGGCACGAAATAACCTCTGTGGCAGACCCTTTATTACCGTAGTTTGATTGTTGTCCTGGTGTTAACGGCTGCGCAATGCGGTAAGAACTGTTTTACGTTATTTTCATATAACATTTCATGTTCCAGAAATAAGCTATAACTCAGGCAATAATGGGATTATCAATTTTAACTTTATTCCATTGTGTACTACGACGCATTGTCAGTCTTGTGATATATTAACACATCTATATTCCTACAAAGCGTTTCCATGTGCAGTCACAAGCTGCAGTGTCGTAGTGCGGGGCAAGTTTACGCGTTGCAGGTGGGGCAAAACTGCGCAGTGCGTAATCTTACCCCATGCGTTAAAATTATCAGCTTTTTCATAGACCTAGAAATATATTTTGAACGTTGAGGTGGATATTATACATCGACAGTAGTCCTCCAAGAATCCTTTTTTTATATTTTTGCGTCTACAAAAGGAAAACCGAACGGAAACAATGCACTCCAGAAATGCAGGAAGCTGTAAAAGAGGCCTTGAAAAATGGCAAGTCTAAACGACAAATAGCGAGGGAGCTTGGAATAAGTGAAGCTGCCCTCAGAAATCGTCTTAAAGAGGTACGAGGTCCTTGCAAGTATACTTTTATCTCTATATTTCTTATTTTGGAAACTTTTGCCTACGTAGGGATAAGCTTAAAATTAATACTCCCACCCCCACTTTTTTCAGGGTTTTGGGCTAAACAAACTGGGGAGATTCGGAAGAACTTTTAATGATGAACAGGAACTGGAACTCGCCGAACACTGCAGATCTTTGGACAAATGTTATTATGGTATGACTCTGAAAGATTTCAGAAGATTAGTTCATGACTACTCTGAGAGGAATAACATTAAAACAAAATTTGACATAAACACTAAGATGGCCGAAAAGGACTGGACTTACGATTTCCTGCAGAGACGAAATCTTAGCCTTCGGATCCCACAGAAAACTAGTCTCGGACGTGTGATGGGGTTCAACAAACAGCAAACGAGCATCTTATTTGATAATCTTTCATCGCTGATCGAGAGATATAAATTTGAACCTCATCGCATATTTAACATGGACGAGTCAGGAATTTCAACTGTACCTAACAAAGTTCCGAAAGTGATTGCAACATGGGGCAAGAAGCACATAGGCAAAATAGCATCTGCAGAAAGAGGTCAGCTGAAAACGGTTGTATGTTGTATGGGAGCTGTGGGGAGTTACATCCTTCCAGGAATAATATTTCCTCGGAAAAGGATGAAGGAGAGTTTGAAGAACGGTGCCCCTCCTGGGTCACTAATGATGCTTTCGAACACTGGATACATCAACTCAGATTTGTATCTCACATGGCTACAACATTTTGAAAAACATACACAGCCAACAGAAGATAATCCAGTCTTATTAATTTAGAACAATCACTCGTCACTTTTGCGGCTGAACGCCGTTCTTTACTGCAGGGACCATAACATTCACGTGCTTACCATTCCTCCACACAACAGCCACGAAATGCAGCCACTGGATCGCTGCTTTTTCAAGCCACTGTTGTTGTTGTTGTTGTTGTGGTCTTCAGTCCTGAGACTGGTTTGATGCAGCTCTCCATGCTACCCTATCCTGTGCAAGCTTCTTCATCTCCCAGTACCTACTGCAGCCTACATCCTTCTGAATCTGCTTAGTGTATTCATCTCTTGGTCTCCCTCTACGATTTTTACCCTCCACGCTGCCCTCCAATACTAAACTGGTGATCCCTCGATGTCTCAGAACATGTCCTACCAACCGATCCCTTCTTCTAGTCAAGTTGTGCCACAAGCTCCTCTTCTCCCCAATTCTATTCAATACCTCCTCATTAGTTATGTGATCTACCCATCTAATCTCCAGCATTCTTCTGTAGCACCACATTTCGAAAACTTCTATTCTCTTCTTGTCTAAACTATTTATTGTCCACGTTTCACTTCCATACATGGCTACACTCCATACAAATACTTTCAGAAACGACTTCTTGACACTTGAATCTATACTCGATATTAACAAATTTCTCTTCTTCAGAAACGCTTTCCTTGCCATTGCCAGTCTACATTTTATATCCTTTCTACTTCGACCATCATCAGTTATTTTGCTCCCCAAATAGCAAAACTCCTTTACTACTTTAAGTGCCTCATAACTGCCATCTGCTTTCTATACAAATTGTAAATAGCCTTTCGCTCCTTGTATTTTACCCCTGCCACCTTCAGAATTTGAAAGAGAGTATTCCAATTTTCAAATCTGTCAACACCTGCTTTCTTTGGGATTGGAATTATTATATTCTTCTTGAAGTCTGAGGGTATTTCGCCTGTCTCATATATCTTGCTCACTAGATGGTAGAGTTTTGTCAGGACTGGCTCTCCCAAGGCTGTCAGTAGCTCTAATGGAATGTTCTCTACTCCGGGGGCCTTGTTTCAACTCAGGTCTTTTGGTGCTCTGTCACACTCTTCACGCAGTATTATATCTCCCATTTCATCTTCATCTACATCCTCTTCCATTTCCATAATATTGTCCTCAAGTACATCGCCCTTGTATAGACCCTCTATATACTCCTTCCACCTTTCTGCTTTCCCTTCTTTGCTTAGAATTGGGTTTCCATCAAAGCTCTTGATATTCATGCAAGTGGTTCTCTTTTCTCCAAAGGTCTCTTTAAGTTTCCTGTAGGCAGTATCTATCTTACCCCTAGTGAGATAAGCCTCTACATCCTTACATTTGTCCTCTAGCCATCCCTGCTTCGCCATTTTGCACTTCCTGTCGATCTCATTTTTGAGACGTTTGTATTCCTTTTTGCGTGCTTCATTTACTACATTTTTGTATTTTCTCCTTTCATCAATTAAATTCAATATTTCTTCTGTTAACCAAGGGTTTCTACTTGCCCTCGTCTTTTTATCTATTTGATCCTCTGCTGCCTTTACTATTGCATCCCTCAAAGCTACCCATTCTTCTTCTACTGTATTTCTTTCCCCCATTCCTGTCAATTGTTCCCTTATGCTCTCCCTGAATCTCTGTACAACCTCTGGTTTAGTCAGTTTATCCAGGTCCCATCTCCTTAAATTCCCACCTTTTTGCAGTTTCTTTGAAGGACTTTCATTCAGAGGAATGCGACCAGTGGCTCATTAACCACCCTAGATATGTAATTACGCAAGAAAGTGTCGCTGAATTGTTTGGAAACGCTTATCAAAGGACGGCCACAGTGATGAAGGCAACAAAGGCGTTCAAGATATGTGGCATTTATCCAATAGATCGTCAGATATTCACCGAGGAAGATTTCCTGCCTTCGACTGTTACAGACCAAAGTGACAAATTTAATGATGCATCCACAGTTGAAACTGGATCTCTCCAAAGTTCAGAGACATCTACAAATGAACCATAACCAGGACCAAGTACCTACGTTTACCCAAAAGAAATACTTCCTTAGCCAAGAAAAAAAATTGGCATAAAAGACAGAAGAAAGGAAAGAAGTTCAAAAATGGCTCTGAGCACTATGGGACTCAACTGCTGAGGTTATTAGTCCCCTAGAACTTAGAACTAGTTAAACCTAACTAACCTAAGGACATCACAAACATCCATGCCCGAGGCAGGATTCGAACCTGCGACCGTAGCGGTCCTGCGGTTCCAGACTGCAGCGCCTTTAACCGCACGGCCACTTCGGCCGGCAAGGAAAGAAGTCAGAAATAGTATCTGGGACCCCATTCAAGAAGCAACTGGAACCCCAATCAACAAAACAAGAAATAAAGAAACCAAAGAGGAAACTGTTTGATTCTGATCAAGCAAACAAAAAGAAAGCAAAACAAAACTTAAATACGTCCAGCGAATATTCATAAACTTTTCACTGTCCAGGCTGTATGTTTTTGATGACAGGCCCAGATTTGTTCATTAGGTCAAATATTGTACCAACAGTAACCGTTATATGCTGAGAAACAAGGTATATTACGTTTATGTACGCTATAAATTAAATAAAAGACGAAGAACTAAATGACACATATGTTTTTCTCATTTGATAATAATGCGCAAATTTACCCCACTAGAAACGCACTCTTACCCCACGGTCGGGTAAGACTGCGCATTTGCATTACTTTTTTTACTAAGTGCGAATTACAGTTTAAATTGTTTCTATGACTTTCGGACTCATATAACAGGCAAAATTCAGATGAAATACCAGTAAAAATATGATTGTAATTTGTGACGTTTCCTTCAGTATATCGCTATTTAAACCTCAAGTGCGCAATCTTGCCCCACTTTACTCTACTATCGCCTAGTTATTTTAAGGATAGATGTCATTTTCACTTCCTTCTCACCCATCACAGCTATAGATGAAATGAACTACAGTAAAATACTGAGATTGTTCTTTAAAACCCTTCAAGAAATCGTCCGTCAGGTTTTCTCCATAAGAACTAAGTCCTCAGCCTTCTGACTGGTTTCAAGTGGCGAGCCACGAGTTCCTCTCCTTTGCCAACCTCGTCATCTAAGAATAGCACTTGCAACTTACGTCCTCAGTTATTTGTTGCACTTAATTCCAGATGGTTCCCTGTCTTATAATGCTGAAGTAACTGACTAATAATCTCTTTTTCCCGCCTGCTTTCCTAAGTAATGATGTGTGTGTTATCTTCGTTTGGCATAACTTTAAAGTGATCCTTCTCTCATTCTCCTTTTAGTCGCCTCCTTACTTTACGATTAATAAAATTTGCCCTACGGTGCCACAGACAGAATTTTTCTTTTATCCCAAATGAGGAAAGGGCAAAACGCGTGTCACAATAATGTATGTTCCGACAGAGAGCAAAAACCGAGGAACAGACAACTCTAGAGATGAAATCACGCAGAGTAGCCGCAAAAAGGGTTGCTGCATGTTAAGCGTGAATGTAAATTAATGTAATGGAGAAAAAAATTTAAGGGGCTCCGGAACGCCCTATACTTGCAATGTTAAAATAACGCTTATAAATTACATCTTCCCTCACAAAGTATTTGAGGTAGGAAGTTGAACTTTTTACAGATTATTTATTGGAATATGGGCTACAACTTAACACAGGGATTTTACAAAATTTTAGTTCAGTTACTAAAGATGATTTTTTTTTCAATTGTAATGAAAATTCACAACATTTTTTTGCAATTTTTTATTTATATATTCAAAAATATACAGTTTTTTAGAAAAAGGCTGTGTTAAATTATGCAGAAGGTACTGTGTAACATTTACTGAAAGTTTGAAACAAATATGTTTGGAAGATCCTTAGAAAACATGTAATTAGTATGAGAAAATAAAAGTTTTGGGAATCGAGCGACAAAGATTGGATTAACTTTTTAGTGCATTCCAGGTCCATAGGATGGATTATCTTCATCGTCTGCAAACTCCTCCTCCAGCTTCCTCTTGTTCCTCCTCCTGTTTACTCTTGCTTGTATTTCTAGACTCTTTACAGCCCTGTCTGCAGCCAGAAGGCGTTCCTTGTCTAAAGCAAGCATCGCTCGTACCATGTTAGAACCTATCTTCATTCCCATATTTCTAAATACCTTTGGCTTTCCAACATTTCTCCTTTTCTTAAAAGCCTTCAGAGGATTTCTAATAACTTTACTTTTACTCATTATTATACTTCAACAAAACAGAGACTCAAGAAACAGAATTAATTACGAATATTTTCGAGATAACGACAGAGTAAATAAACACGAAACAATCGACAACCACACCAGCGATATATGTTGAACCATCACAGGTTAGCCACAACACATACTTTATCTCACATCACTAAAATGTACCTGATGAACACGGACGTTAATATTAACACCATTTGACAGCAGTTTAACAGCTCCACAGTGGGTCACGCCCATGTAGAACACATTTCAAAAAAAATTTGAAAATAGTTGTAGTCTTCGGAATTGAATAAATTATATATCTATTAAAAGGTAATAGTCTGCAGATTCAGAAAACGCAAAAAAGTAAAAATTGAACTTTTCATGATTTTGAGCCTTTCCGGAGCCCCTTAACTGAAGTGTTTATCATTCATACAGTTGATTCCCACTTCATCACTCAATCGATATTTAGTTAAGGATAATTTATCATTCTTGAATTTTTTTCCTCACATTTAAAGAACAAGGATGTGTGTGCAACTCTAGCGTAAAGGGAGGTGGGTTCACCTCACACAAGACGTTACTACGTGCTGTTGGAACTGCTCGCTTACCGACACAGGCGGCGATCACGACGACAGCGACGAGTGCCTTCTGCATGGCGACTGATAGTCACAAGTCTGCAACGAGCGTCGCCAACGTTACCCTTTATGTACGAGTACGCGCCCACTGTTTCGGAATGCAAATTTAAGCGGAAAAAAATATCAGCTGTAGCGATAACAACTGCAAGCTGCATTTCCATCAAGTTTCTTATTAGCTTGCTTCTTATTATCAGTAGCACGTTTAAATGAGAGTTAATAACTGTCCAACGAGGAAAAGGCAGTGACATTCTTTGACGTTATCATAAGCGAGTAGCGTGGACACGAAGGTAAGCCTGATAACGAATGCGTTGCACAAATTATAGTTTCAGACAGTTTTTTCTAAATGTTAAGTTTTTACCTGCACGAGTACTGCGATACGGGCTGACAAACGTTCCTTGGACACTATCCACGTAACTCGTAAGTAGTTACTGGGAAGGAGTGCAAGGTCACAAATGGCCGAAGATGTTTATGGCATTCGACGCCCCACATACTCTGATCAGCCAGAATATTATGACCACCGACCAGCTATTGACGTAAACCCGTCCACGCGATAGCAGCGTCATCTTTCAAGGAATGACTCCTAGTCAAACACGAGCACGTTGCATGTACAGGGTGTTTCAAAAGTGACCGGTATATTTGAAACGGCAATACAAACTAAACGAGCAGCGATAGAAATACACCGTTTGTTGCAATATGCTTGGGACAACAGTACATTTTCAGGCGGACAAACTTTCGAAATTACAGTAGTTACAATTTTCAACAACAGATGGCGCTGCAAGTGATGTGAAACATATAGAAGACAACGCAGTCTGTGGGTGCGCCATTCTGTAAGTCGTCTTTCTGCTGTAAGCGTGTGCTGTTCACAACGTGCAGGTGTGCTGTAGACAACATGGTTTATTCCTTAGAACAGAGGATTTTTCTGGTGTTGGAATTCCACCGCCTAGAACACAGTGTTGTTGCAACAAGACGAAGTTTTCAACGGAGGTTTAATGTAACCAAAGGACCGAAAAGCGATACAATAAAGGATCTGTTTGAAAAATTTCAAGGGACTGGGAACGTGACGGATGAACGTGCTGGAAAGGTAGGGCGACCGCGTACGGCAACCACAGAGGGCAACGCGCAGCTAGTGCAGCAGGTGATCCAACAGCGGCCTCGGGTTTCCGTTCGCCGTGTTGCAGCTGCGGTCCAAATGACGCCAACGTCCACGTATCGTCTCATGCGCCAGAGTTTACACCTCTATCCATACAAAATTCAAACGCGGCAACCCCTCAGCGCCGCTACCATTGCTGCACGAGAGACATTCGCTAACGATATAGTGCACAGGATTGATGACGGCGATATGCATGTGGGCAGCATTTGGTTTACTGACGAAGCTTATTTTTACCTGGACGGCTTCGTCAATAAACAGAACTGGCGCATATGGGGAACCGAAAAGCCCCATGTTGCAGTCCCATCGTCCCTGCATCCTCAAAAAGTACTGGTCTGGGCCGCCATTTCTTCCAAAGGAATCATTGGCCCATTTTTCAGATCCGAAACGATTACTGCATCACGCTATCTGGACATTCTTCGTGAATTTGTGGCGGTACAAACTGCCTTAGACGACACTGCGAACACCTCGTGGTTTATGCAAGATGGTGCCCGGCCACATCGCACGGCCGACGTCTTTAATTTCCTGAATGAATATTTCGATGATCGTGTGATTGCTTTGGGCTATCCGAAACATACAGGAGGCGGCGTGGATTGGCCTCCATATTCGCCAGACATGAACCCCTGTGACTTCTTTCTGTGGGGACACTTGAAAGACCAGGTGTACCGCCAGAATCCAGAAACAATTGAACAGCTGAAGCAGTACATCTCATCTGCATGTGAAGCCATTCCGCCAGACACGTTGTCAAAGGTTTCGGGTAATTTCATTCAGAGACTACGCCATATTATTGCTACGCATGGTGGATATGTGGAAAATATCGTAATATAGAGTTTCCCAGGCCGCAGCACCATCTGTTGTTGAAAATTGTAACTACTGTAATTTCGAAAGTTTGTCTGCCTGAAAATGTACTGTTGTCCCAAGCATATTGCAACAAACGGTGTATTTCTATCGCTGCTCGTTTAGTTTTTATTGCCGTTTCAAATATACCGGTCATTTTTGAAACACCCTGTAGTATCAGTAAGCATGCTGCCCGTGTGTAGAATGGCGCGCGATTTATCTTGAGTCTGACCGAAGGCAGGTTGTGATGGCCTAGAGACTAAGCACGAGCATTTGGGAAACTGCCGACTTGTCGTGTGTTCGAGCAGTGGTGTGGGGAGTATCTAGAACACGTGACAAAATCAAGGTGAAACCACGCGCAGACGTCGTGGGGTTGGGTGACCACCCCTCATTACTGATGTCTGACACCATTGGCTGGGTAGACTGTTAAAACAGAACACGAAGCTAACTATGGCGCAACTTACCGGGTGATCAAAAAGTCAGTATAAATTTGAAAACTTAATAAACCACGAAAAAATGTAGATAGAGAGGTAAAAATTGACACACATGCTTGGAATGAATTGGGGTTTTATTAGAACCAAAAAAAAAAGTTTACATGTCCGACAGATGGCGCTGGACAGCAAAACGTGACTGCGCATGACAATCGTGTATAAAAGGAGCTGTAATGAGAGAGAGAATCAGATGCGCCAGCAGTCGCAGCATGTTGACGTTACCTGAAAAGGCGCTTTTAGTGAAGCTGTATTATCAGAATGGGGAATGTGCTAGTTCGGCGTTACGATCCTATCGCCATAGGAAGGGGATTCGAACGGGTAAAGGTCCGTTGACAAATGCAGCTGTGGCGAGAATGATTTCAAAGTTCAAAGCCACGGGTTGTTTAGACGATAGACCCCGTAGTGGCCGACCGAGCACAAGGCGTAATGCTGCTGAGACGGTTCAGGAAGAAATGGAGACTGTAGCGGGTTCGTCTATGCACGGGGAAGTCAGCGCGCGTGCAGTCGCACGTCGCACCGGCATTCCATACACTACTGTTAGGCGTACCCTCCGATGCTATCCGTACAAAATCCATCGGCATCATGAACTGTTACCTGGCGATTTAGTGAAGCGGAGGGCATTTGCGGTGTCTATGTTTCAAAAGATGGCGGAAGATGACGATTGGATGAGTAACGTGTTGTGGATCGACGATGCTCATTTCAGGCTCCGAGGGTCTGTCAACGCCCACAATGTGATGTGCTGACCCATGACTAATCTGTAAACATGCTGCAATGTAATTCAATGTCACTCGGTGGTTTTCCTTCACTATGGCTTCAACTGCTGCAATGTTCTGTGGAGTCACAACTCGTTATGCCTGCCCTGGACGAGGAGCACCTTCCACTGAAATCACACCGTTTGCGAAGTTCCTGCTCCATTCATAGACTTGCTGCTGTGACAAACATGCATCACTGTACTGAACCTTCATTCGTAGATGAATTTCAATGGGTTTCACACTTTCATTACGCAAAAACCCAATAACAGAACGCTGTTCTTTCCTGTTGCAAGTCGCAAGTGGGGCGGCCATATTTATACTGATACTGTGATGGTATGTGTGCATCTGCACTATGCTGCCACCTACAGCCCATTCTGCCCGCTGTTTGTAGCACGCTTACCAACTGACAGGATAACGGCGCGAAATTTCGATTTGTTATTACAAATTTAAGGTTTTCATTTGACTCACCCTCGTACAATTATGCAGACTGTTAATCTTGCGGTAAATTGGCTGGAAAGTTAATTATTGTGCTACGAGAAGTTGGACGTGCTCTGCCTCCTACGATTCTTTGTTTCAAATGGCTCTGAGCGCTATGGGAATTAACATTTGAGGTCATCAGTCTCCTAGACTTAGAATTACTTAAACGTGACTAACCTAAGGATTATATTACGAAATGGGAGGCTTAAAGTAGTAAAGGAGTTTTGCTATTTGGGGAGCAAAATAACTGATGATGGTCGAAGTAGAGAGGATATAAAATGTAGACTGGCAATGGCAAGGAAAGCGTTTCTGAAGAAGAGAAATTTAACATCGAATATACAGGGTTATTACAAATGATTGAAGCGATTTCACAGCTCTACAATAACTTTATTATTTGAGATATTTTCACAATTCTTTGCACACACATACAAAAACTCAAAAAGTTTTTTTAGGCATTCATAAATGTTCGATATGTCCCCCTTTAGTGATTCGGCAGACATCAAGCCGATAATCAAGTTCCGCCGACACTCGGCGCAGCATGTCCCCATCAATGAGTTCGAAAGCATTGTTGATGCGAGCTCGCAGTTCTGGCACGTTTCTTGGTAGAGGAGGTTTAAACACTGAATATTTCACATCACTATGCGTGAAACTTGCCCGCACACGTTCAACCGTTTCTTCGCTCACTGCAGGCCGACCTGTTGATTTCCCCTTACAGAGGCATCCAGAAGCTTTAAACTGCGCATACCATCGCCGAATGGAGTTAGCAGTTGGTGGATCTTTGTTGAACTTCGTCCTGAAGTGTCGCTGCACTGTTATGACTGACTGATGTGAGTGCATTTCAAGCACGACATACGCTTTCTCGGCTCCTGTCGCCATTTTGTCTCACTGCGCTCTCGAGCGCTCTGGCGGCAGAAACCTTAAGTGCGGCTTCAGCCGAACAAAACTTTATGAGTTTTTCTACGTATCTGTAGTGTGTCGTGACCATATGTCAATGAATGGAGCTACAGTGAATTTATGAAATCGCTTCAATCATTTGTAATAGCCCTGTAGATGTGTCAGGAAGTCGATTCTGAAAGTATTTGTATGGAGCATAGCCATGTATGGAAGTGAAACATGGACGGTAACTAGTTTGGACAAGAAGAGAATAGAAGCTTTCGAAATGTGGTGCTACAGAAGAATGTTGAAGATTAGATGGGTAGATCATATAACTAATGAGGAGGTACTGAATAGCATTAGGGAGAAGAGAAGTTTGTGGCACAACTTGACTAGAAGAAGGGATCGGTTGGTAGGACATGTGCTGAGGCATCAAGGGATCACCAATTTAGTATTGGAGGGAAGCGTAGAGGGTTAAAAACGTAGAGGGAGACCAAGAGATGAATACACTAAACAGATTCAGAAGGGTGTAGGTTGCAGTAGGTACTGGGAGATGAAGAAGCTTGCACAGGATAGATTAGCATGGAAAGCTGCATCAAACCAGTCTCGGGACTAAAGACCACAACAACAACAACAACAACCTAAGGACAGTGTTGTGGCGTAACAAGCTAGCTACGCCACACTGAGAAGGGAGCCGAAAGGCACGCGTACACACACGCCGACTGGCGTCAAGTCTGGAACAGGATACGTTATGACTGCTATAAAGAAAATACGTAGCTTTGGAATATACTTAACTTTTAATCACTCCTTGTGATACATCTCTCTTGACTATAGAAATGAGACTCGTAAGATACATGCACTGTTACAATTGGCGCCTTGCTAGGTTGTAGCCATTAACTTAGCTGAAGGCTATTCTAACTGTCTCTCGGCAAATGAGAGCAAAGGCTTCGTCCGTATAGTCGCTAGCAACGTCGTCGTACAACTGGGGCGAGTGCTCGTACGTCTCTCGAGACCTGCCGTGTGGTGGCGCTCGGTCTGCGATCCTCAGTGGCGACACGCGGGTCCGACAGGTACTAATGGACCGCGGCCGATTTAAGCTACCACCTAGCAAGTGTGGTGTCTGGCAGTGACACCACAGACAGGATTCGAACCTGCGACCATAGCAGCAGAACGGTTCTGGACTGAAGCGCCTAGAACCGCTCGGCCACAGCTGCCGGCTACGATTCTCTCTCGTAGGGGTGATATTGCAAGGGCAGTTGGGAATTTTTACTTCACAGCAGGCAAAAGTTGCAAAATGGACGTAAGAGAACTGCAACACTGCTTTTGGCCAATTGCTGGTGAAAAGATTTGCTTTTTCTTTGTTTCTTGTCCGCATATAAGAATCGTACTTCCATAGAGCAAACTATCCCTCGTGAAATGTGTGTGACACTACAGTTCATACCACCTGGAACCACTGGACGAATTCAGCCTATAGACGTTTGGTTTTTCCGTGCCTGTAAGACATATTAGCGCACTATCTGCAGGTACGCCTTAAAGGACAGCCAGTTTCACGATAAGCTCCACGGTCACGGCAGACTGTTTCGCATTCGGTTACATGCCGTCACATTCCATCAGTTTTCATCACCCCGTTTCACCAATACGATTCTATATGCATTCTTTAAGAGTGAACACCTAACCGAAAGTCCTGCACAGTTTGTAACTCCCAAGGAGTTCGCTTTAAGTCTTGATGGTGCGAACCTTTGTGATCACTGCGGCGCGCCATTTTTCATTCGGTGTTCACGGTGCATGTTAATGGTTTGTTTTGAACGCTTCTTAAAAGTCGGCCTTGTCCTAATTGTGGAGCGTGAAACATATATCCCATAGAAGACTGAGCTCTGCGCCTTCCAGACAGTCATTTTCTGTCCCCCTCCCGATGCACCAGGTAAATCAGTAGCAGTTAATGTTTTTCTTGTCATAGTTGTTAACGCAGCACTTTCAAATACGCTTTGCTGAAGATTGAACTTGTGATGTTGCACTCGAGGGGTTCCAAAGCTTGAAACGTATACATCTGTCGTAGAATTTCTTTAGTTTCTTTCCTCGTTATAAACGACATGAAAAAGTGTATTATGAGAAAGACTAGACATCTTGTTTGTTACAAAGCTTCATTATTTGCAAGTCATTCCATAGACTTCTCTATTTGTAAATTGTGTTCATCACAGATACTGTGCCACATCATGTTCATACCAAAAAGTACCCCAAACGTAGCCATATTAGCCGGCCGGAGTGACCGAGCGGTTCTAGGCGCTACACTCTGGAACCGCGCGACCGCTGCGGTCGCAGGTTCGAATCCTGCCTTGGGCATTGATGTGTGTGATGTCCTGAGGTTAGTTAGGTTTAAGTAGTTCTAAGTTCTAGGTGACTGATGACCTCAGCAGTCAAGTCCCATGGTGCTCAGAGCCATTTGAACCATTTTCGTAGCCATATTAACGAAAGGAATCGTAATCATTAGAATTTCAACATAAGCCTGTCGATGTAAGAAGACTACAGTGTTCCTTCTCTACGTGATTTTGGTTCACAGCGTGCACCACCGTCTATGATGGAAACATTTTATTGCCCAAGCCGAATGAACATAAAATACTACTATACTTGTAACATCTTGTGTGTAGGGGGCGGCAGTCATACTTTAACTTTCTTTCTACCTGGAAACACTGACAAGAAGCTGAGATCCGAACATTAACTTAGATATTATTCATCGCCCTAAATGTGTTTTTAACTTCCTATACGTTTTTGACCCTCTTCAAAACAAAGTCCTTGTATAATTCAAAATTTCAGATTTAAAATAATTAGACAAACCCTATAGTTTTCAGAGAAACTACGCAGCTCCTAAGCAGTTAAATATATTTCGTAATATCTGTTTTTAGGATTCCGTGCCTCAGTCTGTAAAAACCGAACCCTGTCTGTGTGTGTGTGTGTTGTGTGTGTGTGTGTGTGTGTGAGAGACAGAGAGAGAGAGAGAGAGAGAGAGAGAGAGAGTCCGACTGTTAAAATTGATACTCGAAAACTCACTCATCAAAACCCGTAGGATACTTCCCGTTGACCTAGAATCATGAAGCAAGGTTTCAATCTACAAGTAAAGGAAAGAATTCGAAAATTGTTAGCTTGTAATTACATCACACGAAAAAGAAAATTGTTTGTCATTTTTTATCCGTCTGTCTGTCTGTTGGGTCTGTTAAGACCCCTTTTTTCTCTGGAACCGGTCGGCGTATCAAGTTGAAAGTTATTTCACATACTAAACCCTACAGCCCCCTGGCGGTGTAAAAAATTTAAGTTTTTTAATCAATGCAATGAAAAGATTGGACCATTTGTCACATCCGAGGGTTGCCCAGAAAGTAATGCACAGCATTTTTTCCTTCGTCGATTATTTATTGAACATAATGTGAATTACACACACGAAGGAATAGAGTTTTATGTACACACCCTATTTTTCCACATGATCTCCGTCCCATTCTATGTATGGTCTTCCTCCAGCGCGAAACAAGGGCATATATACCCTGTCCGTGCAAATCCTTGTGCTGGTGGCGGAGCCAGTGCTTCACTGCGTGTATCAGCGCCTCGTCGTCCTCAAAATGTCTTCCACGAATCGCATCCTTTAATGGCTGTCCTCGCATATGACAGCATCAGGTCGCTTCAACTTGTCAGGAGTGACAGCCATGGATGGTCTCCCCGACCGCTGCACGTGGAGCTCCGCCGAACCGCTTTCTGATGATCTCATCCTCCGTGCCCAACTACTAACTGTACTTCTGTCGACAGCAGGTGCTCCGTAGACTTTGCACAAGCGTTTGTGTATCTTCCCCACAGTTGCTTTCTCTGCGGTGAGAAATTCGATGACGGCACGTTGCTTGTAACGTACAGACGCCATTTTGCAACTGTCCTGCAGCTATGCTGTCGGATGTGACGGTAACTTGGCGCGCTCACTCAGACTTCAAATAATATATACGAGGGCAGTTCAATAAGTAATGCAACACATTTTTTTTCTCGGCCAATTTTGGTTGAAAAACCCGGAAATTTCTTGTGGAATATTTTCAAACATTCCCGCTTCGTCTCGTATAGTTTCATTGACTTCCGACAGGTGGCAGCACTGTACGGAGCTGTTAAAATGGCGTCTGTAACGGATGTGCGTTGCAAGCAACGAGCAGTGATCGAGTTTCTTTTGGCGGAAAACCAGGGCATCTCAGATATTCATAGGCGCTTGCAGAATGTCTACGGTGATCTGGCAGTGGACAAAAGCACGGTGAGTCGTTGGGCAAAGCGTGTGTCATCATCGCCGCAAGGTCAAGCAAGACTGTCTGATCTCCCGCGTGCGGGCCGGCCGTGCACAGCTGTGACTCCTGCAATGGCGGAGCGTGCGAACACACTCGTTCGAGATGATCGACGGATCACCATCAAACAACTCAGTGCTCAACTTGACATCTCTGTTGGTAGTGCTGTCACAATTGCTCACCAGTTGGGATATTCAAAGGTTTGTTCCCGCTGGGTCCCTCGTTGTCTAACCGAACACCATAAAGAGCAAAGGAGAACCATCTGTGCGGAATTGCTTGCTCGTCATGTGGCTGAGGGTGACAATTTCTTGTCAAAGATTGTTACAGGCGATGAAACATGGGTTCGTCACTTCGAACCTGAAACAAAACGGCAATCAATGGAGAGGCGCCACACCCACTCCCCTACCAAGAAAAAGTTTAAAGCCATACCCTCAGCCGGTAAAGTCATGGTTACAGTCTTCTGGGACGCTGAAGGGGTTATTCTGTTCGATGTCCTTCCCCATGGTCAAACGATCAACTCTAAAGTGTATTGTGCTACTCTTCAGAAATTGAAGAAACGACTTCAGCGTGTTCGTAGGCACAAAAATCAGAACGAACTTCTCCTTCTTCATGACAACGCAAGACCTCACACAAGTCTTCGCACCCGAGAGGAACTCACAAGACTTCAGTGGACTGTTCTTCCTCATGCACCCTACAGCCCCGATCTCGCACCGTCGGATTTCCATATGTTTGGCCCAATGAAGGACGCAATCCGTGGGACGCACTACGCGGATGATGAAGAAGTTATTGATGCAGTACGACGTTGGCTCCGACATCGACCAGTGGAATGGTACCGTGCAGGCATACAGGCCATCATTTCAAGGTGGCGTAAGGCCGTAGCATTGAATGGAGATTACGTTGAAAAATACTGTTGTGTAGCTAAAAGATTGGGGAATAACCTGGTGTATTTCAATGCTAAATAAATCAACCCCTGTTTCAGAAAAAAAATGTGTTGCATTACTTATTGAACTGCCCTCGTAAGTAACGTTTCGCATTCGTAGCACTGTTTCCGGCTGAGAAAATAAAAATGCGGTGCATTACTTTCTGGGCAACCCAAGTACTTCGAAACTCGCAAACTCACTCATCAAAGCCTATAGCGTACTTCCCGTTCACCTAGAGTCACGAAAATCGTCAAGAAGGAAGGTTTCACGGTTCAAGTAGGGTAAACATTTGGATCCTTTTAAATTGTAATTATATCACATAAAAATATCGTTCTGCCATTTCAACGTACACTGCTTTCATCATCCGTCAAAAGCATAATAGACGAACATTACTGTACATAAATATAGAATGCAAGCAGTAGTCGTTTTTAGTAAGTAAATAAAAAATGTTTCATTAAATCTTCTCTGTCTACGTAAACGTAGTGGGTCTCCTGTTCGCTTCTTTTTGTATGTACGAGCTAGTAAGAGGAGATTTTGACACGGTCTTGGAATTCCCGGGACCGATACCCCGCCAGAATCTGTATCAAAACAGTAAATAGATGAGATTCTCGATTCCCAGGATGGATGAACTATATATATATATATATATATATATATATATATATATATATATATATATATATATGGTTATTACAAATGATTGAAGCGATTTCACAGCTCTACAATAACTTTATTACTTGAGATATTTTCACAATGCTTTGCACATACATACAAAAACTCAAAAAGTTTTTTTAGGCATTCACAAATGTTCGATATGTGCCCCTTTAGTGATTCGGCAGACATCAAGCTGATAATCAAGTTCCTCCCACACTCGGCACAGCATGTCCCCATCAATGAGTTCGAAAGCATCGTTGATGCAAGCTCGCAGTTCTGGCACATTGTGTCTGTTCACTTCACCATTAAGAAAAAGTGTTGCTTCATCACTGAAAACAAGTTTCGCACTGAACGCATCCTCTTCCATGAGCTGTTGGAACCGCGCCGAAAATTCAAAGCGTTTGACTTTGTCATCGGGTGTCAGGGCTTGTAGCAATTGTAAACAGTAAGGCTTCTGCTTTAGCCTTTTCCGTAAGATTTTCCAAACCGTCGGCTGTGGTACGTTTAGCTCCCTGCCTGCTTTATTCGTCGACTTCCGCGGGCTACGCGTGAAACTTGTCCGCACGCGTTCAACCGTTTCTTCGCTCACTTCAGGCCGACCCATTGATTTTCCCTTACAGAGGCATCCAGAAGCTTTAAACTGCGCATACCATCGCCAAATGGAGTTAGCAGTTGGTGGATCTTTGTTGAACTTCGTCCTCAAGTGTCGTTGCACTGTTATGACTCACTGATGTGAGTGCATTTCAAGCACGACATACGCTTTCTCGGCTCCTGTCGCCATGTTGTCTCACTGCGCTCTTGAGCGCTCTGGCAGCAGAAACCTGAAGTGTGGCTTCAGCCGAACAAAACTTTATGAGTTTTTCTACGTATCTGTAGTGTGTCGTGACCATATGTCAATGAATGGAGCTACAGTGAATTTATGAAATCGCTTCAATCATTTGTAATAGCCCTATATATATATATATATATATATATATATATATATATATATATATATATATATATATATATATATAAGGGTCATTTGAGAAGTCCGTGAAAAAATAAAAACTACTTACGTGTTTGGGGTAAAACTTTTTTATTTTTCGGCATATTCTCCTTTCAGACGTATACACTTCGTCCAACGCTGTTCTAATTTGTTGATCTCTTCCGAATAATAGGAATTGTCCAAATCTGTAATATAGCTATTAGTAGCTGCAATTGCCTCCTTGTTTGAATAAAATCTTTGTCCTGCCAGCCACTTCAAATTGGGGAACAATTAGCAGTCCGAGCGAGTCGTCTGGAGAATAGAGGGGATGTGAAACGAGTTGGAATACTATTTCCAATAATTTTGCGACCACAACTGCTGAGGTGTGTGCTCCTTCATTGTCGTGATGGAAAAGGACTTTTTTGCGGTCCAATCGCTGGCGTTATTCTTGCAGCTCGGTTTTCAAACAGTCCAGTAACGATAAATAATATGCACCTGTAATAGTTCCCTTTTCCAGAGAGTCGATGAGGGTTATACCTTGCGAATCCCAAAAGACAGTCGCCATAAACTTTCCGGCCGAAGGAATGGTCTTCGCGTTTTTGCTGCAGATTCTCCCTTTGTAACCCATTGTTTAGATTGTTGTTTGGTCTCAGGATTATAATAATGTATCTATGTTGCATCCACAGTGACGAAACGACGGTTACAGTCCTGCGGATTCTACCTGAACAGCTGCAAACCATCCCTGCAACACTTCACACGATTCCGTTTTTGGTCAAGCGTGAGCAATCGCGGAACCCATCTTGCGGATAGCTTTCTCATGTCCAAACGTTTATGCAAAATACGAGGGCAGTTCAGTAAGTAATGCAACACATTTTTTTTCTGAAACAGGGGTTGTTTTATTCAGCATTGAAATACACCAGGTTATTCCCCAATCTTTTAGCTACACAACACCATTTTTCAACGTAATCTCCATTCAATGCTACGGCCTTACGCCACCTTGAAATGAGGGCCTGTATGCCTGCGCGGTACCATTCCACTGGTCGCTGTCGGAGCCAACGTCGTACTGCATCAATAACTTCATCATCCGCGTAGTGCGTCCCACGGATTGCGTCCTTCATTGGGCCAAACATATGGAAATCCGACGGTGCGAGATCGGGGCTGTAGGGTGCATGAGGAAGAACAGTCCACTGAAGTCTTGTGAGTTCCTCTCGGGTGCGAAGACTTGTGTGAGGTCTTGCGTTGTCATGAAGAAGGAGAAGTTCGTTCTGATTTTTGTGCCTACGAACACGCTGAAGTCGTTTCTTCAATTTCTGAAGAGTAGCACAATACACTTTAGAGTTGATCGTTTGACCATGGGGAAGGACATCGAACAGAATAACCCCTTCAGCGTCCCAGAAGACTGTAACCATGACTTTACCGGCTGAGGGTATGGCTTTAAACTTTCTCTTGGTAGGGGAGTGGGTGTGGCGCCACTCCATTGATTGCCGTTTTGTTTCAGGTTCGAAGTGACGAACCCATGTTTCATCGCCTGTAACAATCTTTGACAAGAAATTGTCACCCTCAGCCACATGACGAGCAAGCAATTCCGCACAGATGGTTCTCCTTTGCTCTTTATGGTGTTCAGTTAGACAACGAGGGACCCAGCGGGAACAAACCTTTGAATATCCCAACTGGTGAGCAATTGTGACAGCACTACCAACAGAGATGTCAAGTTGAGCACTGAGTTGTTTGATGGTGATCCGTCGATCATCTCGAACGAGTGTGTTCGCACGCTCCGCCATTGCAGGAGTCACAGCTGTGCACGGCCGGCCCGCACGCGGGAGATCAGACAGTCTTGCTTGACCTTGCGGCGATGATGACACACGCTTTGCCCAACGACTCACCGTGCTTTTGTCCACTGCCAGATCACCGTAGACATTCTGCAAGCGCCTATGAATATCTGAGATGCCCTGGTTTTCCGCCAAAAGAAACTCGATCACTGCTCGTTGCTTGCAACGCACATCCGTTACAGACGCCATTTTAACAGCTCCGTACAGTGCTGCCACCTGTCGGAAGTCAATGAAACTATACGAGACGAAGCGGGAATGTTTGAAGCTATTCCACAAGAAATTTCCGGGTTTTTCAACCAAAATTGGCCGAGAAAAAAAATGTGTTGCATTACTTATTGAACTGCCCTCGTATTATGTACCCGTTCATTCGAAATGCCCACAGCACTAGCAATCTCACGCACTTTAACTATTCTGTCATCCATTTTGTCAATGATTTCTGGAGTCGTAACCTCCACAGGGCGTCCAGAACGTTCAGCATCACTTGTGCCCATATGGCAACTCCGAAAATTTTGAAACCACTTATAAACTGTTCTAATCGAAGGTGCAGAGTCACCGTAATATTTATCAAGCTTCTCTTTAGTCTCCTGAGGCGTTTTGCCTTTCATAAAGTAATGTTGACTCACCACACGAAATTCTTTTTCGTCCGTTTTTTGACAATCACTCGACTTCCTTGATTAACACGAATGCCGAACACAAATAAATAGACCTATATGGCTGAAACTTGCTGTGCGTTCTTTCCAAAGATGTTAATAACTAAACATGACCTCGATACGCGCCGGTGGTGCCATCTCTCGGACTTTGCACGGACTTTTCAAACGCCCTGTACGCGAGCCTCAGTGCGCTAGTCCTACCCACACTTGGCCAATTTTGCTAAATACAGTAGTGTCTGGAGGGAGCTACTAGCATTGCGTCGTAGCACAATGACTGTCCCCGAATGACAGCTAACTAAAAATAACTCTGTGGATCTGTACGCAAGATGTGCCAACAGAGTAAATTCAGAAAAATTTTCAGCATATAGATTGTCAGACAATTGTCAGTTTTTACAAGATCATTTACTTCCAGTGGAGACATGAACATTCTTACAGGTACTTCCACTCTTCAACCACTTATACGTCCGTGGAGTGAGGCTATCTCCTAGGATAACACGTGGTTGCTGTTCTGAACACAGTCATACCGTCGTGCAAAACTTCACCCACACTACGAGAGATTCTCTTGCACACAGGTCGATACACGATATCCTGCACAGACATCCAGTCCTTACCGCTATTTTCTCTATTCTGATTATGGTTTTCCACCTCTTGCGCTCGGTATATGCAGAGAAAAAAGTGTATCTCAGGGCAGCCAGAGCTGGACTGCAACTTGCCCGGAAATAGACCGAAGACCTATAGCTGCACTCTGTGGCAGAAGAGCAGCGTCCACGTTGTTCCCGCATCTGCACTTACAGTAAACAATAACGTTATCCAAAATAAAGTTTCGTCTGATAACTTACCGTTAAGACGCTTCATTCTTAAAGGTTATGATATAATTTAGGTGTCCATGAATTCACTGTCAGAGAACACTTTCAGGAAAAATAATAACAGCATGCTTATTAATGGAACCTATGGGGACACATATTTTAAACTTTAAACAAATCACATTAATAAATGTTTTGATCAAGATGAAATAAAGATCGACTTTTGCAGTCATGAAGTCACAACATAAATTTGACACTTGTTGCATACTGAATATGGATGGAAAAGCTGCATAGGAAATCTGCGTTTGTAGGCGATATCTTAGCATGGCCTTTACTGTGGAGGTATAATGGATGTGCGTCCTTCGTCAGTAGGATATTGTCCTCCATCTCAATTGCCCTACTCGGTGACGGGACGTAAAACATTCATTCCCCTATAATCAATCCCAGTCTTGCGTCCACCTTCCCTAACATTCGTTTAAGTGTTTGTCGGACTTGTGAGTTATCCTTAATGTTACTAGTCTTATTATTGCGCTTAACCGTCTTTTTGTGCGTGCTTGCCTATGCAGCTTACTTGCTTGTTCGGTGCTCAACCACTAGTTTGGCACTATTCTTGTCTATAGTTCTCCTCTATTGCATCCTGTGGTTGAGTGTGCGTGAGATTTTCGTCATGTGATTACAAACAACAACCCTAATTTCTAGTTGTTGACAAAACACTAGTGCATGCAACAGATGACGCGACACGTACACAAAACCAACTCAATCAGTAAGTGGTGCGGTAACCGCTAGCATTATTCACGCCTACTGTCATATTCCTACATCTACACAGGTACTCCGCAAGCCACTGTAAGGTGTATGGCGGAGGGTACGCTGTACCGCTACTTGTCATTTCCCCTCCTGTTCCACTCGCAAATAGAGCGAGGGGGAAACGACTGTCTGTACGTCTCCGTAAGAGCCCTAATTTCTCGTATCCTATCTTCGTGGTCCTTACGCGCGGTGTATGTTGGCGACAGTAGACTCGTTCAGCAGTCAGCTTCAAATGGCGGTTCTCTAAATTTTCTCAATAGTGTTTCGCGAAAAAAACGCCGCCTTCCCTCCAGGGATTTCCATTTGAGTCCGCGAAGCACCTCTGTAACACTTACGTTTTGTTCGAAGCTACCAGTAACAAATCCAGCAGCCATCCTCTGTATTGCTTCGACATCTTCCTTCAATCCGACCTGGTACGGATCCCAAACACTCGAGCAGTACTCAAGACTCGATCACACCAGCGTCGTATATCTGGTCTCCTTTACATGTGAACCACTCTTTCCTAAAATTCTCCCAAAAACCGAAACCGACCTTTTGCCTTCCCTACAACAGTTTTTACATGTTCTTTTCACATCACCAAGAACGGGGAATGGCTAGCTGATTTGGCATTGTTTAATAAAGTAATAAAAGGGTTCTTACCCTTTTATAATCATGCGTTTAAGCTTGGTAATAATTATTTTGGATAGGGAAGGTAACTGTCTGCAACTCCAACACTGACATTACGTGACATAAATTTTATTATTCCCCTTTACGGGAAGGCCATGAGATCAGGTCTACGTCCATAATTTTTCCGGGAGGTAGGTACGTGTCGGAAATCTTAGTAAATTTACTCCCTGTTTCTTGGGGTATTTTAGGCCCGATGAATCTGCTGGTTAAGGATAACCACACCGGTAAGCAGTACCAGATCCACCTTAGCCAAGTTAAATTTGGTTAGTCCTATTGTTGAGTCGCCCCCCCCCCCCCCGGGTTGGTGTATGAGGGGGGAGGTTAAGCGGTGGCCGGCTCGCGTTGATGCTGTTTCTTCTTTGGCATTTTCTCACTATTGAGTGGCGTCTTATTGCTCGCTGAGTTACTACCATAATAAGTTGCTGACTTGCCTCCGTCAGTGGCAGCAGCTGCTGTACCATCTTTGGTCTGACCGCTATTTCCGTGTGGTGGCGTGTGTGAGGCATTCGGTCGGTTGCACCAGAGCAGTGAGGAAGTCTCCACGGCGTGAGGTCAGGCTGGGGCCGCTGGCGTCGTGCACGCGCGGTCGGATTTGTGAGGCACTAGCTGCGAGAGCTGCAAAGTTCGTCGCCCATCAAACCTGGATACTGGAGTTGAGTAATCAGTTAACCTGTTATGAAACCTCAACTGCTGTGACATCTCTTCATTCACTGCTGGTTGTTGCTTCTTGGACCATTCCCGCAAGCAGCAACGTATGGTGTGCTGGAGTCGGCAAAATTTTGCAGCCGTCTTCCTGTACGGTGTTTAACCATTGAATTGATTGTAACTTATTAGTGAAGTGCACCAGCGGTATCTTCTGCCTTGTGGCTGTTAACATTCCGGTTACCTGCCCTGGTCGTTAGCGTAGTTTTCTGGCAGTGTGTTTTCCTCGACGTGTTGATGCTGTCTGGCACGGCGTGTAGTTCGACAGCCTTGGTGTTGTTCATTTTTTTTAGTGGTTATTGTGCCTTGACTGTATTTAGACGCAAATTGTCAAGACGTAGTGCTGCTGGTATCTTCGTCCTCACTGATATTTCGGTTGTCGTGCCACTGGTCGGGTGGAAGGGACTTGATTAGGTTGTTGGTTGGTTCTTCAGACATCCCTAGGTCGTGTTGCCATCCGATTATTTAGTGTTACGCTTGGCTGCCTGTCTCACCTAAACTTATGTTAGAAGTTCCTCCCCAGGCGGACCCTTGGAACACTTCTGAGCTCCACTGTTCTGTTGTTTTGGATTGTGATTTTTTTTAGTCTCAAGTACTGTTAGAGGCCTTCAGCTGTGTATTAATTTATTTTGCTTTAAGGGGCTCCGGAACGCCCTATACTTGCAATGTTAAAATAACGCTTATAAATTACATCTTTCCTCACAAAGTATTTGAGGTAGGAAGTTGAACTTTTTACAGATTATTCATTGGAATATGGGCTACAACTTAACACAGGGATTTTACAAAATTTTAGTTCAGTTATTAAAGATGATTTTTTTTTCAATTGTAATGAAAATTCACAACATTTTCTTGCAATTTTTTATTTATATATTCAAAAATATACAGTTTTTTGGAAAAAAGGCTGTGTTAAATTATGCAGAAGGTACTGTGTAACATTTACTGAAAGTTTGAAACAAATATGTTTGGAAGATCCTTAGAAAACATGTAATTAGTATGAGAAAATAAAAGTTTTGGGAATCGAGCGACAAAGATTGGACTAACTTTTTAGTGCATTCCAGGTCCATAGGATGGATTATCTTCATCCACTGCAAACTCCTCCCCCAGCTTCCTCTTGTTCCTCCTCCTGTTTACTCTTGCTTGTATTTCTAGACTCTTTACAGCCCTGTCTGCAGCCCGAAGGCGTTCCTTGTCTAAAGCAAGCATCGCTCGTACCATGTTAGAACCTGTCTTCATTCCCATATTTCTAAATACCTTGCACCTTACAATGTTGCCATCATTGAAAGTCGCAACAGCATCATACACACCAAAATGAAGTGTTTCTATTCCAACAAATACAGTCTTGGGGATTCTCGACCATATAACACTATTTACACTTTCATTGGGGTTTTGAGTTTTTCCGTGAATACACTTTTTCAACAGTTCAGGTGCTGCTAAGTTTCTGAAAATAGGTTTTATCACCTCCATTATTGCATGAGGCAGACTATGCTTATGAGTGTACACTTCACCAGTTAGCAATCCTTTGTTATATTTACACCAACTGTCTTCTTCTTTGGGACACAAGCTATGTTGGGGATTTTCATCGTCTTTATTGTTTACAGTAATAACACATACCTTTGGCTTTCCAACATTTCTCCTTTTCTTAAAAGCCTTCAGAGGATTTCTAATAACTTTACTTTTACTCATTATTATACTTCAACAAAACAGAGACTCAAGAAACAGAATTAATTACGAATATTTTCGAGATAACGACAGAGTAAATAAACATGAAACAATCGACAATCACACCAGCGATATATATTGAACCATCACAGGTTAGCCACAACACATACTTTATCTCACATCACTAAAATGTACCTGATGAACACGGACGTTAATAATAACACCATTTGACAGCAGTTTAACAGCACCACAGTGGGTCACGCCCATGTAGAACACATTTCAAAAAAAATTTAAAAATACTTGTAGTCTTCAGAATTGAATAAATTATATATCTATTAAAAGGTAATAGTCTGCAGATTCAGAAAACGCAAAAAAGTAAAAATTGAACTTTTCATGATTTTGAGCCTTTCCGGAGCCCCTTAATGTTCAGTATGTGGCCTTCAGCCAAACTTCTACGTGAAATATTTTAATATAAGGCGTTCAGCCAAATTAATTTAAAATTAGAAAAATCACTTGAAAATTTGAGAATTTTCCTTTCTATCTTAATTTTGTTATCCAGGCCTCAAGCCTTGAGTTGTTCGATGATCGATATATGGCCTTCAGCCGAAACTCATGTGAAATATTTTAAGATAAGGGCTTCAGCTCTCTTAAATTAAAATTTGAAAGGTCATTGGTTTAAAACCTTTTAAAATTTCCCTACTGAAATTCTTGTTATCCAGGCCTTAAGCCCTCAGTTCTTCTATTTTGTAACTAAGGTCTTCAGCTGTGTGTATTCCTTAAGGCAATTTTAATAACTTGTGTTCTGACCTTCAGCCGTATTGTTTCTGAATTCTTTTAAGGGCATGTGTGATTAAGTGTTTTAGCAAAATAAAGTTTGTATGTTTGTGCAACTAACAGCAACTGATTTGGGCCCCTTCCCACAACCTGATCCGCTCTGTCCTGCGAACCCAGATTTCATGAACATACTCTTGAATCATCGGTCTACACTATCATAGGTGCTGACACGTACTGAAATTTCTAATAGGTCTCGTACCATTGACCTATTAATTGTCACACTACAGAGAGGCCGAAAGGAATTAATTATCACACGCTAGAGCATAACCTTTCCATGCATCGACAAGCTGAAGTACACAACCAAGAATTACGCAAAATGCCGCTGTTATACAAAATAAAGCAAAGGCGCGATCTCGCAGAGCTGGGAACTTGCCCTCAGTGATGACTGGGCACACAATATTCAGCTGCGCTCGTGAGATGAGCCAAAGATGGGACGTTGGTTCGCGAATTTCTTCTGTGATGATACTGCATTTTACTACAGCTTTCCACCTGTCAAACGGAGCACCTCCACACTGCGTCCTCTCCTCAGCACATCCACAGACGAATCTACCGACCGGCCACCACAGCCGTTGTTCGAACTGCCACGTTTTTGTTGGCTGAGGGCCATCATCAGCCCCCTACTCTCCTCAGAACAGATCTTTCAGAAGTCTCTCAAGCAGTCCCAGTATTTAGCTTCCCTTTCGAGAAGCCTACTGGATCTAATGACAATCTCTGAAACAGCCATGCACCTTTCTAAGCCCATCACATTCACACAACTTGCGCTCATATATACTGGAAATGTACAGAGACGATGAGCAAGAGTGACACATTGCAAAAGCTATCGAAATAAAACACTTAGTTCCCTGTCGTCATCTCCATCAGTTGGGTTATTGGCTCAACAAGTGACTCATGTCACATCATATGGTAATGCTCCAATCAGCTGATTAAGTTCTGATATCCCTCAACTGGAATTTATTCAACAGAGGCATGATAAGCTTTCATTAAGAGCACTCACAGAAACGCTTCGTTATTTACTAGTGAACCTTGCAATGCTTCGCAATTGCTAAATATATGTGGGAATTGCATTCGTTGTCCCCTTCTCTCTGCCCATTTTCTCACTCCTTCTCTCTCTCTCCTCACAGCTCCCCCTCCCTCCTTCTCTCTATGCATAACTTCCTCCCCCTCTCTCTCTCTGCCCATCTCCCCCCCCCCTCCCCGCCAACTCTATGTCCATTTCCGTCTGAATGTTCAGAATAATGTCGTGGTATATGTTTATATACAGCTTATGTCGGTCCGAATTTTCATTAGAGTATCGTGCAAAAATTGGAAGTAAAGCGATCAACAACTTTTCGAGATTTGTGGTAACTACACTTCCCCCTTTATACATTACATATATAAGTCTACATGACATATATTACAAAAACATATAACCTATCAGCCTATATCCGTCTGAATGTTCATTAGAGCATCGTGTAAAAATTTGAAGTAAATCGGACAAGAACTTTTCGAGATTTGTAGTAACTACATTTCTCTTTTATTTATTACTTACATATGTACATATTATATGTATATTCCAAAAATATATTGTCTATGTCGGCCTCAATCCTCATTGGATTTTCATGAAAAAACTTCTAGTAAATCGGTCAAGAACTTTTCGAGATTTTAGGTAACAACGTTTCCCCTTTATACAGGCTGACAATTATTGAACTATATAAAAAAACGTTAATTATTTACAAATTACAGCGTGCACACAATTTATTCAGTGTGTAAACGTCACTACAGGTATTCAGATTTATGTTGTGACATGTTCGATACGCCTGCTATCATTGGTGATGATGTGGCGCAGACGAGTAGCGAAATTCTGCATGACCCGCTGAAGTGTCGGAACATCAATGCTGTCGATGACCTCCTGAATGGCCGTTTTCAGTTCAGCAATGGTTTTGGGGTTATTGTGTACACCTTGGCTTTAATATAGCCCCATAAAACGAGTCGCATGTGCTCAGATCCGGAGAATATGGCGGCCAATCGAGGCCCATGCCAGTGGCCTCTGGGTACCCCAGAGCCAGAATGCGGTCGCCAAAGTGCTCCTTCAGGACATCAAACTCTCTCCTGCTTCGATGAGGTGAAGCTCCATCAAGCGTGAAGCTCCGTCAAGCGTGAACCACATCTTGTCGAAATCAGGATCAGTTTGGATAATGGTGATGAAATCATCTTCCAAAAACCTTCACGTACCGTTCGGTAGTCACCTTGCCATCAAGGAATATCGCACCGATTATTCAGTGGCTGGACATTGCACACCACAGTCACCCGTTGAGGGTGAAGAGACTTCTCGATCACGAAATGAGGATTCTCCGTCCCCCAGATTCGCCAGTTTTGCTTGCTGACGAACCCATCCAAATGCTTCATCGCTAAACCAACCAACAAGGTGCATACTAATTCCCATCATGCACCGCTGCCAACCGTGCAGTTTGAACGTCATAACCAAAACCGCGCGGAAGTTATGACGATATTACTTCATTTAGTTCAATAATTGTCACCCTATATTTTACATATATATTTATATATTATATATATATAACAGCCAAACCGATTTTTTGCTATGGAAGCATGTGACAGCAGAACTTTCATACTGAAAGCAATTTTTTTTTGTTTTCTTTTTCGTACCAAAAATACCGTTACGATCCACAATTATGACCACAGTTTTAAAAAAATCAATCAAACAGGACGAACCGTTCTTAAGTGTCGATCTTCCACAACTGATTTCAATTTCCGACCTTCTCCGTGGCTTTTCCAAAAATTTTCTTCCATGCTTAGCTTTCCTGACAATTACGAACGCAGCAAAGACGAAAATCAACCAAGTTCGTCAAGCCGTTCTTAACTAACATATGCGGCAACTGAAGTTAATTTCTGACTTTTCCTTTGAACTTTCCAAAAATTCTCCATATGTCTATCTTTTTAGAGATGGTTGAGGTACTCGGCTGATCGATAGAGGATATCTACTAATATCGATATAGCTGGCCTCTGTTTTGATCACAGGCGATGTAGATTCTTCCTACACGTCGGTCGGGGGCCTGAAGATGGCGTAATAAAAAGCTGAAACTGATTGCCAAATAAAATAAGGTTTGAAATCTGACAGCTGAAAGGTGTTTAATTTGACATCCTCTTTTTCCAGAACTTTTCTTCCATACAAACCTTATCCTGACAACGAACACAACAAAAAATCAACCAATCGCTCAAGCCATTCTCAGGTGATGATCTTTCATAGATTTTAATTTACACAAATTTGTTCTTATTATTCCGGTATGTTAATAATCGCTACGTTCAGCAAGAAGGATTATTTATGACGCTTACACTATTTTATAAATTTCGTGTTCGTTTATTTGCATACACATGGATAGAAACAGAAGAATGTGACTATATCTCCTAGTTATCGAAATTAGAATTTTCGGAGCTTTGATTATCTAAATACTTAACGTCAAGGAAAATATAGTGACAATGAGTTTATGTCAACTAGCTTGTGTAAAGTCACCATTGCCGTGTTTTAACTCATTCGATACAATCGTTTTGCTGACATTACTTAGTGTTCAAGTTTATGTTCTAGTTGCATACTCCGCAAGCTGCTATACAGTGCATAGTGGAGGGTATGTTGCACCACTGTAGTCATTTGCCTTCCTATTCCACTTACAAATAGACCGGCGGGAAAACGGCTATTTATATTCTTCCGTAAGGCCCCTGGTTAATCTTAGCTTCGTGGTCCTTGCGAGAGATGTACGTTGGTGACGGTGGCCGCAAATGTCATTTCTCTAAATGTTCTCAACAGAGTCATCTTCTCTCCACGAATTCCCGTTTGGGTTCAAAAATGGGTCAAATGGCTCTGAGCACTATGGGACTTAACTTCTGAGGTCATCAGTCCCCTAGAACTTAGAACTACTTAAACATAACTAACCTAAGGACATCACACACATCCATGCCCAAGGCAGGATTCGAACCTGCGACCGTAGCGGTCGCGCGGTTCCAGACTGAAGCGCCTAGAACCGCTCGGCCACTCCGGCCGGCTCCTGTTTGGGCTCCCCAAGCATTTCCGTAATACTCGCCTGCTGATCGAACTTACTGGTAGCACGCATCTAAATTGTTTCTGTGTCTTCCTTTGATATGATCTGATGGGGATCCCAAACAATCGAGCAGTATCCACAAATTAGTCGCACAAGTATTCTGTAAGTAGTCTCCTTTATACGTGAGCTACACGTTCCTTGAGTTCTCCCGATAAACCGAAGTCAACTATTCGCATTGTCTACAAACCGACCTTACGTGCTCGTACATTTTTATGTCGCTCTGTAACGTTACGCACTGATATTCAATCGACGTAGCTGTGTCAAGCAGCATCCCCCCTACAGTACTCGAGCAATACAGCAGTGGTTCTCCTACTCATCTCCATTGACTAATATTTCCCTACATTCACAGCAAGTTGCCATTCACCATATCAAATAGAAATTCCATCCAGGTCTTAGTTTACCCTCCTACAGTCACTCAATGACGACACTCTACCGCACACTACAGCATCAGATCGTTTATTCGTAACGAGAACGAGGGCGTTCCTATTGTACTTCCCCGAACAATCGCTGTCCAGAACAACGTACTCTATTCTATTACTCAAAACTATCTTCGAGTCATATGTCTCAGAACCTGTTCCATATGCTCGTATCTTTGTTAACAGTCTATCGTCGCATTCCGTCAAAAGCTTTTTGGGAATCTAGGAATGGAAACTTGAATGTTATTTGTACAACAGACTGTACAAATGTGTTTCGAACAGTGGGTATGTAATATCATTTAAGTATATCGAAGTAATCAGCAACCAGTTACATGAAAGAAATTTAATTCCCTAAAAGGTTTCGGGCACTTAATACCATACTTTAGAAGACAATACCTATCGCATCATTTGATAGTGTCAATAGTACGATGCGTCCAGCAAACTGCCGTGGTCGTGAGGTTCATAGTACCTGTATATAAATGGTACAAAGTTGTTTGGTTCCTTTATAAAATTTTTCTACAGGCATTATGAACCAGGTGACCACGGCAATATGCTGTATGCATTATACTGTTGACACTAACAAATGGCTCTGGCTCTGAGCACTATGGGACTTAACATCTGTGGTCATCAGTCCCCTAGAACTTAGAACTACTTAAACCTAACTAACCTAAGGACATCCCACACATCCATGCCCGAGGCAGGATTCGAACCTGCGACCGTAGCGGTCACGCGGTTCCAGACTCAAGCGCCTAGAACCGCACGGCCACACCGGCCGGCAACACTAGCAAATAATGTGATATGTATAACCTTCTGAAGAAGGGCTTTAAGTTCCCGAAACTGGTAAAGAAATTTAATTTCTGTTATGCAATTGGTCGCTGATTATTTCGGTATATACAACTACGGTTGCTGAAGATAAAAAAAAACACTAAATCATTTTAAGCATTGTGCAAGAAGACGTTAGGTTACATTTAGAGACGAGGAAACTGAAAGCAGCTGAAATGTGGAAAACTCGAAAGATATTAAAATTTAACTACACAGATAAATGTAAAAGAATACCAAAATAATACGACATGAAAGAAATCTATTAAAATGTTAGTGGAACGTCTCTAGAGTCAATTACTTTTGAATACATTGTTGGAGTGAACAGTGATCAATGCTGTTACAAATATTTACTATCAAAAATAGTCTTGATCACAATTTATTTATTCCAGTGACCGGTTTCGACCACTTCTGTGATCATCTTCAGACCAATGAGTAAGAACCTCCTTCTGGTGGTAAATCACTACTCACACCAGAAGGAGGTTCTTACTCATTGGTCTGAAGGTGACCACAGTAGTCGTCGAAATCGGTCACTGGAATAAATAAATTGTGATCAAGACTGTTTTTGATAGTAAAATGTCTCTAGTCATCCAGAACTTCACAAGGATATAACATTAGAGGCAAAGAATAATGCAAGCTGACAGATATTAGAATAAGCAAAACAGATTAATCCGTATCTAGTGAGACATGACACGCATTCGACTCAAAATTGATTGTATCGATAGGTAATTAAAAACTGAGCATTTTTCATCAATATATATGATGTCTGCAACTGCGTATTTTCCGAAAAATCGAGAATAGCAACATTTACGCTTGCTACTTATTTACCCACAAGGGTTACCCCTTTCAACGAAAGCGGCGTTGTCCAAGCGAACAAGCCATGCTGCTACAGAGCCAGTTGTCTACAATTCCCAAATCCACTGCGCAGATTTTTTTCATATTTTTTTCTCTGTATCTAAATTGGTAGAAATAAGACGCTTAATAAGATAAATAAATCAATAAGGAATTATAACAAGAGAGGTAAAAAGATTTTGCCACAACTTGGATTAAGCCTAGCGAAGAATTAAAATTTTAATCCTTGTCGTTTTACAATCGCTGTTTCATTTATTCTGTAACATATCACCACATTCCTTCGTACAACTATATGAATTATACTTATCATAGAATCATTCGAAGCAAATATACTAACATCACTGTCATATCTGATGATGATGTTTGGTTTGGGGGGCACTCTACTGCGTTGAATAAAACGTTCTCGGTTTTCCAGCCGCGTCAATTCGAAAAAAATCCTCGAGCTTTCGATGACCATCTCCGCCATCGTCGTCAGTTCACTGACTGCCTGGGCTGTTACGGTCTCTCGCTTATATAGGCATGATGACATCATCATCAGTCAATCAGATCGATCCAATGTGGCGCGCGCGTAAGTCGACCCGGGCAGCTAGCGGAGCTGTTGCCCGTGTCAGTACCGGTGACGTCAGGTGGCGCCAGGGGCAGGCGCCATGTTTGAAACTGCCGCTCCCGCATCGCGCATCTGTCTCTGCTTTCTTTCGATGTCCAACGCCCGTCCCCATGCCCTGCTGAGTGTGTATCCCTGGTCTCTCTTGAAACTGTTGTTGTTTAAGCGGATCTCGGCCACTTCCTTTATAACGGAGTCCCAATATGTAGACGCATGAGCCAACACTTTTGCATTTTCGAACTGTATTTTATGCCCGTTTTCTAGGCAACGCTCCGCTATGGTGCACAATATCAAAACAAATTGCAAAACGGTTTAGAAAGGATATCTGAATGGTTACAAAAATTGGTAGTTGATCCTAAATAACGAAAAGTGTGAGGTCATCCACATGAGTACTTAAAGGAATTCGTTAAACTTCGGTTCCACGATAAATCAGTCTAATCTAAAAGCCGTAAATTCAGCTAAATACCTAGGTATTACGATTACGAACAATTTAAATTGGAAGAAACATAGAAAATGTTGTGGGGAAGGCTAACCAAAGACTGCGTTTTATTGGCAGGACACTTCGAAAATGTAATAGATCTAGTAAGGAGACTGCCTACACTATGCTTGTCCGACCTCTTTTAGAATACTGCTGCGCGGTGTGGGATCTTTACCAGATAGGACTCAAGGAGTACATCGAAAAATTCAAAGAAGGGCAGCACGTTTCTATTATCTCGAAATATGGGAGAGAGTGTCACAGAAATGATA
Organism: Schistocerca nitens; assembly: GCF_023898315.1. Classification (NCBI taxonomy): domain Eukaryota; kingdom Metazoa; phylum Arthropoda; class Insecta; order Orthoptera; family Acrididae; genus Schistocerca; species Schistocerca nitens. The sequence goes on along the minus strand of NC_064620.1, from coordinate 506,911,948 downwards.
CAGGATTTGGGCTGGGCAACATTAAGAGAAAGGCGTTTTTCGTTGCGACGGAATCTTCTCACGAAATTCCAATCACCAACTTCCTCCTCCGAATGCGAAAATATTTTGTTGACACCGACCTACCTAGGGAGAAACGATCACCACGATAAAATAAGGGAAATCAGAGCTCGTACGGAAAGATATAGGTGTTCATTCTTTCGGCGCGCTATACGAGATTGGAATAATAGAGAATTGTGAAGGTGGTTCGATGAACCCTCTGCCAGGCATTTAAATGTGTTTCGCAGAGTATCCATGTAGATGTAGATGTACTTTTGTTTAGTGTATTTTACCGACACTCGTCTCAAATCATTTTCGCGCGGTCGCTGAAGACCTTGCTGTCGCGTGCTCATACCAACATATCCATCCATCCGAAGTTAGACTCCAGCTTGTTTGGTAGTCGGTTTGATGCTTGCTCAGTGAAGCAGGTGTCCCCCACACCAGACTGGTTACTGGATGCCAGTTAAAATATCCTACAGTATGGATACAATCTCCAGTACAATATCCTAGAAATGTAATATGGAGACATGGAAATGAGGGAATGAAATATTGGCGTTGGCATGTAAATCTACTGAGCCACTGGCAATAAACAACGCGGCAAATACTTAACATTGAGTTGCTGAGAAGAAACAAGTACTGAACAGCTGCTAAGAGAGCAGACTTTTCCTAGGGCCTGTTGCCTGCGTGGCACTAGACGACAAGTTATACGCGTTTACAAGTAATGTTTTACAGTGCAGAGGCAGGCAGCGGCAAGGTATGGGCCGGCTGGGCGAAGCTCATCAGCAGCGACTGGGACAGCCCGTGCTCCTTTCACCCTCAGCAACGTGCGGACTGCCCTCGGACCATCGCATGGAACAATGACGCAGCACATTGCGGACAATGCGGCAATGGCAGACATCGGCAAGCAGCTGTGGCTACTGACGCATCTTCACTCATCCAATACTTCAGCGGGACAATGTTGTTCTGTTTTTATTCGTCTTTGTCCCGTAGTTTATTCGTCCGGTTTCTCCAGTGTAACCCCAGTCACGTAAGAACTTACGTGATCTGGGCTTGTACCTTCCCCATCCAATGGGATTTGGCATTCCAAATTCTTTGTAGCTCGGGGTCTTCTTGGTGCCAATTTTGTTCATCTTTCAAACAAATTCCTCTACAAATAACGTCACCATCGGAAATTTACACGTCATCTGACTGTAGGAAAATCGTTCTAGGATTGCTAACAATTTTCTAGCACTGTCTCTGACGCATTTGATCCGCTCTGTGACAAGATATTGGTACCGTTTCCTTCAACTCACGTGGCATCAGTTGTGTGTGTTGAAAAACTGATACCACTCATTTTTAAGTTATGATGCTAAAAGGGAGAAAACTTGCTGCTGAAAACCAAAAGCTATACCGAAATCGAATTTATTTTTCGCGTGAATCTATTAGCTGAGTCACGATCTCTGTTGGACAGCCTAAATGGCATCCAAAGATTTGTGAATTGGAAAAAATTTTTCTAGTTTTTGTGTTGTGGACTAACACCCATTTGAAATCTAGCTTAAATTATTCAAATAAAAATTTTTGCCAAATCTGAGTTTTATTTATTCTGAATTCATATATTCGGAATCCGAATATTATTCATTTTAACGGTTCCATACCGCAATCGGTAAAAACGAAGCCTTTATAGGAGCGCTTTGCTGTTCGTCTGTTCGTCTCCGATTGTTGTCACACTGTTGAGATTGTTCCTCAGTGACTGGAAGACGTATCAAGTTGAAATTTATGTCACATATTACTCTATATGGTCCCTTGGCACTGTAAAAGACAATTCAGTCAAAAGATATGTCCATTGATGACACATATTTTGATATCCGCAAACTCACTTATCAAAATCTACAGGATACTTCCCATTGGTCCAGAATCATGAAATTTGGCAACAAGGAAGGTTTCATAGCACAAGTAAACGAAAAACTCCGAAAGTTATTAAATTGTAATTGTAATACATAAAAAATATCTTTTTCACATTAGAACTTAACGTTGCATTCATCATCCATCAAAAGCATCCCAGAAAAATACCACTGCAAGCGAACATAAAATGTAAGTAGTAGACACGTTTTTGTAAATAAATAAAAAATATTTTGTTAAATCTTCTCTCACTAAATACATAAACTTAAATCTCCCGGTCACTTCTTTTTGTATGTCCAGGTTAGCCACAGGAACTATTGTAGAGATTTTGATACGATCTTGGCATTCCGGTACAATCTCTTGCCAGTGTCGATATAGATAACATTATAAACCGTCGAGGTTCTCGAGTCTTGGGATGGATCAACTATATATATATATATATATATATATATATATATATATATATATATATATATATAAGTTTTGCATCACCTCGGTTCCGAGAGTTCCGGAACTTGTACAGAAACCTGGAATAGAGATCAACATAAACATCACTTCCGCCGTTTTTATTGCTCATGAAAACCACACATTGCATGTTATACCACATTCAGCGAAACCTTCAGAGGTGGTGGTCCAGATTGCTGTACACACCGGTACCTCTAATACCCAGTAGCACGTCCTCTTGCATTGACGCATGCCTGTATTCGTCATGACATACTATCCACAAGTTCATCAAGGCACTATTCGTCCAGATTGACCCACTCCTCAACGCCGATTCGGCGTAAATCCCTCAAAGTTGTTGCTGGGTCACGTCGTCCATAAACAGCCCTTTTCAATTGATCCCAGGCATGTTCGATAGGGTTCATATCTGGAGAACATGCTGGCCACTGTAGTCGAGCGATGTCGTTATCCTGAAGGAAGTCAGTCACAAGATGTGCACGATGGGGGCCCGAATTGTCGTCCATGAAGACGAATGCCCCGCCAATATGCACTATCGGTCGTAGGATGGCGTTCACGTATCGTACATCCGTTACGGCGCCTTCCATGAGCACCAGCGGCATACGTCGGCCCCACGTAATGCCATTCCAAAACAGCAGGGAACCTCCACCTTGCTGCACTTGCTGGACATTGTGTCTAAGGCGTTCAGCCTGACCGGTTGCCACCAAACACGTCTCCGACGATTGTCTGGTTGAAGGCATATACGCCACTCACCGGTGAAGAGAACGTGATGCTAATCCTGAGCAGTCCATTCGGTGTGTTGTTGGGCCCGTCTGTGCCACGCTGCATGGTGTCGTGGTTGCTAAGATGGACCTCGCTATGGACGTCGGAAGTGAAGTTGCGCATCATGCAGACTTTTGCGCATAGTTTGAGTCGTAACAAGTCCCGTGGCTGCACGAAAAGCATTATTCAACATATTGGGGTTGCTGTTAGGGTTCCTCCGGGCCATAATCCGTAGGCAGCGGTCATCCACTGCAGTAGTAGCCCTTGGGCGGCCTGAGCGATGCATGCCATCGACAGTTCCTTTCTCTATGTATCTCTTCCATGTCCGAACAACGTCGCTTTGGTTCACTGTGAGACCCCTGGACACTTCCCTTGTTGAGAGCCCTTCCTGGCACTCAGTAACAACGCGGACGCGTTCGAACCGCGGCATTGACTGTCTAGGCATGGTTAAACTACAGACAACACGAGCCGTGCAATTCCTTCCCGGTGGAATGACTGGACTGATCGCCTGTCGGACCCCCTCCGTCTAATAGGAGCTGCTCATGCATGGTTGTTTACATCTTTGGGCGGGTTTAGTGACATCTCTGAACAATCAAAGGGACTGTGTCTGTGATACGATAAACACAGTCAACGTATGTCTTCAGGAGTTCGGGAACAAGAGAGATGCAAAACCAAATTTGATGTGTGTGTATATACACACATATGTGTACGTACATAAGAATGTACAGAGTCCTATTCGCATTTGGCAAGTTTTTATTCGTGTGAAATGGTTACTTCGAAGGAACTTCTGTCTCCATTCTACTGCTCTCTGAACATTTTGTTTCCCAGAACGAATCACGTTTGCCAACGAGCAAAAAAACGTAAGAACCATGTTCGAAATTTGTTGTGAAATGGGTCCACAGTCTTCACGGAAATATGAAACATTACATTCAGCGCTTACTGCCCTCAAAAATATTTATTTATAGTGATTGCAATATCGAGAGCTCTCATTTTCAGGCAAAGGTCGCAATACATATATGGTTGTGTGCATATTTGTCTTTGGGTTCTTTTGTTTGAATACGGGGAATATTCTAAGTTGTCATTGCAATAAATTAAAAAAAATTTACAGCCGTTAAGAAGAATAAAGCGTTTATTTTTCTTAAGATTTAAGCAGTTTCAGTCATACGAATATGTTACGTCAAATGATGTAAAACATTGGTAACAACCTGTCCACTCTGTTACTCGATGAAGCTTTTATCATCGATCACAGCACAGTACGACACAGCTTCCAGCTTTCCAGCAACAGAACATTTCGAAGCACGGGGTTGGAAATGAGATAGACTGTAATTATGTCATCAATGGCACTTAATTGACGGGAATCGTGTCGTTCAAATGCCTTGCGCTAATGATGCGGAACAATATGCGAGCGGCGGACACACAAATCCAATACAGGAACATACAAAGGCCGGTTGGGAGAGAGAACGTGAGGTAGTTGTAACAGACCTTCGAAACAGATCGACAAATCGGTTGCTTGCAGCTCGTTATGACAGAATCTGTTTTGCACATTTGTTGTACCAATAAGCTTCATGCTGGAAACACGTCACAAGTCTACGAAAGCCGTTCAAACTTTCAGTTAACTGTTCGCCATTACAGCTGACAGTGAATGTAACTTTAAGTACCAAATCTAAGAATCTATCTCTTCTAAAAGAAAAAAAAAAACAATACCTGCCACGTGATGTGAAAGAAGGAGATAAATTCAGGAAGTTAAGAATTAACAAATAATATGTCACTGGTAAGCGCTGTGAGTGTCTGTCGTGCAACCACATCTTTCCAGCTCTCCAACAGCGTGGATGTGTGGATGGGATCATTTTTATGCAAGATGGCGCACCTCCGCACATTGCAAAGCCAGTTAAGCAGCTGCTGAAGCGCCATTTCGGAAATGCTAGAATTATCAGCCACCATTTCCCTACAGCCCGGCCGTCCCGATCACCTGATCTTAATCCGAGTGGTTCTAGGCGCTCCAGTCCGGAGCCGCGCTGTTGCTACGGTCGCAGGTTCGAATCCTGCCTCGGACATGGGTGTATGTGATGTCCTTAGGTTAGTTAGGTTTAAGTAGTTCTAAGTTCTAGGGGACTGATGACCACAGCAGTTGAGTCCCATAGTGCTCAGAGCCATTTGAACCATTTTTAATCCGAGTGACTTCTGGCTGTGGGGATGTTGCGTTCAGTGTTCCGATTGCAAACTCAGCTGCATTGAAGGCACGCATTGCTCCATGTTTTGCGCCAGTCACATGGAAATTAATAATCCGATTTGGTTTTGATTGATGCTTTTTATGCGGTTTCGGCCACGGGACAATTAAAAACCGATATGACTGATGCTTTTTATGCGGTTTTTGGCCTCAGGACAATTAAAAACCGATGTGGGATGCTTTTTATGTGGTTTTTGGCCTCAGGACAATTAAAAATCGATTTTTCCCATCCGATGTGATATGACCTTGCCGTGGTGGATGGGCTTACGTAGCTAACAGTATCACACCTGTACACCCATGCACACTGAGTAGTACAGTATGTTTAACATCAAACATACACCTTAGGCTTTTTTGTATGATTCATTTGTCATTTGTAGTCGACAACTATTAAATTATGATGCTTACAACGCCATCTATTGCTACATTTTGTAACTTGTGTTTTTCTTCTAACATACATTTTTCCCCTTCTCCGATAATATTCCGTTGCAATTTGACGTCATTTTGATCAGTGGTGCTATTTCTACAGAGTTTTGAAAGTTTAACTTTAATTTTACTCATCCTGTACATTTCGATGCACTCTAATCATAAAGCTCTTCCGTCTTATTTTAAACTTATTTTCCACACCACAACAACAGCAACGAACTGTGAACACAATAATATCCACAGTATGCGAGAGACTGGCAAGGACATTGTCAGTATTGATCACAGACGTAGGAATATTTCCGGACAGCGCAGTATATTTAAAAAGTTTTTGACTTTCGTACTATTATTGCGCAACCTCTCAATCTCATCCCTAAACGTTCAGTATTACTGCGCATGATGAAATATTGTGCAATATTATTGACCTCTAGCGGGCGCTTACAGAGGACGGTAAGCTGCCAATAAAGCTGTTCAACATCTGACTGTGAGAGCATTCCCTGGCCTCGCTGCCGCCACGGACTCCACATTAATCGTTCGCTGAGGCTACGCAAATTCAACATCCTGGCGACCAGGTAGGCATCCTGCTATCCTTGGGTTACTACGTAGTGGTCAGCAACCAGGATCACCACAAAGTGAAAGCAAGGTAAATGTAACCCAGACAGTATTGCAGAGTCATTCACATTAGGATCACTCTCTCCAGAAACGTACTCCTACATAATAATAATTAACGCATGGGTTTTGTCACTGCAGCTGGTTACATTTAATAAAAAGATTTATTTTCCGTAAATGTCGCCTTAATATCTTAACTCTTACGTCCACTACCAGTTTTTGCCCATATGCCCATTCTCAAGATCAGATCATTCAACTGCTACATGGTCCAAGTTTAAAACTATCCACTCACATGATCTTATCTGTAGTGACAGAGACTGTTTCCTTCTCTACACGTTTTACCAGGAGAGGTGGCACATTGGTTGACGTTCTGGGTTCTCATTCGGATGGATTTAAGTTAACATCCTCATCTGGCCATCCAGATTTATGTTTCCCATGGTTTCAGAAAATTATTTAAGATGAATGTCTCGATGCTTCATTTTAAAAGGACATAACGGGTTTCATTGCTCAGCCTACTCCTACGAATTTCTGCTATGTCGCAAATGACCTCGTCTTGGACGGGGCATTAAAGCTTGTCCTTCCTTTCTTCCGCAGGTTTCATATGTTTCCAGTCTGTACAATACTTTTATCCTTCTCACATCTATCACAGGTTCGTTGATGATATGCTACATTCAGTAAAAGTGAGCAAGAATTATATGACCAACTGAATGTAATGAACAGTCTAATGCGCACAAAATTTGGGCTGGGAGTACACCAAAGAAAGACGAAACTAATGAGGAGTAGCAGAAATCCGATTAACGGTAACTTCACGTTAAAACTGGGGACCATGTAGCTGAAAAATTTAGGGAATTGTGCTACCGTGAAGCAAAATAAAGCATAATCGACGAAGTAAGGAGGACATACAGGGTGGCAAGTATGAACTATATGAAAAAAACGTAAATTAGTTAAAAAATACTCCGTGCACACACTTTATTCAACATGTAAACGTCACTACAAATATTCGGATTTAGGTTATGACATGTTCGATATACCTTCATTATTGGCGATGATGTCGGGCTGACGAATAGCGAAATTATGTATGATCCGCTGAAGTTTCGGAACATCAGTGCTGTCAATGACCTCCTGAATAGCTGTTTTCAGCTCAGCAATGGTTTTGGGGTTATTGCTGTACACCTTGTCTTTAATACAGCCCCACAAAACAGAGTTCCATGTGTTCAGAACCGGAGAATTTGGCGGCCAATCGAGGCCCATGCCAGTAGCCTCTGGGTACCACAGAGCCAAAATGCGGTCCCCAAAGTGCTCCTCCAGTACATCACTCTCCTGCTTCGATGGACTCGAGCTCCGTCTTGCATGAAATCGGGATAGCTTTGGATAATGCGGATGAAATCATCTTCCAAAACATTTACATACCGTTCGCTAGCCACCGTTCCATTAAGGCATATGGCACCGATTATTCCGTGACTGGACATTGCACACCTCACAATTACCTGTTGCGAGTGAAGAGACTTCCCGATCGCGAAATGCGGAGTCTCAGTCCCCCAAATGCACCAATTTTGCTTATTGACGTACCCATCACTAAACCAAACCGTACAGTGCATACTAATTCCCATCATGCCCCGCCGCCAGCCGTTCTGTTTGAATGTCCTAACGCAAACGGTTCAGAAGTTATGACGATTTTATTTCATACAGTTCAGTAATTGTCACCCTGTAAGAAGCAGATTAGCACAGACAAAGAGGACATTCCTAGCCAAAAGAAGTCAACACATGTATCAAATACAGCTTTTAATTTGAGAAAGAAATTTCTGAGAATGAAGTTAGTAGCACGGACATGTATGGAAATGAATCATGAACTAAGGAAAAATCGAAAGAGAAGGAAATCTAAACGTCTCAAATGTGGCGTTGCAGATGGATGGTGAAAATTAATTGGACTGATAAAATAGGAAAATACGGGGTTCTCCGCAGAATCGGTGAGGAAACGAAAACTGACTGAAGGAAGGGGCAGCACGATATGACATGTATGAAGAGCATAGGAATGCATTCCATGGTACTAGAGTGAGCTGTGGAGGGAAAAACGATCGGGTAAGATGGAGATTTAACACACCTAACAAATAATTGAAGACGTATGGTGCAAGTGCTACTCTGAGCAAAGACGTTTTTGCCGGCCGATGTGGCCAAGCGTTTCTAGGCGCTTCACTCTGGAACCGCGTGACCACTACGGTCGAAGATTCGAATCCTGCCTCGGGCATGGATGTGAGTGATGTCCTTAGGTTAGTTATGTTTAAGTAGTTCTAAGTTCTAGGGGACTGATGACCTCAGATGTTAGGTCCCATAGTGCTCAGAGCCATTTTTTTGAACAAAGAAGTTGTCACAGGAGAGGAAACCGTTGGGGGCCGCATTAAACGAATCAGAAGACTGATGAGGAAAAACAAAACAAATAAGTTTTTAAACTACCTTTAATTCCTTTACCTGCGGGAATCAAACTCGACAAGTTCAAGTCAGTAGTCAATTACGCTAATCACCAGGCTCATATTTGGCAAGGGCGTTGCGAACCGTGTTTTTGGCCTCTCTGAAACCATCTTCATTTATCGCCATCCATATGTGTTAGTGGAGCTGCAAGTGAACGTGCAAAGCGGCATGCGGAAATTTATCTCAAAGTGTCAGCAGCTCCAGTCGACGAGACGGGCGTTTGTTTATAGTACTGTAGAGTGCTACCCGCATTCCGTCCCGACCCATCGGCAGTCTGACCCTAGGCCAATAGAGTCGACTGCAGATCAGAGACCGAGCTGCAAGTGTGACGCTGGTGAGGCACGCTTCGCTTACATCAACACCGACGAGCGGTAGCAATAACGCGGCCGCCGGCACATCGGAAACCTCGCAGCAGTGGGAGGGAGAATGAAAACATACACTCGGTAACAGTGGGTCCAAACAAATAGCCTCTGCAGCGACAGCGGACGAGATGTGGTCTGCAGCTCAGTGGAATGGGAGGCAGTACAGTGTTGATCCAGCAGGCCTGAGCCATCCAGTTAACTGCTGGTGCATTCAGCGCCGAGTCGCTGTTCCCTGTGTATATATGCTGCCGCGTGCCAGAAGAAATCTGGGCCGAACGAACAAAGCGGCCAGAACGAGGCTGTTATGGAGGAGTAATCCACTAAATTACAGGCCCATATCGTTAACGTCGATATGCAGCAGGATATTAGAACACATACTGTGTTCGAACATTATGAATTTCCTCACAAGAAACGGTCTATTGACACACAGCCAACATTGGTTTAGAAAACATCGTTCCTGTGAAACACAACTAGCTCTTTATTCACATGAAGTGCTGAGTGCTATTGACAAGGGATTTCAGATCGATTCCGTATTCCTGGATTTCCGGAAGGCTTTTGACACTCTGCCACACAAGCGACTCGTAGTAAAATTGCGTGCATATGGAATATAGTCTCAGTTATGTGACTGGATTTGTGATTTCCTGTCAGAGAGGTCACAGTTCGTAGTAATTGACGGAAAGTCATCGTGTAAAACAGAAGTGATTTCTGGCGTTCCACTTTGCTGTTCCTTATCTATATAAACGATTTGGGAGACAATCTGAGCAGCCGTCTTCGGTTGTTTGCAGATGACGCTGTCGTTTATCGACTAGTAAAGTCATCAGAAGATCAAAACAAACTGTAAAACGATTTAGAAAAAATATCTGAATGGTGCGAAAAGTGGTGGTTGACCCTAAATAACGAAAAGTGTGAGGTCATCCACATGAGTACTAAAAGGAACTCGTTAAACTTCGGTTACACGATAAATCAGTCTAATCTAAAAGCCGTAAATTCAACTAAATACCTAGGTATTACAATTACGAACAACTTAAATTGGAAACAACACATAGAAAATGTTGTGGGGGAGGCTAACCAAAGTCTGCGTTTTATTGGCAGGACACTTAGAAAATGTAACAGACCTACTAAGAAGACTGCCTACACTAGCCTGTCCGTCCTCTTTTAGAATACTGCTGCACGGTGTGGGATCCTTACCAGATAGGACTGACGGAGTACATCGTAAAAGTTCAAGGAAAGGCAGCACGTTTTGTTTTATCGCGAAATATGGGAGAGAGTGTCACAAAAATGATACAGGATTTGGGTTGGAAATCATTAAGAGAAAGGCGTTTTTCGTTGCGACGGAATCTTCTCACGAAATTCCGATCACCAACTTTCTCCTCCGAATGCGAAAATATTTTGTTGACACCGACCTACATAGGGCTGAACGATCACCACGATAAAATAAGGGAAATCAGAGCTCGTACGGAACGATATAGGTGTTCATTCTTTCCGCGCGCTATACGAGATTGGAATAATAGAGAATTGTGAAGGTGGTTCGATGAATCCTTTGCCAGGCACTTAAATGTGATTTGCAGGGTACGCATGTAGATGTAGATGTGTAATAACGGTCTCCTAAACACCCAAGTCAGAGGGAAGAAGCAGAGAGTAATAAAGAACCTAATTCTTCAAATAACTTACGAAAATGCAGCCGGGTGACGTCGTCGACAACCGCTGGTATTTCGATGGATGCACAACCTGCCGTTTTCAAGGCCAAAGTGCAGCAAGTATGCGCTGGGCAAGGGACTTTAAAACCCCGGTTTGCAGAGAAATTCCGGAAAGATAAAATTAAACTAAAATCACCACCTCTATTTATAAGGTTATTTTCAAATTTGATTTCGAGTGCTTCCTTAATAACACTCTTTCTGTAGTTGGAAGTGTATGCCAGAATCTCCGTGTTGTTATCTTCCATAGAATAGTCGGTGTCAAGACAAGGTTCTGCAATGACGGATTAGCTCGGCTGTTGTAATCGTGTGTGCCGCTTATGCCCAGTACACCAGTCCTCCACAGTCCTAGTGTTGTTGTTGTGGTCTTCAGTCCAGAGACTGGTTTGATGCTGCTCTCCATGCTACTCTATCCTCTGCTAGCTTCTTCATCTCCGAGAAACTACTGCAACCTACATCCTTCTGAATCTGCTAGTGTATTCATCTACGATTTTTACCCTCCACACTTCCCTCGAATACTAAGTTGGTGATCCCTTAATGCCTCAGGATGTGTCCTACCAACCGATCCCTTCTTCTGCCGGCCGAAGTGGCCGCGCGGTTCTGGCGCTGCAGTCTGGAACCGCGAGACCGCTACGGTCGCAGGTTCGAATCCTGCCTCGGGCATGGATGTGTGTGATGTCCTTAGGTTAGTTCGGTTTAACTAGTTCTAAGTTCTAGGAGACTAATGACCTCAGCAGTTGAGTCCCATAGTGCTCAGAGCCATTTGAACCATTTTTGATCCCTTCTTCTAGTCAAGTTGTGCCACAAATTCCTCTTCTCCCCTATTCTATTCAGCACTTCCTCATTAGTTACGTGATCTACCCATCTTATCTTCAGTTCTGATAGTCTGACCAATATATGACATGCTACAACTGCAACGAATATAGTAGACATCGGCAAACCAAGATTATCCTTTAGGGAAGTTAAAAAGACACTGATCTTAGATGGTGGACGAAATACATACCGTTCACATCATATTTCCGCAAAATACGACCAATCCTATTCGAAATGCTACCTGCAAAAAGCAAAAAGACTGTAGACTTTGGTGCCATCTCAGTATTATCATCACTCACCTGGCGCACGGTTGATCGATAGCCCAACGCACGTATGATCTTCCTTTCACTATAACCATTCCGACGAAAGATGAACTCGAGATGGGGCTAACGCAGCTGACAAACTCTCTAGGTTCGAGATGACATGGGCCCTGTGAACCAAGGTACGAAGTACTACTTCACGTTGAGCCGGATGATGTCAGCTACCAGTCTGTGGAAATAGGTCAGGATGAGTTGCCTTCCCCAACGTACCGTCAACCGGCCTCCAGACGAACGCATCAAGGAAGGGAAGACAACCATCCTTTTCTATCTCCATCATACAAATCAATTCGGGTGGATTGAATTCCGGTACTCTATAAATTCGTTCAAATTCTCACTTCTATGAGGCCAAACAACAAAAGTATCGTCTACATACTCGAAAAAACCACGCAGGTTTCAAAATGTCGGCGGTTGTCGACGACGTACCCGCCAGCATCGAAATCAAGGAAGGTCATGTCATTACAAAGCCGGGAGGGGAACATACGTGGAAGAGAAGGAATGCTGACAGTGACGATGTAGCTGTGTTGTCTGACAAAACTTTTCACGAGACGAGAAAGAATACAGGGTGTTCCAGAAGCAATGGTCAGTATTCAGGGATATGACAGGAACGATCATTCGAAGCAAAAAAGTCTAGTAAACTTGGGCACTAAAACGCATACCTTAAGAGTTATGAGTACATTTCACCTTCGATAATCTGCAACAAGTTTCTTCTACTTCAAGCTCTTTGCTTTGCTGATTTTGGGAGGAGGTAGTATGGACAAAAACGAGGAAAAAATGTCAACAGGAGCAATAAAATGCATACATTAAGAGCTATGAACAGTTGTTCAGTTGAAGAGATGTGTTTCACAGTACCGAAAATGAATAAGTACTCATAGCTCTTAAAGTATGCACTTTACGGCTCACGTTTACTAGACACTTTTGTTTCGATTGGTCGTTCCTGTTATATCCCTCAAAATCAACCATTCCTCCTGGGACATCCTGTATAGTGCCAGATGAGGGAAACTGAAATGGACTTGAACTCGATCTGCGTTGGTACGCGGTGATGTGTTTGGTAGAGATGGGGTTAACCAGGAGACTGTCTGAAGAATGAATAGTGGACTGACCTATCCTTTCCTCTATTTAAACAGCATTACTTGTGCATTCGTTGGGCACACAAATAAATTTAAGTAATAAAATGTCACCAGTTGGGATTTTCTGATACTTATTGAAAGATTCTGATTTTGTTAGTCATACCGGTCTATTAGAAAATTATGTTTTGTGGAATACATGGTTCGCCACGTTAAAATTTAATTTTTGTGTTAGGAGTAAGTTGCATGAAGTAATGTAAGAATGTTTAGGTGATTCATGGCAGATTGCTACAACATTTACACCGAGGTGACGAAAGTCATGGGATAGCAGTGTGCATACTTACGGATGATGCTTCTGCGTACACAAGGTATAAAAGGGCAGTGCTTTGGCGGAACTGTCTTTTGTACTCGCGTGATTCTTGTGACAAAGTTGCTGATGTGATTATGGCCGTACAACGGGAATTAATAGACTCTGATCGCAGAGCTGGATGCACGGGACATTCCATTTCGGAAATCGTTAGGAAATTCAATATTCCGCTATGCACAGATAGGATTGGTAAACAGGGCACATGGGCTGTTGGAGTGGAATGCTGACCCCATTTGAGGATGCAAAAATTTATTTTCACCACGTTAATTAAAACTGCACTGGCAACAACACAATGATGAATTAGTATTTGCAGATGGTGGTGATCTACACCGATTATTCAATTGTATAAAAGCAATCAGAATAATTCAAAAAATTTTAAAAGAACAACAGCCTTATGGCCTCAACTTTAAAATAATAAAAAAATTACTTTACACAAATAGAACTTTTAACATAACAGCATGATCTGAGCTCACTTGTGAATATGACAAATTAAATTTGTAAAAGCTATTAGGTTTCAAAACTACTCAAATAGCAAGATCTCATAAATACGTGAATTAACTATCATGGCAAACATTCGGCAATATGAAATTATGATAGCCTAAAGATCTACACAGCAATCAGCACATTCTCGACGTTTAGCGTTCACATCGGCCGCGCGTCTGAATTCCGTGCTCGTGAGCTCAAGTGACAACAACAGGCAGGAGAGCCTGCACACACCAATAACGGCTTCTAGAACACACACAAGCCCAGTATTAATACACAGTTCACTAAAATACTAATACAAACAGCCAGGCAGCGGGTAGCGCCAAATACAGGAAGAGATGTTAAACGTTATAGTGTGACAACCACAGTTATTTATTAAAGCAATAGTTCGTTGAACAATCTTCAATGACGTGAAATTTCACTTGATAAATTTGTAAATCACAACTACCTCAAGGTGATAATGACCAGACAATCTTCACACAACCTTAAATACCAAAGCACCGTTTGACGGCGCAAAATTGTTACTATGATAGTTGACAACAAGAAGTTTGCAATTGTATTTTAAATTAGCGGCTGAAGTTTTACACAGAGAATAAACTTTGATATATCAAATTCACCACGTACCATATTAACAATAACAAATAAAAAAAGGATTCGGCGAGTGTCGGTCACACTTGTAATGCAACGGAACCAGGGCACAGCGCAGTTAGATGGACTTGCAATGCCAAGTATCCCGTACCCACGTCCAAGTCGTTTAAGGAATGACTAGCGAAATCAGAGTGGCTCCAAGGAGCAGTGACATTCAAAAGTTCCACCACAGAATGGTTCACCATTTAAAGTTAGTCCAGGAGCTCGCTGTTACCATGCACGCCACGGTAAACTTCCGCCCTCGCCTCGTCATTCGAGATAGAAACGACTCTTACACAGAGCCCATGTTGGCCGTTGACTACTTCCGGACTCCAGTTCCGCTCGCCGCCAGCCCCAGGCGCCGGAATGTCAACACCGAGCGTCCTCGCACGGTGTGCGGACATTTGCCACGATTTTACCTGCTCCGAAGGGTTGGGTCCCTTGTCTGCCCCTCCCCCTCCTCCTCCTCCTCCTCCTCACCTGCCGCCCGATCCGCAGTAAAGGTACTTACTGAGACTTTCCGCTGGTTTACTTAACATAGAACCAAACTTTCTTTGTATTTTCCGCCACATGTCTAGAGAGAGTTTCGTTGTGGAAACTATTAAATGCATCTCGCATTGAAATCCGCACCAAATTTCGAGCCTCAGCAAAACTTCGCCAATCTTGGAGATTTCGCGTTCGTCTAAATTATACTTGCCTTTTTCTATGCTCCTGCAGCAGCTTTCTGTCGTGTTTTGTGTACCATGGGGGATCAGTTCCGTCTCTTATTAATTTATTTGGTATGACTCTCTCGAGTGCTGTTGATACTATTTCTTTGAACTTAAGCTACATGTGGTCTTCACTTACATAGTTTGGAAGGACTGGAGACTGTCTCTTAGAAAGACGTCAACAGAATTTTTAGTTGCTTTTATAAGTAGATATATTTCGCGTTTAGTTTTGGTGAATTTCTTTGTTACGGAATTGAGCCTCGCTACGACTGTGTGTTCACTAATCCCTGTATCCGTCGTGATGCTCAGGATTATTTGTGACTAAGAGGTCAAGTGTGCTTTCATAACCATTTACAATTTGAATGGCCTCGTGAACTAATTCTCCAAAATAATTTAAAAACAAGCATTTAGAACAATTACGGAAGTTATTTTCTATCTACAATATGGTCTGAAAATGTATTTCTGTCAACATACGGAAGGTAGATTGAAGTCACTGCCAACTATAATTGCATGAGTAGGGTACCTATTTGTGATGACACTCAAGTTTTCTTTGAACTGTTCAGCGAATGTTTCATCTGAGACCGGGGGTTGGTAAAAGCCGTAATTGTAATGATCTGCACTACAACAGAAACAAGAAGCACAACTTAAGGAAAAATAATGTGTGTTCCAGCTCACAAGCGACATAGAAGCAGATAGTTCCTGTGACTTAGTATGGGCAAACGTTATACTCGACAACGGAATAAATTCTTCTTTTCAAACATTCACATACCCATTTCTTCTTTCCTTGTTGTCTTTTAGGCACGCAGTTGTTGTAATTAAAGTAGGCACAAATGCAGTGATAAAAAAGAAATGATTAGCGTACATTCGCACTCTGTTTACATCGTTCCTTTCTTGTTGCTCCCATGTCGCAATGAGTCTATCGCAATGAGTAAGCGTGAAAGGAAGCTACCGTACAGACAGAGGAATCTATATTTATACTTGGCAGAACTAATTACATACTGACATAATCGTCGGTATTGCTTCGTTTCCCAAAAGTTATAAACATTTCGATATCGGAAAGGAAGCTCTGTATTTGGCCAATATATCGAAGAAGAACGTCCCTTATGTCCTGGTTGTATCCAGCAAGATGTGGAGATCGCGGTTTGAAAGCGGACAGAAGAAGTACGAGGAAGGGCGTCCCTTACCTGAGGGATTGCTACCTGGCGAAGGGGCAAGTGTGGCAAATGTCCGGCGTGGCAAAGGTCCGGCATTCCCTCGCGACTACACCAAGCGCCGCCTGACTACTCGCGGTGCTCCGCGCGCTGTCTTCCCTCTGTCACTGTCGCCGAGCGGGTCTCTCACCTCTCGAGCCGCGACCGTCCTAAATAGAGGGCGCTAGCGAATCAGGACGTCGCAATGGCTGTCTACTCTTACGCTGTGTAAGGCAGGTGACCTTGAACGAGCTTCGCCTGGCTGCCGCCAGAGCTCCAGGATCGCGCTCTAGTTCTAACAGAGCGCGATCCGCTGCTAAAAAGAACTTCCGGTGCGGCAACGCCCATCCGGTCGGGCGCTGATTGGCTGGCTGGGGGCTTATCAGTAGTGACGTAGCACGCAGCTCTTTTCAGTAACGACTACCGCGTGCTGGCTGCTACCGAGGCCACTGCATCTCTGACTGTTCACGAAGCAACAGCATGGTACAGACAGCCATGGATCACTCTAATTGAAGATACAAAAGAATGTTCATACTGTTGTACATCGACGTTGAACTAGAGATGCGTCGTTCACGAATTAACGGGTCCAAAGGAACAGTTCATCTAAATGAACGGAACGAGCTATGAACGAATTCTAAGGAACAGTCTTTCATAGTTCACTTCGGTAGCAGCTTTCTCCTTACAGTTTGCGGGAACGGGGAACGGTCGGTCTCGTTCCCGCAACGGCACGTCAGGCGGTCTCGTTCCAGCCTCGGTTCCATTCCCGTCAATCTCAGTCGCGACTTCCGACTTATAGTTCCGGGGAACGCGAGACGGTCGGTCTCATTCCCGCAATGCCACGCCGGCCGGTCTCGTTCCAGGCTCGGTCCCATTCCCGTCGGTCTCGGTCGCGACTTCCTACTTATAGTTCCGGGGAACAGGAGACGGTCGGTCTCGTTCCCGCAACGGCACGTCAGGCGGCCTCGTTCCAGCCTTGGTCCCGTTCCTGTCGGTCTCGGTCACGACTTCCTACTTATAGTTCCGGGGAATGGGAGACGGTCGGTCTCGTTCCTGCAACGGCACGTCAGGCAGCCTCGTTCCAGCCTTGGTCCCGTTCCTGTCGGTCTCGGTCGTGACTTCCTACTTATAGTTCTGGGGAACGGGAGACGGTCGGTCTCGTTCCTGCAACGGCACGTCAGGCGGCCTCGTTCCAGCCTTGGTCCCGTTCCTGTCGGTCTCGGTCGCGACTTCCTACTTATAGTTCTGGGGAACGGGAGACGGTCGGTCTCGTTCCTGCAACGGCACGTCAGGCAGCCTCGTTCCAGCCTTGGTCCCGTTCCTGTCGGTCTCGGTCGCGACTTCCTACTTATAGATCCGGGGAACGGGAGACGGTCGGTCTCGTTCCCGCAACGGAACGTCAGGCGGTCTCGTTCCAGCCTCGGTTCCATTCCCGTCAATCTCAGTCGCGACTTCCGACTTATAGTTCCGGGGAACGCGAGACGTTCGGTCTCATTCCCGCAATGGCACGCCGGCCGGTCTCGTTCCAGGCTCGGTCCCATTCCCGTCGGTCTCGGTCGCGACTTCCTACTTATAGTTCCGGGGAACGGGAGACGGTCGGTCTCGTTCCCGGAACGGCACGTCAGGCGGTCTCGTTCCAGCCTCGGCTCCATTCCCGTCAATCTCAGTCGCGACTTCCGACTTATAGTTCCGGGGAACGCGAGACGGTCGGTCTCATTCCCGCAATGGCACGCCGGCCGGTCTCGTTCCAGGCTCGGTCCCGTTCCTGTCGGTCTCGGTCGCGACTTCCTACTTATAGTTCCGGGGAACAGGAGACGGTCGGTCTCGTTCCCGCAACGGCACGTCAGGCGGCCTCGTTCCAGCCTTGGTCCCATTCCTGTCGGTCTCGGTCGCGACTTCCTACTTATAGTTCCGGGGAACGGGAGACGGTCGGTCTCGTTCCTGCAACGGCACGTCAGGCGGCCTCGTTCCAGCCTTGGTCCCGTTCCTGTCGGTCTCGGTTGCGACTTCCTACTTATAGTTCCGGGGAACGGGAGACGGTCGGTCTCGTTCCTGCAACGGCACGTCAGGCGGCCTCATTCCAGCCTTGGTCCCGTTCCTGTCGGTCTCGGTCGCGACTTCCTACTTATAGTTCTGGGGAACGGGAGACGGTCGGTCTCGTTCCTGCAACGGCACGTCAGGCGGCCTCATTCCAGCCGTGGTCCCGTTCCTGTCGGTCTCGGTCGCGACTTCCTACTTATAGTTCTGGGGAACGGGAGACGGTCGGTCTCGTTCCTGCAACGGCACGTCAGGCGGCCTCATTCCAGCCTTGGTCCCGTTCCTGTCGGTCTTGGTCGCGACTTCCTACTTATAGTTCTGGGGAACGGGAGACGGTCGGTCTCGTTCCTGCAACGGCACGTCAGGCGGCCTCATTCCAGCCTTGGTCCCGTTCCTGTCGGTCTCGGTCGCGACTTCCTACTTATAGTTCTGGGGAACGGGAGTCGGTCGGTCTCGTTCCTGCAACGGCACGTCAGGCGGCCTCATTCCAGCCTTGGTCCCGTTCCTGTCGGTCTCGGTCGCGACTTCCTACTTATAGTTCTGGGGAACGGGAGACGGTCGGTCTCGTTCCTGCAACGGCACGTCAGGCGGCCTCATTCCAGCCTTGGTCCCGTTCCTGTCGGTCTCGGTCGCGACTTCCTACTTATAGTTCTGGGGAAAGCGAGACGGTCGGTCTCGTTCCTGCAACGGCACGTCAGGCGGCCTCATTCCAGCCTTGGTCCCGTTCCTGTCGGTCTCGGTTGCGACTTCCTACTTATAGTTCCGGGGAACGCGAGACGGTCGGTCTCATTCCCGCAATGGCACGCCGGCCGGTCTCGTTCTAGGCTCGGTCCCGTTCCTGTCGGTCTCGGTCGCGACTTCCTACTTATAGTTCCGGGGAACAGGAGACGGTCGGTCTCGTTCCTGCAACGGCACGTCAAGCGGCCTCGTTCCAGCCTTGGTCCCGTTCCTGTCGGTCTCGGTTGCGACTTCCTACTTATAGTTCCGGGGAACGGGAGACGGTCGGTCTCGTTCCTGCAACGGCACGTCAGGCGGCCTCATTCCAGCCTTGGTCCCGTTCCTGTCGGTCTCGGTCGCGACTTCCTACTTATAGTTCTGGGGAATGGGAGACGGTCGGTCTCGTTCCTGCAACGGCACGTCAGGCGGCCTCATTCCAGCCTTGGTCCCGTTCCTGTCGGTCTCGGTCGCGACTTCCTACTTATAGTTCTGGGGAAAGCGAGACGGTCGGTCTCGTTCCTGCAACGGCACGTCAGGCGGCCTCATTCCAGCCTTGGTCCCGTTCCTGTCGGTCTCGGTTGCGACTTCCTACTTATAGTTCCGGGGAACGCGAGACGGTCGGTCTCATTCCCGCAATGGCACGCCGGCCGGTCTCGTTCTAGGCTCGGTCCCGTTCCTGTCGGTCTCGGTCGCGACTTCCTACTTATAGTTCCGGGGAACAGGAGACGGTCGGTCTCGTTCCTGCAACGGCACGTCAAGCGGCCTCGTTCCAGCCTTGGTCCCGTTCCTGTCGGTCTCGGTTGCGACTTCCTACTTATAGTTCTGGGGAACGGGAGACGGTCGGTCTCGTTCCTGCAACGGCACGTCAGGCGGCCTCGTTCCAGCCTTGGTCCCGTTCCCATTGGTCTCGGTCGCGATTTCCTTCTTATAGTTCTTGGGAACGGGAGACGGTTGGTCTCGTTCCTGCAACGGCACGCCGGCCAGTCTCGTTCCAGCCTCGGTCCCATTCCAATCTGTCTCGGTCTCGCTTGGCCTGACTCGTCCTTCTTCGCGTGGCCACTCGTCGCAGTTCCACTGCCGACTGCTCATAGTTAGTTCAGTATAGAGTTGTTCGTTTCGTTCGCTGCGCACGCCCATTATAGATCTGTTTCATACCTTTTTTGAACTCTGAACTTCTCGATCTTTTCGTGTTTTATTCAGCGTCCATGATCGGTAATTAAAATGTATTTTATAATTACGCAAAAGCTACGTAAAATTACGTGATAGGTAATACATACATCTTTTCAGGTACCAAAATGGCATATGAGCTTACTTCACTATTTCGATAAATAGCAGAAGAAATAATTGTACAACGGCAAAAATTTTTTACTGCACATGCAAAGGAAGTCGGCACGGCACACACGATTGGCCGTTTTCCGTCTTTTTCTGATCCAAGGTAAAAGAGCATGTTCATTGTTATGGAAGGTATTGTGTCTCACTGTTTAGAGGCACAAAACGCGTGGGTGTTTTCAGCTCGTTACTAAATGCAAATAAGTAGGAGGCCGAGTTGATAGGAGCTGAAGGAGTCCAGGTTGCAATAATATGCGGGACGGCACACTGTTATAGAGAAGGATTATTATTCAAGAAACACATAGTTCAATGAAAATTACTTATCTTCAGTAGTTTGTAGGACTGCAGCTGCGGCTATGAACTAATACAACAAATTCTCAGGGACTAAGCCTGATGGGCCGTCCTCAGAGAATCAATGCAAACAGAACTGGCTGAGGGCCGATTATGAAAGTGCGTCTGCCTAGGTTGAAATCTAGCTAAGAAGTGAACGAGGCACACTGCAGTTCCGTCGAACTGCACAGCCCACTAGAGTGCGCTGTGCTCGGCAGACGACGGGCTGCCAATCTTGTGTTGGTGCGGCGTTGTCGATGTATCTGTGGAAACGATACTACAGAAGGCAGACCGACTTACAGCCGAATGAAGCCCGCGTTCCATAATCGAGTGTCTTGAGTTACATTTTGTAAAGAGAATAAAAGAAATTCTACAATACTATTTCAGTGGTACAGAATGGCGCCCGAAAAATCGGTAGACTGCTCATTGTCGCCTACCAATCGTCATCTATTGTTTCGAAGTTGTTATTTGCATTAGCTTATTTGTTATTTCTTCACTGCCTAATTATTACATGTTTATCTATTGTGCTCGTAGCGGTCAACAAATCCTGCGTAATTGGCGAGCAGTCTGTACTCGCGGCCGGTTTTTCGTGCTCCACCGTACATAATTTCACTGCGATCAGACACATACGCTACAGTTGGCTAAACGAGAGGTTTTGCAGAATCACGAAAGTTGCAAGTGTGTGAGAATTCTGTTATGGATAAAAACTCTGTACTCCAGCACGGAGGCAAGTGTCCCCTCTTGGCAACTTCCATCTTCAGTCACCTATGCTACGAATTTTCTATTTTTCATAAGAACTGTATACCAAGCATAAATGAACGGTTCCCAAAAAAAGAGCGATCATCAGTGAACTAGTTCTCAAGGATGAACGAGTTTTCCCATCGCTAATTGAAACTATCCTGCTAAGAGCATCGCGAAAAGTCACGGCTCAACAGTGTCAAGAGGGTGCCGTGAATACTACATTTCATGTATCTCGTCTCGCCACAGGCAATGCAGTGGCCGGCGGCCTTCACTTAACGATCGAGAGCAGTGGCGTTCGCATAGAGTTGTCAGTGCTGGCAGACAAGCAACACTGCTTGAAATACCCACCGAAATCAATGTGGGACGTACGACAAACGTATCCTTTAGTACAGTGCGCCGAAATACGGCGTTAATAGGCTATGGCAACAGACGACCGACGAAAGTGACTTTGCCAACAGCATGATATCGCCTGCAGCACCCCTCCTGAGCTAATGACCATATAGGTTGGACCCTAGATGACTGGAAACCTATGGCCTGGTCAAACGTGTCCTGATTCCAGTTAGTAAGAGCTGACGGTAGGTTTCGACTGTGGAGCAGACCCCATGAAGCTGTTGTCAAAAATGCACTGTGCAAGCTCGTAGTGGTTCCATAATGGTGTGGGCTATGTTTACATGGAATGGACTAGGTCCTCTGGTCAAACTGAACCGATTATTTGCAGCCATTCATGACTTCATGTTCCCAAACAACGATGTCATGTCACTGGGCCACTATTATCCACGATCGGTTTGAACAACAGTCTGGATAATTCGATTGAATGATTTGGCCACCCTGATTGCCAGACCTGAATCCTATCGAATATTTATAGGACATAATCGAGAGGTCAGTTTGAGTACAAATTCCTGCAGTGGCAACACTTTCTCAATTATGGACGGCTATAGAGGCAACGTGGCACAATATTTCTGCAGAGGACATCCAACGATTTTTTTTTTTTTTTTGTGTCCGTTCCACATCGAGTTCCTGCACTACACTAGGCAAAAGGAGGTCCGACCCGAAATTACATGTACAACAAAAATGCCAGTTCTGAAATGTCAAGGCGAAGAGAGACAGACAGGGGGAGAGAGCGTGAAATTCCTTTTAAAAATAACATTTATTGACTCCAAACAAATCCGCTATATATATTTTTAGAATTATACTCCTTTATATCTATATTGACATCAACATCATTTATCATGACAGTTAAGAAGAATCATTGAATTATTCAACAATTCCTGCCCTTATAGTACACTGCCAATCACCATATGTACAACACCTTCACTAGTGAATACCACAATATCTGTCGAACAAATAAGCATTGTGTATAATTATTCCCAGAAAACCATTCTCCAAATCTTCACGTTAGTGCAGCCTTGTCGTCGACAGATTTTACACATTGCTGTGCAGCTAAGTCAGCTTTCACACACCTGCAGCTACTAAACACAAAACATTGTTGATGCGTTCGGCAACCTTTCTACCGAAATGATCACCATGTTCCTCTGTTTTATCAAACACTGTGTGTTCAAAGTTCAAGAAGGAACTTCAAATATTCCACGATGTTTCTGGAGTGTTTTTTCTTTCAGTCTCTAATTCACATTTTTCAGCGCATATGAAGAAGTATTTTTTGAAACTGAACGGGTAAGACGAAGACAATCTTAAATTTCTATCTGTACTTCTGCAGCTTTCTGGTTAGTTAGTTGCTTCACATTCGTCGACATACCTTACGCATTCCAGTCATTCCAACGTTCTGTGGAAGAGTATAAACCTCATCCTTCCATTCCTTGGTGCCATATCAAAGTTTCCAGCCCCTTCATAAGTTTTAATGTCTCTCTTCTGAAACAGACTTATCGCAAATAAAACAGGGGGTAGGTTCGAGCATTATTCTTCTCTCAGTCCACAGAAAACAGAACAGAGTAAGAAAGAAGATTACATAACACGACAAACCGGACTACTCCGCACAGGTTTAATAAGTTCACGGCATAAACTCAACGAAACAGGACACGTGTAGGGAGGCGACGGTGGTAGTGTAAAGGCCTGTACACACGAGGACACATCTTGCGCCACTAATGGTGCAATAAGATGGTACAACTTCATGTTCCAAGACTTGGCATGCCATCTGGTAGCTGAGTTTGTACGCACAGTGACTGCAGATGCCGCAACATTGTTTTAGAAAATGGCTGATGACGAAATGAGAGTGGCAGTTGCTGCTTATGCAATCATTATTGCAGAGAAAATCCCTGACCCCGCCGGGAATCGAACCCGGGAACCCGGGCATGGGAAGCGAGAACGCTACCGCACGACAACGAGCTGCGGACGTGGCTCTATGATTTGGATGGTTACTGTTATAAAATATTTTTGATCTTACTTCTTGGTCCGTGTTGGCAGATTAATCCTCGTTGATCTGCAGCTCCGCCGCCTTTAACGCAAACACACTTTTTTTAAATTTTTTACCTGCAAAATGTTTCGGTTTAATGGTTACTGTTTGTTTTTTGGTCTCGTTGTAATTGGGGTCCTACATTTGTAAAAAATTGTTTTTAGCGTCCACATTAAATAATTTAAAATTTACTATTTATTTAATTTCATTACTAAACCCACTTCAAACGTATTCAAGTATAAAAAATACATCATAGTACCCAGATAATGTATTCGGTACTTCGTAACGTTTACTTTGGCGGACACGAAGTACCGAATCGTTAGTCATAATTTCGTTACTCGTTACCGTAACGTGCTTTGCGCTCGGTTCTGCTCGGCCGTTTTCGGAAGATATACGCGCGCATCGGCGCAGTAGATGCTATTTCGACAATATGGTTTCTGCTGTACAAGCTTTGTTGAGTAAAATTTAGCTTCATTTGAAATATTGTTTTTGGAATATTCTCTGTTAATATTTACTGTCAGGTGAGTAATTTATATACGAATCTTCACGAATTTTAAATGATTTAGATGTTTATTATTTGTTATTTCACTTCAGAGGTGGATGTGGCTGTAGTGTGGGTAGCCGCGCGTACAGTCGTGGGTGGGGGAGTGTTGACACATCATCGAATCGGAACTGCCAACCTAGAAGCTAGGAACTGCGCCTATACCATATAACTGCAGTGGTATAATGGATTCATGAATGCGCATTATACAATTGTCATTTTCAAAAGCGATACTTTTTCACTAATGTCGTTATTATTTTAATTGTTAATGTCACAAAACAGTCCCGCGGTTCGCAAATGTAGTCATACAACTAAGATCGGTCACACTGGCAGCAAAGAGAAACAGGCGACAGTCGTCAAGAAATATTCCGATTGTTTCTGAAATTCCATGAGTGAACTTCTGGCCAAGCCTTCAAAAAATGGTTCAAATGGCTCTGAGCACTATGGGACTTAACGTCTGAGGTGATCAGTCCCCTAGAACTTGGAACTACTCAAACCTAACTAACCCAAGGACATCACATACATCCATTCCCGAGGCAGGATTCGAACCTGCGACCGTAGCAGTCGCGCGGTTTCAGACTGTAGCGCCTAGAAGCGCTCGGCCACACCCAAGCCTTCAAGATGGAATGCGGGAACAGTACTTAACATTCTTACTCGTTTCCTGAATCTTGCGTCAATCAGGACGATTGTTTAACAGTGCTGTATAGTTCTTTTCAGTGCAATTTACAATGGACAAGAAAAGAAGCAAACTGCGGAACTTTTTCACCGAAGTTACCGATGATAAGGCAAAATGTGATCTTTGCCTTACCTTATATTCCGTGAAAGGTATCCCTACATCAAATTTTAAAAAAACATCTTATAAAAAAAACATCGATCATCATACGAGACCATAATTACCATTCACCATATCCACTAGAGCTCACCAGATCCCAAGAAGGTCGAGAATTTTCTTCTGAAATGCCAGTACCGTCTACATCAACATCTGAAGTCGCTTCATTAAAACCTCAACCTCGACAACCACAAACAACCATTGCCACCTTTATCAAAAAACCTTTCAGTGTTGCAAGAGAAATAAAAATTACTGAGTTAGTTTTCAATGTGCTAATTAAAGATTTGAAACCTTTTTCTTTGACTGAAGATTCTGGCTTCAAAGCTTTAATTGAATACTTGGAGCCCAGCTATAAATTACCATCAAGGTACATACTAAGCACAACCTTACTGGGTGTTCCGTATGTAAGAGTGAAAAATAAACTAAAAGACGAACTGGGAACTGCGTCTCACATTTCCATCACGACCGATGGTTGGACTTCTTGGGCAACGACGTCCTATCTAGCAGTTACAGTACACTACATCGTAAAAATGCGAACTGAAGTCTGCATTATTAGGATGTTTTGAATGTCATGAACAGCAAACAGCTGACTATATTAAAATGGAATTATGTAATTTATTATGGAAGTGGGAAGTACAAGACAAACTATATGAGTGTGTTACAGATAATGCCGCTAACATGAAATCAGCAATTCGTTTGGTGGGCTATGAATATCTGCCTTGTGTCGTGCATACACTTGATTTAATAGTGCGTTCTAGACTTATGAGCATTGAAACCATTATACAAAAAAACAAAAACAATCGTACAACACTTCCATAGAAGTCCAGTGTCTACAAAAAAATTAACATCAATAGAAGAGCAGCTCAGGCCTGAACAAAATCCCTTAAAACTGAAAATGCACGTTGCAAGTAGGTGGAACAGCACATTGTATGTGCTGGAAAGGATTTCTATTCTACAAGAACCCCTTGAAGCGGCTTGAAACTGAATGGTTAGCTCTACCAGACGTTATCAAAATTTTAATGCCTTTTAAACAGTTTACAGAAGAAATGTCCTCACAAACGCAAGTGTCTCTTTCAAAGGTGCTAGCAGCCACCAATAGTGTAGTGGGGATATTTGACAGTTTGCATCTTAATTTAAGTACAGAAACAGCAAAGAACTTTTTGTTTAAGTTGAAGACAGAATTTAATAACCGCTTTAAAAACTTTACTACACATCCAGTTCTTTCGAAAGCGGCCCTATTAGATCCAAGATTTAAGAGACTTGCTTTTAAAGACGAATCTGCTTACGAGTTCGCTAAAAGCTCATTAAAAACTGAATTGGGAACAAATATTCATTCAAGAACACCACCTGAAGCAGAGTTGCACGAGTCTGTATCGGTCATTCCGTTTGACAAAGAGGGCTCAATTTGGAAAGAATTTGATGCTAAGGCAACGTCAAGCCCTACGACATCAGGTGTTACCAGTATAATTTCAATGAGGCAATATATGGAAGAAAAGTTATTAAGTAGGAATGAGTGTCCTTTAAAATGGTGGCAGGACACTTCTCTGGCCTGAACTGTCATGATTAGCTCAAAAATATTTATCTGTCATGGCTACTTCCGTACCATCAGAAAGAACATTCTGGAAGTCAGGCCAAATATTGTCTGATAGGCGGAGTTCCCTGAAGCCGAAATTCATGGAAAAAATTATATTTTTAAATTTGAACCAAAGGTTTCTGTACATTTTCTGTCTGTTGTATAGGCTACATATTATGTTGATCATTGCACCGTTATTTTTTTCTAGTGAATTTGCAACAAATTGTCTGTAGCTGTCACATTAAATAATTCAATATTTACTGGTTTTTGTTTTTATTCAGTTGTTAAACCCTTTTCAAACTGATTCAAGTACAAAAAATACACCAAAGTACCAAAATGTAATCGTATGACTGCGACTGAACTCCATACGAGTTATATGGTACCGTCGGTAACGAAAGTAACGAGTAACGTTACGTTTGTAACGAGTATTGTTGTCTGTAATAACGAATAGATACGGATACACATTTATATACCTTGCAGCTCGTTAGAATGAAATTACAATGTGAGAACCCGGGATCTCCTGCTTACATGCCAGACGCTCTATCCATCTGAGCCACCGAGGACACAGAGGATAGTGCGACTGCAGGGACATATCTCTGGCACGCCTCCCGTGAGACCCACATTCCCAACTTATTGTCCCGCACTATATTCATAGTGCCCCTGCCCAATATACTCATTAGTCGCGGCTTTTTCCCGATTCCCGTAAGAGTTCAGGCTCTGTTTGTGCATCCGCACAGAAGAAGATGGTCAAATTGCCGGTGAGCCTTAACTACACTCCTGGAAATGGAAAAAAGAACACATTGACACCGGTGTGTCAGACCCACCATACTTGCTCCGGACACTGCGAGAGGGCTGTACAAGCAATGATCACACGCACGGCACAGCGGACACACCAGGAACCGCGGTGTTGGCCGTCGAATGGCGCTAGCTGCGCAGCATTTGTGCACCGTCGCCGTCAGTGTCAGCCAGTTTGCCGTGGCATACGGAGCTCCATCGCAGTCTTTAACACTGGTAGCATGCCGCGACAGCGTGGACGTGAACCGTATGTGCAGTTGACGGACTTTGAGCGAGGGCGTATAGTGGGCATGCGGGAGGCCGGGTGGACGTACCGCCGAATTGCTCAACACGTGGGGCGTGAGGTCTCCACAGTACATCGATGTTGTCGCCAGTGGTCGGCGGAAGGTGCACGTGCCCGTCGACCTGGGACCGGACCGCAGCGACGCACGGGTGCACGCCAAGACCGTAGGATCCTACGCAGTGCCGTAGGGAACCGCACCGCCACTTCCCAGCAAATTAGGGACACTGTTGCTCCTGGGGTATCGGCGAGGACCATTCGCAACCGTCTCCAAGAAGCTGGGCTACGGTCCCGCACACCGTTAGGCCGTCTTCCGCTCACGCCCCAACATCGTGCAGCCCGCATCCAGTGGTGTCGCGACAGGCGTGAATGGAGGGACGAATGGAGACGTGTCGTCTTCAGCGATGAGAGTCGCTTCTGCCTTGGTGCCAATGATGGTCGTATGCGTGTTTGGCGCCGTGCAGGTGAGCGCCACAATCAGGACTGCATACGACCGAGGCACACAGGGCCAACACCCGGCATCATGGTGTGGGGAGCGATCTCCTACACTGGCCGTACACCACTGGTGATCGTCGAGGGGACACTGAATAGTGCACGGTACATCCAAACCGTCATCGAACCCATCGTTCTACCATTCCTAGACCGGCAAGGGAACTTGCTGTTCCAACAGGACAATGCACGTCCGCATGTATCCCGTGCCACCCAACGTGCTCTAGAAGGTGTAAGTCAACTACCCTGGCCAGCAAGATCTCCGGATCTGTCCTCCATTGAGCAAGTTTGGGACTGGATGAAGCGTCGTCTCACGCGGTCTGCACGTCCAGCACGAACGCTGGTCCAACTGAGGCGCCAGGTGGAAATGGCATGGCAAGCCGTTCCACAGGACTACATCCAGCATCTCTACGATCGTCTCCATGGGAGAATAGCAGCCTGCATTGCTGCGAAAGGTGGATATACACTGTACTAGTGCCGACATTGTGCATGCTCTGTTGCCTGTGTCTATGTGCCTGTGGTTCTGTCAGTGTGATCATGTGATGTATCTGACCCCAGGAATGTGTCAATAAAGTTTCCCCTTCCTGGGACAATGAATTCACGGTGTTCTTATTTCAATTTCCAGGAGTGTATATATGGGTGTGTGTGTGTGTGTGTGTATGGAGATGGTATCATCTGTTCTTTCGGACATGCCCTCCCATATCGCCCTACATGAATTCCATCGAACATTCACGGGACATTATCGAGAAGTCAGTTCGTGCACGACGTCCTGCACCGGCAATACTTCTGCGATTATTGCCTTCCATAAAGGCAGGATGGCGCAATACTCCTGCAGGGGGCTTCCAACCATTTGTTGAATCCATACCATGTCGAGCTGGTGCATTACGGCGGGCAGAAAGATGCCTGTCCTACAGGATATTAGGAGGTATCCCATGACTGTTGTCATCTCGGTGTATGTGCATTCGTAGAGAGTGGGTCAGTGTAATGTAAGCGTTTAGAGTAGTGGCCAACACCGGCCCGCGAACACCATCAATCCTGCCGGCCTTTTTTTTTTTTTTCTTCTAATAGAGCATCTCCAATAACAAGTGATTTGCACAGCGATTACAAGAAATGTGAGAAACTGATTCGGTAACGAACTTTTCTCAGTCTTTTATAGCCATTTCAAAACCCACTTTCTAGCCTTCATCAGCCACTTTGGCCACTATAAATGAACAATATATAAGCCAGACGTTCTCGTATAAACTATAACGTCTCCTTCTGAAAATTTATGAATGACTGTGCTGATAAACCTCTTATGTTATTTGATTTCAAACAGCTGAGCAAAACTGAACGTGCTCAGACATTTCTCTCTTTACTTATTCTGATTATCAATAAACTGACACACAATATTTTTAGTGCAACGCAGTCTGACTTTCAGTAATCCCTACAAAAGAATGGCCCTGACTAACAATAACCTATACCTTTCATGAATCACTTACCTCACAAAAATCTTCGTTACTCGAACTACTGCAATACAGCGAGCGCCAATACTGCCAGCTAAATAAAAGATTCTAACTACTGAAGGCACTAACTACTCATAGGCATAGTTAGCAAATGAAAGATTTTGATAGAGAACAAACAATTTATTTACCTTAATAATGTTCAAAAGTCATAATACATATATCAGTTCATGACATCCAGTCTTGCAAATTTCCTTTTTTTGGCGGACACACGTCCAGATCGTCCGCTCTCAAAATTCTGCCATTTCTCTCCACACACAAACCACAGCTGGCGCCTCACCTCCAACTGCGCAACGGTACGCGCCGTTCACATCCAACTGCCCAACACTACAATAATGAATATTCCAACAATGCCAACCAGCCACAGACTGCACACAGCACAGCCAGTGATTTTCATACAGAGCGCTACGTGGTGTTACCAACATAAAAACCTGAACAGCCTGCTACAAAACTACCGCTCTGTAAAGTAGGAGCGTCGACCGTGTTGCATTTTGTCAGCTGTACTGCTTGGGCAATGCACCTAGAGCCACAACTATCGTCCCCCACAACGATGTTACAATTTCACTGAACGATGTTGCAATATCTTTTCCTCTTCGTCGCATGGTAACGCTTTACCTAGAAGTGTCTGTTTATGAATTCCAATTCTGATTTGTCGTCGTTCGCTAACACGAATTCATTAGAGAAGCTCCCAAGGCAGTAGTAGGCACGCTACAAATTTCATTAACGACCATGTTACGTCTCTTTTTTGACTAATTTTGAGGCACAAGCATCTTTAAACAATTTTCTTCTAAAATAAGATGTACTGTACTTTAAATACAAAATTACAATACTGTATCATAAATCTGTTTGAGTATGTCTACCTGTTTTTTCGAAATGGAACGCACTGACCCATTCTACATAAATAGCTACGGATAAAAGCGTGCCACTTAACGAATGTTAATTACAAGTAAGATTCAGGAGCGAAGCACGATCATTAAGCGAACGTAGAATAATCAGGTCTTTTTATTTTATGACCAATTAAGATACATATTAACTGGCATATCTAATGTAACTTAACATTTTAAATGTAATTTATTATATGAGATTTCCTGAAAATTTACCGTACGTAAGTGACATACAAAAGCAATTCACATAACGAAATTAATCATTATAATTATGATTAATGAGATTTATGGACTATAACTTCCCACTACAATTGTTTAGAGTTGCCGATCAAGTTTACTAGTGGAAATTATCAGCAGCGACCTCAAATGCTCATCAGTTTGTTTAGATCTGTAAATACTTTTATACATTTCATTTTGGAGAATGGTTTTCCACAGAGATAAGTAGTGCCGGAAGCGGAAGAAAGCCCACGAGAAAAATTATGCAAAGCATCAAACGGTCTCGCTGCAAGACTCTTACAAAATTCTAAAAATTATGAATTTAAATATTCATCTTTATAAAATTGCAAATCAACCATTTCCAATGGAAGTTCTACGGCAAGAGTTTCAACAACCGCGTTAAAAGATTTTGAAAAACATTGATATCGTTTGCAACTGCATCAAAATCTTTAAATAAGACTCAAAATTTATTTTTAGAGAGTACTCAAACTTTCAGTTGCGAAATCTAGAGGAAATGGTTGCTGACTGAATGTCTGGTGTGTGTGGAAACGCGTGAAATATTTTTTGTTCAACTGAGACTGAAACAAAAGAATTTTTTGTAGAAATAATTTAATATGTGTGGTGTCACCGCCAGACACCACACTTGCTAGGTGGTAGCCTTTAAATCGGCCGCGGTCCGTTAGTATACGTCGGACCCGCGTGTCGCCACTATCAGTGATTGCAGACCGAGCGCCGCCACACGGCAGGTCTAGTCTAGAGACTCCCTAGCACTCGCCCCAGTTCTACAGCCGACTTTTCTAGCGATGGTTCACTGTCTACATACGCTCTCATTTGCAGAGACGACCGTTTAGCATAGCCTTCAGCTACGTCATTTGCTACGACCTAGCAAGGCGCCATATTCAATCACTAGAATGTATTCTGAACAGATAATATTGTGAATCATGTACCGTAAAGAGCGACGCTCATCATTAATGGATTAAAGGTAAGTATCAAACTCATTATTTCCGCTTTCTGAATTCTCATTCCTTGTCATGTTCCAGACCTCACGTCAGTATAGCTCTTCCCTCCTCACTCTAAACGCGTGCATTTCGGCCTCCAATCGTAACACGGTGTTGGCTCTTCTCCTAACACAAATTTGAGTGTACAGATCATGCAGTAGCTGGCTTTTTCCTTATAATTTTAAATTAAGGTCGTTGATATGTTTAGTTAAATCTGTATAAAATGATGACCTCCATAAGCACTCATTGTTTCGTGTCTCAGCCAGAGGACGATTCCCTTCCATGCAAGAAAATTTCGATTGTTGTTCGGTACTCAAAATATCGCATCAGAGCTTTTCCACAGCTAGGCTTTGGAAGTCATTTTCTTCAATCTCTTCAATAAACTCAAGTGATAGACGATGGTTGAGAACATGTGATCCCATATAATTAACAGCTGATATGACTTAGCTTTAAAACTTCTGACAAATCGAAACATTTTCCGCACAAAGACTGTTAATGAATGATGCAGTGTATAATTAATGGTTCTGATCCACCGTCATTTTCTTCCGCCTTTGACACGAGAGCTACGTCTTTATTTTTTCCACCCTTGTTTTTACCACCACCAGTGGGTTCAAATGGTTCAAATGGCTCGGAGCACTATGGGACTTAACTTCTGAGGTCATCAGTCCACTAGAACTTAGAACTACTTAAACCTAACTAACATAAGGGTATCACACACATCCATGCCCGAGGCAGGAATCGAACCTGCGACCGTAGCGGTCGCGCGGTTCCAGACCGTAGCGCCTAGAACCGCTCGACCACTCCGGACGGCACCACCAGTTGTGTCACACGTTAAGTTTTTCTATTGAAATTCGTTTTTCTGAACAGCATTTTTCACTCCTTTAAAAATTTCTTCTCCGCAAATGCTACGAACGTCAAGAAGTTCTTCATACACTTCATAATTTTTGTTTATCCCTTGAACAAAAATTAATGCCTGCGCAGTGTTTGAAACATCTGTTGACTCGTATAGAGCTAAAAAGAACAACTCAAAGTGTTGCGTTTTCTCAGACAATTGAGTTAATATGTTTTCATCAATAACTTTTACTCCTCGAGCCACAGTGTTTGTTGACAAACTAATGTTTTTAAATAAATTACTTTTTGCTGGACACACTTTCAACTGATGCAGTTATGCAGTAATTTATTAATTTAGTGTCAAGAAATGATTTTCCGTGTTTTGCTATTGAGTGAGCCACGCGGAACCTAGCACGAATTGCTGCTTCTTGTTCAATATTTACACGTACATTTTAAACAAGATTTGCGGAGATTTCAAACCGCTTTTCAAAGACATATATATTTCTAACCGTTGGTTTCTGGTAAATTTTGAATAACTGTGGGAATATTTAGTCTCATAATGACGTTTTATGTTGTATTCACTGAGAACTGCTGTTGTTTCATTGCTAGGGTGACCAGGTGCAATTGTTTGAAAAGGAGGACAAACAGCTTCAAAAAGGAGGACAAAAGAAGAAAAAAGAGGACACATCAAACGGGTCAACTGCAGATGAGGATACCACCCGTCAGCTTTGGACAAGTCACGTGACTGCCGGGAATTACCGGTAAAACTAGTAGTCAGGTGGTGGTTAACTGAGCAATATAAAAAAATTAAAAACATTGATCGTGGTGACAGTGTGGCGTCAATTGTTTTGTTATGTCAACAACACGGAATCGCTTACATAGCGAAAAAAGTAAGACCATTCACCTCCCTTCATTCGACGCACCGCTAACAACATCTACAATTCAAGCAGCAGCTGACGACATGTAAACTGCACTTTAACCTTCCGAATACAAATAAATTGAATGACTGTGAGACAATGAAATAAAACCATGACAGTTAATCTGTCGAGTTATTTTTTACCTCTATTGGCCACTGAGACGTACGTTCCAGCTCCACATGTCTTACATTCCGCTCCAAATTCATTTCTCTCTTTCTTAAAGCCGGATATTTGCCAGAAAGGAAATCAGAAAATGTACACATTCGTTTAGGCATAGCCAAATATTTTAGGTAACTCACTCGGTTAAAAATTACACTCACAAATCACACGTGCACTACAGGAAGCCAAGCCAATACAAAGCCAAGATACGAAACGAAAATTTTAAATCATCGATATTTGCACTCGCTTGTAGGTCGATCAACGATAACATCGACGATCCTGGTGCCACCTACTAACACCGCCTTCGTGCGTGTTTATCCCGAAGGCTGCGTCAATAGTTAAAGTACTTAAGAAAAGAGCAATAGAACAGGACGAATTGTAAATTTAACTGTATTATGCTCAACTTTGCGAAAAAGCCGGACACTGTAAAAATCCGCCCGGACCCCGGACAAAGAGCTAAAAAGGAGGACATGTCCGGATTAATCCGGACGTCTCGTCACCTTATTCATTGCAAATTATACACAGTGGCCTTATTACTTGAGTCAGTCACGAAATGTTCTCATTACTCTTTAAAATTTATGCACTCTACCTTACGTTTCGTTTCCATATTTACGCAAATACGCACAAAAAGGATGTAACTCGATATCAAAATGATGCCAATTAATAGTATTAAGAGCAAGGGTTCTGAGTAAAGAGCTGTGTTGGATTTATCTTTAAGGCAGTTTTAATTGAATTCAGTGCTCGCTGTTTCTTCACTGAGATACTGTAGTCACAAAACACACCAGTCCCACAATATTTTGCTTTACAGATTGCACGTGTTGCCGTTACCCAGAAGATGTTGCTGTACTACTGCACTTCTCTACGCTCCGGAACACGTCACTATTATACATCTTTGTCGGAAGTAGTCGTTACAATACGTAAAGCGCAGCACGAGTATCTGCTATCATCGCGGCAATGAAATGACCTGGACACTTGCCCGTAATTGCCGACAGAAATTGCCGTGACTGCAGGGAACGAACGGATAACCGCTATTCCCACCGAGTGGCGAGAAATGTTACGGTGGGAAGATATCCCGCAGTTCTGATACCTTATGCAGC
Organism: Schistocerca nitens; assembly: GCF_023898315.1. NCBI lineage: Eukaryota > Metazoa > Arthropoda > Insecta > Orthoptera > Acrididae > Schistocerca > Schistocerca nitens. Next base: position 506,876,798 of record NC_064620.1, on the reverse strand, counting down.
TCGCGCTACGTTCTGAACGCTTGCTCTGATGTTAATGACGCGCGGGATAACAAGGTTTCATGAAAGCGCGTTACAACGGCCTTCAGCAGTAGTACTTATTTTTATCAGTGTATATGAAATGAAATTAAGGATACAGATCAAGGTCAAATAATGAACAGTTCACTACGTAATGACCACTGTGGTGCCACTCAATGTCAGCTCATGAAGATTGGCAGCAGTGGCCGGCCGGAGTGGCCGAGCGGTTCTAGGCGCTACAGTCTGGAACCGCGCGACCGCTACGGTCGCAGGTTCGAATCCTGCCTCGGGCATGGATGTGTGTGATGTCCTTAGGTTAGTTAGGTTTAAGTAATTCTAAGTTCTAGGGGACTGATGACCTCAGATGTTAAGTCCCATAGTGCTCAGAGCCATTTGAACCATTTGGCAGCAGTGGTAAGGGTCATGAAAAATCCTGAGTTCTACTGAGGAGTTCCCAGCAGTAGTATGGTATCAGGCCCCAAGAAAACTTAGACACACCGCAGCTTGGTCTTGGCCCTTGGTACTTAGAGGAAGGGCCAGTGACGCCCTTACACTACAATGTCTCGAGAACCAGGTCTAGAACGTGATGTTATATCAGTGTTGTATGATGATGATGATGAAATAAGGAAGAGCGTGAAACCCGGTACCAACACGAGCCTACTCCTGTCAAATTGCTGAGGTTAAGTCCCCATCAGACGGATGGATCACCGACGGTATCACATACCTTCACTTCATGAGACACTGCGGGCAGGTTAGGAATTTAATACATGAGATTGGCGCCACGTCTGATGGTCAGAAAGTTTACGATACCACCTCCCCTCCCCTCACCGGCCAAATGCTGGCTGTGAAAATTCCATCCACAACCAGGATTCGAAACTCCTTATCTCCGAGTCGAACACCATCACAAGTGCGTGACGTAGCGACAACGGCTACGGAGGTTGATGAATCTCATATTGATTCTAAGCGTATTTCTAGATGTTCTTGTTGTTGTGGTCTTCAGTTCTGAGACTGGTTTGATGCAGCTCTCCATGCTACCCTATCCTGTGCAAGCTTCTTCATCTCCCAGTACTTACTGCAACCTACATCCTTCTGAATCTGCTTAGTGTATTCATCTCTTGGTCTCCCTCTACGATTTTTACCCTCCATGCTGCCCTCCAATACTTAATTTGTGATCCCTTGATGCCTCAGAACATGTCCTACCAATCGGTCCCTTCTTCTTGTCAAGTTGTGCCACAAACTCCTCTTCTCCCCAATTCTATTCAATACCTCCTCATTAGTTATGTGACCTACCCATCTAATCTTCAGCATTCTTCTGTAGCACCACATTTCGAAAGCTTCTATTCTCTTCTTGTCCAAACTATTTATCGTCCATGTTTCACTTCCATACATGGCTACACTCCATACAAATAGTCTCAAAAACAACTTCCTGACACTTAATTCTATACCAGATGTTAACAAATTTCTCTTCTTCAGAAACGCTTTCCTTGCCATTGCCAGTCTACATTTTATATTCTCTCTACTTCGACCATCATCAGTTATTTTGCTCCCCAAATAGCAAAACTCCTTTACTACTTTAAGTGTCTCATTTCCTAATCTAATTCACCCGACTTCATTCGACTACATTCCATTATCCTCTTTTTGCTTTCGTTGGTGTTCATCTTATATCCTCCTTTCTAGACACTGTCTATTCCGTCCAACTGCTCTTCCAAGTTCTTTGCTGTCTCTGACAGAATTACAATGTCATCAGCGAACCTCAAAGTTTTTATTTCTTCTCCATGAATTTTAATACGTACTCCGAATTTTTCTTTTGTTTTCTTTACTGCTTGCTCAATATACAGATTGAATAACATCGGGGAGAGGCTACAACCCTGTCTCACTCCCTTCCCAACCACTGCTTCCCTTTCGTGACGCTCGACTCTTATAACTGCCATCTGGTTTCTGTACAAATTGTAAATAGCCTTTCGCTCCCTGTATTTTACCCCTGCCACCTTCAGAATGTGAAAGTGAGTATTCCAGTCAACATTGCCAAAAGATTTCTCTAAGTCTACAAATGCTAGGAACGTAGGTTTGCCTTTCCTTAATCTTTCTTCTAAGATAAGTCATAGGGTCAGTATTGCCTCACGTGTTCCAATATTTCTACGGATTCCAAACTGATCTTCCCCGAGGTCGGCTTCTACCAGTTTTTCCATTCGTCTGTAAAGAATTTGCGTTAGTATTTTGCAGCTGTGACTTATTAAACTGATAGTTCGGTAATTTTCACATCTGTCAACACTTGCTCTCTTTGGGATTGGAATTATTATATTCTTCTTGAAGTCTGAGGGTATTTCGCCTGTCTCATACATCTTGCTCACCAGATGGTAGAGTTTTGTCAGGACTGTCTCTCTCAAGGCCGTCAGTAGTTCTAATGGAATGTTGTCTACTCCCAGGGCCTTGTTTCGACTCAGGTCTGTCAAACTCTTCACGCAGTATCTTATCTCCCATTTCATCTTCATCTACATCCTCTTCCATTTCCATAATATTGTCCTCAAGTACATCGCCCTTGTATAGACCCTCTATATACTCCTTCCACCTATATTACCCCTAATGAGATAAGCCTCTACATCCTTACATTTGTGCTCTAGCCAACCCTGCTTAGCCATTTTGCACTCCCTGTCGATCTCATTTTTGAGGCGTTTGTATTCCTTTTTGCCTGCTTCATTTACTGCATTTTTATATTTTCTCCTCTCATCAATTAAATTCAGTATTTCTTCTGTTACCCAAGGATTTCTACTAGCCCTCGTCTTTTTACTTACTTGATCCTCTGCTGCCTTCGCTACTTCATCCCTCAGAGCTACCCATTCTTCTTCTACTGTATTTCTTTCCCCCATGCCTGTCAATTCTAGATATCTAGAAGGATTTTGATGCAGCTGCTCGCAGCAGTTTCTAATCAACTTATCTGAGCAACTGGATTCATGATTTCCTGTCAGAAAGGTCATAGTTCTCACAAAGTCATAGGAAGTCATCTAGTGAAACTGATTATTGGGGTTTTGCAAACTGCTGTGCTTAATCTCTGTAAACGACTTAGGAAGCAATCTGAGAAACCGTCTTTCATTTCCGTTAAATTTCGGTTACACAATAAATTGCACACCCATAAGCAAAGCTTGTCGGTTCAACTAAATACCAAGGGATTAGAATTATGAACAATTTAAATTGGAACCATTAGACAGAAATTGTTGCGGGATAGGTTGTCCAGTGTTCCTTTTTTACCGAACGGTTCGGTATTCAGCCCTGTGTTCGATGTTCAGTACTGAAGTATGAGTGGTTCGGTAGTTTTAGAGTTCCATTCATATCACTAATTTATTTATTGATTTGCAAAATCAAGCCAATAAACATTTTGTTCTCTGTTGCCAGCGAGCACGTGCTGCATTCGTGACCTTGATTGATCGTGGTCCGTCCCCTGGTTTCTCTGCACCCGGCAGACTCTGTGATGGTGTTTATTACATTACGTTATTGTAAACTGACGTCGGAAGCAGTAATGCGGCAAGCATGATCTCATTGTCCACATGTAGCACCCTCACTACAAAAGTGTTTCAACTGAAAAAATCTTCATTTTGAGTTTTTGCTGTGACAGAGTTGAAGAAATGATACTTGACCAGTTATCAAAAGTACGTTTTTATGATTTCATTGCGTTCTCTGGCAAGTGACTTCTGTAAGCACTTGGTGAGATGTTTACATTAGAACTAAAACTTACTGAAGCTTACTTCATCAAGTCAGTAGAGCTAGTTTATTTTAGGAAATTGCTGCAAGTACATGTTACAGAAGTGCAGTTATTCTTAAAGACCAGAGCAGCCGCCACTGTTGTTGCTGCATTATTATTAATGAATAATAATACTAGAAGAAAATGTTAGAGGAGTACATATTGATCTTATCCAGGAACACTACTCAATTAACTAAAATCAGAAGCCTTCACTTAGATTAAAAACTTTGAGGACGTCGTAGGCAAATTTTGAACATCCCTTCCTGTTGTATAACCAAATACTCCACAACAGGAAACCAAAAGGAGGAGCCGTATCTCACCAAGAGACTGTGTGTTAATTACTCTTCGATTTTTGCCAGCCGTATTTGCTAATTTGATTACAAATAATTTTTACGCTACAGCGAAGTTTGCGCTAAACTGACAGTTCCTGACAAATTAAAACTGTGTGTTTGACCGGGAGCCGAACCTGGGAACTCGGTCTGGCACTTAATTTTAATTTGTCAGAAAGTTTCATACAAGTAACTAAGTAACTGTTTCCACTACATTCGATCTTCTTGAAGTTGACGAATCTAGCGGACGTCATCGAGAAGGGAGGGGGGGGGGGCAGGTTTGCAAGTATGGTGGTTCCTAATATTCCACCCAGTTCTGTGATCGTATGGATAATGTGCCGTATCACAGCACGAAGTTCGAAGAATGCTTAATAAATACAGGGTGTTTATAAATGAATATCGGGGTTTTAACGCTTTTTTATATTTATTACATTAACCCATTACATCCCAGAATTAATTTTTTTTTAGATTTTGATAAAATTTCAGATGCACTATCCACATTGCTTAATAATCATGTTATGCATTCTTATTTATGATGGTGGCGTTAAGTTCATAATTTTTTTTATGTATGATATATCATACGGTGGGCAGTAAGGGGAAAAATATTGAGGTATGATACACCATACAATGGGCAGTAAGGGGTAGTGTTCCTTACACAATTTTATCACAAGTAATATGTTGTATTTTTCGTAATTATCATACATTACATGAATAAATGAAGAAAAATTACAATAATAATTTCCAGGTATTGTAATGTTGTTTTATTTGCATTTTGAGTTTACATTACTTATTTATACATTAAACTTACAGTTATAAATGATATGTTAAATGAAAGAGCAACTCAAACAGTTTTACCAAGAACCTTATAAACGTTCAATGTGAGCATCATTTGTCACACGGCACACATCAAGCTCTGGATAGGCCGAGAGGGGCCCAATGACAGGGCTTGCTTTGCATGGCCTCCACGTTCACCCGACCTAACGCCATACGATTTTTTCCTTTGGGGCTTCATCAAGGATCGTGTGTACGTGCCTCCGCTCCAGCAGACCTCCCTGAATTAAGAAACTGGATTGAAGCAGCTGTTGCTACAATCACCGAAGACACACTTATCAACGACTGGGAAGAACTCGGCTATAGACTTGATGTGTGCCGTGTGACAAATGGTGCTCACATTGAACATAAATATTATAAAGCGTTAAAACCCCGATATTCATTTATAAACACCCTGTATTATTTCAGGGTTATGATGTTAGAGCGGTTGGCGAGACAGGCAAATAAACTGCAACGACTGAATGAGGAAGGATGAACTGTTACCTAAAAAAAATGGAAAACAAGCCACCAGTGAAAGTTTACTTTATGGATAAAATCGCTGAGAGCAGAGGTCACAAATTAAGTCCATTTGCCGCCGTGCAACTGTGAACTAAATCCGATAGAAGTAGCATGGGCCAAAACAGAATTTCAGAGAGAACATTGTTACTGGTGACATGTCGAAGTAAAGGTTACAGTATCTTGTTATTGCTGCCATCCTTTCAGTTACTGCGCGGGACTGGCGAGGTTACTGCTGGAAAGTGCAGCAGTTGGAACAAGAGTACCGTATTTACTCGAATCTAAGCCGCACTTTTTTTTCCGGTTTTTGTAATCCAAAAACCGCCTGTGGCTTAGAATCGAGTGCAAAGCGGAAGCTCTGAAAAATGTTGGTAGGTGCCGCCACAACTAACTTCTGTCGTCGAATATATGTAGCGCTTCGCAGGCACAAAGATAAATACTGGCACCAAAACCTTTGCGTCAGTAAATAAATTTAAAAAAAAGGTGGAAGACGAGCTTTTTTTCTCCGCCCTGAGTTTCGACCACTGCATTTTCATACATTAACCAACGAAGTAAATACAAATTCCGTATTGTTCATCTTCGAATGTAGCAGCATTTCAATGCACTACGAAAATCCGACTGGCAAGACTGGGATGTTTGTCAAAATGGCCAACTCTGCGTTCTGAATTTTTTCCTACCTGTGAGAAGAGATGGTTACTAATAGGAACTTCTATAAATTGTGAATCACATGCAGTATTCTCTTCAGCATAATAATAATAAAGAATATAAAGATTTTGCCATGTATTCTTTCGTGTTTGCTGCTATCTCATTTAAATCCTATCTGCCTAATAAACTACGAAACTAGAGTGAGACAACAGCAAACGCGGAAGAATATACATATCATGTCATGTTTATATTCGTATTATTCTTATGCCGAATAGTGATACAGTCAGAAATGAAGCACGGCAATTGATTATATTTTTAAATCTAAGATGACTCTAATTTCTGTGCAGAATGTAATGTACTAAAGACGCGTCTGCAAAGATTTTCAAACGGAGAAAAATTTTCGCTAAACTATCGTTCAGAACATCTTCTATCGTACGCAGTCTATTATTTGGTTCTTGTTGATCATTATTAAAGAAAGCGGCAGTGTAAGTAACAACAAATAGCAGTCTCTTGCCATTGTTTCGCTAATGAGACGATTCCTCTCTTTTTTAAAAAAAATTGTAAGCAGCGGTAGCGCGCACAAAAGCAAGCCATGCCGCGAGCGGCGACAGGTCGTAAACACTCATTATCAGAATGCGACAAACAATGGATGACACAGTACAGTAATGCATTTTCAGCTTTGAGTGATGTAAACACCTATAAAAAAGAGAACGGCACTTATCAGATGAAAGAAAAATAAGCAATCAATTCAAACCAGACGAAGCACGTGAAAAAGGGAGGGTGCCCGTATAAATACGGACGGAGCGCCTGAGGCATAGCAACGGCTACCTGGTAAAGCTTAACTGCTAAGCTTACGACTCGAACCAAACTACTATAGCTGTATCGTCATTCATTTGACCTAAATTGTGTCTCATATTACAATGGACCAACTTTGTTTGTCTCAGATTTCTGGTGCGGATTAGATTCGGGAAAAATTTTTTTTCCTCGATTTCGAATCTCATTTTTCAGGTGCGGCTTAGATTCGAGTGCGGCTTAAATTCGAGTAAATACGGTATTGGACACTGACAGAGTAACGGAAATGGCTATCGACGAAGTCATCATCAATACCATGCCCACAAGCGATGATGATGATGATGATGATGATGATGATGATGATCTTGATTCAAACACAAATGACACTGATCTTTACTGAACATCACTTTGACAGTTCTTTCAGACACACTTTGCAAAAATTGCTACTGTGCTGTGTTTAATAAACACAATGTGCAAACAGATTCCGAAAATCAGTTATGAACTTTCATTTCGTAGTGTTGGAAGTTGTACTGTCATCTACTTTCATTTTTCGTTTTTTTTAGTAGATAAATAATACATAAGTTGTAGGTAAAACTGTTGATCATGAATCTGTAACAAATTAGGTGATTTCTGACCCGACGGAAGTGACACGTAAGTGGGCAATGTTACCGCGAGTGCCGCCTCCGATTTGGCGTTCAGACAAAATGCGGGTAGTGGTGGCAGCACTGCTACAAGCTCCTCTCTCCTCGGCAGTCAGAGTGAGGTTGCGGGACACGTCGTTCCCGACAGCCACCGCTCCAATCGTCAACTTATTGTGGACAGCCAGTAGATGAGCAGTGAATTCCATAGCAAACAGGTAGTTTTTAAGACATTCAAATCAGGTTTATTTTGAGTTGTGTCGTTCTTTTGGACTGAGGCCACAGTAAAGCAGCGACATATTTGTTAAAGAATTTGCGTTATGACAGTTTTGTAGAATCACTTCAGAAATTTTGCGTTAAGTCAGTTTTAGTGCATAAACTGGAATGTTCAATTCCTGTGATTCTTCTATGAAAAGTTCGTTATTTTCTAATTTAACCACTGCTAGTTCTTCCAAACAAACAGGATACCCTTGATTATAGTGTGAATTGTATTATTTGCGATTATGCATTTTTGTTATTTTGAGCTGCTTCACCATAGAAGAATTATTTTCTGACGTTCTTAGTTACAGATTTGGGTGATATTTATTGTGTCATATCTCAAGAATATACACATCCTTTTCTGTTCCATTTTCATGCAGAATAATGATATCAGGGCGTTCGCCTATCATATTGCAGAATAATACGGAGGATGGACATTCTGCTAATATAAAAAGAAACGTGTGAAACAAACCCAAGTGATGAGGCAGCAAAGGAAGAACATAATAAAATACTTCATGAACTACATTGCCATAGGAATGCATCATTGATAACACAATCCTGTACTGTAATGAAATAGGATCAATAGCTGCTGCAACTTCTGGTGGGGTCAGAAGCGACATTTATACTGTTGCATGTGGAATAGGAAGTAGATTGTTTAAAGTTTACTCTAATCAGTTTCCTCTGCCAGAAAATGAGAAGAAACTCATTCCTCACATCTCGATAAATCATAATTCTTATTATAAAGACATCCTCAGAGTTAATTGAATATTTCAACTCTTTATTATGATTCCATCAATATAGTGTCTCATAATTGTTAGACTTGTTTAAGTCTAAATATTAGTGTCATTTGACTTAAACAGTTTTTCATGGTGCTGAGCAACAGGTATACAACAATTTTTAAATGAACACACCGCCATTTGACTTATTGTTGTTTATTTAATTACGACCCAGGTTTTGGCCTTTTATGCCATTTTCAAGTGGGTACCAAAAACCTATCAGTTAAAATATATCCTACACAATGTGAGACTTAATTAGAAATAAAACATTATTAATAAGCACAAAAAGAACATAAAAAGTAACATATTTATGTGTTTATTCTATAAAAGTGTCAGAACTCTAAATAATCAACAGCCATATGTCTGATAAAGACACTAAAAGTGATATAACTAAGATAAAGGGCAGTTCTTCAGGGTTAACGCAAGAAATTACTAAAACACTATGTGATCCTGACGTTATGTCCATTCCCATTAATGCTGATAAATTTGTTTCTCTTAATAATAGTTCGTTATTACCAGAGACGTTTTTGTTCATTTATAGAAAACCTAACATTTTGAGCTGTGTCAATTTTGTAGCAAGAGTGCGATGTGTAAACTGTCTGATTCTCTCAGTATAATTACAGTGACAACCTTTTATTCTGCAGTAATTTACATCGTTGTTGCATTGTATTGTATAACAAATGACACTACTGACACAAATTGTGACGATGTGTTCAGCCGTCTGCCATTTGTATACTAATCAGTGTGTTTTGTTATGATCTGAAGATGGCTTATAGATAAGCCGAAATCAGTACTCTGAAAATTATATTTGAGATCTTGACTATTAACGGTTTTTCTGATTGTCCGCATCTCGTGGTCGTGCGGTAGCATTCTCGCTTCCCACGCCCGGGTTCCCGGGTTCGATTCCCGGCGGGGTCAGGTATTTTCTCTGCCTCGTGATGACTGGGTGTTGTGTGCTGTCCTTATAGTTAGGTTTAAATAGTTCTAAGTTCTAGGGGACTGATGACCATAGATGTTAAGTCCCATAGTGCTCAGAGCCATTTGAGCCATTTTTTTCTGATTCCACAGCTTCAAGTCAACAGATCGCTATCTCCAAATTTGACCACGTCAAATAATAAGATAGCATTAAAAAAATTATCAAAAGATAATGGCAGTTCTATGCACAATGCCTATGTGGAAAGAGTCGTCAGTCTCATGAATCATTTATGGTCCTATGACAGAAACAGACTGAGTGTCGTAATGGTAAAAGCAGAGTTATGCACTCGTTGTAATTCGAAGTTTGCAGCATGTAACGACTTTAACCGAAAAATTAAAGGTAGCAAAGCTGTAATTAGCAATAACAAATATTTTTTTATATTTATCATGTGTTTTATTGTATTCACCCTCGGTCCTCATCTCAGAAAATCCTTTCGCCAGACAATGTTCGGTAATTTTGTCGGTTTAATCTGGCGGTCCTAGTTGTGGGTAAGGCAAACCAAAGGCCGGCCGCGGTGGTCACGCGATTCTAGGCGCGCAGTCCGGAACCGTGCGACTGCTGCGGTCGCAGGTTCGAATCCTGCCTCGGGCACGGATGTGTGTGATGTCCTTAGGTTAGTTAGGTTTAAGTAGTTCTAAGTTCTAGGGGACTTATGACCACAGCAGTTGAGTCCCATAGTGCTCAGAGCCATTTGCAAACCAAAGGCTTCTATTTGTTGGCAGCAACAATTAGAAGGTTCATATCCGATCTCTTCTGGAGTACTGATACTCGGTATGGGATGTTTACCATATAGGGTCGGCGGAATACATCGAAAAAGTTCAACGAAGGGCAATTCGTTTTGTACTTCATGAAATAGGGGACAGAGTGGTACGAATATGATAAGCTAGTAAGGCTGGCAATCATTAAAACATTGGCTTTTTTTTAGGCAAGATATTTTTGCTAAATTTCACTCATCTACATTCTCCTCCGAATATTGTTGACTCCCATCTACGTAGAGAGAAATGGCAAGTGTGATAACAGGAGAAATCTGAGTTTGCGCAGACTTTAGGTGTGCAGAGGAACGATAATGAAATATTCTGAAAGTGGTTCTATGAACACTCTGCCACAAACTGAAGAGTGAACTACGGAGTCAAAAATGGTTCAAATGGCTCTGAGCACTATGGGACATAACATCTGAGGTCATCAGTCCCCTCGAACTTAGAACTAATTAAACCTAACTAACCTAAGGACATCACACACATCCATGCGCGAGGCAGGATTCGAAGCTGCGACCGTAGCGGTCGCGCGGTTCCAGACTGAAGCGCCTATAACCGCTCGGCCACACCGGCCGGCACTACGGAGTCGTCACGTAGATGCAAATTATTTGTTCTCATTACTGGACGTTGCTGAAGTGGGAGAAATATGATTGCTGTAGCCTATGTTTTGTGTCACTGCACCTGCGGTTCACAACTGTTCCTTGTAACACTATTCCTCGACCAAATCAGTATTCTGCCTGTCTCCTCGCGACTCAAAAGACTGTGATGTCTTACAGAAACACGCATCCGCTTGAGTGAAAAGCCAGTCGCTGTCGACCCTGCAATGCAAATCGGCTGACTGACAGGTTACTTGGGCGCGTAGATAGGCGTTCTTACAGGGCGAGTCCAGCGTCTTACTACTACGCGAACTCTTTACTTCTTTCCTTCAATTTGTTGTTAAATGTCTCACAGTGATCATTATAACACTTAATTTTTTTCCCATTATCAGCGAAATATCTAGCTAACAGATATCGCAGATCCACTGAGTTCTGCTAATTCAAGCTGGTACACTTGTTCCGAGGAACTACTCCGCGCAATAAATGTTCTGGGAAGTAGAAGAGCTCCCCAGCAGTCCATCCACGTTCCATTCCATTCTCAGGCGCCTGGCGTCAATTTGTGGGGAGTCCGGCCGGATCCTTAATCTAACTCCCAGCGCAGACAAATATATTTGTCTGCCGGTGACTTCGGACGTAAACAACGCTGAACATGGCAGAGGGGTCACTCCTGCGGTAAAGTGGCTCCCAAGGTCACTTCCCGTGGAAGAGTCTTGAAGGGGACATACGTCATCATTCTCAGCAGCTTTTGGCAACACCGTTTTGTGGGCTCGTAAAGTGATAGATCGAGGTAGTGTAGTACTGTTTTGGTGACGACACTGTTCACTGGCTGAACACTACATGTAAAATTCTCATGAAGACTCGTATTATGCCATTTGAAATCAGCAATAACTACTTGTTAGCACCAGAAGTAGACAGCAATGGTCACTCACTAAATGAAATACACGTGTAAAATTTCTGTGCGTCCTGTTGACATTCGAATAATAAGTTAAACTGAAGTCAAGGCGTAGATCAACAAGCTCAGTTTAGTTCAGCATGGTATGCCTTTAGAAGCATCTCTCATTCTGCTGACTCAGAGACAAGAGTTTTAACATACATTTTTAATATTTTCGCTCTCTGTTGTCTTACGAAATTATCCCATGGGGCAGTGAACCTGCAATACACTACTGGCCATTAAAATTGCTACACCACGAAGATGACGTGCTACAGACGCGAAATTTAACCGACAGGAATAAGATGCTGTGATACGCAAATGATTAGCTTTTCAGAGCATCCACACAAGGTTGGCGCTGGTGGCGACTGCTACCGATTTCTCATACACAAATAGCAGTTGACCGGCGTTGCCTGGTGAAACGTTGTTGTGATACCTCGTGTAAGGAGGAGAAATGCATACCATCACGTTTCCGACTTTGATAAAGGTCGGATTGTAGCCTATCGCGATTGCGGTTTATCGTATCGCGACATTGCTGCTCGCGATGGTCGAGATCCAATGATTGTTAGCAGAATATGGAATCGGTGGGTTCAGGAGGGTAATACGGAACGCCGTGTTGGATCCCAACAGCTTCGTATCACTAGCAGTCGAGATGACAGGCATCTTACGCGCAAGACTGTAACGGAACGTGCAGACACGTCTCGATCCCTGAGTCAACAGATGGGAACGTTCGCACGGCAACAACCATCTTCACGAACAGTTCGACACGTTTGCAGCAGCATGGACTATCAGCTCGGAGACCATGGCTGCGGTTACCCTTGACGCTGTATCACAGACAGGAGTGCCTGCGATGGTGTACCCAACGACGAACCTGGGTACACGAATGGCAAAACGTCATGTTTTCGGATGAATCCAGGTTCTGTTTACAGCATCATGATGGTCGCATCCGTGTTTGGCGACATCGTGGTGATCGCACATTGGAAGCGTGTATTCGTCATTGCCATACTGGCGTATCAACCGGCGTGATGGTATGGGGTGCCATTGGTTACACGTCTCGGTCACCTCTTGTTCGCATTGCCGGCACTTTGAACAGTGGACGTTACATTTCACATGTGTTACGACCCGTTGCTCTACCCTTCATTCGATCCCTGCGAAACCCTACATTTCAGCAGGATAATGCACGACCGCATGTTGCAGTTCCTGTACGGGCCTTTCTGGATACAGAAAATGTTCGACTGCTGCCCTGGCCAGCACATTCTCCAGATCTCTCACCAATTGAAAACGTCTGGTCAATAGTGGCCGAGCAACTGGCTCGTCACAAGACGCCAGTCACCACTCGTGTTGAACTGTGGTATCGTGTTGAAGCTGCATGGGCAGCTGTACCTGTACACGCCAACCAAGCCATTTGTGACTCAATGCCGAGGCGTATCAAGGCCGTTATTACGGCCAGGGGTGGTTGTCCTGGGTACTAATTTCTCAGGATCTATGCACCCAAAGTGCGTGAAAATGTAATCACATGTCAGTTCTAGTATAATATATTGTCCAATGAATACCCGTTTATCATCTGCATTTCTTCTTGGTGTAGCAATTTTAATGGCCAGTAGTGTATATTTGGTGTGTGTTAGATTACATGGTGCTGTGTATTAAATGTAGATAATATATTGAATTATTCTTTGAACTTGGAAGGATATCGCTGGCTGGTTCCAATATAAAATAAATAAAAATAAAATTTTGAATAAAATATTAATGATTAATTATTCTGTATGTATGATGATTGGTTGTAATTGGTATTTGCTTATCTGGAACGTGGACGTTTAATTATTCGGTATCAGACGCTTGACAATGGCTATTTGGAATAGGCAATGTAACTCGTAGTTGACCGTGAAAGAAAACTCAAATAATCGGACTTCGTAATTAAATCGTTTCCAAAGACTGCTGCGGTAGGTACGGACTCATGATCTAATCTCAATATTACAATGATTTGCCAGCCATGCCAATACGTCGTACAGAGGTGATTGTCTACTAAACATAAAAAAGTTACACAGTTAGTTAAATCAGATATATTCAATGAAATAGCCTACAGTTCATAATCCTACTTACTTTTATAAATATAAATTCATTACAGAATCGAGTGCCTAGTGTGGTTGCAACTCGCAGTATTCTTCTATAACATGAAAATATGGCGGTGTGCCAGACAATAAAATAAAATACGTGCTTCTCGCACCACTTCTACCTGAGCTCAATATAAAATAAATAAAAAATAAAATGGAATAAAATATTAATGATTAATTATTCTGTATGTATGATGATTGGTTGTAATTGGTATTTGCTTATCTGGAACGTGGACGTTTAATTATTCGGTATCAGACGCTTGACAATGGCTATTTGGAAAAGGCAATGTAACTCGTAGTTGACCGTGAAAGAAAACTCAAATAATCGGACTTCGTAATTAAATCGTTTCCAAAGACTGCTGCGGTAGGTACGGACTCATGATCTAATCTCAATATTACAATGATTTGCCAGCCATGCCAATACATCGTACAGAGGTGATTGTCTACTAAACATAAAAAGTTACACAGTTAGTTAAATCAGATATATTCAATGAAATAGCCTACAGATCATAATCCTACTTACTTTTATAAATATAAATTCATTACAGAATCGAGTGCCTAGTGTGGTTGCAACTCGCAGTATTCTTCTATAACATGAAAATATGGCGGTGTGCCAGACAATAAAATAAAATACGTGCTTCTCGCACCACTTCTACCTGAGCTCTCTCTTCTCTTAATCAAACATAAGAGTAACGTAATTATTCTTTTGTCTTTATCAGCGACACAGCGCTGCAGTTGTGTGCCATAGGCTTTATTTATTAGTCACTGATTATTTATTTAATTAATATTTCGCGTTTCCGCGGAAACTCACGCTCGGCATGCAAATGTGCCTTTATATTGCCCCCTGAATTGCGAGGCGAAAGGACACACCTGCAGGCGAGCAATTCACCTAAAGGCACAAGAAAATCTAAGTTATCTACAACTATTCACATGATTTACATTATACACATTATATACAAAATTTGAATGACGCGGGTGCGTCGTAAAAGTTCTTATGTTGGCAGATAGAGTGCGCGCATGCGCAGAAGCGTCTGTGTGACTCCGGCAGTGCCGTTATATCATACAGTTAGATCACGCGGCACAGTAATGCAGTTCATATTGTTCGTGTGCGCGCATATCTTAGTCGTTGCACAAAGAAAATATTCAACCAAGATTACATATGAAGACTACATTCTATAACAGGTAACTTAGTTTTAAATTTACAATATTTGTTATATCACAATACAACTCAGATTGTTGAATGTTCTTAGTTACATAGTATTGTTTTGAAATACTTCAAAGAAAAATGTCCGTATGTTTCAGGTGCTTCGACCTATTGACATTGTGTCGTTATTACAGTTCATATTCATCTGCTGCACAATAATTTTTTCACAGGTTAGTATCATCGTTGTATAACAACGTGATTAAAACATAAGCGTGTCCATTTCCATTTCCATTATAGTCGTTGTGATGTAGTTCGTTGTGACAAAAAAACATTGTTTATTACAGATTTGACGTGACCCGTTAGTAATTGGTCCACGTGCAGTTCGTTTTTTACATTCCGTGGAAGCTTGGTTGCAGAACCTCGGACGGCACATAGCTGGCGTGGATCCTTGGACAGTCCAGGTAAGAGTGTCCATCACATTTCGAGAACATTTCATTCCCTGAAGTTCCAACCAAAATTCTTCCACCCGTCGTGTTGTTTTCTGGACAGGCACTTTGTGTCCGTTTAATCCAGTTAACATCTTGAAGTTAGGTACTGTAGTATTGTCACTAGACGATGCACGAATTATGCACTTCACATTTTCAGTTTTTTGCTGAATATAGCTCACCTAAATGTTCGTTGTTATTAATCAAAGAAATGGTTCATCGCGTTTACATAGGTACGATGCATAATGAATGTCATTAACAGTTTCTTTCACATAGGTTTCTGCGTAGTTGCAGAGTTAGTAATGTTCATTAATGTCTGTGAACAATGGTTCACTATGCAATGTCCTTTTGGCACTCGTTTTGTTCAAATTTCTTTTACATAGTAACAGTTACATTATACATCATTGAAAGAGAAGCAAAAAAATATAAGTAATCATACATACACACGTCACATATTTTCTTAGCATAAATATAATACAGTTGCACATAAACATGTTTTCATCATCATTACATAGCTATAAATTATCTCATTGTGTCACATTTGATTACATGAATTGCAGATATTTACGTCCTCTTTATCACTTTTGCTGGGATTTTATCGATGTTTATTTTGTGATGTCATCTGAAATTAAGATAGGTTAGACACAACATTCATTACATCAGTAGGCAAGACCAGGCATTTTCACTACTCAATAAATATTCAAAATAGTAAGAGAGAAAATGTTTGATTCCTCGCGTTTTGTGCGTGTGTGTATAGTGTCTGTGTGGCCTTGACTACTGATAGATGCTTTTCGTGTTGAGAGATGTGTGTCTAATCTATTTCTCAAAGTAAAAGTTCGCTTCACAGATGACGTCTGTCGGTTCGTCAGGTGTCACACCAAGTCAGTGATACCCACAGTCACAAATGTTCCGTGAAAAAATTAATATATCATTCACTGCTACGTAAACATAAATTTTATTTTAATATTCCGTCTTCCAGGTGGTGGCGCGCGCTGAAAGAAGAGTTCTTCTGCCTTCAACTGCGTCACTGGAACCGCTGAAATGAAAATTTCTATACTACTTACTATCTGTGTTGTAGCAACAGAGTTTTTTGGAGTTGCTTAGCAATGTTTTGATGGATGTGACTTTGACATTATTCCGCATGAAATGCTCTAAGATCTCGGTGTGCGTATAGCCCAATAATTTTGTTAGTTCTACGATGTTGTAACAAATACGCACCAGGATGCGGTATGTTAACAATCATATAAGGTCCTTCATATAGCAGACGCCACTTAGCGTTGCGTCGTTTGAGTGCTACAGATTTATGATGAGTACGAAGTAGTACAAGCATTCCTACCTCGAATTTTTGTTTTCTTTTTATTATGTTTCTGTGATGTTTGTTTCGTATCTGTGCGTGATGTGTCAGCGTAGTCAAAACTTCTTTTATTTTCTGTTCAGGTGTGATTTCCTTGTCTGACAACTTAGGTAATGGTTCTATCCACTGATCGTTCTGTTTGCAATTGAACATGATCTCGTTAGGTGTGTAATTTGTATCGTAAATATTTAAGTTATTGTGTACGTCTTCGAAAAGACTTAGGTAGGACACCCAATTAGTATGTTTTGATGAAATATAGGTCCTCATGAATCGGTTTAATTCTCGGAAAAGTCTCTCAGGTGTCAACGTGTTCATTCCAAGACTGTGTAGCTATCAGTATATCATCAACATAGTGTGTGACTGTCCCAACTAAATCATCGCCAAGCACGGTATCCAGGGCTGTAATGAATACCCCAGAACTGACATTCAGTCCGAAAGGTAGAACACAAAACTGATAGGTTCGCCCCCCGAACATAAATGCAGTATATTTCCGAGAATCAGGAGTGATACTCACCTGCCAAAATGAATTAGCGAGATCTATTGTGGAAAAATACTTTGCATCTAGAAATTTCTGTAATTGCTCTTATAAATTTTCGGGTTTTGTGTGAACTGGTAAAATTATTTCATTAATTGCTCGTGCGTCTAACACTAACCTAATGCTTCCATTTGATTTTTTGACAACAAGTAGAGGACTACAGTAAGGTGAGGTGGATGGTTCAATGACCTTCCAGTCTAACATTTGTTTTAATTCTTGCCACACAGCAGGTCGTTGAGATAACGGTACGTTATATGTCTTGTGGTAGAAGATCTTGTGAGGCTTAACTTCAATCTTGTACGCATACGTGTTGATAACACCTATTCGTTTGGCAAAAACTTGTAAATATTTGGATAACACTTCCTGTAGTTTTATACGTTCATGTGCACTGAGAGCTGTAGCTTCATTTATCTTATGATCAAGCAATGTTTTCAAGTCCATTAGCTCTGTGTCAAATGAGTGTGTGTGCGTGTCTTGAATGTCATTGTCAAGTACTAACTGAACCTTGTACCCTGTACAGTGTTTGTCATGCTTTAGAGTTCTCCTGTCCAAATCAATAATAATTACACTGCCTCTATCATTTAAAATACATTTACCTTTGGAGAAGTCTATAATGCAGTCCTTCTCGCTCATAATATCTATTCCTAATATGCAACTTGTCACAAGGTTTTGTACAGCCAGGAATGGCCATTGTACGGTTCCATTACCTATTTTAATGTTTACAAAAACTTGCTTCGTAACCCTACATGACTTATTACCTAGTGCAGTAGTTATTTTACAGTTTTGGGCAGGAAACTCAGGCACAGGTTCCAATTCACACATCTTTTTATAGAAATTAAAAGACAAAACGCTCACAGCTGCACCTGTATCTAGAATAATAGTAGTTGGAATCCCACCTACTACACCAGTGGTAGATGCTAAAACAATTTCATTTGTGTTTGAACGACATTGTGTACTGTCTTGTAAAAGTTCATCTGATATATTGTTATTGTGGTTGTATCTTATAAATAAAACAGGTAATTTTTGTTTAGAATTATTCGGCATATCATTATTCTGATGTTCAACTGTGGTGTCAAATAACTGATTAACATTGAAGTCGCCCCCCAAGAATTCCTCAGCCACGACCTGGGGCATAGAAGTGACTGTTTCTAGTTTGTTGGATTAGCATTTGTATTAGGTACTGACACAGATTGAGGTTGTGTGTCAGGTGTCATTTCTATTATATTCACATTCGGATATTGCCTATTGTGATCTCCAAACTTTTGCGGTTGTTGTTGCTGTTGCGCATTATAACTTACCTGTCGGTCATAAGGTATGCTCCAATTTTGTCCTGGTGGCTGCTGTGGTAAAGCAGTGTTTGAATGAAAGTACTGATCGTTACGAGTCCAGCCTTGTCGCTGTCTTGGCTCGTAGTTATTATTATTATTTCTGTTTCTGTTTATGTTTTTGTTGTTGCCTATGTATCCGTTGTTACCGTTGTAGTTATTACCACGGTGCCTTTTGTATGGATTGCCACATGAAGTGTTATTACTGTTGTAACTATTGTTTGTATTGGAATACGCGTGTTGATTTTGATTTCCGTATTGAGACGGCATGTGAGTTTGCTGTTTTTGTTGTACCGCGTATCCAACTGTGGGCGCGCCAGAATTGAGTTGGCAAGCCTGCATGTTTTGCATTCCACTAGTGTAAACATTGTGGCTGCTGTTTTGCCGCGCGAAGCGCTGATCTTCAAGTAACATGTCAACCGAATCTAAAGCTGTTAAAAAATAATCTGAATCGTCATCCGGGATATGTAGGAGTTTTTCTTTAATGTTGAAAGGCAATTTGGCCTTCAACGCACGGAGTATATCGCGTGTTGCGACTGGTTCGTCTAAAAAGTGTCCCATGTTCAAGTATTTTTCAAAATATCTGCGTAAGTTGCCATTTTTACTGTTAAAAGTTTCAGGTTCTAGAATTTGTCTTCTGAGTCGCTCCTGGACGGATTTCGACCAGAATTTGTTCAGAAAAGCACGCTCAAACTCACTGTACGTGGTACATACGTCAGCTTGACTGTATGCCCAGACAGCTGCATCGCCTTGGATGTAACCGACAATATATGAAATCTTTTTCCGGTCACTCCAAGTGCGTGGAAATGCGTTACTAAAAGATTTAAGAAAAATCACCGGATGAATGGTTCGTTTTTCTGGGATAAAAATCTGAAATTGCCTGTGTTTCATTAAGCTTTCTTCTTCCTTCGCATTGTGATATGGATTTGTTCCACTGTAATTACTGCAATGTTCAGCTGGCGAGTAATTACAATAATGTTGCTGTGGTTTACCATGATAATAGCTTGTATTTGTGTTTGTACATCGTGGTATGTGTTGTAGTCGTGGTGTGTTTTGTTCTTGTGTGTTTGTCGTGTGCGGTACGTGTGTGTCATACTCGAATGTATATTGGTTCCTGAACTGTACATTTTGACTGATATTTTCGTTACATTCAGACTGTGGTCGATCGGTGAATTGTGTCATTGGTCCAGTGACGGATTGTACTGCGTCACTGATCAGCTGTTTGTTATTAGTAATGTATTGCGCTACGGAGTCGTGCACAATTGTTGGTAAATTTTCACGTAGGCATCTATCAAAATGTTTGTCTTTGTTCACTACCCAATCATGAAATTCTTTATTAATGTTTTGAAAATGAGCTGTAGCATCAGATTGTAAGATGTCAGTCAGGTGTTGTTCAACATTGTCAAATTTATTCTGTACGTCAGTAATTCGTTTTTCAAGGTTGTCGTGTACTGAAGGATATGTTTGAATTTGTTCAGTAAGAACTTCACACGTGACATTAAGATTTTTTACTTGTGTCTGTAAAAGTGCTACGTCAGTTGTAGTCTTTTCTTGTGTCGTATTAAGCTGGGAAAATTTAGTACTGAGTTCAGTCATTTGTTTGGTCAGTGTGGCGTCTATAAGTTCCACACGTTTACATAAAGTGTCATTACTCGTCTTGAGTGCTATGAGGTCAGATTTAATTTCGTCATTTTGTGTCTGTAAGGTTGCCATGTTTTCGGCGTTCTGTTTCATTATCATTTGTAACATGTCGGCAATGTTTACCGTTTGCAACGTCTGTGCCCCCGCCGCGTCATTAGACGTGACGTCATGCATTAACATGGGCTCTGACTGAGACTTTGAAATTTTTGTGGTGGACGGCCTATTGTCAAAATTTCCGTCAACACTTGCGTCAATGTTTGATAAATCGTCACTACCGGTTGCTGTCGTAAAGTCATTTTCTAACATTTGTCTCTCGTCCGAGTCGGATTGTGTCTGAATAGTACGTCTTTGCTGTTCCATTTTTGCGTATTGATTTCTAGTCATTACCATGCCACACGTGATTTATGTTTCAAGAAAATATTTGACACTGATTTTAAAATGAAATGCAGTTGAGCATGAATCGCTCGTAGCAACAATGGCTGTCCCGTTAATTTAAAAATATAAACTGAATTTGAGATTATTGGTAATGGCTGCTGGCCATGTTACATCATATCGTACAGAAGTCGGCCATATTGTACACTCGTGTATTGGTATTGTTGGATACGTTATTGTTTAGGGAAAAGTACTAGGAATGAAATTTGTTACTGAAAACTGTTATGCGCGAAAGAAACACTACAGAATTTACTGAAAAGCTAATACACTGAATTATACGTCTGGTCAAGCCTGCTAATGCAAAGATGCTGCGTCTTACCTTATTTTGCTGGAAGCTTCATTGCGTCTTCCGGCAAAACTTTAGAATTGGAAAATATCTTCAGATTTTCATTATCTCTCATACATTCACGTCCTGGTCCAGAAAGTTGATTTTTGACATGAAACAAAAAGAACAATGTAACAAATGACAAAATAACAAGTCCGACACGCAGTCGCCAATATAAAATAAATAAAAATAAAATTTTTGAATAAAATATTAATGATTAATTATTCTGTATGTATGATGATTGGTTGTAATTGGTATTTGCTTATCTGGAACGTGGACGTTTAATTATTCGGTATCAGACGCTTGACAATGGCTATTTGGAAAAGGCAATGTAACTCGTAGTTGACCGTGAAAGAAAACTCAAATAATCGGACTTCGTAATTAAATCGTTTCCAAAGACTGCTGCGGTAGGTACGGACTCATGATCTAATCTCAATATTACAATGATTTGCCAGCCATGCCAATACGTCGTACAGAGGTGATTGTCTACTAAACATAAAAAGTTACACAGTTAGTTAAATCAGATATATTCAATGAAATAGCCTACAGATCATAATCCTACTTACTTTTATAAATATAAATTCATTACAGAATCGAGTGCCTAGTGTGGTTGCAACTCGCAGTATTCTTCTATAACATGAAAATATGGCGGTGTGCCAGACAATAAAATAAAATACGTGCTTCTCGCACCACTTCTACCTGAGCTCTCTCTTCTCTTAATCAAACATAAGAGTAACGTAATTATTCTTTTGTCTTTATCAGCGACACAGCGCTGCAGTTGTGTGCCATAGGCTTTATTTATTAGTCACTGATTATTTATTTAATTAATATTTCGCGTTTCCGCGGAAACTCACGCTCGGCATGCAAATGTGCCTTTATAATTGGTTACACGTCTCGGTCACCTCTTGTTCGCATTGCCGGCACTTTGAACAGTGGACGTTACATTTCACATGTGTTACGACCCGTTGCTCTACCCTTCATTTGATCCCTGCGAAACCCTACATTTCAGCAGGATAATGCACGACCGCATGTTGCAGTTCCTGTACGGGCCTTTCTGGATACAGAAAATGTTCGACTGCTGCCCTGGCCAGCACATTCTCCAGATCTCTCACCAATTGAAAACGTCTGGTCAATAGTGGCCGAGCAACTGGCTCGTCACAAGACGCCAGTCACCACTCGTGTTGAACTGTGGTATCGTGTTGAAGCTGCATGGGCAGCTGTACCTGTACACGCCAACCAAGCCATTTGTGACTCAATGCCGAGGCGTATCAAGGCCGTTATTACGGCCAGAGGTGGTTGTCCTGGGTACTAATTTCTCAGGATCTATGCACCCAAAGTGCGTGAAAATGTAATCACATGTCAGTTCTAGTATAATATATTGTCCAATGAATACCCGTTTATCATCTGCATTTCTTCTTGGTGTAGCAATTTTAATGGCCAGTAGTGTATATTTGGTGTGTGTTAGATTACATGGTGCTGTGTATTAAATGTAGATAATATATTGAATTATTCTTTGAACTTGGAAGGATATCGCTGGCTGGTTCCAATCTCGAGAAAATGGAATGTATGTAAAATACTCTGTGCATCTGTGAAAAAATTAGAACGAAATACTTATAAATTCCTCGTATGTCATAAATGGTTTGGGTAACTGAAACAGGATTTTGGCAAATGATAGCGCGTAAAGACGAGTATGTTTTGCCATATGACTGATATGCGAAACTTGCTTATCCACCACGATATTCAAGCGACTACAGATTTTTTTAACGAAATAATGTAATAATTGAGGACCATCGATAGCTAGTGTAACGAGAACTGGTGTAGGTTTTGTAACAATATAAGTGGAGAAGTTACACGTTTATTTTTATACTGAGAGTGCGCTGCTTCATAAACTGTCCTGATTTCTACTCAGTTGTTAGTTTAATAATACACTACTTCAGGATTCTGTCGCAATTTCAGCACCATTAGAAAGTTAGTGAGGTGAATATTTCTAAATTCTGCTAACATGGCAACAAGAGAAGTTACGTACTCCTCAAAACTTGTCACAGTCCTGCATGAATCAATCTCTCCTCTAGTACCTTCATAGTATGGCAGACAACTAAAGACCATTCTTGTTGTGTAACATTTTCAGTGGCTTCTTTTGTTAGCATTTAAACCCCACTGAACGTAAACTTCTTGGTATTTTTTTGTGCCACATTACTTTTCACCTATGCCCGTATATTCTCGGTCGCATTTAAATAAGCATGATACGGAGGAAGGAATATTGAACTATACCAGTCGAACCGCAGGCGGCGTGGTAGGGAAAGCCGGCTCGCCATTGGTGTTACCTGGGCAACGGCGTCACGTCTCCCAAACGTCCAAAGTCGCAGTTAGTTTTAAACGGACTATAGTTATGCTCCTGGTTCGCTGTTCTTTTCCAGTTCTACTAAGATTCTACGTGCCCCCTTGCTGAGGTGTAGCCATGTTGAAAATTTTAAAATAAAAGAAATTATTTAAAAGAAGCAAGCAGTAAGTATATTGCGTCAATAGATAAGCCTGTTATGGATATTAGAATTGTTACGCTCACTTCCCAATTCATTTATTCCCTAATGGTTATGTTGCTGTACTGTGGTTGATCCAGACACTAAAAAAAAAAAAAAACTTTCATGTAGACTTCTCATCCATGTTAGAGTTCACGGTAGACTCATGTACACAGGACAAAAATAATTTTCATGTAGACTTCGCATCCTTGTCTGGAGCTCACAACGGACTCATGTACACAGGTGGGAAAACATTGCCGGCTGTTGCAGCCGAGCGGTTCTAGGCGCTACAGTCTGGTACCGCGCGACCGCTATGGTCGCAGGTTCGAATCCCGCCTCGGGCATGGATGTGTGTGATGTCCTTGGGTTAGTTAGGTTTAAGTAGTTCTAAGTTCTAGGGGACTGATGACCTCAGATGTTAAGTCCCATAGTGCTCAGAGTCATTTGAACCATTTGAACAATGCTCTGGATTGATTGCTATCAACGCTGGCCACAACCTCGAGAATGAATACATGAGAAAACGCCTGTTCCCGAGTCATAAACCAACCCACAGAAAGAAAATTTTCCATCCTACACTGCGACGCGTGCTCACGAAACGGCGATCATTCATTGGGTGGCAAAGAAGATTTAGTCCGCCAATGAATGCCCGAGGAGAGGAAAAATTCGAGAAGTCTTTGAGCTAAGGAGAGTCATGGAAGTGAAGAGACAGTTGGTGAGACAGCGCGAAAGCAAATGGACATGGATGATGGTGATGATGATGATGTTTGGTTTGTGGGGTGCTCTACTGCGCGGTCATCAGCGCCTGTACAAAGTCCCAATTTTTACACAGTCCACATTTTTTCACAGTCCACATTTTTTCACAGTCCACCATTTTGCACAGTCCACATTTTTTCACAGTCCACATTTTTTCACAGTCCAATCTAGTCACTGTCACGAATGATGATGATGATGATGATGAAATGTTGAGGACAACACAACCACCCAGTCTCCAGGAAGAGAAAATCGCCAACCCGGCCGGGAATCAAACCCGGGATCCCGTTATCCAAAGGCAGCAACGCTAGTCACTAGCCGACGAGCTGCGGGCAGATGGACATGGAGGCTCGTCCACCCACCGTCTACTTACAAGGGAAGTTCCCCATCGCACCCCCCTCAGATTTAGTTGTAAGATGGCCCAATGGACAGCCCGTCGAAAACTGAACACAGATCAAGAATGAAAACAGGAAGAAGGTGTACTGAACTGTGGAAAAAGAAGCAAAACAGAAACAGTGAACGGTCCAAGTGCCAGATGCGCAGTCTCGACAGAATGCACAGAACCACACATTGTGGTTGTGTGGTTACGGTGTTGGATTGTGCAGCGGGAGATCCGTGTTCAAATCTTTCTCATGTTCCATTTTTTGCCACAAAATTATGAACTGTCTGTCCAGTCATTGATGTGTATGTTCTCCATCTGTAGTCTTGGCAATTGTCATACTATACACTGATTACAGAATAACCCGCCAGGGTAGCCGAGAGCGCTAACGCACTGCTTCCTGGACTCAGGTAGGCGCGCCGGCCCCGTATCGAATCTGCCCGGCGGATTAACGACGAGGGCCGATGTGCTGGCAAGCCTGGATGTGGTTTTTAGGCGGTTTTCCCCATCCCACTAGGTGAATACTGGGCTGGTCCCCATGTTCCGCCTCAGTTACACGGCTCGCAAACATCTGAACACATTCGCACTATTCCATGGATTACACTAGACGCGGACAATTGGGGTACACTAATTCCGTCCCGGGGAGGGGGAGGGGGGGGAGTACTTGGTGGCAGCAGGAAGGGCAACCGGCCACCCCTTCAACATTAACATTCCAAATCCGATTAACGATGGCTGACCCTGCGTCACTGCGGGACAAGGCTCAAGCGACAGATAGATAGAACACTGATTACAGAATGAGTCATGTGGTAAGAATATATGACCGTCTCAAGAAAATGTGATGAACAGTGAGAACAGGCGAGATGCCGTATAGACCTCTCACAGAAATGAAAGCAACATATAAACGGCTGTGAACTGTGTTACAACAAAGGAATTCAAGAGTCAAAACTTCCAAAACGGAACGCAAGCGTCATAACATATGTTACTTGTATAGCACAAATAGGAAGTACGTGCACCTGGAGGTCCCTCCGTTACACCTCACTGTTTGCAAACGGACGTTACACCACAACACAGACACACGTTTGAATACAACAAACAGAAACCTCCATGACCGAAAGCACAGTTCATAATTTCGTGAAAAAAAAAAGAAAGAAAACTGGGGCACGAGGGAGATTTGAACACGGATCTTCTCCTTCACAGTCCAACACCATAACACAGCACCACGACGCTGTGGCCCTTTGCATATTCTCGATGTAACAAATCTGAAGCTTGGACCATTCACTATTTTGCTTTTTTTCAGAATTCGGTACACCTTCTTCCAGGTTTCATGCTTGATCTGTGTTCAGCTTTTGGCGGCCTATCCAATGGACCACGTTGCCACTAAATCTGAGAGGGGTGCAATGGGGAGTTTCCCTTGTTAGTCTGCTGACTTTGAATCTGATCCTTACTCCCGTCCGAATGTTCATCGTCACTTTGCGACCTATTCTCTTCCTGTTCCATGTTAAATGGATGAATCCTTATGATCCAGTGCTTGGGAATGAATCATTCGACTGAACAGTACAATTTCCTTGCCTAAAATTCGCTTCCCAACACAGTGATAGCGCTGCTTCGACTACGCAACCCACTGCGACCAATCAATGCGGAGACCGTTCTGGGGCTCGCCGCAAAGCTACGGAACCACAATGCGAGCTGCCCACTCGCCACCGCACAACTCCGACGCTGCGCAACTTACCAACCCAGCGTCTGCCGTCGATATCGTCACAAGACAAATAACTGCGAAGAGTGGTGAGATGATTCATTCCCCCCTCCTTCCCGTTAAAATCTGAGTCGAGTTCGTGCCCGGTCAAACAGGTATTGAGATGTATAATTTGTGTGAAAACTACCGTAGTAAAAATTAATCTGTTCCATACATGTGTCAATACCTTAACCACATAAGCTTTCGCTGTTGGATTTCACAGTATGATCGTAGTACTTAGACTACTTAATTATTGGCTCCTATAGTGGGGCGATCTCATTACTAATCTGCGCCTCTTTTCATGCCAGAGATGAGAGTTTTGAGTTCATAATAGTTGGTACATGTTCTCTTTCAAAAAACCATTTTAATCAAGTAAATATTCAGCTATTAATAGTAAGTAAAGAGCACCTACAAATGTTGTGGTAACAAGGCAAAAAATGCATGCTTAAACATAAACGCAGGTTGTGATCCTGTGTTTGACCACAAACGACCGCTATGCGATGCTCTCAACATGTGGTGAGTGTCAGTTCTGGCCAGAAGAGTGTTCTGAGTGAGAGATAGCGGAGCAAACTTATTGTTTCTGCAGTTAATGATTCATGGTTAGCTTCGTGGAAGAACAGAAGTATTGTTAAGTTCTTCTAAATTTCCAGGAAGAATTAACCTGTATTGGAAAACTAGCTGCATTGGAATATTCTAACCTCTTTCTGTGTGATGTCAGGCGCATGGGTGGTGTGTTTTTGCGTGCTGAGTGTTTTGCAAATGAACAGTATGAAGTAGACAAAGCTGTAAATACACACATCAAAAAACGTTTTGCATCACCTCGGTTCCGAGAGTTCCGGAATCTGTACAGAAAATTGGGATAGAGATCAACATAAACATCATTTCCGCCCTTTTTAATGCTCATGAAAATCACACATTGCGTGTTGTACCACCATACAGCGAGACCTTCAGAGGTGGTGGTCCAGATTGCTGTACACACCGGTACCTTTAATACCCACTAGCACGTCCTCTTGCATTTATGCATGCCTGTATTCGTCATGGCAAACTATCGACAAGTTCTGTTGGTCCAGATTGTCCCACTCCTCAAGGGCGATTCGGCGTAGATCCCTCAGAGTCGTTGGTGGATCACGTCTTCCATAAACAGCCCTTTTACGTCTATCCCAGGCATGTTCGATAGGGTTCATGTCTGGAGAACATGCTGGCCACTCTGGTCGAGCGACGTTGTTATCCTGAAGGATGTCATTCACAAGATGTGCATGATGGGGACGCTAACTGTCGTCCATGAATACGAATGACTCGGCAATATGCTGCCAGTATGGTTGCACTATCCGTCGGATGATGGCATTCACATATCGTACAGCCGTTACGGCGCCTTCCCTGACCACCAGCGTCGTACGTCGGCCCCACATAATGCCACCCCGAAACAGCAAGAAACCTCCACCTTGCTGCATTCGCTGGACAGTCTGTCAGGCGGTCAATCTGACTGGGTTGCATTCAAACACGTCTCTGACGATTGTCTGGTTGAAGGTATATGCGACACTCATCGCTGAAGAGAACGTGATGCCAATCCTGAGCAGTCCATTCGGCATGTTGTTGGGCCCATCTGTACCGCGCTGCATGGTGTCGTGATTGCAAAGATGGACCTCACCATGGACGTCGAGAGTGAAGTTGCGCATCATGCAGCCTATTGCGCACAGTTTCAGTCATAACACGACGTCCTGTGGCTGCACAAAAAGCATTATTCAACATGGTGGCGATGCTGTCAAGGTTCCTTCGAGCCACAGTCTGGAGGTAGCGGTCATCCACTGCAGTAGTAGCCCTTGGGCTGCCTGAGCGAGGCATGTCATCGACAGTTCCTATCTCTCTGTATCTCCTCTATCTCCGAACAACATCGCTTTGGTTCACTCCGAGACGCCTGGACACTTCCCCTGTTGAGAGCCCTTCCTGGCACAAAGTAACAATGCGGACGCGATCGAACCGCGGTATTGACCGTCTAGGTATGGTTAAATTACGGACCACACGAGCCGTTTGCCTCCTTCTCGGTGGAATGACTGGAACTGATCGGCTGTCGGACCTCCTCCGTCTAATAGGCGCTGCTCATGCATGGTAGTTTACATCTTTGGGCGGGTTTAGCGACATCTCTGAACAGTCATAGGAACTGTGTCTGTGATACAATATTCACAGTCAGTGTCTATCTTCCGGAGTTCTGAGAACCGGGGTGATGCAAAACTTTTTTTGATGTGCGTAGTTTCGGTTTCTGCAGTCTACCCGTATCATGTGAAGTAGTTTCAGAACGAGTGGTTTGTTGTTTCACTTTTTCATTGTTCTGTTTGCTGACAGCAGCGTTGATATCAGCATCGTATCGTCTGTGTGAAATCGTTCTGTGGAGTGCTTTTAGGTTACGATCGCGTTTTCAATGCAGCTGAGGTGTGAGAGCTTGACAGATATGAAGACCCACGGTCAACTGAGGAAAGTCTGTGCACGAGTGAGGAAAATCCAGGCCGTCCTTGGGGAGTCCACTAGAAACCGACAGGGAAAGTTCGGGGGTGAGAAAGGAAATACAAGGCACGACTGTGGGGGATACGCAAATTCAAAGTCCCCTGGATCGAATTCTCGCCATATTAGAAAACCACACATCTCCGTTAACCGCCATGAGAGAGAAGAAACACGACTTGAAAGACTGGAAGCCGAGCTAAAACCTTACTGATGGGCAGATCGCTGAAGTTATGCGAAAATTGGGGACTAGTGCCAACAACATATGGACGGAAGTCACAACAGCCTGAGCGAAGTGAGAAAGGCACGCGAACCGAATGATGACGACCTAGAAAGGCGGGAACTCATGAACTCAGGGAAGTAAATCACCCAACGAGACATAAACAAGAGTGTCAGTTATCTAGCAAGAAGTGAATGCAGTATGACAGGGGAATGTCCTAATAAAGCAGGTGACGCCAACGAATTTGCAAGCCGCATTCCCGATGCACGGGGCGGACATATCACTGCCTAAGTTCGGTCGAGCGCGCAGTACCCACCCAAAGGCGGGGTGTCTGCGCGTGAAAAGAGTGGCGGAATGCGGTGCTTAAAATGTTGCACGGCAGACGCTCGACCAGGTTTGCGTCAACAGTAGTTACATGGATTTCTGAAGCAAGTTTCTGGCAGCATACTGGAACCTGGCCGCACATGCAAGTGCGAAGATGAGCGTATATAGGGGACAGTAAGCGCCGCAGTCACACCTGTCCATGGTAATATAGGTATACGCAGGCGCGGCTCGTGGTTTCTATACTGGGGAAGGCTGCGGTATTTATCGATCGGAGCCAACATAGACCTAGGGTTACGCTACAGATTAGTCTGACATAAACAACTAAGAATTCAAGGGGAGGGGGGTGGGCATATCACTCTCTACCCTTAATTTTACGTACTGTATCTTCTATAATCAGGTATTAAATATCATTAGAAGCTAACTTCGAGTTAAAATCTTTGGTTAGTGTTTCTAAACGTCGTCATTACATTTCCCGACACTTTGCAGCAAATCATATGAAAAGACGCGTTTCGGAGAGATCTTTAATGCTATGAATGTTAACTTTGCGGCTGCTTAATATTTTAAGTGTTTTCAGTTCTAAACTTAAGCCGTTTATTGTGGTTTACCTCCAAAGCTCGAAGTTTACGAGTTCGCATGACGATACTGTGATGTTTTGGTGACGTTACAGGTCTCGTGCAAGTACAACTCACTAAAATCTTGCAAAATACACTCCGAAAAAGAAACTTGCTAATATCAAACGATATCAACAAAAGCAGTCAGCATCAGCAAGCAAGGAAAGTAAAGTAATGGGACAAATTTCGCGCGTTTTGTCCTCTAATCACTTATGAAACTCTCGCTAGATGGTAGTACTGTTATGTTACTGTAGTCTAGTGCACTCTGGCGGGATATTTGCAAACTTATTCTAAATGTGGATAAAATAGCCAATGGCAGAAACAAAACAACTATGTAAAACATTATAAAACAATAATACTAAACGTCGATTAATGACGCATCGAAGCGCAGTAGAGATGTGCAGAGACAGAGATTGGATAGCAAAGTTTCGGCCACTCTACATTCCTTTATTACATAGATAGTGGAACGTGAAAAACGTGTGGTGGTTGGTATGACACCCTTAGGCTGCAAGCTCTGAGCCTTCGGGTCGCCCATAAAGAGCAGTACTATGTGGAAGCCACGCCCCCAAACCGCTACTACATGCAGCTTACGGACGTTCCAAGGCGCAGCCTAAACACTACTAACCGTTCGTAAAACATCTATCGATACAAACAGTTCCAAAAACGTTAACCGTCGTTATTTTAATCGGAATGGGAATTATGCGAAATTCGTCCTGATAATTTAAATTATGTAATACGTTCTTGCGAAATTTACTTTATCATATATTTTGGGGCGGCTCCGCCTCAGAGCCTTTAATTACGAGCCGCGCCTGGGTATACGGTACTCACTTTGTCGTTGTGGAGGGATACTCGCACGTCAAAATAACAAATTAGGAACGGTGTAGCGCGATGCACTCACACTTTCCTGCTCATGTTTAACGTGCACTTGTCGGAGAACTGTCGAGAGGACAGTTTCACGATATTTTAAGGTCCTTCAATGACATCGAAAAGCAGGAGAAACAAAGGACGTCACACGCTAGCGCAGTGAGGATAGAAAATACGGCGTCATATGTGTTTGTGCAGCGCAATAACAAGGAGGATCGGCACAACAATAGACGATGGAGAGAAGACGGGAATAGGCGAGAACACGACCACGCCAGGGACAGCGAGGCGGGGTCGAAGCGCCGGACCACGGACGCCGCGTAAATTGCGGGCAAGCTTCGCGTAATGAGAAAGGAAGAGAGAGTAATGGAGGTTCACCGCCACCGGCCCTAACTGAGGCAGAAGTGCGTGAGTTTGCACAAGTGAATGAGCAAAGACAAAGAGATATCGCAGGGGACGCCTCGGTAGAGGAGGGTCATGACATATACAACGTGCGGTACTGGGAATCGCGAGTGCAAGACGACATTGCCCAGGTTCTTGATGGCTCAGAGCTGCCTGAAGAGGTGGCCAGTCGGTGAGATACTTATGGGAGGAATTAAGACGAGAGTACGTCATGTCTGGCAAAACTGGTGCAAAGTGGTAGTAAATTAGCTGATATACTCATAAAAGGAATCATACTAATTCTCACTTTTAGGGCGAAAAGAAAGAAGGTAGAAAAACAGGTCTCGATGTCGCTAAGCGACGGAAGAGGTAGCTTCCATGTGAATGTAACTATAGTCGGTGGAATGTCGCTAGATTTATAATCGATAACGGCTTACTCTCAAATAGAGCGCTGTTCATGAACTGAACCACTAAAACTGTCATTAATTTTTTCCAAGATCAGGTCGCTTTGGTGCAGAGGACACTAAAGGCACAGTTAATTCAGTAAAACTAAGGAGGACAAGGAAATTTTCATAGGTGGACCATGGAAGTTATAAGGAGATTTGTCAGAGGGAACAAGGGTTTCAGAATTAATCAGTTGCCGTTCGCATGTTGGGATGATAATTCCAAGCACATAGCTGACGAAAGAGAGTCTGACTGATAATGGGTTAGAAACTGTGATTTAAGGGACGAGAGGCCATTAATGAATATGCTCCCATGAACCCTACGCCGCCAATGCGAGTTCAGATGACACACTCCAAAAGGAACATAACAGCATGCAGCAAGAAGCCACAGTCAAATGCCGTGACGATGAGAGCGCCGAGACAATGACTAATATCCAAGAGGAAACCGCTAAAGGAACAAAGGCTTTCATGTGCAGCAGAAAATGCTAGAGAGACTGCGAAGTGGCTGAGAAGAATTATAGTAAACGCCCAATCGCCAGCAGTACCGCAAACGCGGGCTACTTGAGCCCTGCGGCTAACTTGAGCCCAAAACAGAAAAATGTTTTTTGGTTCTCTGCGCACTCTCAACATCAGTATAACGACGTAGTTTACTGCTTCGCTGGTAGGCAGCAGCACTAAGCAGACCATAGCGTGAGTCTAGGAGGTTTGGGAAGCCGCCACTAGTAGCTGCACTGGTTATGCTACCTAGACACGTGTTTGTTGTTTATTTCACTCTGCAAACTTTCTTCTGTAGAGATATAAGAAATAGCCTAAAACTGGAGGTTCAAATGGTTCAAATGGCTCTGAGCACTATGGGACTTAACTTCTGAGGTCATTAGTCCCCTAGAACTTAGAACTAGTTAAACCTAACTAACCTAAGGACATCACATACATCCATGCCCGAGGCAGGATTCGAACCTGCGACCGTAGCAGTCGCGCGGTTCCGGACTGAGCGCCTAGAACCGCTAGACCACCGCGGCCGGCTAAACTGGAGGTAAGTCCATATATTTCATATTTAGTTTCTCATCAAAGCCAACCGAGAGCAGTTCATGTCCTGAATAACTCATGAATTGTCCAATATGTGGTTAACTACAACTGGTACACGTTATCTGCAAATACGGGTTACTCGAGCTCATGGGCTCAAGTAACCCGTAACCACATTTCTTGCTGTTCAGTGTATTAATAAGTTTGGGCTCAAGTTGCCCAGAAGAATTAAGGTTCTGCACTGGAAATCCTAATTTTGTGGTTGTTTTCTTTCAGGATTATCTGACGCAATGCCCTATAAATACACTCCTGGAAATTGAAATAAGAACACCGTGAATTCATTGTCCCAGGAAGGGGAAACTTTATTGACACATTCCTGGGGTCAGATACATCACATGATCACACTGACAGAACCACAGGCACATAGACACAGGCAACAGAGCATGCACAATGTCGGCACTAGTACAGTGTATATCCACCTTTCGCAGCAATGCAGGCTGCTATTCTCCCATGGAGACGATCGTAGAGATGCTGGATGTAGTCCTGTGGAACGGCTTGCCATGCCATTTCCACCTGGCGCCTCAGTTGGACCAGCGTTCGTGCTGGACGTGCAGACCGCGTGAGACGACGCTTCATCCAGTCCCAAACATGCTCAATGGGGGACAGATCCGGAGATCTTGCTGGCCAGGGTAGTTGACTTACACCTTCTAGAGCACGTTGGGTGGCACGGGATACATGCGGACGTGCATTGTCCTGTTGCAACAGCACGTTCCCTTGCCGGTCTAGGAATGGTAGAACGATGGGTTTGATGACGGTTTGGATGTACCGTGCACTATTCAGTGTCCCCTCGACGATCACCAGTGGTGTACGGCCAGTGTAGGAGATCGCTCCCCACACCATGATGCCGGGTGTTGGCCCTGTGTGCCTCGGTCGTATGCAGTCCTGATTGTGGCGCTCACCTGCACGGCGCCAAACACGCATACGACCATCATTGGCACCAAGGCAGAAGCGACTCTCATCGCTGAAGACGACACGTCTCCATTCGTCCCTCCATTCACGCCTGTCGCGACACCACTGGAGGCGGGCTGCACGATGTTGGGGCGTGAGCGGAAGACGGCCTAACGGTGTGCGGGACCGTAGCCCAGCTTCATGGAGACGGTTGCGAATGGTCCTCGCCGATACCCCAGGAGCAACAGTGTCCCTAATTTGCTGGGAAGTGGCGGTGCGGTCCCCTACGGCACTGCTTAGGATCCTACGGTCTTGGCGTGCATCCGTGCGTCGCTGCGGTCCGGTCCCAGGTCGACGGGCACGTGCACCTTCCGCCGACCACTGGCGACAACATCGATGTACTGTGGAGACCTCACGCCCCACGTGTTGAGCAATTCGGCGGTACGTCCACCCGGCCTCCCGCATGCCCACTATACGCCCTCGCTCAAAGTCCGTCAACTGCACATACGGTTCACGTCCACGCAGTCGCGGCATGCTACCAGTGTTAAAGACTGCGATGGAGCTCCGTATGCCACGGCAAACTGGCTGACACTGACGGCGGCGGTGCACAAATGCTGCGCAGCTAGCGCCATTCGACGGCCAACACCGCGGTTCCTGGTGTGTCCGCTGTGCCGTGCGTGTGATCATTGCTTGTACAGCCCTCTCGCAGTGTCCGGAGCAAGTATGGTGGGTCTGACACACCGGTGTCAATGTGTTCTTTTTTCCATTTCCAGGAGTGTATATAAGACTACCTGGAAACCTGACATACGCTGACTTTACTCCCGAAAAGTTCGAAGAATGCCTGGAAGCTGTAAGGAGTAGGAAGATGACACACCGAGAAGCAGAGAGTTTTTATAATATTTGCAGAGCCACTATCAAGAGAAAACTAAAAAATAAACATCCAGGGAAAATGGGGCACCCGAGAGATTTTACGGATGAAGAGGAGCTCACGTTTTCTGCACACCTCCACATGCTGTGTGATTTTGGGTTTCCTTCCGACGAACTTGATTTTAGATTTGTCATAAAAGCTTACTTAGGTCGACAGGGACGTACCATTGGTTGTTTTAAGAATAACTTGCCTGGAAGAGATTGGGTTAAGTCCTTCCTACAGAGGCATCCCAGTCTTTCAGTTCGATTTGCAGCTAACATAAAAAGAACAAGAGCGGCTGTCGATGAAAAGATCATCACTGAATACATTCAAAATGTGGGAAAACTGCTCAAGGACACCCCCCCCCCCTGAAAATGTCTACAACTATGACGAAACCAATATGAGTGATGATCCGGGTAGGAAAAAAGTAATTTGCCGAAGGGGTACTAAATACCCCAAGCGGATTATGAACACAAAAAAACCAGCATGACTGTAAGGTTTTGTGGCAATGCAGCCGGACAGTCCATTCCACCTTATATACACTCCTGGAAATTGAAATAAGAACACCGTGAATTCATTGTCCCAGGAAGGGGAAACTTTATTGACACATTCCTGGGGTCAGATACATCACATGATCACACTGACAGAACCACAGGCACATAGACACAGGCAACAGAGCATGCACAATGTCGGCACTAGTACAGTGTATATCCACCTTTCGCAGCAATGCAGGCTGCTATTCTCCCATGGAGACGATCGTAGAGATGCTGGATGTAGTCCTGTGGAACGGCTTGCCATGCCATTTCCACCTGGCGCCTCAGTTGGACCAGCGTTCGTGCTGGACGTGCAGACCGCGTGAGACGACGCTTCATCCAGTCCCAAACATGCTCAATGGGGGACAGATCCGGAGATCTTGCTGGCCAGGGTAGTTGACTTACACCTTCTAGAGCACGTTGGGTGGCACGGGATACATGCGGACGTGCATTGTCCTGTTGGAACAGCACGTTCCCTTGCCGGTCTAGGAATGGTAGAACGATGGGTTTGATGACGGTTTGGATGTACCGTGCACTATTCAGTGTCCCCTCGACGATCACCAGTGGTGTACGGCCAGTGTAGGAGATCGCTCTCCACACCATGATGCCGGGTGTTGGCCCTGTGTGCCTCGGTCGTATGCAGTCCTGATTGTGGCGCTCACCTGCACGGCGCCAAACACGCATACGACCATCATTGGCACCAAGGCAGAAGCGACTCTCATCGCTGAAGACGACACGTCTCCATTCGTCCCTCCATTCACGCCTGTCGCGACACCACTGGAGGCGGGCTGCACGATGTTGGGGCGTGAGCGGAAGACGGCCTAACGGTGTGCGGGACCGTAGCCCAGCTTCATGGAGACGGTTGCGAATGGTCCTCGCCGATACCCCAGGAGCAACAGTGTCCCTAATTTGCTGGGAAGTGGCGGTGCGGTCCCCTACGGCACTGCGTAGGATCCTACGGTCTTGGCGTGCATCCGTGCGTCGCTGCGGTCCGGTCCCAGGTCGACGGGCACGTGCACCTTCCGCCGACCACTGGCGACAACATCGATGTACTGTGGAGACCTCACGCCCCACGTGTTGAGCAATTCGGCGGTACGTCCACCCGGCCTCCCGCATGCCCACTATACGCCCTCGCTCAAAGTCCGTCAACTGCACATACGGTTCACGTCCACGCTGTACAGCCCTCTCGCAGTGTCCGGAGCAAGTATGGTGGGTCTGACACACCGGTGTCAATGTGTTCTTTTTTCCATTTCCAGGAGTGTATAAGGCCGAAAATCTGTGGTCAAGTTGGACGGAAGGTGGCCCACCTGGGGCTAGATATAACTGCTCTAAGCATGGGTGGATCGATCTAGCAATTTTTGAGGACTGGTTTACCAGTCATCTGCTTCCAATTCTTAAGAAACAAGAAGGTAAGAAGGTTGTAATTGGTGACAATCTTACTTCACACCTCACATCAATGTGATTCAGCTCTGTGAAGAAAACAATGTGCACTTTGTTTGTCTTCCACCTAATTCTTCCCACCTCACTCAGCCACTGGAAGTGGCATATTTTAGGCCTCTCAAAATGATGTGGAAGGATGTTCTTGACCGTTGGTAGTAATCAGATGCAGGTAAAAGAATCGGTGTACTTCCAAAGGATCAATCCTGTTGCGAACTGTTTTAGAAGAAATTGGTCCAAACATGAAAAGCAACCTAAAGGCAGGTTTCAAGAAAGCTGGATTGGTGCCTCTAGATGAAAATCAGATCATACGCCGTTTGCAAATCAAGACAAATCCAAGGCAAATGTAGACTTGTCTATGATTGGGGAAGCATTTCTTCAACGACTTCAAGAGAAGAGGGGCGAGTTTGTTACACCTCATTCTACTAGGAGGAAAAAACTCGAAGTGCCACCTGGACAGAGTGTAAGTGTGTCTGATTTCTGCTCTACCAGTAATACCAGTGTCTCCGTGGAAAACACCCAACACCAGGAAGAAAGTCCAAAAATGAAAGCATCTTCAAAAACAACCAAGACCACCATACAAAAAAGAAAACAAAAATTGGAAGACTCCACGTCAGAAGAAGATGACGCATTCAGTTTGAGATCAGGAGGTGACAGCGACATCAGCCTCTACAATAGTGATGAGGAACATACAGGACACTTGTCTATGACATCTTGCCAAACCAAAGGCAAATCAACACCATCACCGGCGCCTGTATAGAAAGGTGACCTAAAAATCGCTAAGTTTGTTATGGTAAAATGGAACGAGAAGGAATACCCAGGAGTCATCCTCGCTATAGAAGCAGAAGGTGTTAGAGTCGACTGCATGGAGCCTACAATAAAAGCCTGGAGGTGGCCCAAAAATAAGGATGTCTTGTTGCATAAATCTGAAGATGTGGTAATGAGAATAGAACCCCCAAAATTAACAAAAAGAGGTTTGTTTCCTTTAACTGGACTCTAAACATTGTTATATCCCTACATTCTATTGTTTGTACAGTATCTAAAAAGTGTTGTTCAAAATTAATGTTCAGAATTAATATTTGTCCTTAAAATAAACGTTTGGAAGTTCACTGGATGTTCAGAAATTATGTTATTCAAAAACCATCAACCTACTTGGACCCAAACTGCCTTCAAATGGTAGTATCTATGGCAATTACAGTCTGGGTTCAAGTAACCCAACCGTAAGGTTAACTTGAGCCCAAATAAAATAGAAAAATAAAAATATTTACTACGTCACAAACAATGCGTACTACACGTTGAAGTATCCATAATAAACGATGGTTTAATAATATAATGTATGTCGGCGAAAAAAATCTGTTGTACCCATTTTTAAATATAACGTCAGACGTTTCGAAATCTGGGCTCAAGTAGCCCGCGTTTACGGTAATATTGTCGCGCTTACGGTCGAAAAGTCGCAAAAGCCAGATAGTGCTCAGAGGACTGCAGTTGTACGAGTATTTCATGCGTCGAATGAGCGAGATACACTGAAGCGCCAAAGAAACTGGTATAGTAATGCGTATTCAAACACAGAGACAAGTAAACAGGCAGAATACGACGCTGCGGTCGGCAACGCCTTCATAAGACAACATGTGTCTGGCACAGTTGTTAGATCGGTTACTGCTGCTACAATGGCAGGTTTTCAAGATTTAAGTGAGTTTGAACGTGATATTATTGTCGGCGCAAGAGCGATGGGACACAGCATCACTGAGGTAGCGATGAAGTGGGGATTTTCCTGTAGCTACAACCATTAGACGAGTGTACCGTGAATATCAGGAATCCGGTAAAACATCAAATCTCCGACATTGCTGCGGCCGGTAAAATATCCTGCAAGAACGGGACCAACGACGACTCAAGAGAATCATTCAACGCGACAGAAGTGAAACCCTTCCGCAAATTGCTGCATATTTCAATGCTGGGCCGTCAACAAGTGTCACTGTGCGAACCATTCAAAGAAACATCATCGATATGAGCTTTCGCAGCCAAAGGCCCACTCGTGTATCCTCGGTGACTGCATGACAAAAAGCTTTACGCCTCGCCTGGGCCCATCACACTGACATCGAACTGTTGATGGGTGGAAACATGTTGGCTGGTCAGACGAGTCTCGTTTGAAATTGTATCGAGCGGGTGGACGTGTAGATGTATGGAGATAACCTCATGAATCCATGTCAGCAGGGGAGGCTCTGTAATGGTGTGGGGCGTGTGCAGTTGGAATGATATGGGACTACTGATACGTCTAGATACGACTCTGACATATGACACATACTTAAACATCCTCTCTGATCACCTGCATCCATTCATGTCCATTGTGCATTCCGACGCACTTGGGCAATTCCAGCAGGACAATGCGACACCCCACACTTCTAGGATTGCTACAGAGTGGCTCCAGGAAAACTCTTCTGAGTTTAAACACTTCCGCTGGCCACCAAACTCCCCAGACGTGAACATTATTCAGCATATCTGCAACGTGCTGTTCAGAAGAGATCTCCACCCCATCGTACTCTTGCGGATTTATGAACATCCCTGCAAGATACATGGTTTCAGTTCTCTCCAGCACTATTCCAGACATTAATCGAGTCCATGCCACGTCGTGTTGCGGCATTTCTGCTTGCTCACGGGGGCACTACGCGATATTAAGCAGGTGTACCAGTTTCTTTGGATCTCCAGTGTATGCTGATCACTTCTCACTCAGAAACAAGGGACACCTTAGATGGATCCAGTGTACAGACGATCAGCCAGAAGTAGATGTAAAGAACCCAAAGGCTGATCTTACTACTCAGAAAGGGTGTTGTTGTGACTATGCAAGACAGCCAAGTCACAATGAGAGGAAGCCGAAAGGCACGCGCTTAAACTCACGCAGGCTGGCGTGAGGTCTGAAACAGGATACGTAATGAATGCTATAAAGTACGTAGCTGCTGGAATACTTAACTTTAATCCACAATTGGTGACCATTGGTCTTGTTGATACAGTATTATCATCTCAATATAACTTGGTGATGGCGCCTTGCTAGGTCGTAGCAATTGACTTAGCTGAAGGCTATGCTAACTATCTTCTCGGCAAATGAGAGAGTCTTCGTCAGTGTAGCATCGCTAGCAAAGTCGGCTGTACAACTGGGGCGAGTGCCACGACGTCTCTCTAGACCTGCCGTGTGGTGGCGCTCGGTCTGCTATCACTGACAGTGGCGACACGCGGGTCCGACGTATACTAGCGGACCGCGGCCGATTTAAAGGCTACCACCTAGCAAGTGTGGTGTCTGGCGGTGACACCACAGGTGTCAAACATAACTCACTGCTGAGCTGGGAGCAGCGATTCGAGTGGGAGAAAACAGTCATGGAAATCAGGGATACATTCTCGTTCCTATTGGGAATATTTCGGGGAGCGGTCCATTAGTATAGAGTAACATGTGATCGGCCGGAGACAAGGAAAGCGTACTCAATCGCCTGTGAACACCGGAAAGCCATCAGGGAAGCGATACAGGCCATGTGGGCAGCCGGAATTATATTGTGGGCCGCATCAGAATATGTGAATTCTCTTGCGCTTGTGCCTAAAAAAGACGGATCTATCCATTGTTGTCTCGTTGCAAACACGTTAAATGAGGACACTGAGGCAGACGGAACATGGCCGGAGACCGTCCTGAGCATACTGCGCCTCTTCTCACGGAAATGTGGACTTTCAACCTTTGACATTACAGCAGGCTTCGGATAAGGCGAGCTCGATTCATCCTGCCGAAAGTAAATTGCATTCCTGTTCGAGGAGGAACAATACGAGGGGGGGCCCAAAAGAAACCGGAGTGTTGTCATAAAAAATTTATTGATGAACCTTTTTACAAAATTACTTCAGTCACCTTCAAAATACTCTCCATTACATGTGACGCACTTGTCAAGTCTCTTTTCCTACTGTTGGAAGCATGTTTGGAACTCTTCAAGTTTAATATTGTCCAGTGCCCTTTGCGAAGCTGTTTTTACCGCCTCCACATCGTCATAACGCTCCCCTTTTAGCGTTTTTTTCATTCGTGGAAATAGGAAAAAGTCGCACGGGGCTAGGTCCGGCGAATACGGTGCGTGGGGAACGACAGACCACCTCTGAGATGCCAAATAGTGGGTCACTCGTAAGGCCGTGTGTGCTGGAGCGTTGTCGTGATGCAAAAACCAGTCACCTGATCGCCAAAGTTCCGGGCGTTTTCTCCTCACATCCTCTCGCAGACGTCTTTAAACATCCAAGTAAAAGTGCTGGTTAACAGTCTGGCCAGGGGGTACGAATTCCCGACGCACAATTCCACGAACATCAAAAATACAATGATCATCGTCTTCACATTTGACCTCACTTGCCTTGCTTTTTTTGGTCTGGGAGAGTTCGGAGTCCTCCACTGGCTTGACGATTGCTTGGTTTCTGGGTCATACCCGTAACACCAACTCTCATCCCCTGTAATGACTTTGTTCAAGAAGTTTGGATCACGTGCAATTTCTGTTTACAAGCCCTGAGACACATTCATGCGGATGGTTTTTTGCTCCTGTGTGAGAAGGCGCGGAACAAATTTAGCAGCAACACGTCTCATGTGCAAATCCTCACTCAAAATCCGCTGGCACGAGCTCCGATTCCTGTCTCTGCTGAAATTTGGTCGATCGTTTGGCGACGATCCTCGTTGATCTTTTGGCGGACCTTTTCAATGTTCTCCTCATTTCGCGATGTTGAAGGGCGTCCAGAACAGAGCTTGGTCTTCAACACACATCTCACCACGTTTAAAGCGCCCAAACCACTCGAAAACCTGTGTGCGACTCTTAGCGTCCTCCTGGAAAGCTTCCTGAAGCATTTGGTGTGTCTCCGTTGCAGTTTTTTTAAGCAGGAAACAAAATTTCACACACACTCTTTGTTCTTTTAAAGTTGCCATAACGATTTCGCAGAGGTAACCCGCCAACAGTCAGCATGGCTGTTTCATGAAGGTCTCGACTAACACCATCTAGCGTGAGAACCCTGCACTACGTCTACGAGTGGCAGCGCCCTCGGAGTCCGGTTTCTTTTGGGTCCCCCCTCGTATGTGTACCACTGAAGTTTAAAGACTCGAGTTCGGCATTTGTGAGGGCTCTGAACAGTATACGGACCAGTCACATTAATGTTATCACCGCCTATGTTCGACGCCAACATGCAATAACCATTCACAGATGGGAGGTGGCAGCATGTCAGACGGCCGTGGAAAACAGTGCAGTCTTTCTCGTAATGTGGAAACAGAGTGATTTATCTGACGTCCACTGAGGCATACCCATTGGTTTTCGGGCAAAGTGTGAGAGCATTTCGGAAACGGTCTAAGTCTGTAACAGTTCGCATGCAGCCATTGTTAAAGTATACCGTTCATGGCAAAATGCCACTGTCCAAAACCGTCGCTGAGGCAACTGTGGCGCACCGAGAGTCCATAGAGGCCAGGGGTGAGTGGCAGGTGTGGAGGATACGATTTGAGCAACTGGCCACCCAGATGAACCGATGGGCTACCAACAGTGTCTCCTCAGTGAACGTTGTTTCGCATGAGCGTCTGCAAACGGCGCATGGTTCATACACCTATGCTAACTACTGTTCATCGGCGACGAAGGCTGGAATCTGCACACCAGCACCACAACTGGACGTCCACTGAGTGGCGACAGGCGGCCTTTTCAGATGAATCACATTTTATGCTCCATTGGACAGATGGCCCTGCGACAATCGTCGGAAGATTCCAAAGACGTTGGGAATGTTTTCGTGGCATTCCCTAGGTGATCTGCGAGGGTCAGTCAAAAAGTAATGCCTCCTATTTTTTTTCTACGTTTAATTGTCAGGAAATTTAAATGCAATTACATAGGTTGAAAACCACAACATTGAGGATCATTTTGTCATTTTTCAATGTAATCTCCGCCCATCTCTACAGTTTTGGTCCATCTTTGAACAAGGGCATGTATCCCAGCACGGTAAAAATCACAGCTCTGCTTCCTAAGCCATTGACGCACGGATGTTTTGACGGCCTCCTCATCTTCAAAATGAATCCCACGATGAGCTTCTTTTAGTGGCCCGAACAGATGGAAGTCTGATGGTGCCAGGTCAGGGCTGTATGGGGGATGAGGCAAAACTTCCCATCCAATTTTGACAATCTCGTCAGAGGTGTGACGACTGGTGTGTGGTCTTGCATTGTCATGCAAAAGAAGAACATCTGCCATTGATTTTGTTGGGCGAACTCGCTGAAGACGTGCTTTAAGTTTTTTGAGGGTTGTGACGTATTGAACAGAATTTATTGTGCATCCCTGCTCCAAAAAATCAACCAGAATCACACCCTCTGTATCCCAGAAAACTGTTGCCATAACTTTCCCTGCCGATCGCACAGTTTTGAATTTTTTCTTCCTCGGCGAGCTTGTGTGACGCCACTCCATTGACTGCCTCTTTGATTCGGGTTCAAAAAAATGCACCCATGTTTCGTCCCCAGTCACAATTTTTTTCAGAAACTCATCTCCCTCCAAACGGAAGCGCTGCAAGTGTTGGGAGGCTATTGTTTTCCTTGCCTCTTTATTCTGATCGGTTAACATTCTTGGAACCCACCGTGCACAAACTTTTGAGTACCCCAATTGTTTAGTAATCGTGATCACACTGCCTTTACTAAGAGAAATAATGCGACACACTTCATCTGCAGTCACCCGACGGTCACCACGAATGATGTCATCAACTTGCTGAATGTTGTGTGGAGTCACTGCACTCACCGGCCTGCCGCTCCGCTTTTCGTCAGTCAACGGTGTTTGCCCTTCAGCTTCCTTACAACGACGAACCCATCGTCTAACAGTGCTGACATCCACTGTCACAACACCATACACGTTCTTCAGTCTTTCATGAATGCGTATGGGCGTTTCACCTTCTGCATTCAAGAATTCAATCACACAACGCTGTCTCAAACGAACATCGATGTCGGCCATCTTACAAACTTCTGCTGTGCTGCCACCTGTTGACACAGAAAGTTACTACTGCAGTGGATTGCAGAAGGTTTGAGGAATGGCGCCAAATTCAAATTTTTCACTTAACTTAATTTCTTTAAGTAGAAAAAAAATGGGAGGCATTACTTTTTGACCGACCCTCGTAGTCATTCTGGAAGGCACAATGGGCAACACAAGTGCGCATCTACCCTTGGGTACCATGTCTGCCCCTACATACACTTCGTTTTCCCTCGGCACAATGGCATATACCATTAGGACAATGCAACGTGTCACACAGCTCGCAGTTACCTGCGTGGGTTGAAGAGCACCAGAATGAGCATGCTGTACTCCCCGGGCCACCAAACTTCCGGATTTAAACCGAGTCTAGAATCTGTAGGTCGATCTCTTCTGAGCTGTTCGTGCCGTCGATCCTCAACCGAGAAAGCTAGAGCCTCTGGTCACACCAATGGAGTCAGCATGGCTCAACATCCCTGTTGGTATCATCCTGAATCTCACTGACTCGCTTCCTGCATGTCAGTACAGCAATAGCTGGTTATTCAGGTGGTCGCATTAGTGTGACTCGATCATGCAAAATCACACCAGAATTTTGTGTCGCCTGCATTGACGACATAACTGTCGCGTCTGCAACATTTCAAGAACACGTGTCCCACGTAAATCAACAGCAGGTGGTATTATAAAAATTCAGGGTGACTCTTTTTGTATCACGCCTGGAAGGCGGCGCGTGGGTCTGCTCTTGTAAACTGAGGTGAGTAGGAGCAGGAAAAGGTGAAATGCTTCGGTACTGCGTTTAACTTAACAGAACATTTTATAGAGAATATCAGACAATGACATACGAAACTTCGCACTGAAGATGAGCACGTAGGTGCGAAGCCGTACAGCTATCAACGCTAACAGTTACTAGTAGTTGGACAAACCATCATTGAAGTAACAACGTCTGTAACGGCTAGCCCTCTAAGAAGTAGAAACAATGTTGCTAGGTCGTCTCCTCGAAATCAAATTGGCTGAATCAGGAGCGGCGCTCTTAGGGCTGCACAGCGCCGGCTAGAGGGCGCTGTCGTCGGTGTCGGTGTCGTAGTGCCGACTTAGTAGAGCGCACCTACGTTGTGGCATCGTAGCTATCGATACCACAACTCTCAAGCCTGAAAAAGCGAA
Organism: Schistocerca nitens; assembly: GCF_023898315.1. Lineage (NCBI taxonomy): Eukaryota > Metazoa > Arthropoda > Insecta > Orthoptera > Acrididae > Schistocerca > Schistocerca nitens. The sequence continues at coordinate 506,831,989 of NC_064620.1, read as the reverse complement.
CCTGTGCGGTAATAGGGTGGTATATCTTGCTATCGAGATTTCGCCAGAATATATCGCTCGGTAAAGTGCAAATAGATGAAGGCAGTGTTCTTGGGACTGACTTCATTTTAGAGGGGCACATAGCTTCGGACAGGTGTTGAGTCCTCCATCTCCGGCGGCACCTCGCTACGAGTACCGCCCTTCGATTGTGCCATTCCAGCACTAATCGAAGCGTTAGGGTTGCAGGTGCCAGCCGTCCAGCCAGCCAGCAGCAGCGGTTCTGCCAGCAGCCAGCAGCGGACCAGCCAGCAGCAGTCCAGCCAGCAGCAGCAGCAGCAGCAGGTGCGGCCCCGGCCCTGTCCGCGGCAGCAGCAGCTGCGGCGTTCCTGCCAGCCGTCGCCAGCGCCAGCAGCGTGGGACTCTGGTCCTCGTCTTCGTCTGTCTTCGCCCGTCTTCGCCCGTCCCTGGTTTTTACCTCTCTTTTTCGTCCTGCACTGTTTTAGTTCTTCCCTGCCGTCATGTCAGCCCCCACCACCAATGCCACTACTACCACCACTGCCATAGTGTATACTTCGCCCTCCGCCGCCACCACCACCATTACACGGTGCGCCCAGTCGCCCCCCCCCCCTCTTTCCATCCCTCCTCTTCTAACTCTCCCTTCGCACTCGCTCTTTGTCGCCCCCTCCCCAGCTTCTTCCTCCCGCTCCTCTACCTCTCATCTTTTCCCCCCCACTCCCCAAGCCTGTCACTGCAGCTCCAGCTAGGGTGGTGGCCTGACGGGCCACTGCCCATGCTCATCTCTCCCCATCGCCTTCGCCATCACCGCCACCGCCATCGCCGTCGCCTTCACCATCACAATCTCCGGCGCCGAATACTGCGTCCACGCCGGGACCTGCCACTTCCCGCCACCTCCCTATAGCTCCCGTCCCTCATATCACCACCCAGCCTTCTGCCACCCTTAAACGCCCTAGTGGCACCCCCACCTCCTCCGCTCCCAAGAAGGCCCCACCGCATCCTCCTTCCCCCACCTCCCAGGATGCCATGGATGTCTCCCCGCCTGGCCCTGCTCCCTCCACCTCCTCCTCCTCCTCCTCCTCCTCCTCCTCCCCCCCCCTCTTTATACAAATACCTCCTCTCCCATCCCAATCCTTCCCTTCTCGAGGCCCAGAACCTCTCCCTCCTCCTCCGCCAACACTTCCCTGGTGCCCCCATCTCACTCCTCACTCCCAAATGGGATTCAGTTCTCATCTCCTCCCCCAGCCCCACCCTCCATACTGACATCCTCTCCCACCTCCCCATCACCCGGTTTGGCCCCAACACCTCCCTCACCCCTGCTCCTTCCCCATCTGCTACCCGCCAACCCCAACCCCAGTGTCGCCCACCGACCCTCACCTCCATGATCACTCGGATTAGTCCGACGATCACGGAGGAGGAAGTGTTGGCGGAGCTCAAGGCGCATCCCTCGCTGGAGGTGCGGGTGGTCCGCCGCATCTTTAACTCGGCCGGCCCCACCCGCCTTATGCAGGTTTTCTCCGAGGACAGCCCCTCCATTGACCGTCTCCTGAAGGAGGGTGCCCCCCTCTTCAACCAGCGATATAAGGTCAACCCCTCCCGTTCCCCTCCTCAATCCCTTTGCTGCCAGAGGTGTCTGCACTACAACGCACACCCTACAGCTGAGTGCCGCGAGGCCCCTACCTGCCCGCATTGTAAGCAAGCGCACTTCTTCCGGCAGTGCCCTAACCTTCAGTCCCCTCCCTCCTGTAATACCTGCTATCTCCCCCATCCCACCTACTCCCAAAAATGCAAAGCCCAACCCCCTCCAATCACTCCTGAACTCACCATCCCTGACTGCCCTCTGGGCGCCCCCACCCCTCCTGCCAATTCCCTTCGTCTCCCCCCCCCCCCCCCACCACTGAGGACATCATCAGGTTCCTCACCATTGTCCTGTGAAACGTCCAACCTTTCCAGCACCCTTACATCCTCCAACAGGTCTCCCTCGCCGCCCGTTCCGTCTTCCACCTAAAAATGTATGCCACCTACTCCCACAACCAGGCCCATTTCACCTTCTCCCATCTCGACACCCTCGTCTAAATCCCTGTCATGGCGCGACAGCACCATATCCTGTTCAACAACATCCGTTCCCTTCCTGCCAACAGGAACCTCTTCATGCACACCCTTGCAACCCACCGTGTGGATGCCTTCCTCCTCAATGAAACCTTCCTACAACCCCACCACACCATCCACACTTCGCCCTACCTTCTCCACCGCTCCGATAATCCCCTCCTGATTGCGCGTGGCAGAGTTGCCATTGGTCACCACTGCCAGATCCCGGTTCGGCTCCAACCTCTCCTTCCTGACCCCCACCAAACACCTGATCCTTAGTCTCTTCTTCCCCAGCCTTACCGTCACCTGCGCCACCATCTATGTCCGCCTTAATGCCCCTATTCCTTTCGACTTCCTCTCCCACATTGATCGAACCTTCTCCTCCTACGTGATCACCGCCGACCTCAACATCCATAGTCGTTCTGCCACCCAGTTACGGCAGTGGCATCGGTTCCTCTCCACCCTCCAAGGCGACCTCGTCCCCATTCCCCAGTACACCCACCCTGAATCCCACTCCCAATGTCATCCTCTCCTCCCCCAACCTCCTTGGCCACATAGCGGTGGATGTCCTGGACCCCATTGGTAGGGACCATCTCCCTGTCCTCACCGTTTCAGACGGTCGTCGCCCCCGCCCCGACCCTCGTAATGACCCTCCCCCAAAGTATGTCCATGATTCTTCCCGTGCCGACTGGAATGCCTACCGGGATACCCTCTCCACCCAGGTTGAAGGCCACCCCTTCACCTACCACCACACTGACGATGTTCCCCATGCCGCCTCCTTTCTCCAGCAGACCTTATCTGAGGCCGTGGAGGCCCATGTCCCTACTGTCACCATCCACCCCCACCATTCTACCTTACCCCCACAGGCCATCCTCCTCCTCCGTGAATCCCGCCGTCTCTACTGTGCCTTCCTCCACACGCGTGACCCGGACACACTACAACCCCACCAGCAACTCCAGCGACACATCCGAAACTTGCTCGCAGCTAAGAAATGCCGGGACTGGCGACAGACATGCACCCGCTTAAATGCTACCCTACCTATAAACTCGTCCAAGTTCTGGTCAGCCTTCCGTCGCCTTACCGGAACTAAACACGCCCCCTACTATCCTCTTCTCCATGATCATCACCCCTTCCCTGACACTCTTAGTAAGGCCAATCACCTTGCCTCCTACCTCTCTGACGTCTTTTCCATCCCCGACGATCCCCAGTTCAATTACTCCCTCTTCGCAGATGCCCGCGATCGAACTGACACATCTGTCCCTCCCTTGCTCCTGGTTTCCAGTACTTGGACAACATTACACACACAAAACTCAATACCCCTATCACTACACAGGATCTCATTGTTACACTCCGCACAAAACGCAACACCGCTCCTGGTCACGATCATGTCACCTACCGCCACCTTCGTGAAGCTCCTCTTTCCTCTCCACCCTGGCCAGGCTCTACAATGTAGTCCTGTCCACCGGCTACTACCCTGACCTGTGGAAAACCTCCCGTATCCTGATGTTCCTTAAACCCGGCAAACCACCGTCCACCATCTTCTCCTACCGTCCCATCAGCCTTACCTCGGTCTTCAGCAAGGTCCTGGAATCCATTCTCACCCGACGCATCCACCAGCATCTCCACCAGCACCGCCTCCTTCCCGTTACCCAGTGTGGCTTTCGGCCGTCCTGCTCTTCCGATGACCTTCTCCTTCACCTCACTCATCTCCTTTCCAAACAGCTTAATTCCCGTCGCTCCGCAATCTTCCTCTCCCTGGACCTCGAACGGGCCTATGACCGTGTATGGCATTCCGGTCTCCTCTTCAAGCTCTAAACCTTCGCCCTTCCGATTAACTACGTCCGTCTGATCGGCTCCTTTCTATCCCACCGTCCTTCCTACGTCACCATCCATAACATGGATTCCTACACCTTTTTTCCCTCCGCCAGTGTGCCCCAAGGCTCCGTCCTCTCCCCCCTTCTGTACCTTTTGTATACGGCGGACATGCCGCCGCCGTCATCCCCCGTCCACCTTCTCCAGTTTGCCGATGACACCGCCTTCCTTGCCCTTGCCCCCACCCTGCAGCATTCCCAACACGTTCTCCAATCCCATCTTGACCGGTTCACCGCTTGGTGCAACCAGTGGTTGCTCAAGGTCAATCCCTCCAAAACCCAGGCGATCATTGTAGGCAAAACCACCCCTTCCTTCCGCCTCCTCGATTTTTATCTAACCATCTATGGCCATCCTATCGCCCTCACCCCCTCCCTTAAGTACCTTGGCGTCACCCTCGACCGTCGCCTCTCCTGGACCCCCCATCTCCGGACAATCCAAGCCAAGGCACGCTCCTGACTCCATCTCCTCAAGCTCCTTTCCGGCCGTATGTGGGGTCTGGACCGCTCCACCATACTCCACACCTATATATCCCTCATCCGCCCTATCCTCTGTTACACCCATGCGGCCTGGATCTCCTTCCCCCCTACCTTTTATAAATCCCTTCAGATCCTTGAACGCCATGCTCTCCGCCTCGCATATCGCATCCGTCTCCCCTCCCCCACGCGGATCCTGTATGACCTAATTCCGTTCCCCCACCTCCTCCTTTTCCTCGAACGGATATGGATCCTCTACACCTCCCGTAAACTCGATCCTCCTCACCCGCTTGTCTCACCCATCCTCTCCCACCCCCACCTGCTGCCGCGCCTCTATTCCCACATCCCACCCGGTCTCCATCTCTCCACCCTCCTTACCCTCTCCCAAGGTGTCTTCCGCCAGCTCCCCCTCCCTGATGACGCCCTCCTATCAACTTTGATCCTCCCCTCCCACTACCTGTGTCTTTTCCTTTGGGCACCCTCCCTCCCTTCTCTCTCCTTTTCCCCCAATCCCCCCCTTCCTCCACCCCTCTTCCCCCGGGCTTCCCCTGCCCCTTCCTCCCACCCCCCTATCTCCCCTGCCTGTGGCATCTCTGCTCTCCCCTCTCCCTCTCCCCCCCCCCCTCCTCCTCTCTTGGCAGGTCCCCAGACTCGTACACACTCAGTGAACATTCCCGCGCCGGAGATCATTGCCATCAGTGTCTAGTGTGTGTGCCTTCGTGTTTGTTTTCAGTGTTCTTTCGCCGTCACGCCACCACCGTTCACCTGTGCTGTCGCAGTCGGCCGTGTTTTGTGCACCGTGTCAACAGGTTTTAGTGTTTTTTCTTGTCCAGCGTGAATGGCTTCATGTATCTTGTTTTTTGTGTCTACAGTTTTTACCCGCCATTTTTTGTATTATCTGTACCTACTTTCTGTCATTTATTGTACCACTCGTGACTGAAGAGCAGCGTACTATGCTGCTGACAGCCCACTTTTGTACAAGGTGTTTAAAATAACAATAAAGAAAAAAAATTGAGTCCTCCATACACACTGTTGAAGAAGGACAAGAAGTGTAACTAGGGAAATGAGAAGGAAAATGTGTTCGAGAAGGTGAAGATTGTGTTTCACGACGGTATTTGTCTGGTGCACCCTGACTTCTCGCAAGCTTTCCAACTTTTCACAGACACAAGTGTGGAAGGCACTGGGGGACGTCTACAACAGCAAAGCAAGGATGGGAATTTGCACTTTGTGGCCCTATGTAGCTGGAAACTACTGGAAGCAGAGGCATTTATTTCACTACCGAAGCAGAAATGCTGGTCATTGCTTATGCGACAAAACAGTTCAGGAGTTATCTCCTCAGCCGGAAAACTTGTTTATATACAGACCACTCTAACGTTTGTGTAAGGTACATAAGTAGCAGAGTGGTGCGGTGGACCCTGGAGGTTCAGGAGTATGACCTGGAAATTGATTATTGCCACGCTCAGCATAACAAGTTTGACGACTGGTTAAGCCAAAATCCTTTTTCGGGATGATGGTGATGAACACGTTCAGTGAGAAAATAATGAAGTTATAATGGCAGTGTTATAACAGTGGGACCGAGAGTGCATCCGACTATATCGTAGGGAGCTGACTGTAGTGCAAGATCAACAGCCAGAAAACCGAAGAGTGAAGGACTTTCCACAGTAAGGCATTGACTAAGAATATGCGTGAACCAGAAACACTGATCTGTTGAGCATGGTCGAGCGGAAGGTGTGTTTCTGGAGACATGTAAAAGAAAGAAGTGGAAAACTGGGCTCCCTGACGGCTCTCGTGGAGGATTTAATCAAGCGTAATCAACTGCATTAGGACTTTATGTGGAACAGCAGCTACTAGTGAAAATGTGTGCCAGATCAGGGCTTGAACCTGTGATCTCAGCATTCTCCCTGGCTGACCAACACTGCCAACCAGAGCCACCTATCTGCAGTCCCTATCCATATCCTCCATGTATGTTGGAAGTAACGTGGAGTTGTATTTCTGAACAACACAGGCACTGAAATATCATATTTATCCACGGACACTGGGCAACCACTTTCAATTAAAATGTCTCCCCTGCACAGGAATATACAAAATGAATGTATGAGTGCAGGTTGTAGACAGATGATTGATGATATATGGAAGTCTGGGTCTGGTCATGAGTCGTGGTCCAATAGCCTAATGATAGGGCGACTGCTTGCGATAAGCAAGGAATCAGGGTTTGGGTTTCAGCCCAGCACAAATTTTCACTGTCATCATTCCATTATACAGCTGATGGTTTCCCATATTTGCAACAGTGAATACATTTCACATATTTCATAATGGCTGTAGTCACCACAGTGCATATTCCTTCGGACATGCGTGCATGTCCAAAGGAACATTACACTGTTCTTCTGAACAACATAGGCATTGCAATATCATGTTGTAGATAACAGTTAACAACACCTTGAATTTTGAGAACATATTTTCTATCGCAGTAGTTAGTAGTTACTTACTGTGCTCAAATAGTCATTTTTGTGTGCGTGGACTGTGGGACATTTGGTTTGAATGTGGATTGATAATCACATTTTTGTGAGCATAGGTTCCATGTGCTGCTAGGGCTGAGAGGAGCAATCTGCTTTCTGTAGCATGATACTTCCCATTGCGTGGGATTATAACGCAACTCATGCTAGCACATTGCCATTTTCAAGTATGTGTTTTCCTTTTCTGATGTATGCTTAATTGTAATATGATGGGTACATGTTTTATCATACTGACATATGATGTGTCAAATTGAATGATACTAGTGTGGAAGATGAGAACCACACATGCACCAATATTTGACAAGATTTCTGCTGCAGCATACAGAGGCACCCCAGATTACCTTGTGGTCAGTGGAGAAGAAATTCTATCTTTACAAATTAGTGCATGGAACATGGATTGAGGTATGTTAGGATTATTTTGTTTATTAAGAGTTACAGGCAGGTTAAGACTGCTTGACTGCACAGATTTAGGTACATACATGACTTTTTTTATTGCTGACATTATTTGACCTGTTTGTGTGGTTCACACAGCTGATACTATGAAACCTGCTAAATAAGAGGGAGGCCTCCCAAAGATTGGTGATGTGTACATTATTCATACTGACTGAAAGTTGTATGGCAGAAAGAAAGGTACAAATCTCATTTTTATGTGTATGGTATGGTGGGAATCAAACTCAATTTGGAGGATTGTGGTTCACTGTCAGTAAAAATGTTAAGATGCCATCCACACCATCATATCCAGCTTGGTCCTTTGAAATCCAGGTGTGTATGTCATCAATATTTACTGTTTTGTGTGACCAAGTATTTGGACTGATACCCACATAGTATCCATTTTATGGAATCATTGATGAACATTATTACTGTGTAAGGTCCATTTCTGTGTCACATGTCTTAGTTCTAAGTGTTTTGTGTTTCTCATGTAGACATTTGCGATATGTAACTCATTGCTGGACATCATTACTGGATAAGATTTATTTTAGTCGCACACAACCTAATTCCTTGTGTCTTGTATGTGTTGGCCTATAGTATTTTCATTTATAACATATTTCTCTATGACGAACAGTATTGCTATGTATGGTTTATTTTATTTTCACACATCTTAGCTCCATGCTTATTTTGTACACATCTCATATACATCTGTGACATTATCACCATGTTCAGTGTGATTTGTGTTCATCATGTGTTATTCACTTCTTTTGACCTTTGTTCATTTGTCTGTGTCTTGTACAGATTTATCAAGGGTAAACATTTGTGTAAATAGTTGTCTGGGCTTAACATGCTGCACACAACTAAAAATGTAACAGCCCCACAAAACCTCACATTAGTGAGTGAAGTGTTTGTTTTATTATTAGGGAGTGAAGTTTTCTTTTCTTTCTTGAAATGTTTGTGCTAGAGGTCAAAAGCTTAAGATTCATGTCAAGCAGCTATGAAGTACCTCCACCAGAAGATACTTTGTTACCTCCCAGTGTCAGCAGCCCTGGAGGAGGGGAAACTTGGACCTCATACAATGACCACCACAGATGTGGACATACAGGCATTCCGCACACACTGAGGTGGAAGGCCTGCAGTGGCCTCTTCTCCCTTAAGAATATACACCGTGCAAAGGGCCTAGTGGATAATGAGAAACATGCAAATAATTCATGGCTCCCTGCAGACACTGAGACAGACCATATACACAAATCATCAATAATTCATATATGGAGGTATGTGAAACTCCTGGCTTGCCCCAGCAGTGTTTGTCTGCCTTAAAAAGCTAGGAACTTTCTGGTAACTCATGGACCCCTGCAGGCACTGAGACATAATGTAGAAACAAAAGTGGCAAGAATGCAAACAAGGAGTTAGGTGAAACTCTGGAACTGAGGAAGAAGACAGCCTGCTTTTTTTAAAAAAAAAAAAAAAAAAAAAAAAAAAAAAAAAAAAAAAAAAAAAAGTTCTCCAGACTGTAAGAATGTTAAAATCATTTGAATAAAACAGTCTTGGTTGTATTTACAGTGTATATATATCATTTGGTAGCTGGTTTCAGTCCTTTATCAGACCATTCTTTTCTCCTAGGTGAAAGCAGAAGCCAATGATGTGTAACAGGCTGCTCCAGAGGCATGTGGAGTAGCGTTTCGCATGCATTCAGAATGGCCTGCTCCATGCCACTGGCTCCTGTTGTCACCAAGAATGAAAAAGAGGTCTGATGATAGTAAAAGAATGAAACCAATCACTAGATGAAATATACAGGTGGTCCATTGATAGTGACTTAGCCAAATATCTCATGAAATAAGCATCAAACGAAAAAACTACAAAGAACAAAACTCGTCTAGCTTGAAGGAGGAAACCAGATGGTGCTACGGTTGGCACACTAGATGGATCTGCCATAGGTCAAACGGATATCAACTGCGTTTTTTTTTAAATAGGAACCCCCATTTTTTATTACATATTCGTGTAGTACGTAAAGAAATATTAATGTTTAGTTGGACCACTTTTTTCGCTTTGTAATAGTCACAAACAAATAAGTACATGGTATCAAGTAACATTCCGCCTGTGCGGATGGTATTTGCTTCGTGATACATTACCCGTGTTAAAATGGACTGTTTACCAATAGCGGAAAGGTCAATATCGTGTTGATGTAAGGCTATTGTGATAAAAATGCCCAACGGGTGTGTGCTATGAATGCTGCTCGGTATCCTGGACAACATCATCCAAGTGTCCAGACTGTTCACTGGATAGTTATGTTATTTAAGGAAACAGGAAGTATTCAGCTACATGTGAAACATCAACCACAGCCTGCAACAAATGATGATTCCCAAGTAGGTGTTTTAGCTGCTGTCGTGGCTACTCCGCATATCAGTAGCAGACAAATTGCGCGAGAATCAGGAATCTCAAAAACGTCGGTGCTGAGAATGCTACATCAACATTGATTGCACCCATACCATATTTCTATGCACCAGGAAATGCATGGCAACGACTTTGAACATCGTGTACAGTTCTGCCACTGAGCACAAGAGAAATTACGGGACGATGGCAGATTTCTTGTATGCATTCTATTTAGTGACAAAGCGTCATTCACCAACAGCGGTAATGTAAACCGGCATAATATGCACTATTGGGCAACGGAAAATCCATGATGGCTGTGACAAGTGGAACATCAGCGACCTTCGTGGGTTAATGTATGGTGCGGCATTATGGGAGGAAGGATTATTGGCCCCCATTCTATCGATGGCAATCTAAATGGTGCAATGTATGCTGATTTCCTATGTAATGTTCTACCAATGTTACTACAAGATGTTTCACTGCATGACAGAATGGCGATGTACTTCCAACATGATAGATGTCTGGCACATAGCTCGCGTGCAGTTGAAGCGGTATTGAATAGCATATTTCATGACAGGTGCATTGGTCGTCGAAGCACCATACCATGGCCTGCACATTCACTGGGTCTGACATACCCGGATTTCTTTCTGACGGGAAAGTTGAAGGATATTTGCTATTGTGATCCACTGACAATGCCTGACAACATGCGTCAGCACATTGTCAATGCATGTGTGAACATTACGGAAGGCGAACTACTCACTGTTGAGAGGAATGACGTTACGCATATTTCTAAATGCATTGGGGATGACGGACATCATTTTGAGCATTTATTGCATTAATGTGGTATTTACAGGTAATCACCCTGTAACAGCATGCATTCTCAGAAATGATAAATTCACAAAGGTACATGTATCACATTGGAGCAATCGAAATAAAATGTTCAAACGTACCTACGTTCTGTATTTTAATTTAAAAAACTTACCTGTTACCAACTGTTCGTCTAAAATTGTGAGCCATATGTATACGACTATTACAGCGCCATCTATCACAAAGCGAAAAAAGTGGTCTAACTAAAACATTCATATTTCTAATGTACTACATGAATATGTAATAAAAAATGGAGGTTCCTATTTTAAAAAATGCAGTTGATATCCATTTGACCTATGTCAGCGCCATCTAGTGGGCCAACCATAGTGCCATCTGGTTCCCCCCTTCAAGCTAGACAAGTTTTGTTCTTTGTACTTTTTTCATCTGATGCTTATTTCGTGAGATATTTGGCCCGGTCACGATCAATGTACCAACCTGTATACACCATACATACGATCAAGACTGTTTCAATGAAATAATTTTAATATTGTTTTATTGATCACTGTTTTTCCTATGGACAGTGTTCCAAAAAATTCAGTAAGAATGTTGCTTATAAATCACAAACGCCAGCAGATTCTTAGACAAAGCACAAACATAAGGCTGTCCTGGCTTCGCGCAAAGACAATTGTTTCAAAAAAGTGTTCTGTGGCTGCTTTCACAGCAACTAAGGTATGCAGAAAAACATTGGAACAATGTGCTGGGTTGGTTGCAACTAATGCTGGGAACAGCATCAACAGTGATCAGTTCCTGAGTCACACATGCCTATGCAAGACAGAAGATTTCCACACTGCACTGGGAGATGCGGTCATCAAATGGCGAACAGTCAGTGGGTGGCACTGCAAATAAATGGCAGCTATGCCATGTCCTCAATATGTTGGAAGTGTGAGTCATGGTCAGAACTGTGTTCTGAGTAGGAGATAGGGAAAGAGATATTATTTCTACAGTTAATCATTAATGATCAGTTTTATGGAAGAAGAGAAGAGTTGTTAGTTTTGTGGTGGAGATGGAGTTCTGGGTGGAATAATGTTATGTAGAACCTGTTTTACTAATTGGCCCATTCATACTTCCATAAATTTGTTAACTTTTGAAAGAGGAGAATAGTTTTGCATAGTGTCAGAGTACAATTTAATGATGATAATGTTGAGAAACTTGTCAGATATGAAGCTGTGATTAAATGGATTTTAATGTCCTATTTTTTCCAAGTTGTAGTTAGGTGAGAGGTAATTGTGTGTTGAAATAATGCAGATTATTATGAGATGTTAGGATTACTGACATATTTTAGGGTTATTTGTGGATAATGACAATGATGGTGGTTATGTTTATGATTATTCAGACAAACAACTTCCATGCACCTTATGTCGTGTGCACTTTGAACCATCCCTGCAGTATGGAGTAGTAGTGTGGGAATTTCAAACATTCACAAAATGAAAAGAGGTTTCACATTATAAAATTATTGCAGCATCTCTAAAGACCAAAGGGCTCCAAGCTAAATCTGTGCAGTGAGGCATCTTTCCTGTCAAATGAAAACAAGCACTTACGATCATATTATGAAGTAGGAATTCTGAAACATGCAGAATCTTCAATCAAAATCTAGGCATCTTAATTTTTACATCTTTATACAGATATAAAACAATAATATGCATCACAAAAGTTAGTCCAGAGTTGATTACAACTGTTAGTGTACATGCCCACAACACACTGAGGAAGAACAATATAGAAAGGGTAGTTCATCAACTGACAGTGCTCGGAAAAAGATGGAAAAAAACCTCAGTATTCAGGTATCAAGTTACTAAAGAGTTTGCCTAAAAAACTCATATGATGGCGTACATTACACTAACATTCCAAAGAAAATCAGAGACTGTCCATTGTAAAAGAAATTTTACAGTGTTCAAGAGCACATATAACATTAAATGTGGGTGTATTATTCTTTATAATCAGTGCTGTTGAAGTGTATAATCAAAATTGTTAGGAAATCACTCCCCTTGACTTCATTCTATAGGCTATTTTCAAGATATTGTGTAGTGAACAAAAGTTTGAGACATCATTGATCACAAGCAAGTCTCAGAGATAACATAGTCACTATTGACGACAGTCTTCTGCAGTGAACACAACAAGAAACAGAATATCATCTTGATGTAATTTGTGCAACTAGTTTCGCCCGTGCATAATTTTTGGGCCAAAATAAACTTAAAATATATATTTGTTTTTAACTATGTCTGAGAAAACACCCATTGGTGATACTATTGTGCCTGTACTAGATTTATGTAATTTATTCATAATTGCAGAGTCTTTCTGACAGTAGCTGCATTAGGTATATGGATATTACTTACTGGGAGCACATGAAAATTTATGCTGGACCAGGACTTGAAACCAAGTTTGCCACTTGTCACGAATGGTCGCCTTAACTACTTTGCTATCTGAGCATGCTTCCAGGACCAAGCCGAGTTTGCCACTTGTCACGAATGGTCGCCTTAACTACTTTGCTATCTGAGCAAACTTCCATATGTCATATGAAAGTATCTATGACCACACTCCACACAACTTTACTTGGATTCCCAACGTAGGGAATCCAGCTCATATTTGCATATTGATTACAGGTATACTCACACTTTCTTTCAGTTTCACAAAATGCATAATATATCTACATTTATGTGTATAAAAAAGTATATAATGCTTACATAGATGAATTAAATAACTACAAGGCTATGATACTCTTTTTCTCTTAGTAATTAGGGTTTTTTTGCTCTTTATACATGTCCTTCAAGTTACTTTGAAGGTATTATTCCACTGAAGAATATGCTCTGTTTTTGAATCATACCTCTAACATTACCTTAAATTTACTTACAGTGAGGATTTTTACTGATCGTGGCAGTTTATTATATACCTTCAGACTTAGGCATTTGTAGCTATTATGTACCAGTGACAGCCTTGAACCATCTCTAATGACCTCGTTATTGACAGGATGATAACACTAATCTCCTCCCTCCTCCTAAAGCCTTGAAAATAATATGTATAGCTTGATTTTGTGTACTAGTGAAACTGTGTGTTATTATATAATAGACCACCATCAACTTGCTGACCTGTTTTGGCTTTTTCAAGGTTTTCCCTAATTTTGCTGGATGAATGCCAGGATGTTTCCCAAAGTCCACGGCATTTTTATCAGTTTCCTCTATACATGTATGAGGGGCATTTGAAAAGTCCATGCAAAAATAAAAACTAATTATGTGTTTGGGGTAAACCTTTTTTATTTTTAGACATAGTCTCCTTTTAGACTTATCCACTTCATCCAATGCTGTTCTAACTTGTTGATCCCTTCTGAATGATATGAATTGTCCAACTCTGCAAAATAGCTATTAGTTGCTGTAATCATCTCTTCGTTTGAATAAAATCTTTGTCCCGTCAGCCATTTCTTCAGATTGGGCAACAAATAGTAGTCCGAGGGAGCAAAGTCTGGAGAATAGGGGGGCTGTGAAACGAGTTGGAATACTATTTCCATTAATTTTGCGACCACAACTGCTGTGGTGTGTGCCGGTGCATTGTCATGATGGAAAAGGACTTTATTGTGGTCCAATCGCTGGCATTTTTCTTGCAGCTCTGTTTACAAACAGTCCAATAACGATGAATAATATGCAACTGTAATAGTTTTACCCTTTTTCCAGATAGTTGATGAGGATTATCCCTTGCGAATCCCAAAAGACAGTCACTATAACCTTTCCGGCCGAAGGTGTAGTCTTCGCCTTTTTGGTGCAGATTCTCCCTTGGTAACCCATTGTTTAGATTGTGCTTGGTCTCAGGAGTATAGTAATGTATCCATGTTTCATCCACAGTGATGAAACTGCACTTAAAGTCCTGCGGATTCTTCCTGAACAACTGCAAACCATCCTTGCAACACTTCACATGATTCTGTTTTTGGTGAAGCATGATCAATCGCGGAACCCATCTTGCGGGTAGCTTTATCATGTCCAAATGCAAAATATTATGTACCCATTAATTCAAGGTGCCCACAGCACTAGCAATCTCATGCACCTTAACTATTCTGTTATCCATCACCATATCATGGATTTTATCAATGATTTCTTGAGTCGTAACCTCCACAGGGCATCCAGAATGTTCAGCATCACTTGTGCACATATGGCCACTCCAAAAATTTTGAAACCCTTTTAACTGTTCTAATCAAAGGTGCAGAGTCACCATAATGTTTACTAAGCTTCTCCTTAGTCTCCTGAGGCTTTTTGCCTTTCATAAAGTAATTTTTAATCACCACAAGAAATGGCGCCATCTCTCGGACTTTGCACGGACTTTTCAAATGCATTATTACACAATCCAGCCACATTAGTGTGACAGCCCACCAAAAGCCTGAACAATCATCTTTTGCAGTGTGGACCCCTGCGAGACATGCAGGAAGAGAGTTAGGGATGTGCAGCGATACTGACTCCAGTGTCATGGCCAGCTGTGCTAGGTTTGTCAGCTGAGGATCCATGGTGTGAACAGCCAAATTGAAATGGTCTGACAGACTGTAGATTGGACTTAAATCTGGAGGTTTGGTGGTTAAAGGAGTGTGGTAAACTCATCATGTTGCTCTTTAAACTACGCACATACACTGCAAGCTGTGTGACATATTGCATTATTCTGCTGGTAGATGCCACTGTTCTGAGGGAAAAAAACTGCATGTATGGGTGGATATTGTCCCCAAGGGCAGATGCATACTTGTGTTGATCCACTGTCCCTTCCACAATGACGAGATCAGCTAGGGAATGCCACAAAAACATTCTCCAGGCCATAATGTTCCCTTCTCTGGCCTGGACCCTTCTGACGATTGTTGCATAGCCATAGATGCCAAAGGCCATTGTCTGATGGAGCATAAACATGAGTCATCTTAAAAGGCCATTTGTCACCACACAGTGAACAGTTAGTTGCAGTATTGACACTCAAATTCCAGCTTTTGTTGCTGATGGACAGCAATCAACATGTCTGCATGAACCAAACACTTTCTGCAGAGACCCACATGCAGCAATATTTACTGAATAGTCATTGAGGAGACACTATTGGTAGCCACTTGATTTATTTGAGCAGTTGTTCACCAGCTGCATGTCTATTCAGCCATCTTTCACCACAATCATACAATGGAAAATCCAGGATAGAATGTAACAATATTATGAAAAGGAAAGTTGCCACTCACTGTATAGTGGAGATGCTGAGTTGCTGATAGGCACAACAAAAAGACTCTCACAAATAAGCTTTCAGCCAACAAGTCCTATGTCAAAAATAGATGACAGACAGACACACTCACACACACACAGAGAGAGAGAGAGAGAGAGAGAGAGAGAGAGAGAGAGAGAGAGAGAGTGTATTTTTGACAAAGGACTTGTTGGATGAAAGCTTATTTGTGACAGTGTTTTTGTTGTGCCTATCTGCGACTCAGCATTTCCGCTATAAGGTGAGTGGCAAATTTCCTTTTCATAATTTTGTTACGTCTTTCAACACAGTCATTTATGCCATAGTTGCCTTGGCACCAGTTTTGGATAGTGCCATTTAACCACGCACAGCATATTTTAAACATGGCAGCATGCAAATAGTTTATAATATTAGCCATTTTGGAAATGCTTCCACCCTTGGCCCAAATGCCAATGATTATGCTCTTTTGGAAGTCAGATAAATCGATCCATTTCCACATTATAGCAACTATTGCATGGCGTTTTGCATCCTTCGACACGATTTATATACCCACCACTGCTAGTCCTGCCACCTGCCATCTGTGACTGGCTGTTGTCTGTTCACGTTAATGTGGCTGGACTGTTTATACTGGAACAGTTAAATTGCTATGGTATTAACTGAACCTTTATCAGTTGTGAAAAACTCCTTTCTCTTACCAAACTGTTTATTGACATCATGATTTTATTTTTATGCTTGGAATGTACTCATATTTCTACTGCTTAAATTTCTTAGATTTTTAGTAAAGTGAAGTTTGAAATATTATGACTTTCCGATTTATATTTCATATGTTTTGTTAATGTTGCTACTCAAACTGCAGCTTGCTATCTTGTTAAACATCAAACATTACAGAGTCTGAAAAAGTTTGTACAAAGTTTCAACAAAATGCTAACTGTTTAATTTGGTCAGAGGGTGGCTATGGAGTGTGTAGCCAGTGATTTAAAAATATAGTTTTGCTACTGGCAACATTAATTAGTCACTCTAAGACGGGACACTAACTGGAGTGACATGGCAAATGGCATGAGATGTGGCATGGTACAGAGCATGCATCTAGGTTACAACTTTCGATGTAACATGTATAGTCTAATGGAACAGTGCCTTCCATACTGACATGATGTAACTGAGTCATATCGGATGCCACACCACTGTCAGATGAATGCTGCATGCTCCACTTTTTACCATGCAACACATCTGTGTTACTTATAAATATTTCTGCATTGGTTGTGTGATTGATTCTGTACTCAGGAAAATGAGAAATAATCCTTCGTTCAATATTCATTTTTGTTGCTCTAGTGAAAAAATATTCATATATTTACAATTGCAGCAGTGCTGACTACAGCACAGAAAAGCTCAAAATAAACCATGGAAAAGGACTGATAGAGCAATATCATAGACATATGCAGTAATTGGAAGTCATTTAATTAGATTGTGGAAAAGAATGAAGACACAGAACCAAATAGAATTACATAAGGTGGTTTTCTATAAAACTTGTCTGCAAATCTCTTTACTAAATTACTGGACCTAATATAATATCAGGTCGTTTTGGTATACAGCTACATACCTACAGTGTTCTGAAAAGACTATGCTCCACTTGCCCTATGAGAGAAACAGCAGAATGGATTACTCAATTCCATAGCATTTTTTGTAGGTTGTTGTGGTTTTTGTTGTGAGTTCTCAGTAGGGTGGTGCATATTATACTTCACAGATGACTTACCACCATGAATCCATAAAAGTTATGAAACATACCCATAAGTTGAACCATCACAATATTTAATTCGTGTCACAATTTATTGATGTACCCAACACATTTCTTTATCACTAACATACCAAAAGAATATTCTACAGATCTACTTCCCCCAGATAACCCATAGTTAAAAATATGCCTTTCATTAGTTAATTGTCTATGAGGATGTAGTCTCACTGTGTGTTTTGTGAGAAGAAAAGCAGTGTTCTTCCAGCAAAGGTTCAGGTTCCAGAAGTGGGAGCATGTCTTCTAACAATGCTTTACTGAAAGAACTTTCTTTGAACATTTTGTAAGGTACATATGCTGAGTTGTTGGGTGATTAGTATGGTTGAAAATGAACACACTGTGTATGCCACAGTCACAGTGTAGACATTTTGTTGTTCCAAAGTGACCATTTTCAACAATGTTATGCTGCTATCACCTGATCTTATGGAACTTACTATAAAATTGCCATATTACATGAAGTCAAAGATTAAAAGGCACTCCCCATGTATACATATCTTGATAAAAATCCAATTAATAAAATACACAGTTGGTAAAATGTACACATATGATAATAAGCACGCAGTTAAAGTCCTCATATTATCCGTGCATGCTGGTGGGAAACGCAATTCTCAGAAACATTCCGCAGAGCACTACATACTGATGGAACACACTGTTGACAGCATAGTGCTGTGTGGCAAGTTTGTGAGAATCTTGTTCACCACCAGCATGCATGCATGGTATGAGGATTTCAGCTGTGTGCCTTTCTTCATCTGTGTGTATTTTATCAACTGTGTGTATTTTATCAACTGGATTTTTATCAAGACATGTATTCTTGGACTTTGTGTCATGTAACATGGCAATATTATAGCAGGTTTCATAAGATTAGATGATGGCAACCAAAGAGTGTTTAAACTGGTCATCTTGAAACAATAAAAGTGCCTACATTGTGATTGCAGTGTATGGAGTGTGTTCATTTTCTTTGAACACTCTCCCATCACACCTGCAGTCATACTCCCTTACATCAACTGATAAAAATAATCCATCTGCATCTAAAAACAGTTAACAAAGATACAGAGTGGATTTATAAAATGTTGATCCAGATATACCAGGAGCTTTAAGTCTGATGTGCTTTCCATTAAAGTTGCTAATACAGTTTGGTAGATCCCATACTTCCCAGTAACAATCACCTGTTTTCTTCCAGGATTACTGAGTTGGTGTTGCTAAATATTCAGGCTATAACTGTTCTCGTACTGTCTTTTACATGCCAGCCATAGTTCTTAAAATGGTAGTGTGTCATCAGAAAAATAAAAGGGTAGCAGAATACATATGCAGATCTTTAAACACATGAAGGTTGAAAAGGGGAACCCACCATACATCATTCGCTGACACAGTCAAAACTTCATACAGTGACAGTAAAGAGAGACCTATTTTAGCTAAAGTGCCAACACCAAATTGTCTCCAAAAAAATGATGGACAAAGTTTTGACACCATTTCATCAAGCTGCTTGTTCTGTGTATACTGAGTCAGATAGCTTAGTGGGTAAAAGCATAATTTTGAACTTCTGTGCCCCTTGTCAAAATTCAATCTTATGTTCCTTTTTTTTGTTTTTTTGTTTTCATGGAAGTATGTGACATCAATATTTTTGTGACATTGTGAAATACAATGGGGACTAAAGGAATAAATATTTTAAATCTTATTAAAAATGAAATTTATCATCACAGATTGTGTATTGTCTGATATCATTAATGGAAAATGAAAATGAGAAATATTTTAATTCTAATATTTCAACTTTTGCTGTGATTTTTACTTTTATACTTCAATAAAACCAGTGCATTCCCTGTGCCAATATCTGTCACAAAAACATTCAAAGAATTTACAGCACCATGAGCAACTTACAAAGGCACATATCCCATGGTGATGACTTCTCACCAACCATCATACATATCAAATCACTTTCTTGAAAGTTGGAGCTGCAATTAATGATGGATCAAGGTGTGTATTTTAATTACATCACCTCTACATGTGATTTCCTTTTGCTCAGAATAGGCCACTTATGCAATCAATGAATGTGATTCTTCACCTGTCAATAAAAGTATAATTTGCGGGGTTGACACAATGGTGTACATTTTAACAGAATTACTTTTAATGGCCACATTGGTATTCCAGTTATTATGCAACAGCCTCCTCCAAGGTCATTATGAACTGTCCGATACCACCTTTTTTATATGTATTAGAGTCAACACAGCTGAATAAGTAATAGTGAGTAAAATACATTTAGTGCCAGTAACTATA
This sequence comes from Schistocerca nitens, assembly GCF_023898315.1. Classification (NCBI taxonomy): domain Eukaryota; kingdom Metazoa; phylum Arthropoda; class Insecta; order Orthoptera; family Acrididae; genus Schistocerca; species Schistocerca nitens. Next base: position 506,812,151 of record NC_064620.1, on the reverse strand, counting down.
TCTGCACTTCCATGTAAAATACATTGAACACAACAACCAAGGAACATTTAATTACATACATAAAACTCAGAGCGTACAGTAGCACCAGAGAGGTCTATTATATTTCACATGGTGCACTTTGCCGCCATTTCACACGAAATATATTGTTCACACAATTCCAACACCCCCCTCTAAACACATATTTTGTGGCTTGCCTTCACAAGATAAACCAAATAGTCCCACAATATTTTCAAACTTCTCTTTGTCCAAGGGTTTTGTCAGAAGGTCAGCCAACATGTCTTCTGTGCGCAGGTATTCCACAGCAATGTTCTGTCGCTCTATGTGGTCCCAAATAAAATGGTGCCTTATATCAGTATGTTTTGTTCTAGCACTAGTGACATCATTTTTAGCTAGGCTAATGGCTCCTTTGTCACAGAAGATCATTATGGGTTCCACTACTAAATCGGGTTCTATTTCACATATTAATGTTCTTAGCCACAATGCTTCCTGTGTGGTGTAATATAGTGCCATATACTCGGCATCTATAGTATTCAATGCAACAGTTTTTTGCTTTTGACATGACCATTAAATGAGGCCCCCCCCCCGCCATTAATTTAAAGCAGCAGCCAGTAGTGGAGTGCCTGTCTCCCAATTCACTCCCACAGTCTGCATCGCTGTAGCCTACTAGTTTTGCATTACCTTCTCTATGGTATCTTAATTTGTTGTTTGAAGTTCCTCTTAGGTATCGGAATATCCTTTTCACAGCTTTCTAGTGCTTTTCCTTTGGGTGTCTGCAATATCTGCTCACTGCATTGGTGGCAAAAGCAATGTCGGGTCATGACGTTTGAGACAAATATAACAGACTCCCTACTGCTTCCAAATATGGAACATTCTTATCGCATTCTACAACTGCCTCATTTATATTTAACTTCACTCCTACTTCCATTAGAGTAGTTATGCGTTTGCAATCACTCATGCCAAATTTCTTTAAGGATTTTTCTCTATATGATGATTGATTTATTTATTCTCAATTCTTGTCCCTCTTAATCCTTAGTATATTGCCATTATTACTATCCCTTCTCTTTCATTTTTATAGTATATACTGGGATCTGCCTTAGATTGCTTCATATTCATATTTATTAGAGTTTTATGCAGATATTGATTCCAGCAATGTCCACTCTGTTTAAGTCCATAAATACTTTTTTGCAAATGCCAAATCTTTTCCCTTTCCTATCTGGTTTTCATAGCTTCTCTTGGTGGAATGACGTATATCTCCTCTTCCAATTTCCCATTTAAATATGGTGGTTTTACATCCATATGATGAATTGTTAAATTTCGTTTAACTGCCAAGGCTAAAAGATATCTCAATGAAGCATACTTGACTATGGGTGAAAAAGTTTCTTTGTAATCTAACCCTTATTTCTGGTAATATACTTTTATTACAAGTCGTGCTTTATATCTTGGTGATGAATTTTTGGAGCTCTTCAAAGTGAATACCCATCTTGCGTGTAATGGCTTTTATCTGCTGGCATATTTACCCATTCAAAGGTTTCATTCTGAGATAAGGATTCCAATTCTCTCTCAATTGCTTCTTTCCATTCTTGAGAGTTTGGGCCGCTCACTGCTTCTTCTGCTGTTGCTGGCTCATCATTACAAGACTGGGCTGCATACATTTCAAAATCTGGATATTCTTTCGGTTTTGGTATGTGAGAAGAATGCCTTACATTGTTCTCTTCATTTTGTTCATCCTCAAACTCACTGTCATCATAAATAGTCTCCATTTGCCTTTGACTGTCCTCTTCCTGTTCTTCACTTTCTCTATCTTCACATAAGGTTTCACTCTCAGAACTAGGTACAGTTAACTTAGTAGTCTTGCCCTCTTCAGAGTCCTTTCTATTTTCAAAGAGTACTACATCTCTACTTGTAACTATCCTTTTATTCAATGGATCCATTATTTGGTAGCCCTTTGAATTCTCACAATAGCCTACAAAATATACTTTTCAGCTTCTGGGTCCCATTTTCCTCTTATCTGTTTTGGAATGTGCACCATTGCATCACACCCAAAAACCCTTATATTGCTTAGGTCAGGCTTCCTTCCTACCCATATCTCATAGGGGGTTTTATTCCTTAATGCTTTTGTATGTGATCTATTGTTCATACAGGGTGTTTCAAAAATGACCGGTATATTTGAAACGGCAATAAAAACTAAACGAGCAGTGATAGAAATACACCGTTTGTTGCAATATGCTTGGGACAACAGTACATTTTCAGGCGGACAAACTTTCGAAATTACAGTAGTTACAATTTTCAACAACAGATGGCGCTGCAAGTGATGTGAAAGATATAGAAGACAACGCAGTCTGTGGGTGCGCCATTCTGTACGTCGTCTTTCTGCTGTAAGCGTGTGCTGTTCACAACGTGCAAGTGTGCTGTAGACAACATGGTTTATTCCTTAGAACAGAGGATTTTTCTGGTGTTGGAATTCCACCGCCTAGAACACAGTGTTGTTGCAACAAGACGAAGTTTTCAACGGAGGTTTAATGTAACCAAAGGACCGAAAAGCGATACAATAAAGGATCTGTTTGAAAAATTTCAACGGGCTGGGAACGTGACGGATGAACGTGCTGGAAAGGTAGGGCGACCGCGTACGGCAACCACAGAAGGCAACGCGCAGCTAGTGCAGCAGGTGATCCAACAGCGGCCTCGGGTTTCCGTTCGCCGTGTTGCAGCTGCGGTCCAAATGACGCCAACGTCCACGTATCGTCTCATGCGCCAGAGTTTACACCTCTATCCATACAAAATTCAAACGCTGCAACCCCTCAGCGCCGCTACCATTGCTGCACGAGAGACATTCGCTGCCGATATAGTGCACAGGATTGATGACGGCGATATGCATGTGGGCAGCATTTGGTTTACTGACGAAGCTTATTTTTACCTGGACAGCTTCGTCAATCAACAGAACTGGCGCATATGGGGAACCGAAAAGCCCCATGTTGCAGTCCCATCGTCCCTGCATCCTCAAAAAGTACTGGTCTTGGCCGCCATTTCTTCCAAAGGAATCATTGGCCCATTTTTCAGATCCAAAACGATTACTGCATCACGCTATCTGGACATTCTTCGTGAATTTGTGGCGGTACAAACTGCCTTAGACGACACTGCGAACACCTCGTGGTTTATGCAAGATGGTGCCCGGCCACATCGCACGGCCGACGTCTTTAATTTCCTGAATGAATATTTCGATGATCGTGTGATTGCTTTGGGCTATCCGAAACATACAGGAGGCGGCGTGGATTGGCCTCCCTATTCGCCAGACATGAACCCCTGTGACTTCTTTCTGTGGCGACACTTGAAAGACCAGGTGTACCGCCAGAATCCAGAAACAATTGAACAGCTGAAGCAGTACATCTCATCTGCATGTGAAGCCATTCTGCCAGACACGTTGTCAAAGGTTTCGGGTAATTTCATTCAGAGACTACGCCATATTATTGCTATGCATGGTGGATATGTGGAAAATATCATACTATAGAGTTTCCCAGACCGCAGCGCCATCTGTTGTTGAAAATTGTAACTACTGTAATTTCGAAAGTTTGTCCGCCTGAAAATGTACTGTTGTCCCAAGCATATTGCAACAAACGGTGTATTTCTATCGCTGCTCGTTTAGTTTTTATTGCCATTTCAAATATACCGGTCATTTTTGAAACACCCTGTATATATGGCCATTGATACTGCTTCTGCCCAAAAATCTTTTGATAAACCAGCACCAGTTATCATGATCCTTGCTTTTTCGACAATGGTCCTATCAGACCTCTCAGCAACTCCTTTTTGAGATGGGCTGTACCTTATGGTAGCTTGATGCCTGATTCCCATTTTTGGCAGAAGTGCTTCAATTTCTGGTTAATATATTCTCTCCCGTTATCAGACCTGATGATCTTAAACTTCTTTCCCATCCACCTTTCAACCATATTACAATATTCATCAAAAATGTCACTTACTTGGTCTTTGGAACTAAGAAAATAAACATGAGTATATCATGAATAATCATCAATAAACATAATAAAATAATGGCTCACACCTACGGATTCGCACCGCATTGGGCCACATACATCTGTACAGATTAGCTGTAAGACCTCTGTAGATTTACTTTTACTAGTCTTAAAAGGTAGCTTTGCTTGTTTTCCTTTTATGCATATATCACAAGGGTCCTTGGTTACACTATAATTCTGTATTCCATTTACCATATCCCTCATTAAAGACACACTCTTTCTATTTAGGTGTCCAAGTATGCGGTGCCATAAAAAAACCTTCCGCTGAGTACAATGAATGACTAACATTTCAATGTTTACTGTCAGTGGTATCCCCTTTTGTTACTTGCTGTAGTTATAACTTCACCATTTTCGTTGATTACTCTTGCTCTGTACATGTCAAAAATGACTATATTTTCCTTCTTGACAATTTCCCCTACAGAAAGTAGATTAATCGCAACATTTTTTACATAATGAACATCATGTGCTGTAGCCATATTGGATTCCCCATTTACACTTACATGTAGGTCTAGTTTCCCAGCCAAATGACACTGAAGCTTTTTGCTGCCATTAACAGTACATATCCCCATATGAGTCTTATCTTTAACACCATAAAGAAGAGATTTGTCTTTCACAATATGCACAGATGCACCTGAGTCTAAAATCCATTCCAGTTGATGATTACCCAAATCTCCAAAAGAAAAAAAAAAAAAACATGAGAGTGCCTTACCTTTTTTATTGGTCCCTCTCTCTGAGCTATTAGCAATATACCTCTTTTGCCACGTGTCTGACCTTGGGTTTACTTTTTCTCTGCACTGAGATGCAATACGCCCCTTCTTCTGACATCTATAGCACCTCACTTATTTCTTCTTTTTGTTTTTTTAATAAAGAGCAGATGCATTTTCTTTCTCCAATACATGACAGCTTGAAGTTCTATTTACATCCTGTAGGATTTTCACTTTAACACTGTCACCCGTGATTGGTATACCTGAGCTTTCCAGCTCCATAATCGTAGGTGCATACCTTTTGGGCAGTCCTGCCAATGGTAGTGTCCCTGTCCATTTGTCAATCTCAAACCCAATGTTTCTCAGATGGTTAGACGTGGCTATTATTTTGTTGACATGTTCGTCTACATTCTTGCATTTGTCCAGCTGAGTGGTAATTAACTTACATCGTAATTTGTCCCAGACTTCTTTCGCCATCACAGCATTTTCAACATGAACATAATTCACTGGGTCAACTAGTAATATCAACTTTGATTTTGCTTTCCTGTCCTTACTTGAATAATTCTGGTCTGTGGATTTCATTGTCCCATCCACCACATCCCATAGGTCGTCTAAACGTAAATACGCTTCTACTGCAAATTTCCACATTGCATAATTTCCACGACCCATAAGTCTTTCAATCTGCAGAATTTGTGCTGCACTCATTTTACAGTAACTTTGATCTTTCTTGATGAAAAGAATAATACAAAAGAGTTACGTTCATCTTGTAAGGATAACTCGTACTTCACGCAAGTGCACTACTTGGAACTTTTCCAACTTTTCTCACTATTATGTAATGTATATACTTACTCCAAATGCATTGCTGGGACCATAACCTATTAGAGTCGGCACAGTTGAATAAGTAATAGTGAGTAAAATACATTTTGTGCCAGTAACTATATTTGCAGTTCCAGGTAAAATACATTGAACACAACAACCAAGGAACATTTAATTACATACGTAAAACTCAGAGCGTACAGTAGCACCAGAGAGGTCTATTACGTTCCACATGGTGCACTTTGCCGCAGTTTCACATGCAATATTTTGTTCACAAAATTCCAACAATATGCATCCGTGTATTTATCATACGATTCAGTGCTTCCTAGGGCCTTTTATGTGTATTTTTATAGGTATCGTTCAGTTCAGTTTGCCCAGAAACCTATTCTTCTTTATAAATACATATAGAATATTCTGGGATGAGGTACATTCTTGTGATTGTTAATAGATTGTTGTCATTATCAAAAATATGTACATATGCCAAATTAAATATAAGATCATGAAACTGAAGTAATAAATGTTTAGCAACAAACATTAATATGCTGTGGAAATGTTAGCATAAATAACTAATACCTCTAATTACCATAATTGCAATTTGTAAATTTGCTAACACAAAAACCTCATTACAACTCAAATGAAAATAACAATCATTATCCAGTGATGTAATTTCATTTGTTATTCATTTTTATGTAATTAATTGTAATTATTGTAAATTATGCATATATTTACCTCTTGTTAGTTACACCACCCAAATTTACGAAATTCTGGTATTTCAAAAAATATATGTGTATTTAATTTATGCAATCTGGCGAAGCATGATGTGTATACTTCGAACAAATGTTAGCAATAAATTCCATACAGTCACTAATCACGAAATTAAAGTAAAATCAAAATAATTGCTGAAATCAGATTGTGAATTAATTTTCACACATAACACCAAGATGATGATAAAAATATTATGTTATTTGAAATTATATTTCATAACCTGTACAGATGTAACAGCAGTTAGTTTAGATGAAATTGTTTTTAATTGTAAGTTACATTTTGTAATAAATTAACAATGGTAGCAATTCTTAAAATTGTATTTAAAGCAACACAGCAATGCTGCACGGAGCAGTCAGTCAAGTTTTGTTTACTTCAGGAGCCAGTGCAGTTCAGTTCAGTTTAGCTCAGTTTTTTCAGTTGTTTTGCACTTACATCAGTTCTGTCAATCAGCTGATGTCAATAAATAATTTGTCAAGCTTGAAATGTCCATGATGTTCTCATTATTCACAGCATCCACAACATCGATGAACCACAGGCCAATGCAAGTTACTGTAAGTAAAACGTTTAAAGATCGTTACACAGCTCATCAACAAACAATCCATCATATAAGGAAACTAAAATACTGGAATTCATATGTTTTTCATTTTCAGTTATTGTTAATAAGATTGTATAAGATCTGTGATAACAAAAATTATTATTAATAAGATTTGAAATAGTTATTTGTTTTGTCAGTAATTCTTTTGAATTTCATGCTGTCACAAAAAATATTGACATCTCATATGTCTGCAACAACAAAAGATTGTTGTGCATTTAAACAGATTTATTTTATTCACAACATTAAACACCATGAATGCAACTTGACATTTTTCAGTCCAAGCAATTGGATATGGAAAACAACAGAATACTAATGAAAAGCAAAGTATAAGTGTGTGTCAGAGATTATATGATGTGGAGTATACACTTTGTGTTTGGCTCACACTTGTTTCTATGTTCAATGATCAATCCACGATCATTTCACTGCTCTTGATGTGAGTATTCAATGGCCATTGTGGTTGGTCCTTCATGGGTGGCAGAGTTGCAGCCAAGTCAGTCCCATCTGGGGGAAGTTTACCCAGTGATGTGTTTGTACCAATGTACTGAAGGTGGTTTTCAGTTGGTCAGTGAAGATTGTGGTTGACATTCTCATAACATCAACCTTAGACATATTCTGTTCTCTGCTGATAACTAGATACAGTTCATCATGTCATGGCTGTAGTGGCTTATATAATGCATTATGTCAGACTGGATTACACTTCCATGTTGTTGTTGTTGTGGTCTTCAGTTCTCAGACTGGTTTGATGCAGCTCTCCATGCTACTCTATCCTGTGCAAGCTGCTTCATCTCCCAGTACGTACTGGAGCCTACATCCTTCTGAATTTGCTTAGTGTATTCATCTCTTGGTCTCCCTCTACGATTTTTACCCTCCATGCTGCCCTCCAATACTAAATTGGTGATCCCTTGATGCCTCAGAACATGCCCTTCGAACCGATCCCTTTTTCTAGTCAAGTTGTGCCACAAACTCTTCTTCTCCCCAATTCTGTTCAGTACCTCCTCATTAGTTATGTGATCTACCCATCTAATCTTCAGCAATCTTCTGTAGCACCACATTTCAAAAGCTTCTGTTCTCTTCTTGTCCAAACTATTTATCACCCATGTTTCACTTCCATACATGGCTACACTCCATACAAATACTTTCAGAAACGACTTCCTGACACTTAAATCTACACTTCCATAGGTCACTGAAAATGAAGGGATGGTAAGTCTGATGATCCCTGAGGGCAATGGGATGTAGCTGCTGAATTTATGAATGCAGCTTGTGGATGTAGTCTGATGCCTCGACGAGGTCATTTGGAATATTGCTGAGGAACTCACTGTGCAGCCAGATTGGTTGGCCACAGACAGTCTCTGCAGTCATGGCTTTTAGATCTTCCTTGATGGAGTTGTGAAGGCCCTGGATGATGACAGGTAGTTGGTTGGTTGGTTTTTGGGAAGGAGACCAGACAGCGAGGTCATTGGTCTCATCGGATTAGGGAAGGATGGGGAAGGAAGTCGGCCGTGCCCTTTGAAAGGAACCATCCTGGCATTTGCCTGGAGCGATTTAGGGAAATCACAGAAAACCTAAATCAGGATGGCCAGACGTGGGATTGAACCGTTGTCCTCCCGAATGCAAGTCCAGTGTCTAACCACTGCGCCACCTTGCTCGGTGATAACGGGTAGTGATTCTGCCCATTATTGTGAGTCACGACACCAATGGAATACTTTTCAATTGCTGGTGTATGCACTCTACTAATCCATTCACTGCCAGATGTATGCTGTATTCCTAATATGTTTCATGTCCAATAGGTGAGTGCTTTGAATAGGTATACTCGAATTGTCTGCCACGGTCTATTGTAACACATAGTGGTACTCCCAAACAGGCAATCCATCCATGGAAGAAACAGGCCATCCATCCATGAAAGAGTGTGGTCATAATTGTGTCAGTAGTAGTGTCAAGTGTGGGGAACACTTCAGGCCAGCAATTGAAGCACTCAGTAGCAGTTAGGAAGTACATATATTCTTTGGATGGTGGTAGATGGCTGACAATTTCCAGCTGTACATGGTTGAATAGTCAGTTCAGTGGGACAAAAGTGCCAAGGGGTGCATTGACCTGACAGTTGTTCTTATTCCATAGACATACCTTACACTGGTGCACAGAACTCTTGCAGTCTTTGTCCACATTTGACAACAGAAAAGCTTACTTCACTAGGCTCATCGTAGCATGTACCACAGGATGAGTCAAATCATGTAATAATGCTATTGCCTGTTGGCAAAAGTCATTGGTCACATATGGTTGTGATTTCGCCACAGCAATGTCGCAGTATAACAGTGCACTCGGCTGCAGACCTGGTGGTTGTGTTAGCAAATCTCGTAGCTTGGTGTCAGGTTGCTGGACCAAAGCAAGTGCTTCAAAATCTACTGTGTCTGTGACTCCTTCTGTCTGAGAGAGTGTCCGATGGTACATTGAGTTCTCCCTTTATGTGGATAATGTGAGTGGTGAATTGGCCTATGTAATCAAGGTGGCACAGTTGGCATGGTGATGCTTTGTCTGGTTGCTAACAGAAAGTATTCATCAGTGGCTTGTCATTTGTGGTCAGTGCAAACTTTTGTGCTTTGAGCATGTGGCAGAACTTCTTGATAGCAATGTATGCTGCATACAGTTCATGACAGCAGATTGCCAGCTCTGTTGTGAGGGTGATAACTTCTGCCTGGAAGATGCCAAGGCCTGCCACTGTTCATCTACTGCACCAATTGCAATGGCAGATGCACCGACCATTAGAGTGAGAGACAGCCGAGGAATTAGTTGTTCTAACAGAGTAGCCTCTGCAATGGTAGTCCTCACTTTGGTGAATGCCAACTCAGCCTTGCTAGTCCATGACAGATCATCATTCACTTTCAGTGACCCTCACAGCAAGTTCTTCAATGAAGCAGCTAAGAGTGCATTGTGGTGCACAAAATGGTGATAAACGTTGATTGCTCTGAGAAATCGTTACAACCCTTGAACTGTTGACGGCTGTGGAAAGTTTTATGGCCTTGACTCTCTCGCAGTGGCTGTATTCCTCGGGCATTGATGATGTAACCCAGGAATTGGACCTCAGCTACTCCATATAAGCACTTTGATGGATTGATAGGCAACCACATTCACTTTGATGGATTGATAGGTAACCAAGTGAACAGAGGTGAGTAAAAACTTGACGTAACTATGTTAGGTTTTCTGGCTCCAAACTTCACATCATGAAGACATCATCAATGTAAACATAACAAAAATAAAGGTCATGTGTGACTTCATCCATGAACTGCTGAAAAGTCTGTGCAGCATTGCATAGTCCAAAAGGCAGCTGGTAAATTCAAAGAGTCTGAAGGGGTGCAGACAGCTGTTTTAGCTATATCATCCAGAATGATAGGTATCTGATGGAACACAATTACCAAGTTCAATGTGGAGAAGATGAGTTTGCCATGGATGTTAAATGCAAAGTCTTTAGTGTGCAGTACCAGATAATGGTCAGGGACAGTCCTGGTATTAAGCTGCCTATAATTTCCACATGGGCACCATACTTTATTCTTCTGCAGCACCACTTCCTTGCACGAACATAAAGGAGAAACCTGCTTTGCTACTTTCAACTTCTCTGGTGTTAAACAATGAATTCAAGTGTGAATGTATAGTCCTAGTGTGGACAGTATATAATGCATCATCAAATGCTGAACCAGTGCTAGTGTAAGTAGCTGCTGAGTGATTTCTGGGAACTGCTTCAGTAGTTCTACAAATGAAGAATTACCTGTGATTGTCCACACTGTGATACCATTCACACAGCATACATGTCCATGACTAACTAAACTGGTAGTAGTGTCAAGGAGGCAACAACATAAGTTGGGCTGGAATCCATAGAATGACAAAAAGTCTGCCCTGAGAATAGAGTGTACCATGTCTGCTTTGATAAATTGCCACTTGACCTTATGACAGAGATTCAGTAGCAGTGTGACATGATCATACACCAGAATGGAGGAATCATTGGTAGTGAAAAGGCAGCAGTTATTGCTGCTGCTGTGAGGTAGCTGGGCATATTGATATATTGATATGTCAGCACCTGTGGCCACTAAGAATTGCTGTTTCATATAATGCTCCGTGATGAATGGTTATAGCTGCCGTCTGGAGAGCCAGTTGCCATCATCACTGACTTTTGGATGTGTTTCCCATCTCACACAGAGGACTACATTTCTGCACCTCTGAACTGAACCATCTGTGGTACTAACAGACTCTGAAGTGGAAGGCGAGCGGCTGCACTTCTTTGACAAGCAGTGGTGATGTGACTGGTGACTGGAGTTCTGTGTCTGCAAGGTGATGACTTGTGCAATAAGTTCAACAATCTGTGCTTACAATGCAGCAAGAGTGTCATCTGATTGAGGCTGTGGACAAACAGTTGCAATACATCCAGGTGGGTACAGTTCTGCAGTGTTATCTGCAGTTTGTGCAAGCTCATTGAGATCACCGGCACATGATGTCAGTATATTCTGCATATTGGGTGGAAGGCACAACAATCAGATATTCCATAAGATGTCCTTCTTAATGACATGACTCACTAGGGTCTGTGTGTAGCACAGTAACTGTGAAGGAGAGCAATCACCCAGCTGCTGAATATGGAGTGACTTCTCTAGCCATTTTGTCTCCCTCTGCAACAGTTGCGTGGTCAAGGCATTCTTGATGGTCATGTAACAGTTGGTGCTTGGTGGTGATGCTGGAATGTCCTGCACTTCTGTAACCATGTTCTCACCTAATGCACAGACAATGTAGTTGTAATTTGTGTCATAGTGGTTACGTCAGTTCACACGAGTGGAGCTTGTAGAATGTCACTTGCACCATAAAGTTTTGAGAAACTCCTAAAATGACTGAAAATACCTTGGTCTAAGCAGTACTTATTTGGATTTTCAAACTGGTTGTTTGTTATAATATTTTCAGTGCAAGTTGTTGATCTCCTGTTTCCTCTGTTTCCTTAAGAAAAGTTTAACTTGAAACCAGCATTCTTAATTACATGAAAAAGCCTTCTCCTCCATGAAAATAATGGTTGTAAAACAATAGCATACAACAGCTTGCTCAAAAGTGTCTCCCAGTATTACGAATGTGCCCTATCCTATACAATGAAGGTCAATGAATCTTAAAGTTCCATAGGAAAGCTATCATAGCTTGTCTGTACATGGTTTTATTTATGATTGGCCTGGAACACACTCATAAAAGTACTTTGTAATTAAAACTTAAAAATTTCTTTATTCATTCTTATTTACAAGTTATTTACCATCCCCCAAATGAGTGTAAGTCATTAGTAGCACATGACAAACTAATTTCTTGGGTAACCATGTATACAAATTGAATATTGGAAGTAGTCATGAACAATTTGGAGAGAAGTAACTAAATAATTGAATATTCATACCATGAAATTGTTAATAAAACAGATTTGTGGCTAAGTAGGATGAGTGATGCTGGACTCAAGAGACAGATGAGGGTCCATAACTCTGATAAAAGTGAACAAATAAACTGCTGTTATCATCCCCAAGCAATCATTAAAAATAGCTTCCTACACATACAGGATTCAGTGTACATGTTGGTTTTGGCATAGGGTTCTGTTTTATAGTCTTCTGTGTATCTGGTTTAACAAACTCTTCTTCACTTGATGAATTGCTGTAACCTTCAGTGAAACACATGTCATGTATATTGTTAATAAAAAAGGTAGATAAAAGGGGAGAGTAGGTGGGGGAAGTATCAGGGAACAGCTGGGAGTTAGTTCACACATAAATTGAAGGAATACGATATTCCAGAGTTTGTCAAAAGTCTGGCATGAAATGCATGCAGGGAAGAAAACATATAATGAAACAGTACTTGGAGTTTTGTGGTATGCTCATGACTTAGGAACAAATAATTGAAATATCCAATAGTCCTACCTAGGTGAAAAGAAATTACAAATATCTTAGTCAAAAATTATTTGGTATGAAAAAGTTAGGTGTTTCATGTTGTATAGTACTTCAAATTTCCAACAAAATCAGCAGGGACTTCGAGTTGGCTGAGTATGTTTGATAAAGAAGGTCAATTCATGCACCCAGCTCATTTGTAAAATCTAGATTACATTGGAGCAAACATAAAAGAATTGACAAAAGTGAACTAGAAATCTCTGGCATAAGTGGTTGATTCATGTGACTAAACAGTATTCAGTCATTTTTAGTTTGGATTCACTGGTGCTCATTAGTGTTTTGCTGGTTGTCAGTCTTTAGCAAACCACCAAAGGAAGTGTCCTGTCTCTTTGCTTTAGCAATAGCAATGCAGAAGAAAGCTTTCACCTATTTTTTCTACTTTTGTTTTCTTTACCTTGTGTTGTGTGAGCAATTGAGTGACCTGGAGAAATAGTAATGTTGGCGACAGAATGATGTAGATATTGTAGATCTTGAGATGACAATCATAAGATGTTTCAATCAGGTGGAAATGGAGTGAATAAACATAGTCTTTGTAGTTCTGTTTGTTAAAAGGAATATCACAATAAGTTTCCTTCAAAATAAAAAAGTAAAAATGTGAACCTATTATGCTGACTACGTCTTTTGTATATTTTTAATTGTAATGGTTATCAGTGATTATGTTCATGGTTTCTGTAATTACATTACGTATGTTTCCCTGTCACATTAGAAATTATTGGTGATTTAAAAACTGTTTAGCCAGGATCATGATATCTATCATTGAAACATACTATGTAATGTATTTTATCGAGTACCCCTTATGACAGGTCACATGTATATTTCCCATTTCATTAATCATACTTCATAAATATTATTTTCCTTATTCATCTTTTAATAAAATCTTCAAATTGCTTTGCATATGTCACTGGAGGCATCAGAAATTATCTGATACATAGCAGTTGTTGAAATGTGAGGAAATCATTTACGTAAATGTCTCCAGTTGCTAATAACCAGAGAGTAAATGCTTTCCTTTCCTCAGATTATGTTGGTCAAAACCAAAGCATCAGCTGTCGTATGTATAAAGTTTTCAACTTGAACTAAGGAAAATAGGAGCAGGAATTTAGTGTCAAATGCACTATCTCCTCATTTTCATGTTTATGTGCAAACTGAAACACTTAAATTCTTTCTCCTACACAATTTTGCTTACTTCTTCAAAGTAGTGTGGTCGTCATGCAAAATAACCGTATCTCGATAAAAAAAGGTTTGCATGAAGTAGTTGTGGTCTTCAGTCTGAAGACTGGTTTGATGCAGCTCTCCATGCTGCTCTACCTTGCACAAACTTCTTCATCTCTGAATAACTGCTGCAACTTAGATCATTCTAAATCTGCTTACTGTATTCATCTCTTGGTCTCCTTCCACTACTTTTACCCCCTACACTTCCCTCCAGTCAAGGTTTGCATCATGGAGATATAAAAAAGTATTATATTGTGTGAAATATGTGATGATTGTTAGTGTGAGGAAAATGTTTGTAACTTCATCGGGCTGCCATGTTATGCACATTCCCTCGCATTTACTTCCATTCCCTCCAGTGAAAACAGGCCTAAGTGGATGGTAGTAAACAATGGCAAATTGTCTTCAAATGCTCATTCACTTGTGCTCATGTTTTAATCACGACATTGGCAGCTACTCAGGAGTGGAGTAGCAAGGAACTCTTGGCCTGAGTAAAAGAGCTCATGAGAGAGGTGAGTTGTAGCAAACGGGAGCATGACAAAGTTCGTTAATCAGTGACCTGCAATTAAAGCTCCACGTACAAGTACACCTTTAATGACTAGATTATTTTATCACACTATTTTGATCTTGACTTTCCCCGCACCCCCCTCACACTTCTGACTTTTCCCCTTCCCCCCAACCCCTCACACCTCACCCCCCCCCCCTACTCTCAGCCTCTCTTGCTTACAAGCATAATAAAATCAGACTTTTCATTTGTTGAGCATGTGGCTACAAACAACACTGATGAATTATAGTTAAAGAAATTACAAGAGTAGTGCCTCAAATCCCTCTTTGGTGCTGAACTTAATTCACAGGACTAAAAATACTTTCACCCACTATCTGAAATAAAAATAATGTTATTAAGTGTGTATTCTATCAAATACAGTTCCCTATCTCATTCTCTTGCCGTTTCAAAACAATGAAACAAATTATGCTAAACTAGATATGCAGAAAAAGAAAAGATGAAAATATTATGCCGATAATTTCAATAATGGTTCCAAGATTAAACCTGGGTAAATAAGAAATATTATTAAAATCTTTGATAAGACTAATGAACAGCCTCTTCTAAATCTGTTCCCAAAACTTATTACAAATTCCACCTTCTGTTTTAATTTTATAACACAATATCTGGAGCTAATTACAAACCTTTGTCAGTTTTTTTATTGATATTGAACTAAGAATTTAAATACGACAATTGATGGAAAAAATAAATCAGTTTTTATAATTCTACCATGCCACCATTCAGAAACTATAACAGGTGTGAAAATAAATTTTGTCACTCTCATTGTAAGAGTGAACAAGTAAACCTTAATAAAACCAGATAACATTGGCTTGGGCATCTCATTCATCTGACATTAAATTATACAAATTCCTAATAAAATTAAACAAGCAGTACATTGACAGTATCCCAGCTGGAACTACCCCAACTTATTCCAGGTCTGTTCTGTATAGTGCGCATCTCATGTCTTAAATTTTCTAGAATGTCCTCCCTTGTCATCATAGTTCTCTAACAGAGAGTCCACCTGCTTAGCTGGGTGGTAACATGCTTGCCTCCGTTGCACACGAGCCTGGGTTCGATTCCCAGCTGTGGTTGGAGATTTTCTTTGCTCATGGACTGGGTGTTGTGTTGTTCTCATCATCATTTCATCCTCATCACTAGCGCACCAGTTGCTCAATGTGATGATGAATGAAATAAGACTTGCACTTGGCAACAGAACTTCCCCGGATGGGGCCTCGTGGCCAACGATGCCATACAGTCATTTCTATTTCTAACAAACAGCACCTGATTGTGAACTGTTATTATAAACAGTACAAGCACAGTGAGAAAATAGTATCATCAGTGCCTACACCATGGCTCCTGCCACCATACAGCCAGAGGTCACATTTTATAAAGCCCATAGCCAGCCATTGTCAGCACATGTGCAGCACCTGCAAGCTGGACAATGGAAGCACAGCCCATGCCACAGCTGTCTCAGTGGTAATGTAGCAACACCTGGCCAGCCCACCCACATCAAAGAGTCACATGGTGGTACCTCACCAATCACACTGTCAGACCATAGTCAACATTGGCATGTCTACATCACTCATGGTTGTATAAGTGCATGCAGCACATCAGTCTCATCAGTTTTATAATTGCAAGCAGCACACCAGTCTTATCTTGGACCTCACTGCCGCTGATACCAAGAATCCACACCATTTGTTTCATGAGTATGGATTTAAACTCCATTTCGGAACTGGATTATTCAGGGATTCTGCTTCATGGCACTCCAACCTTGGTTCCATCCATAGTCTCTGGTGATCATGATCCTGATGGCTGTTCTAAACCAGTTATTTCAGTGGGGTGTTATTCATGTTTTGGCTTTCCCTTGTTGTGGAATAAACTTGTCTTCTCACACCTGCTGTTATTTTCTGTTTCCCATTCATGGACACAACAGGAAAGTCATAGGCTTGCTGTACAAGATGGCTGTTGCATGATCTTGTCCCATTGCATCCTCTGGCTGCAGATATGTGACAACGATTTTGTGAGCTGGCCCAAAGGCTGGGACAACAGCTGTAGGGTCCAACAGCAGTCAGCTGAATGCAGACTTGTACAAGCTGGCTGCGAACATGGTGCCATTCCCATGTCTGCACTATTTTATGCCAGGCTACGCACCTCTGATGTCATGGGGCTCTCAGCAGTACTGTGCACTAATTCTGCCAGAGCTCACATAGCAGATGTTTGATGCAAAGAAACTGATGGTTGCCTGCAACCCCAGGCGTAGTCACTACCCCATCATCACCATCAACTTCAGTGGTCACATGTCCATGAAGGAGATCAAACAGCAGATGCTCAACACGCAGAACAAGAACAGCAGCTACTTTGTTAAGTAGATCCCCAACAACATCAACATCACAGTATGTGACACCCCACCACGTTATCTGCCACCTTCATTAGTAACTCCACTGACATTCAGAAGCTCTTCAAGTGAGTCTTTGAGCAGTTTATTGTCATGTTCTGCAGGAATGCTTTCCTCCAATGGTATGCAATTCTTAGTCATGCACTAGTACTCTAGCAGTAGTAGTAGTAGTAGTAGTAGTAGCAATAGTAGAGCATTCTCTAGCACAGGTTTCCTGTTCTTACTGATTAACTAACTCTAGCACAGGTTTCCTGTTTTTACTGATTAACTAACTATAAAGTGCTTTACAAGAGAGTTAATTAATGTTGTTTACATAGATATTATTCTACACCACCACTCTAAAAGGGGTCCCCATAAGAACTGGTACATCAATCCCAACATTTCTGCTACTTCCAAAATGCACCATAGAAGTCTTTCTATTAGGGTGTTTGATAATATCTGTTATTCCACTTAATCCCCTCCGCTATATCTAGTCTTCACTCCTTCAACATCATTTTTATCTCTGAGAAGCGAAAGAAATCACATGTGGCAAAGTAAGAAGAGTATGGCATGTAGAGAACAACTGCCAAAAATTTCTGAATAATGTAGGCGATTTGCAGACACACATTGCATGATCAAGTACCCTCTTGTATGCATACCATTTCTGTGGATGTTTCATTTCATGTCCTCGAATGCCAAGAACTGGTTCAAAGAGGACTTCAAAAACCAAAAACAAATCCCAAATACCTTCCAATGTGTCACAAGCTGTGGTGCCTAATCATATGGAATTGGTATCTTCAGATAAGATCATAAGACAGGAAGCAGAAATTTGAGAAATATGAACATTACATATAATACAACAATAGCTGCCTCCTGTGGCTACAAGTTTCATGCTGCTGTTGGTCACCTGTGAGATTAGTGGCATCTACATAAGTAATATTACCAAGAGATTGCAGAAGGGAAACACTTACCTGTAAATGATTGGTGACAAATTATGACACTGCATGTCATACTTTTCTGAACTTGATTTCTGTGGAGAACATAGTGTTCAATTTATTATTCAGCAAAACATGTCTTTCACCACAGTTTTGTTAATTTCTATTGTGAGCACTAATTAATTATTTATTTATCCTTTGACAAAGTACATTGAACGGATCAAGATATATTTTCATTTCATGCACTGACAGGTACATAGTATTTACTGTCTACTGTTTAACAAAAATATAATTTATTACAAAATTGTTCTAGGGCTATTTCATATTAAATTAGCTTTTGCACAATTTCTCTTTTGATACAATAGTGGTATTGCAATTGTTTTGAACTGTAGTGCACATAAATTCATTTATACTGTAATAAATGAAAATTTTTGAGACATTTTTTGAAAATATTTTTATTGTTTATTTCTCTCAAGAAATGAAGGGAGTTTTTCAAGGGCTTTTGGTCCAGCGTATGATGGCTTTTTTTCGTATTTTGTGGTTTTGTGTGTAGGATCATGGAAGAGGTTCCGTTTTCTTGTGTCATGGTTGTGTTGTGTGTAGTTATCTCTAGTATCAGGAGAATATTTGAATTTTGTCCAACAGAGGAGTTTGTATAGGTATATACTGGGTAATGTTAGTATTTTGAGAGCTTTAAATGCTGGTTTACATGAAACTTTCCATTTAAGGTTGGCTATCATTCTTATGGCTCTTTTTTTGTAATTTAAATATTTTATTAATGTTTGTTTTCGAGGTACCTCCCCACAAAGTTATGCCGTAACTTAATGTCATAAGAATTAATGCATAGTATATTGTTTTCATAATGCCTGTATCTTTTAGGTAGCTGAGTTTGTGCAGCATGTATCGGTTTGCACTGAGTTTCCCCCTTATATATACTATATGCTTATCCCAGTTTACATTTTCATTGATAATTATCCCAAGGAATTTTGTATATTTGGTGTTCTCTTTTATGCACTCATCTATGTGTACATTGATATCTTCACTGTGAATGTTTCAAAGTCTGAAGTTTACACACAGTGTTTTAGTAATATTGTTGTGCAGGTTTAATTCAGTAAATCTTTGGATGGCGTTATTTACTTCTACATTGGCTCTTATTTCTATCTTTTCTGTGTCTTTATCAGTGAACAGTAGAGTTGTGTCATCTGCATAGGTAACTATACTACCATACCTAATCATATTTGGGATGTGATTTGTGTACAAAATGAATAGTATTGTGCACATAGAATTGTAAAATTCTTGCTTTAGATCTTATTTTTTTCACCGGTTGTTTTTGTAATTTCAGTATATTGCCTCCCGTTTGTTAGGTATGAGAGAATTCAGTCTCCTGCATTTCCTCTTATGCCATATACTCCTAATATTTCTACTAAAGTCAAGGCTGTTTATATGGTTTCTGCTTACATTTTTGTGGGTTAGTATAGCAGCTCCCCCTCCTTTAATATACCTCCGGCATGAACTAGCTGTTACATTGTAATTTGCAACAGTAAGATTTAGAATTTCATGCTCATTTAGACCATGTTCTGTCAGAGCTAGGATGTCAGACGTTCTTCATTTAGCATTATTTCTAATTGGGTTGCCTTATTTTTTAAGTATTGTATATTCTGGTGCATTATTTTTATAACTGAATATCCTGATTCTATGTTTGTTTTTGTCCTATATTCTTTTTTGTTATCACTGTTTTTTGTGGATATCAGATGTCCTGATTTTTCACCCCCACTATACAATGTTAGTCTCCCTTGTTTCTAATGACTTTACAAACATCTGCATACATTCTGTTGAGTGTTACAGAACCTAATCCATCTAAATGTGTGCCATCCTTTCCCAGACAATTTGTTTGGGTCTATGAAGATAGCACCAAGACAGTCACACTCTTGTTTGATGACACTGTTTATTTTGGATATGTATTTGTCACTCGTTGACCTCCTTTTTACGATTCCGCTAAGTATGAGCCTGTTCTATTTCAGGACTTTTGTTTTCACTGGGAATGCTTTGTTATGTAATCATACTTTTCATCATTAACATAAAAATTACTCTGTGTTGACGATTAAAATGTCCCGTTTCCCACAGAAACTCTGGCCACAAAAGTAATACATTATATGGTAACAAATAAATAAGAAATGTCATCCCCAGATGAACAACAGTGATAAAATATATTTGGATCCTAGACAGCTTCTAAAGTGAACTAAAAGAAAATATCTATATGATTAGTAAGAGTTTATATGCATAATCTATACCAGAGATCACAAAGAGTTTGGATAAATTGTGTACTTTCCCAAAGTGTGCAGAAAATAGGACTGTTTACTGAGGAAATGAGCAAAAATTTTACAGTCAGGACATAAACTAGAGTTCTGGGTGTTTACTTTTTAGATTCAGAAAGCAGTATAAATTATGCAGGAACAAATCAGGTGAACATATATTCTCCCCAAACCTAGATAACCACAGAAGAGAATCTCCTCCCGTTGCATTGTCAAGTCTTAAAAATATTCATAGATTATTGCAGTTTAGATGCTTGCAAAAACAAAATTAAGCCCTAGAAAGGATTGAATGAAAACATACCCTAGATATTATGAGAAAAATGCATGCAGTTAAGTTTTAATGAAAATAATTCTAACAAAATGACTTGAGAATTTCATTGTTAAATATGACATCTCTTGATCATTCTCAACTTCTGTTGTGTTACTGTTAATTCAGAATCTATAATTGCAATGGTCTACAATCTTCAGTGCTCAGTCTCATTTCTTTAAGAAAAACACTTACATATTCTTTCGAAAATTTGGTACCCCTACAAATTTTACATTCAGAGCTCAGCCTCAGTGTGATCAGACATCAGATCAACAATACACACATTAGATGTAATTATATTAAATGGTGCTTGGTTAAAAAAAAAAAAGATATAGGTCCATGCAAATAGAAAAGATCATGATTCAGAAATAGTTCTGCTTCTTATAGCTTATCTCAAAATACAGAAGTATTAATGCAGTAAGCAGTAAACTGATATTTCTTAATTTCAGGTACATTGGTGAAGGTATGGATTAAATGTAGTTCACAGGCAATATCCAACACGCAAGTTGTGCCACAGCCAATTTTACTGCCTTTCTCCTACAGACAGTGCTGCTGTGATAGTACTGCAACTTCACTATACTCATTATTATAAAACTTTATGTGATGTTTTACTGGCATTTCTCTTAGATTCCCCCAGAAGTAGTAATTGCAAACCATCTTCACAGCTTATATATTTGCAGTAGATATTTAACTGAAAAAAACACCTCTAAAATTTTGTTAACTTTAAACACGGAAGTTTCTACCATGTGTTTTCTACCTTGTATTTATATAACAATATCAATAATAATAAACTGAATCATCATGGAAGCGGTGCTGACATCAAGTTTTCATATGGACTGAAGAGAAGAATGAATACGTGCATGGGACATAGTTGCATGTTTAAAGACCTGTAGTCTGTTTTCTGAACAGACTGAAGGAATTGCAGGGAGCAAAGCAGCATATTCAGGGTCCAGAAGTTTCCAGCGAGTTTCCAAGAGATGACAAAAGTCATGAGGTATCTCCTAATATCATATCAGACATCCTTTTGCCCAGTATAATGCAGTAACTTTGCATGGCATGGACTCAACAAATCACTGGAAGCTCCCGCAGAAATACTGAGCTATGCTGTCTCTATAGCCATCCATAGTTGCGAAAGTATCACTAGTGTAGGATTTTACGCACAAAATGACCTTTCAATTATGTCCCATAAACATCAAATGGGATTCATGCTGGTGATCTGTGTGGCCAAATCATTCGTTCAAATTGTCCAGAATGTTCTTCAAATCAATCACCAACTATTGTGATCCAGTGACATGGCGTGCATCGTCATCCATAAGAATTCTATCGTTGTTTGAGAATATGAAATTCATGAATGGCTGCAAATGGTCTCCAAGTAGCCAAAAAATACTAGAGGACCCAGTGCATTCCATGTAAACACCACCCAGCCATTGTGGAGCCACCACTGGCTTGCACAGTGCCATGTCGACATCTTGGGTCCATGGCTGGTGGGGTCTGCACCATACTTGAACCATACAGTCAGCTCTTACCAACTGAAATCCACACTCATCTGACCAGGCCATGGTTTTCCAATCATCTAGGGTCCAACTGAGATGGTCACAAGCCCAGGAGAGGTGCTGCAGCTGATGTAGTGCTGTTAGCAAAGGCACTCACATGAGTCATCTACTGCCATAGCCCATTAATGCCCATTTTCACCACACTATCCTAATAGATACATTGATCATATGTCCCACATTGATTTTTGCAATTATTTCATGCAGTGTTGCTTGTCTGCTAGCACTGGTAACTCTATGCAAATGCAGCTTCTCTCAGTCATTAAGTGAAGGCCACTGCATTGCCCACGGTAAATGGTAATGCCTGAAATTTAGTATTCTCAGCACACACTTGAAACTGTGGATCTCATAATACTGAATTCCCTAACGATAACTGAAATGGAACGTCCCATGTGCCTAGCTCCAACTACCATTCCACATTCAAAGTCTGTTAATTCCTGTCATGTGGCCATAATAATATCAGACACCTTTTCCCATGAATCACTTGACTACAAATGACAACTCTGTCAATGCACTGCCCTTTTATACCTTGTGTATGTGCTACTACAATCATCTGTATGTATATTAATTAACTAATCTTTTGAACAGGTATGTTTCCCTGAATTGCAAAAGTAAGCAGAAGTAAAACTGCTGTTCAAAAATTGGGCAAGAGAGGATACATGAAAGTATTACCCTATCTGTCTTCTTCTAGTCCTCTTGAAACTATTTGTAAAAGATGCTGCCATCTAGTTTTGAATTTTTGTGAAAAAGTCAATTTTTAAAAATTAATTTGGTTTCTAGTTTGGAAAAAGCACTATGGAAGCAACTGACAAGATTAGCACATCATTAGACAATAAGAATGAAGTTACAGGAATATTTTGTGACCTCACAAAAGCTTCTTCTGACTCAATAAATCATGCACTGCTTATCTATAAACTTGAGAGGTGTACGATCAGGGCTTACTTGACACCTATACAGCAAAAATCAATGATATTAAACTTCCTGGCAGATTAAAACTGTGTGCCCGACGGAGACTCAAACTCGGGACTTTTGCCTTTCGCGGGCAAGTGCTCTAGAGCACTTGCCCGCGAAAGGCAAAGATCCCGAGTTCGAGTCTCGGTCGGGCACACAGTTTTAATCTGCCAGGAAGTTTCATATCAGTGCACACTCCGCTGCAGAGTGAAAATCTCATTCTGGGATCAATGATATTGTCTCTGACAATGCAACATATTATTCTTCCAAATAGCAAACAGTAACACAAGGTGCCCCTTAATGGTATATTTCAGTACCTTCTTCATTTGTTCTACATTAACAACTTACCTATAAATGTAAAAACCTCATAGATTTTATTTGCAATGATAGATCTGTATTAATTGAGGACCGTGCGGCAGAAAACATCCCTGCCTGCAGCATCAATACAATAAATCATGTAAATCATCTAGAGATATGGTTTTAGCTCAATGGATGAACGCAGAATAGCCCAAAACCCCCTACTAACCAGTTCTGAACAAGTCAAGATGTTAGGAAATTAAAGTAATTCATAAAAAGCAAGATCTAGTGAAAGTGTGACATTTTTAATATTAAACTTAGATAATAATTTAAATTTGAATCATCATTTTTGAGAAAGAAAACATGATCTAAACAGGCCATAATACATTCATCTGTGCTAATAGCTAAATTAGAATGTCAGAATTTTCAAAAACTCATCACAAGCCTCAAACTTCGCATCACATTTGACTAAAGAGCCAGTAAATTTGTAAAGGCACATCACTTCCACGTGCCTGTGTCACTCAAATACAGTCCAATAATATACTACATTACATCCATTAGTAATACCTATAGTATAGTAAAGAGCCTGAAAATGACTAACAGTTGAAATTATCTAATGGCATTGTCACTAAATATATATTACAGCCTGTTTGGACCATCTTTTCTTTCTTACAACATACTGAGGCCGTGGAACTCCCAAGGATAAAAAAATGAGAATAACATGTTCAGCAGCTAGTAAACAAATTACAAAGCTTTGAATTTGCAATTCAAATATTAACTAGTGTCACTGACGTGGACACAAGGAATATTGTGTACCAATGTTATTTCCAGTCAGTTATAAGGTATGGTATTGTCCTTTGGGGAAAGCCAAGCATCATGTGGCACATACTGGAACTACAGATACAAATCATTAGAAATGTGAACACCTCAAGCGTTATAAGGTATTGAACAGTAGCCAGTTCAGATTTCAACGGGGTGTATCAACAGAACAAGCTATTTTTTCCTTCACCCATCAAATCTTAGAGTCTTTTAATAATAAATTGTCTCCTGTTGGTATCTTCTGTGAGCTTTCTAAGGCCTTTGATAGTGTTAATCATGAAATCCTCTTAGCAAAGGCTGAATATTATGGTATAAGTGGCTCAGTTGGTTCATGGATTAAATCCTACCTAGCTGGAAGAAAGCAGAAGGTCATGTTGAACGACTCTGAGGGGTACTCTGTGTCATCTAGCTGGGGATCTATTGGCTGTGGTGTTCCTCAGGGCTCTGTACTTGGCCCCCTTCTCTTCCTCATCTTTATCAATGACCTTCCCTTGTGTACTAGCTTTCAAACTCACTTTACTCTTTTTGCTGATGACACCTCTATCCTCATCAACAAAACTCCCAACCTCAATCTTGAGGAATTGGCCAATATTGTCTTTAGTGAAGTATGTAATTGGTTTGTAAATAATGGGTTATCATTAAATGTTAATAAGACCCAGTTTGTACATTTCCAAGTAAGGAAAAAAAGTTGAGGATCAATTAAGTATTACATTGAATGATAGTGAGTTACTACAAGTTGAGTCAACCAAGTTTCTGGGTGTACACATTGACAACAGCCTAAAATGGTCTGAACATATTTTGCACCTCCACGAAAAACTCAACTCAGCAACATTCGCTGTTTGTATTACTTCCACTGTATGTGACCGAGACACCACAAAAGCTGCTTATTTTAGTCATTTCCATGCACTATTGCTGTATGGCATAGATTTCTGAGGTAATCAGCCATTATCCAAAGAAATATTCATTGCCCAAAACAGAGTTATTAGGATAATGAGCGGAGTCCAGCCTAGACATTCTTGTAGGAACCTTTTCAGAAAATTAGGGATACTGACAACTACATGCCAATATATCTACTCCCTGTTATGTTTCAATGGTAAAAATGGACAATCGTTCAAAACCAATGATTCATACCATACCCACAATACCAGGAGGAACATGGACCTCCATTCTGAATCAAAAAACCTTACTATTGTACAAAAAGGAGTCCATTACATGAGCTGCATGGTGTTCAATGCTCTCCCACCATCACTGAAATTACCTATCCACGAGCTTCCCAAATTTAAACAACAGCTCAAACAGTATTTATTAGATAATTCCTTCTATTCGGTAGAAGAATATTTCAGTAGAGTTAACTGTAATTGATTTTTTTCATTTACTAACTTGGCATGCTATTGTGCATTACAATACTCACAATCACTGTTAACATTACTGTGTCTTTCATTTAGCTATTAAGATCTACCTTGTAACTCTTCAGGCTTTCCCGGCGATCTAATGACATCTTGGGTTGTCGGGTGTTCTGCCGGATATCAGCGTCGTACTTGCACGATATTTCGGTCACGTAGCTCGTAACCTTCATCAGGTGCGACCTGAGACTGCTCCTCGAGTGGACCTGGTCCAGTATTTATGCCTATGGCCTTCCCCCTCCACCAACGGCTGCAGGCGCTTCCTCTGTGGTCCGCGCCCATTCCCTGCGACCTGCTGGAGCGTTGCTGCTCCGTTTTCCGTCCGCTGCGGTTCTAGGTGTTCCCTCTGCGGTCCGCGCCCACCAACCCCGCTCCTGGGGGTTTCATCTACGGTCTGGGGTACCAAGCGTTCCCCCTGCGGTCCGTGCCCGCTCACCACGACCTGTTGGAGCGTTGCCGCTCCGTTTTTCGTCCACTGCGGCTATGGATGTTCCCTCTGCGGTCCGCGCCCACCGGTCCCACTTCTGGGTGTTCCATCTTCGGTCTGGTGCTCCTGGCAGTCCGTCAGGGGCTCGTTTTCCATCTCCATGTCTCTGGTTCTTCTGTTTGTGCAGTGTTGCAGCTGGCCCCGTTGCTCCTTTAACAATTCCAGAGCCGGATCCCAGGCTCTGCTTAGCTGGTACCCTGTGTCACGGTTCATAAGATCGTCAGCCATTTTAATTTCAATCGATTCTCTTATAACACTGTCCCAAAATCTGGGTGTTTGTGCTAGAATCCTGGTATCCTCATACTTCATGGCATGATCTAGTTCTAGACAGTGTTCAGCAATGGCTGACTTAGACACCTGTCTTAATCTAGTGTGCCTCTGATGTTCTTTGCACCTGATCTCCACAGTTCTTGTCGTCTGGCCAATGTAGGACCTGCCACATTGACAAGGTATATTGTAAATCCCTGGTTTTCGTAACCCCAGGTCGTCTTTGACACTCCCCAGCAGTCCCCCAATCTTGTTGGATGGACAGAAAACACACTTGATATTGTGTTTTCGGAGGATCCTACTGATTCTGGCAGAAATAGAGCCAGCATAGGGCAGATATGCCACCTTCTTTGTTTCATCTTGGTCTTCTTCAGGAACCTGTGGTATGGTGGCTGGTTGGAGTGCCCTCTCAATTTGTCTGTCCGTGTATCCATTCTTGGAGAAAACTGTTTTGAGACGTTCTATCTCTATAGGTAGATTCTCTTGGTCTGACAGGGCATGTGCTCTGTGGACCAAAGTCTTCAGAACCCCATTCTTCTGTGCAGGGTGGTGACAGCTGCTGGCCTGCAGATATAAATCAGTGTGTGTTGGTTTTCGGTACACACTGTGGCCAATTGATCCATCTGCTTTCCTCTGGACTAGTACATCCAGAAATGGCAGCTGGCCATTCTTCTCCAGTTCCATGGTGAACTTGATATTAGGGTGGCATGAGTTAAGATGTTCAAGAAACTCATTGAGCCTGTCCATCCCATGTGGCCAGATCACGAAGGTGTCATCCACATACCTAAAGAAGCATGTGGGTTTAAATGTGGCTGTCTCCAATGCCCTCTCCTCAGAACTCTCCATAAACATGTTGGCAACCACAGGGGACAGTGGGCTGCCCATAGCTACACCTTCAGTTTGCTCGTAATATTGGTTTCTGTACAGGAAATACGTGGATGTCAGTGTATGACTGAACAGGTCCAACAGAGCACCGTCAAATTTCTCTGCAATCAGTTCTAGTGAGTCCTTCAGTGGGACCCTGGTGAACAGCGATACCACATCAAAACTGACCATGATGTCCGAATCTGTGATGTGCAGTTGCTTGAGGCGTTGCAGGAAATCTTCTGAGTTGCGGATGTGGTGAATACATTTGCCCACATATGGAGACAGGAGACCTTTCAAGTACTTGGCTGTTGTGTACGTAGGTGCCCCAATATTACTGACAATTGGACGTAGGGGCACGCCCTCCTTGTGTATTTTAGGCAGACCATACAGTCTAGGTGGCACTGGCGCTTTTTCCCGTAGTTGTCTGATGATCTTATCAGGCATCCCTGTTTCCTTCAAGAGAGCACTTGTCTTCTTGGCCACCTTGTCCGTGGGGTCACACTCCAGAATTCTGTATGCAGGGTCCTCCAGAAGTTGGCGTACTTTCTCATCATAATCCACCCGCTGCAAGATGACAGTGGAGTTCCCTTTGTCTGCTGGCAGTACCACAATGCTGTTATCTTCCCAGAGTTTCTTGAGTGCAAGCCTCTCCTCGGTTGTGATGTTCGATTTCGGCGGCCTGGCCTTGGTGAGGGCCCTGCAGGTCTCTCGGCGGACTTCCTCTGCCACATTAGGTGGAAGTGTGGCTGCAACTTGCTCTACTGCACTGACGAATCTGAGTGGCATACAGTTTCATGATACAACCTTAAAGGTACTCAGCAAGGGTCTGAACTTTGCTACGACCCATAGAAATGTACCCATTTCAGGTTTCGTCAGTGCAGTAGAGCAAGTTGCAGCCACACTTCCACCTAATGTGGCAGAGGAAGTCCGCCGAGAGACCTGCAGGGCCCTCACCAAGGCCAGGCCGCCGAAATCGAACATCACAACCGAGGCGAGGCTTGCACTCAAGAAACTCTGGGAAGACAACAGCATTGTGGTACTGCCAGCAGACAAAGGGAACTCCACTGTCATCTTGCAGCGGGTGGATTATGATGAGAAAGTACGCCAACTTCTGGAGGACCCTGCATACAGAATTCTGGAGTGTGACCCCACGGACAAGGTGGCCAAGAAGACAAGTGCTCTCTTGAAGGAAACAGGGATGCCTGATAAGATCATCAGACAACTACGGGAAAAAGCGCCAGTGCCACCTAGACTGTATGGTCTGCCTAAAATACACAAGGAGGGCGTGCCCCTACGTCCAAGTGTCAGTAATATTGGGGCACCTACGTACACAACAGCCAAGTACTTGAAAGGTCTCCTGTCTCCATATGTGGGCAAATGTATTCACCACATCCGCAACTCAGAAGATTTCCTGCAACGCCTCAAGCAACTGCACATCACAGATTCGGACATCATGGTCAGTTTTGATGTGGTATCGCTGTTCACCAGGGTCCCACTGAAGGACTCACTAGAACTGATTGCAGAGAAATTTGACGGTGCTCTGTTGGACCTGTTCAGTCATACACTGACATCCACGTATTTCCTGTACAGAAACCAATATTACGAGCAAACTGAAGGTGTAGCTATGGGCAGCCCACTGTCCCCTGTGGTTGCCAACATGTTTATGGAGAGTTTTGAGGAGAGGGCATTGGAGACAGCCACATTTAAACCCACATGCTTCTTTAGGTATGTGGATGACACCTTCGTGATCTGGCCACATGGGATGGACAGGCTCAATGAGTTTCTTGAACATCTTAACTCATGCCACCCTAATATCAAGTTCACCATGGAACTGGAGAAGAATGGCCAGCTGCCATTTCTGGATGTACTAGTCCAGAGGAAAGCAGATGGATCAATTGGCCACAGTGTGTACCGAAAACCAACACACACTGATTTATATCTGCAGGCCAGCAGCTGTCACCACCCTGCACAGAAGAATGGGGTTCTGAAGACTTTGGTCCACAGAGCACATGCCCTGTCAGACCAAGAGAATCTACCTATAGAGATAGAACGTCTCAAAACAGTTTTCTCCAAGAATGGATACACGGACAGACAAATTGAGAGGGCACTCCAACCAGCCACCATACCACAGGTTCCTGAAGAAGACCAAGATGAAACAAAGAAGGTGGCATATATGCCCTATGCTGGCTCTATTTCTGCCAGAATCAGTAGGATCCTCCGAAAACACAATATCAAGTGTGTTTTCTGTCCATCCAACAAGATTGGGGGACTGCTGGGGAGTGTCAAAGACGACCTGGGGTTACGAAAACCAGGGATTTACAATATACCTTGTCAATGTGGCAGGTCCTACATTGGCCAGACGACAAGAACTGTGGAGATCAGGTGCAAAGAACATCAGAGGCACACTAGATTAAGACAGGTGACTAAGTCAGCCATTGCTGAACACTGTCTGGAACTAGATCATGCCATGAAGTATGAGGATACCAGGATTCTAGCACAAACACCCAGATTTTGGGACAGTGTTATAAGAGAATCGATTGAAATTAAAATGGCTGACGATCTTATGAACCGTGACACAGGGTACCAGCTAAGCAGAGCCTGGGATCCGGCTCTGGAATTGTTAAAGGAGCAACGGGGCCAGCTGCAACACTGCACAAACAGAAGAACCAGAGACATGGAGATGGAAAACGAGCCCCTGACGGACTGCCAGGAGCACCAGACCGAAGATGGAACACCCAGAAGTGGGACTGGTGGGCGCGGACCACAGAGGGAACAATCAGAGCCTTAGTGGACGAAAAACGGAGCGGCAACGCTCCAACAGGTCGTGGTGAGCAGGCGCGGACCGCAGGGGGAACGCTTGGTACCCCAGACCGTAGATGAAACCCCCAGGAGCGGGGTTGGTGGGCGCGGACCGCAGAGGGAACACCTAGAACCGCAGCGGACGGAAAACGGAGCAGCAACGCTCCAGCAGGTCGCAGGGAATGGGCGCGGACCACAGAGGAAGCGCCTGCAGCCGTTGGTGGAGGGGGAAGGCCATAGGCATAAATACTGGACCAGGTCCACTCGGGAAAGAAGCGTACGCAGAGGAAACCTGCCGCTACGATGGGTCCTTCGGTTGTGCAACTCACTGAGTCTGCCGACCGTGCAAGGAACTCCAGAGAAGACGAGTCGCGGCCTGTCCCCCCTTTGTACGTCAAGTGCAAAGGCGGGTGGACAGCGCTGTTCGACACCATGACGAGCTGCGCTCAGAACGAGGTGGTCTACGAGTCTGTCGATACAGACTCGCTGATCTGCGTTCGAGCCGCAAACGTGGCCGACCACAGGGCGATCAAGGTCGCAGTGGCCGACCACATCGTCGACGCGCCGCCGGCGCGTGAGAAGGCACCTTCCGTAGGAAGGGTGAAGACGACTAAGGCACTCCTCAGGGGGTTGCCTTGGTGCTGTGATGAGGCAGCGGTCCGGGAAGGGCTGCTGCGAGCCGGGTTTGGTAGTGCAGCCGCAAGGTTGCACAACCGAACCAACAGGAAGAGGGCGCCGCTCTATGCCGTGACCGTGCAAACGGTCGACGGCGGGAGTGACATCTTCGACTTGCGGAAGTTGCTGGGCTTCCCGGTTACGACAGAGGCTCTCCCGACCGCCATGGATCCTCAGCCCCAGTGCTTCAGGTGCCAGGGCGAGGGCCATGTTGCGAAGTATTGCCGCAACGCGGCGCGGTGCGTCAAGTGCTCAGGTGAGCACGACAGCCGCGCCTGCGACCGCGGCAGCAACGCTCTGCCGACATGTGTCCGGTGTGGCGGCCCGCACGTCGCCAGTTGGCGCGGCTGTTCGGCTTTCTCAAGCCGCAGCCGTGCCGGGGGCGGCGAGGCGGCCGCACCGACGCAGCAGCAGAAGAGAAGACGACGCCGGAAACGGCGTAGGGCGCAGAACAGCCCGGCGCAGCTAAGGGACGGCGCAGCAGCAGTTCCACCTGCCAGGGGCAGGGACGGCCGCTCGGAAACGGGCAGCCAGGACGCAGCTCGCCTTCCTGCGAAGAGGTGTGACCTCCAACTCGGCACCGCCGTGAAGGAGGCCACAGCAGCCCTCAAAGCCGTCATGGCGGCGGAGAGGGCTGCCTTCGCAGCCGCCGTGGCTGCAGAGAAGGAAGAGGCCTTGAGGCAACTGCGAGCAGTTTTCGCCCAAGGCCTCAGCGCAGTCGCACCTGCGAACACTCCTGCGACCTCGCAGAAGGACGTTCGCGCGCCTATCCCAGCTCTTGTTCCAGCAGCAGCGCGGGTGAGAGGCGCAAAGAAGAAGAAGACAACCGCCGTCGCAGAGGAGCCGCTGGCGACGCCGACTGCTACGGGACCGGGCCCCGCAAGGGGTCGAGGAGCCAGTAGGCCGGTCTTCATCGCAGAAGCGTCGCCGCCCTGCCGCGCCGAGTTTTTATGTTACAGGGAGTAAGCCACCGCGGCCGGCCCAGGAGACTACAAGCGAGCCCAGCCGCAGCACAGGACTGCCCCAGCTAACAACCACGCAGTACATAGGTAACGTTGCACGATACCTCACGCTAACCCCCCTCACCTTGCATGCTCTGTCGCAGCTAGCAAGCCGCTACTGCCCTTACCACCCGTCCTACTGTCGCAGAGGTTTTTTTCCCTTGGCGCTGGCCTTGGCACTTTTTTTTCCTCTGCTCTTAAAACCGCTACCCTTCGATCGTTTTCGACCACTACTATCTCCTGATGGACCATGTTAATGAGTAGTCTTACCCAGACGCATGGATAACATCACAGCCTGCATCCTGTGACGCCTGATTCAAAACTAACATGCTTACGGAGGTGACAGTAAAACTTTTGTGTTGGTCGCCACGTTGGTGCGGGCGTGGAGGGGCCCCATCCTTTCTATAAACTCGAGGAGCAGTCTCAGGTCGCACCTGATGAAGGTTACGAGCTACGTGACCGAAATATCGTGCAAGTACGACGCTGATATCCGGCAGAACACCCGACAACCCAAGATGTCAAGATCTACCTTCTTTTAATGTAATTTTTTCTATACCTATTAATGTGTACCAGATATCCTCTTGCAAGAGGTACTTTTATGTATTCCTTTTGTATTAGTTGTAACAAATCTGACATGTCCTACATCCATGCAAATGTCTCGCAGTATTGGATTTATGGGATATAAATAAATAAATAAATAAATAAATGTGTTCTGTATGTCCAAGGAAGAAAATGTCACCCATTACTTAAAAATCTGAAATTTTTAAGTTCCCTCCTATATATCTTTTTACATAGCAATTTAGGATTACTTAACAAAAATTGTTTTGATCACTTGTACAATACACGAAATAAAGATAATTTTATGCTCCCTGCTCATTGTTTAAACTAAAAGGCAAGAGCATTTTGAAAATGAACCTAGTATTGAAGTACTGAGGAATGATGAGTTGCATTTGAGTGTCTTGTAGGCTGTGGGTACTGCAGTAATGGATACCACAGTAGGCAGTGCAGTTGAAGGGGAATGGACAACTCCCGTAAGCAGTAGGGGGTGGCAACCACCAAAGCTGGACATACAAACATTTATCATGACAACTGAGAAGAAACCATGCAAAATGAAAAATAATTTAATTGGTCAACAAAAGCACAAAAATGTGCAGGGAAAGACTGGGATACAGCAGTCACTCAGGAATGAAATAAATAAATAGGAAGTGCAGGGAAGCCAGGGTGAAGTGGCTGCAAAACTCAAAACAACCTTCAGTGATGTTCAATGCAAGGATATCAACAGTAAGAGCCCACTCTGAATACCACTGTTAAACACAGAGGAGAGAGCAAATGGGTGGAAAGTGTACACTGAAGGCCTCTATGAGTGGGAGAACTTACCTGACGATGTGATAAAACAAGAAATGGGAGTGAATATGGAAGTCATAGGGGATCCAGTATTAGTCAGTCCAGCAAAGCTTTGGCATATTTGTGATCAAATAAGGAAAAAAAGACAGATAATAATCTCCAGTAATTTCTAAAATCATTGGCGGAATTGGCAGCCAAGCAGCTATTCAAGTTGGTATGTAGACTCTGAGAATGGAGACATGCCATCCACACAATCCTGAAGACATCAAAGGGCAGATAAGTGTGAGAACTATCACAAAATCAGCTTAACTGCTCATGCATCCATGTTTCTGACAACAATACATACAAAAGAACAAGGAACGAAGTTGCGGATCATTTAGGTGATGGTCAATATGGTTTTTGGAAAGATAAGGGCACCAGAGATGCAGTTTTGATGTTGTAGTTGATAATGGAAACTTGACTTGTGAAGAATCAAGACATATTCAAAGGATTTGTTGCCCTCAGAAAAGTTTTCTACAGTGTAAAATAGTGCAAGATGTTTGAAATTGTCAGGAAAATAGGCATAAGCTACAGTGAAAGATGGATAACATACAGCATGTACAAAACCATGAGAGAACAATAAGATATGAAGACCTAGTAGAATGAAGCACTGAAATTAAAGAGAGTGTAAGACAGAGATGCAGTCTTTGGCCCATACTGTTCAAATAATGAACCAAAGACGCAATGACAGAAATAAAAAAAAAATAAAAAATAAAAACAGAAATAATGAGCAGCAGAAATGAGAATAGCAAGAAACAAGGAACTTAACACCAAATTGCGGATCACTAAGTAAACAAAGTGAAGAATTCTGCTACCTCAAAAGCAGATTAACACAAGTAATGAAGGCATTTCTGGCCAAATGAAATCTGTCAACCATAGTTCTATCTTTGAAGACAGAATTTCTGAAACAGCATGTTGGGAACACAGCATTGTATGGTAGTGAATTGTGGACTGTGGGGGAACCAGAATCAAGAGAACTGAAGTATTTGAGATGTGGCACTATAGAAGAATGTTGAAAATTAGGTGAACTGATAATGAATAAGGAGGTTCTCTGCAGAATTGGTGAAGGAAACATTTGGAAAAGACTGACAAGAAGAATGGACATGGCAATAGGACATGTATTAAGACATGAGGGAATAACTTTCATAGTACTGATGGGAACTATATAGGGTAAAAACTGTATGGGAAGATGGAGATTCAAACACACACAACAAATAATTGAGAATATAGGGTGAAAGTGCTAGTCTGAGATGAAGAGTTTGGCACAGATGTGGAATTCCATAGCAGACTGCATCAAACGAGTCAGTAGAATGATGAATATAGGGTGAAAGTGCTAGTCTGAGATGAAGAGTTTGGCACAGATGTGGAATTCCATAGCAGACAGCAACAAACGAGTCAGTAGAATGATGACTTGAAAATATACTGGTGATGAGCCAAACAGGACAATGATGATGAAATGAACACTACATACATTTAGAGCATGGAAGAAAATGAATTGTGGAACAAGGAAGTTAACTCAATAATGGACTGTTTTCTCTGTTTGACAGAAAAATTAAAAAATTCTTATATACATTAAAAACAGGTGATGAAACTCAAATTTACTTGAAAACCACTTGAACTTTTGTTAATATAATCCAATAGTGGTAAATTTAAGGGATTCACATTCTCTAGAATATATAAAAACTAGATATTTCACTAATTCTACAATTCAGTACACTCAGATAAGTTTTATAGTTTATCCAAAATTAAGCTTAGAGCAGTTTTATTATACTGATGTCAGAGTATTATTCACATTTAATTTACAACATGATCAAATAAGCTTCATATGCAGTTCCTTTTTTATCTGTACTTGTAACTTAATGTACTTGGATAGATAAAAAGTGGCAGCAGGAGAACACACACATAAAAAGATTTTACTGTTTTTTATATGTGTGCACATTCTCCTGCTGCTGCTGCTTGGTGAGTAGATTTTGTTTATCTATCCAATTACATTATATTGTCAAAAATTGCTTATAACTTAAGTGATATTTAAGCCAAGTACACATGTGTATCAAAGTGAAATACATATGTAAATTGCACCTGCATCCAAATGGTGTTGGTTCAAGAATATTCCAGAGGTTTCTTAATTATTAATCACTGTTATCTTCATTATTACTATTATTGTTATTATTATTAAAGAAACATTTACAAAATAAGAAAATTAATGTGCAGTACTAATGAATGACTTTTGTTAATGATTACTGTCTCTGATGCATGATCCTTGAAGTCTGTTGCTTGGCAGGGAATAGCAATGTTGTTTAGAGCATGCTCATTTATGGTGTTGTTTGTGGAACTCATATTGACTGGATGTGATTAGAAGAAATTATAAATAAAGTGTGGGAAGTTAAATGAACGGCCTATTAAATTTCATGTAATAACATACACCATAATACTTGGCCAACTGAAATCTATTTTGCAACCAGGATCATCTCCCTGTAAAGGCCATGTCAACAATAAAATCAAGTAGTAAATGAACAACTAACACCACAGTGAAAATTTTAATCTTACAGAATGAACTTACAATTATGGATATTCCAATATTTATCTCTCTCTTATCATCGATGTTATGAGAAATTATCAAGCAAACAAATGCACAGAAAAAAACGTGAGGTTTTCTATCCAAAAAACAAACAAAACAAAAATATTTTATTTGTAAAATTGTAATTTTTGTCAAAGACGCTGTAGCCAAATTATAGTTACAGCCATCCATAAAATGAAATACTGCAACTTGAACAAAGCCAAGAACTAATTTCTTGTCCAGCATGTGGATCATTTTGTTGGTGACTCCACAACTGTAGTAATGGTTTTGAAGTAAATGTCCACACCAACTGCACTTTTCTGTTAATTTAAAACCAAGCACTGTTGACATATACCACTAGATAAGGGCCTTGGGACACAAAACTAGTCATGGTTTTAAAAGAATTGAAAATTGTAATCTGTGTGGCCATTTTCCTCAAAGTCAAGGATATTAAAGAAAATAATTTGGAATCTTAAATCGATTACAGTGCACTTACAGTGTCAGTGGCTTTCTGCCGCATGCTGCTCTTTGCACTTCGCTTCTGCTGGTCATACCCAACTGAATGATACTAAACTGTAGCTAATGATAATCACTGAATCTACTGACTTGCTTTGAAGGAAGGTACAATTTGGTTACCATTGGCTTCTACATGGATAGAGGGAGACTGATGATTATTTATCTGGCTATTGTGGATTATAAAGTTGGTTTATGTATGTATTTCTTGTACTGTATGTTTTTTGGAATATTGTTTCATATTCTGATGTTATAATTTGGTTGTGACATGGTGAAGTCAATGAATGCAACTGGGATAAAATGGCTATGGTAACTGACTGCTCTGTAACATAGCACAAAGTCTAGGTTAGGTTGTGTGGATATGTGGTGGTCAAGCCAATGACCATGAGCGTAAGAAAACTGGTTGTGGTAGTGGACTGATCTGTAACACAGCCCAAGGTATAGGTTAGGTTGAAATGTTAGTTTTGTCATGAGTTGACAAAGCCAATGTATGTGACTGGAGGAAAACAGGATATGGCAGCGGCCAGATCTGTAGTGTAGCCCAGCGATCGTTTCCA
The DNA here is from genome assembly GCF_023898315.1 of Schistocerca nitens. Classification (NCBI taxonomy): domain Eukaryota; kingdom Metazoa; phylum Arthropoda; class Insecta; order Orthoptera; family Acrididae; genus Schistocerca; species Schistocerca nitens. The sequence continues at coordinate 506,775,509 of NC_064620.1, read as the reverse complement.
AAACTTTGTGGGGCATTTGCAAAATGTCACAGATTTTGAGGTTATGGTGGAATCAGTGAGAAAGTAGTGTTGATAAACATCATTATGATGTGAAGTGTAAATATGAAATTATGTGGTGAAATAAAGGAATATATTGTGCAGAATGTAATCATATAAAATAGTGTGTTCTGTAAAATTGTTTAAATTTTATAGAACACTCTATTTTGTATGCACAATATATTCCTTTATTTCACCACATAATTTCATATTTACACTTCACATCATAATGATGTTTATCAACCCTACTTTCTCATTGATTCCACCATTGTCTCTCATCATCTGATTCATCATTTGTTGTGTTCACGTACAATCATTCACTGCGCACATGGTTACAAATGCAGCATGCAACACAAATGCTGTCAACACCATCAATGCTCTTTTATGCTTCCATCAAACCATCAGAAGCCTAACAAATAAAAAACTGAACTTCTTATTTCCATTCAGGAAAATGCAAAAGGTTGGAACACCAAAAATGTAGATAAAATACCTCTGCACCATCCAAAATTTTTCAGAAATTAATATCCATTGATAGTTTGTACTGCACTGCTAATTCTGAATCTGTAAGCATTATTACAGAAACTATAGTTAATATGTGATGAATGTAATAGTGTATTTATTTCTGACTAATTGATTGTAATTATAATGTAAATATTGCGAATTGTTGGGTAATAGCCAACGGAACTTTATTTTCATGTACTGAGAGCAACAATGAAATGGCAGTAGACATTCCATTATTTATCTTTGTCACACTGTGAGCAGAGCAGAAGCAGAGCAGCTTGAGCGATGAAAGAGTGTGGAACTGTTTGTTGGGTGCTCCCGAAGATGCGGTGTGAAGCTATGATCATGCCAGTGTAGCCACACCTAATTCATTAATCCACAAGTACTGAGGCCATATTAGGAGTGGACAAGCAGAGGAGGCTGCAATTCTAACTATTGCCTGTCCCATAATTATCCATGGCTCTGAAGGCAACCTGGGGTTCTCAACCGGCAGCAAGAGCATTAGCAGCAGCAGTAGCAATGGTGGCAGCTTAGCATTGTCATTGGCTACACTGTTCATCATCTGCATAGCTGCAGCGTCCTGAGAATGTTAAATGAAAAAATGTAACTAATTTTGTAGAGGCATTACCTGGTTACATTTCTTTCACAAAGTATGATTAACTTGAATAATAACCTGCAATAGTTAAAACTTGTAGGGGCACCTGTGTTGTCATTGTCCTGAGACATTATTACAAAGCAAGGTCCCTTTCCTTTCCATGCAATCATGGAGTGTAGTAAACATATGAAAATTTATTAACTATTTACTGCCACTTTTGTTTGTTTGCTAATGATCAGTTTCAGTCTAAACTTTCTGCCTCAGCAACTGTTCATTCTTGCATTGCATAACAGAGGCTGAACTGATTTGCAGTTTTCAGTATTAACTTCGACTTAAAGTCACCTAAAATTTCATTGGCAAAATTAATAACTAAAGATACAGCACAAATTAAGAGTGTGAAATTTCATTTATTCTGTACCAAGCTTAGCAATTGACTTCTGCTGGTTTGTTATGTATGTTATTGTTATATTAAAAATAAAATCAGTTGCTCATTTGCTTAATGTGAATTCAGTTCAATCTTTCAATAACCAAAAGTGAATTGCTTGCTTTTTTTTTTTTAATTTTGCGTTACATTACACTGAGGTAACAAAGTCTTTTGTCACAAAGTTTTAGTTACATTTATTTAATGTGTAACTACATTTAACTTTACTTTCTAAATTTAGTATTTCAGAATAAGTAACTGCAAATGCAGAGCTTTCTAATTCATTTATTTTCTCATGAACTGTTGTGCTGTGGCAAAGCATGACAACCTTCTGTTGCCACACCAGTGATTATTTGCTTAAATTTCTTTCCCATTATTGTTCTTAAGATTCTAGAGATTCATTGCCCTAGTGGGATGGTGACTCTTTAATTATTCCTTTTTTAGCTAATGAGTATTTTTTTATATAATCAGCATTTTTGTATTAAATATTACATAGTACCCTTTCCCCACTGTGTGGTTCGTGAGTGATTGCACTATATTCCACCCATTAAAAATTATCATCAGCATTTAGATTAGATTTAGAACAGATCCTTCCTTTAGAATGGTCTGTTGTACACTTTTCTCCGACGAAGCGGTATTATTTTCCTTCGGTAATGATGGCGTTACTCACTGCAAAATTTCATGATTGATTTGATTTGATTGATTTGATTTATTTCGTGTTCCATAGGTCCAACTGTGTTAGATACACAAGGACATGGAACGAGTCAGTTTTTTACAAATACAATCTGATAATCTTATAGCATATACAGAAATTTGAGTACATAATTATATAAAAATTTATACAGTAAATTCTTTGGGCAGCAATACAGAAAAGGAAAATACATATTTTCTTAGAATCATTAAAACACTACAGAAAACAGATACGGAGCACACACAGATACAGAGCTCAGGTTAAATAAAATTCTTAGTGGCATTATGTCAACTTGTATTATATAATATAAAATATTACAATTTATTTAGTTAAAAATTCATCTAGACTGTGGCATATGCGATCATGGTCAAATACATCGCAATCCAGTAGGCTGATTAGGAAGGGGGAGGTTACAAAGTGAAGCAATTTCAACACACATGCTGTGCATATCAGAACATAACATAGAAATCAATGAAACAGAACAGACTGATCTTGATGGATACAAGCTAGTATTATACCACTGTAGTACCAATAAAGAGAAATGGGAATGCTTACAGATGCAAAAAGTGGAATAAAATACAATGCCTTTCATGCTAATCAGTATGGTGTTAAAAAGCTTCTTTGAATCCTGTGCCACAAGCTTGTAGTGCTGACAATTTACAAACCACCAACAGATAGTTTATATTCTGTGTACTACTTTGCACACAATGATAAGGAGAGGTGGGCTACAGAGTGGTGCAGCAGTTGTCTTTGTAGTGATGCTGACAGAAGGAAAAAATGATTACTTAACATGTAAATACAGCAAACAGAAGTTATACCTAACTTGTAACTTTCTACAAGAATTGCATAGAAAGTTTACAAAAGACCAAACAGCAATTAAGTCTACCTATTACAAGAAGCAAACTGTAGCATCGTGCAGTGTAAGGCTCCTGCTAGTAATGCACAAGTGAACTCTCGAAGTCTAACTAAGATGGAAGACTGTGGCTGAGACTGCCACCAGCCATCTATATTGCAACAGCAGAGGGCACCGATAGTTGGAGCCACTGAAGGTGTGGCTCAGTGGGCATGGTCATTGGATCAACCGGTCTCCCACAACCACTATCGGCATCTGTCAAATGTGCATTTCCGTTGCCAACTGTGAGATGCTGGTGGGATTGGTATCAATCTATGATACCACAATATTAAGCTTCTTGAAGTATCTAGAAACAGGTTAGGTTATGCAGACTGAATTGGAAAATCATTGTTTTTTGAGACTTTAAAAATGATTTTCTGCCATACAGTGCTGACAGAAGGCATCTAGAGTTGTTGGTAACCAGCTTTGGATTATTTTCACTGTAAAATCCCCTATGAGGACCAAAGGGCATAGTGCAGCATCTACTGACAATTTGTTTTTAGACTCAATAATCTGCAGTGATTTAAGTGTACACCAATAATCAATGGTTTATCTGACTATGATAATCAAATGTTAACAATAAATTTTACTGACAAGTTTGGCACAGATCATAGAACAAAAATACTGTAGCACAGAATCACAAACAAATTAATGACTGTGTTAAGAGGGAAGTCATGGGCAGAACATTGTGGATAACTTTATAAAGCAGAGTGTGTTAATCTATTTCTTCCCATTATTGAGCAGAGACAACACAGAGTTGAGCATGTCACCATACCCTTGAGGGGGACAGACCTTATTCTTAACTGTTAATTCAAATGTTGATAGGAAGATTTGGAAGAATCAGGAGGAAAGTACGGTTCAGTACACTGCTAATATTTTGTTAGTGATGTACTTTCTATGTAGTTCTCATTAGTTTTAAACAATACAACTGTGTTGTTATGTTTTTCCACACATCTATCAACATCTTATGTTGGTTGAACCTGTTACCCTGATGCTCCCTTATTTTCTACAGAAGAATTAATCCAGCCATGGTCATTTACTGGAACAAAAGGCCATTCCTTCAAGTGGGAGATGTTACCAATTGCCAACTGTCATTTTTAACAGATAACTATAGTTGTCATTTTATTGAGCTCTTAGGGACAGAGCCAGCTGCAGTGGCCGAGCGGTTCTTGGGCGCTTCAGACCGGCACCACACGACTGATACGGTCGCAGGTTCAAATCCTGCCTTGGGCATGGATGTGTGTGATGTCCTTAGGTTTACATAGTTCTAAGTTCTAGAGGACTGATGACCTCAGAAGTTAAGGCCCACAGTGCTCAGAGCCATTTGGAACATTTTTTTTTTCTTAGGGACACATGGTGCAAGTCATGGATAAAGAAGGCAACACAATCTCCAGCATTAGAAAGAGGAAAGTGTACATGGAAGCAAAGAGCAACCAAGATATACAGTTTCTAACATGTGTAACAAATTACAAAAGATTGTTTAACAGAGCAGTTAAACAGGAAAAATAAGTGGTACACAGTAAATTCATCTCAAATGCCATAAACAAATCAGGAACTTTACTGTTATAACCTTTAATCACCAATAATTGCGTGGATATTCAAACACACTCACTTAGAAACAATAGCTGGTTACATGATAACAACTCAGTATCTCTTATTCGACTGCCATGCCGTGACATGCGGCCGGCGCCGTTCGTAGCTAGGTGGCGCTGCCGCGCTCAGCCAAGTTGTGGAACGCCTCTATCGCCGTTTACGCGTACTGTCGTGGCAGCACTGTTAAATGTCGTGGCACTGTCACAACACTTTTCCCCCCTTGAAAAAAACACTCACTTCCTTGGAGACATGGACAGTGCGGAGACATCCATGGCCTCTTGTGAGGCTCCGAGAAGATCCCGTGGAGAGACACGAGAGTATGGTCGAAAATGTCCAGGACGGAAGCTCGTGCCTGGAACGTGCCTCCTGGACGAGATGATGGGTGAAAACTCCGGAGCAGCATCTGTAGGTGTCGTGGACCTGGGGGTGTGCTCCAGCGAGATGGGTCCCGGAGAAGGCAGCGTCGCAACTGGGGCCGGTTCTGGCATACTCAGAAGTGGTAGCGACGTCGGCTGCATCAACACGTACGGTAGATCAGCAGCAGCGACAGGACTGGCTTCTGGGGCTGGTGGAGGTGAAGGAAGGGGCGGTGGCACCGGCGTGGCCACCACTCGTGGGCGCATCTGGTCGTAATGGCGAACAACCATGCCGTCTTCCGTACGTATTTCACAAAGCCGGCGGCCGCGAAGAGCCTTGACCACCCCTGGAATCCATTTAGTGCGAGATCCGTACCCTCGTGCCCACACGTCGGCGCCCACCGAGTATTTTCCCACACTAGGGGATTTTTTTTTTTTTTGTTTTTTTTTTGGGGGGGGTTTAAGGGCGCTCAACTACTGAGGTCATTAGCGCCCAGTTACAATTGTTAGAGCACATAGAATCTAGTAAAACTCAAGGGGGGGGGGACCCCAGAAAATTCTTACAAAGATGTAGATAAAATAAGTGAAGGAGTTAGATGTCTTTGGACAAGCCAGTCAAAGTAATTAAACGAAGAACACGAGCAGCTGCTCGAGTGTCATCAGCTAAAATATCCTGTAAAGTAGATGGCAGAGACAGGACAATACGAGATTGACTAAAATGGGGACATGACAATAAAACATGGCACACTGTTAATGCATGACCACAAGGGCACTGCGGGGCTGGGTCACCGGAGAGCAGGTAGCGGTGGCTAAACCGGCAATGCCCAATCCGCAACCTGGTCAGAAGGACCTCTTCTCGGCGAGATGGTCGGGAGGAGGTTGTCCAAGCAGTTGGGAACGGTTTTACTGCCCGGAGCTTGTTTCCTTGAAGTGATGACCAAGTATCCCACCACAAAGACACAAGCCTCTTACAAACAACCCCACTAATGTCAGATGACGGGACACAATGGGAGGCTGGCCGAGGCAGGAGGACTGCAGCCTTGGCTGCAGCATCAGCAGCCTCATTCCCAGGCACTCCTACATGGCCGGGAACCCACAGAAAGCTGACAGGAGAGCCATCAGCAGCAGAAGAATGGAGGGACTGCTGGATCCGTTGTACCAAGGGATGGACCTGATATGGAGCTCCAAGGCTCTGAAGAGCACTGAGTGAATCAGAGCAGAGTACATACGATGAATGGCGGTGGCGGCGGGCATACTGAACGGCCTGATGGAGAGCAAAAAGCTCGGCCGTAAAGCTGGAACACTGGTCGAGGAGCCGGTATTTAAATGTGCCGGCCCCAACGACAAAGGCACAGCCGACACCATCGTCAGTTTTGGAGCCATCAGTGTAAATAAAGGTGTTACTGGCAAGTCACGCACGAAGTTCGACAAACCGTGAGCAATACACTGCAGCCGGAGTACCCTCCTTCGGGAGCGAGCTGAGGTCGAGATAAATATGAACCAGAGCCTGGAGCCACGGTGGTGTCGGGCTCTCACCCTCTCTGAAGGTGGTAGGGAGGGCAAAATCCAATTGTCGAAGCAGGCGACGAAAGCGGACTCCAGGGGGCAGCAGGGCAGACACATACAACCCATACTGACGGTCGAGAGAATCTGCGAAGAAGGACTGATAAGAGGGGTGGTTGGACATTGACAACAGCCGGCAGGCATACCGACAAAGCAGTACGTCGCGCCGGTAGGTCAATGGTAATTCGGCAGCTTCAGCATAAAGACTCTCGACGGGACTAGTGTAGAATGCTCCAGTCGCAAGACGTAACCCCCAATGGTGGATGGAGTTGAGACGGCGTAAGAGGGATGGCCGAGCAGACGAGTAGACGAGGCTCCCATAATCCAGCTTTGATCGGACTATGGACCGATACAAGCGAAGCAGGACAGTGCGATCCGCTCCCCAAGATGAACCACTAAGAACTCTGAGGACATTAAGGGAACGTGTACAACAGGCAGCCAAATAAGAGACGTGCGGAGACCAACAAAGTTTCCTGTCCAGTGTGAGCCCTAGAAACTTAGTTGTTTCCACGAATGGGAGAACAACGGGACTGAGATGTAAGGATGGCGGAAGGAACGCTTTATATCGCCAAAAGTTGATGCAAACTGTCTTCTCTTCAGAGAACCGGAAGCCATTTGCCACACTCCATGAGTATAGGCTGTCTAGACAACGCTGAAGGCAGCGCTCCAGGAGGCATGTTCTCTGGGCACTGCAGTAGATTGCGAAGTCATCGACAATTCATAATTGGATTGATCGCTATGGCAAAAAGGGCTACGCTCAAGACGGAGCCCTGAGGCACTCCGTTCTCCTGGAGGAAGAAGTCTGACAATACGGAACCCACACGTACCCTAAACTTTCATCTGTTAAAAAGGAATCAATAAAAAGGGGCAGGCGACCGCGTAGACCCCACCTGTGCATAGTGCGGAGGATACCTCCTCTCCAACATGTATCGTAAGCCTTCTCCAAATCGAAGAACACGGCTACCGTTTGGCGCTTTCGCAAAAAGCTGTTCATGATGAATGTCGACAAGGTCACAAGGTGGTCAACAGCAGAGCGGCGGCGACGGAAGCCGCATTGAACATTGGTAAGTAGCCGTCGAGATTCAAGAATCCAAACTAACCGAGTGTAACCATGCGCTCCATCACCTTACAGACACAGCTTGTAAGAGAAATGGGGCGGTAACTAGAAGGAAGGTGTCTATCCTTCCCGGGTTTGGGTATAGGAACAACGACGGCGTCACGCCAACACATGGGGACTTGACCTTCGGTCCAGACACGATTGTAGGTACGAAGAAGGAAGCTTTTGCCTGCCGGAGAAAGGTGGGCCAGCATCTGAACGTGAATGGCATCTGGCCCCAGAGCAGAGGACCGGGACAGTGCAAGTGCACGTTCGAGTTCCTGCATAGTAAAGGGGGCATTATAATTTTCCAGATTCAGCGAGTGGAAGGAAGGTCGCCGAGCCTCTTCAGCCTCTTTCCTGGGAAGGAAGGCAGGGTGGTAATGGGCGGAGCTTGAAACCTCCGCGAAAAAGCAGCCGAAGGCGTTGGAGACAGCCACAGGATCAACAAGGACCTTATTACCTGAAGTCAGGCCAGGTACCGAGGAGTGGGTCTTAATGCCCGACAGCCGGTGCAGGCCACCCCAGACGACAGAAGAGGGAGTAAAATTGTTAAAGGAGCTGGTGAAAAAGGCCCAACAAGCTTTTTTGCTGTCTTTGATGACTCTACGGCATTGCGCTCGGAGTCGTTTGTATCCAATACAATTCGCCAACGTAGGACGGCGGCGAAAGGTACGTAAAGCACGTCGTCGAGCACGGATAGCGTCTCTACAAGCCTCATTCCACCAGGGGACGGAAACGCGACGTGAAGAAGAGGTATTACGAGCAATGGAACGTTCGGCAGCATGGATGATAACAGCCGTGAGGTATTCGACTTGACTGTCACAACTGAGAAAATCGTGGTCCAGAAAGGTCGCCAGGGAGGAGTAAAGTCCCCAGTCAGCTTTCGGTACGTTCCAGCTCGAAGGACGTGGGGATGGGGTGTGGTGCAGGAGACGAACGACACAGGGGAAGTGGTCGCTCGAATAGGTGTCAGGACATACCACTCGAACCAACGGGCAAGAGTGGTAGAAGAGATCGAGAGGTCCAAGTGGGAGTAGGTATGAGTAGAGTCCGAGAGGAAAGTCGGGGCGCCAGTACTGAGGCAGACAAAATTGAGATGGTTGAAGACATCCGCCAAGAGGGAGCCTCTCTGACAGGATGCAGGAGAGCCCCAAAGGGGATGATGGGCATTGAAGTAGCCAAACAATAAAAACGGCGGGGGAAGCTGAACAATCAGGTGCATCATGTCAGCCCGACTAACTGCAGATGACGATGGAGTGTAGACGGTACAAACGGAAAAAGTAAAGGCAGAAAGAGTAATATGGACAGCTATTGCTTGGAGGGGGGTGGTCAATGGGATGGGATGGTAATAGACATCGTCCCAAACGAGCAACATGACCCCACCATGAGCTGGAATACCGTCCACAGGGGTGAGGTCAGACTGCTCCGAGGTATAGTGGGGAAAAGCAATACGGTCAGTTGGGCGCAACATGGTTTCCTGGAGACCAAGGACGAGCGGACAGTGCAGGCGGAGGAGCAGTTGTAATTCCTCCAGATTAGATCGAATACCTCTTATGTTCCAATGTAACAAAGCCATCGCTAGTCAGAAAAAAGGGGGAACAAAACGGGTGAAGAGCTGGTCACCTCGACGGCCGCGGATGGCCAGGTTTCGAGGGAACAACGCTACAACTGGCGGGAGGCGGATCCTGTTCCATCGAGTCGTCGCCAGCTGCGGCCGCTTTCCCGGGTTGCATAGGAGGGGCAGCATCATTCGCCGACGAGAGGCCAGCTGAGCGCCTGGCAGTAGAGCATCCCGGCGAAACTGAGGACGGCCGGGAGCAGCGACTCACGGATGGAGCATCAGACGAAACGCGCCGGGGTGGAGAGGGGGATAAAGACTTCTTCTTGGAGGCCTTCTGGGAAGTCCGATGAGGCACAGGGATGGTGGGCTGGACCTGAAGAAGGTCCTCACGCGCGGGGTCCGTTTTCGAACGCCGGACCTCGGAAGCCGGGGTCCGGAACGTTTCCCCGATGGACGCCTGAGAAGAGGATCACTTCTCAGGCGGCGGAGGGGGAGGAGGAGGAAGGGTGGCCCCTGGGGCAGAGGGGGCAGGGGCCACGAGGGAGGAGGATTTGGAAGGGAGGGATTTGGGAGGCGGAGGCATAGACCCCGGATGGGGTGAGGAGGTGGAGGGGGGACAGGATAGGGGTGAGGATACTGTGGAAGGAGTGGACACGACTGAGGCAAACGAAGTTGTCAACGTCACGGGATGGAGGCGGTCATACTTCTTCCTGGCCTAAGAATAAGAGAGGCGATCCAAAGTTTTTAATTCTTGAATCTTCTTCTCCATCTGATACGCGGGGCAGTCTAAAGATCTAGGCGAGTGGATGCCAGGACAATTGACGCACCGAGGTGGTGGGGTGCATGTATGTTCCTCACGAAGAGGAGGTCCACAATCGCCACAAAGGGGCTCAGCCTCACACTGGGACGACATGTGCCCAAAGTGCAAACACCGAAAGCAGCGCATAGGAGGCGGGACGTAAGGTCGCACGTCACACCGGTAGCACATCACCTTTACCTTCTCTGGGAGAACGTCCCCCTCGAAGGCGAGGATAAAGGCCCTGGTGTCGATGCGACGGTCTTTGGGGCCGCGCTGGACTCACCGGACGAAATGCACGCCTCGGCGCTCCAGGTTGGCCCTGAGCTCCTCATCAGATTGCAGCAGGAGGTCCCGATGAAAAATAACCCCCTGCGTCCTATTCAGTGCCAGATGCGGGACAATGGACACTGGGATGTCCCCTAGTCAGTCGCACGCCTTGAGCGCCGCCGACTGAGTGGCAGAGGTGGTCTTTATAAGAACGGACCCTGAATGCATTTTACTGAGAGCCTCGATTTCCCCGAAGATGTCCTCGATGTGCTGGACAAAGAACATGGGCTTGGAGGTGGCGAACGTCCCCCCATCGGTCCGAGAACAGACTAAATAGCGGGGGAAGTACTTCGCCCCAAGCCAGCGGGCCTGTCCTTCCTCCCATGGAGTGGCCAAGGGGAAAAGGGCAGGAGAACCAGAACCAGAGACAGTACCTTTCTTTTTAAAAGACTCGGCCTCAGAGCAACCCGATACATGTTGACGTTTCATCTGCGAAACGTCCGCCCCCATACCACCCACTCTGACCAGGGGCTCTCCCCACAGGCGCCACCCAGCCTCAGCAAGGGCCATCTGGCAGGATGACCGTTGCCGGGAGTCCTGATGCCCCAAGGAGACGGGCATCTACTCCTTGGCCGACGTGAGGAGGGTGCAGCTCAGGTATCGGCAGTACGACCCCCGTGTAGTCAGGGGGCTACAACCTAGAGGGTATATGACGACCCCACCACAACGGGCTGGCTACCGTGCTGGATTTCGGGTGCCACGGAAAGTCCATCATGATCGTAGGTGCAGATGGGGACGCACTATGGGCGTAACTTGTGCAACCCATCAGGCGTTTAGGCCCAATTTGAGGAATAGTGGGTGTGGTTACAACGCCGTTACAATGCTGAGTGCTCAAATGGTTCAAATGGCTCTGAGCACTATGCGACTTAACTTCTGCGGTCATGAGTCGCCTAGAACTTAGAACTAATTAAACCTAACTAACCTAAGGACATCACACACATCCATGTCCGAGACAGGATTCGAACCTGCGACCGTAGCGGCCGCGCGGTTCCAGACTGTAGCGCCTTTAACCGCTTGGCCACCACGGCCGGCACAATGCTGAGTGCCAAGGTCTTAGGACCAGTGAGACACCACGTAAGGCGTCCTTCCCCAAAAGGCTCGTACTTCTGTAGTATTTTGAAAAATGGAGGTCAAACCCAGTGGGGACCATCACATGGAAGGCCGAAACTGTTGAAACTCCTTTTAGTCGCCTCTTACGACAGGCAGGAAGCGATAAGAACTCAGAAATTGCAGCAGAGCATCTGTGGAAAAATCACTAAGGAATTTTTTCATCTGGCTTTTGAAAGTGCGGACAATGCGCTCGACCTCCCCATTCGATTGCGGATGGAAGGGCGGTGCTGTAACATGATGAATCCCTTGTCCAGTACAAAAATCACGGAAGGCCTGCGAAGAAAACTGAGGGCCATTGCCCGTGACTATCGTGGATGGAAGACCTTCTAGCGCAAAGATTTTGGACAAAGCCAGTGTCGTTGCCGCAGTGGTGGGCGACGTTCATCGAACAACAAATGGAAACTTCGAGAAGGCGTCAATCAACAGTAGCCAATAAGTACCGAGGAAGGGGCCGGCAAAGTCAGCGTGCACCCGTTCCCACGTCTGCGCCGGATCAGGCCACAGAGAGGGCATTGTACGAGGTGCAGCCAGTTGTTGAGCACACGCAGCAACCATGTGGGCGATATCCGAATCAATACTGGGCCAATAAATGTGCCTGCGGGCCAGGGACTTAGTCCGAGAAATACCCCAATGGCCTTCATGCAACAGTTTGAGAACATCTTTGCGAAGAGAAGCGGGCACCACGACCCGTGGAGATGCACCATCCGTGGCCAGAAGAACAATACCTTCACGAACTGACAGACGAAGGCGCAAGGCATGGTAGTTGCGAAGGGGTTCCGATGCCCGGCCCTTGGTCCTGTCCGGCCAACCCCGTTGAACAAAACCGATCACCTGACGCAGGACTGGGTTCCGCGCAGTAGCCGACGCGACCTGCGAACCTGTAAGTGGAAATCCCTCGACCGCACGACGTTCTTCCTCATCAATGTGGAAACAGAGTAGTTCATCACGATCGAAAACCGGGTCGGGGCCCATCGGCAACCGCGACAATGCGTCAGCGTTGGCGTGCTGGGCCGTGGAGCGATAGTGAATCTCATAGTGAAAACGAGACAAGTATAAGGCCCAACGTTGCAGGCGGTGAGCTGCCTTATCCGAAAGCGACGCTGATGGGCTGAACAGAGAGACCAGCGGCTTGTGGTCAGTGATGAGGTGAAACTTAGATCCATACAAAAGAACGCTGATCTTTTTTAGAGCATAAATGATAGCGAGCGCCTCCTTTTCGATTTGAGAGTAACGCCGTTGCGCATCGTTGAGGGTCTTGGAATCATATGCGATGGGTCGTTCCGACTCACCCTCATACCGATGGGTGAGAACAGCCCCTAGGCCATACTGTGACGCGTCAGTCGCCAGAACCAAGTGCTGACCCGGACGGAATGTGGCAAGACAAGGCGCCGACTGCAAATGAGCCTTCAGGCGGACAAAAGCCTGCTCACACTCGTCGGACCAACAGAAGGGGACGTTTTTGTGTAACAGCTGATACAGAGGATGAACTACCGCCGCCGCGGATGGAATGAATTTGTGATAATAAGCAATCTTGCCTAGAAACGCCTGAAGTTCTTTGACCATAGACGGCCGGGGGAGAGCGTTAATGGCCGCAACGTGCTGACGTAGAGGACATATACCCTCACGGGACAAGTGGAAACCAAGATACTCAATGGAGGGTTGGAAGAACTGTAACTTGTCTAGATTGCACCTCAACCCAGCCGAATGCAAAACCCGAAACAGTGAACGCAAATTGCGAAGGTGCTCCTCAGTGGAGGCCGCCGTGACAACAATGTCATCCAGATAGTTTATGCAGCCGGGAATGGAAGCCGTGAGCTGTTCCAAAAACCGCTGAAAAATGGCCAGCACGCTAGCGACGCCAAATGGTAACCGCTGGTACTGATACAACCCACAAGGAGTGTTGATGACGAGAAATTCCTTGGAAGAAATATCCAACGGCAACTGATGGTACGCCTACGATAAGTCAAGTTTGGAAAAGAACTGGCCCCCAGCGAGCTTGGTAAATAACTCTTCAGGACGGGGAAGAGGATAAGTGTCAATGAGGCTCTGAGCGTTGACTGTGGCTTTAAAATCACCACACAATCGCAGACTCCCGTTTGGCTTAGAAACCACCACGATTGGCGATGCCCATTCACTGGAGGTAACAGGAAGGATAATCCTGGAAGCTGTTAACCTGTCTATCTCAGCCTTGACAGGTGCACGCAACGCCACCGGAATAGGGCGTGCCCGGAAAAACTTAGGGCGAGCTGTAGGTTTAAGACTAATGTGGGCTTCAAAATCCTTGGTACGACCGAGACCAGCAGAGAACACGGACGAAAATTCAGAACACAATCCATCCAGCTGTTGATAAGGAATATCCTCAGATATGAGGTGCACATCATCATCATCAATGGAGAACCCGAACAACTGGAAAGCATCATAACCGAACAGGTTTTCAGTGCCCGCATGATCCATCACATAAAACGTGAGGGGCCTAACAACAGACTTGTAGGCAGTGGAAGAATCAAACTGGCCAATGATAGGAATTTTCTGTTTATTATAAGTTCTCAGATTTCGCGTAACTGGAAACAAGGGAGAGGAAACCAACTCCAAATACGTGCGAGAATTAATGAGAGTTACTGCAGAGCCAGTGTCCACTTGCATGCGAATGTCTTTATCCAGAACACGAACAGTAACAAACAACTTATTTGTTTGAGAAAGCACACAGTTAACATCCATGTCTGATGCCTCGTCCTCGTCGACAGGAACTTTAGGGGACTGACACACAGAAGCAATGTGGCCTTTTTTCCTACAGAAAGTACATGTGGCCCAACGTTTTCGACACGCGGCCCCGTCATGCTGTACGAAACAACGTGGACAAGAAGGAAGTGCGGAACGAACCTGCTTCTGTGGTTGCTGTTTTCGCTGCGAGCGTTGCGGCCCACGCGACGTTGTTTACGCAAGTGAACTACCGCCACATCTTCGTTCTCCTGTGAAACAGGCAAATTGTCCGTGTCGAAAGTTGACTGTACAGCGCCTACATCACACCACGCGTCTATTTGCGCGCCAGCAGCGTTAGACACTTCAAAGGATTGAGCGATGCTTATAATTTCCGACAACGACGGGTTTGGCAGTTGTAGGGCACGTTGCCGAACTTCTTTATCAGGAGCAAGCCGTAGAATAGCATCCCTAACCATTGAATCAGCATAAGACTCATGATGAGTGTCCGTGACAAACTGACATTTCCTACTGAGACCGTGTAGTTCCGCCGCTCAAGCCCGGTAAGATAGATGGGGCTGCTTACGACACCGGTAGAACGCCACGCGAGTGGCAACGACGTGGGTGTTTTTTCGGTAATAGTTAGACAATAAGTCACACATTTCTTGGAAGGACAGAGAGGCAGGTTCCCGCAGAGGGGCCAACTGAGATAGCAGCTGATACATCCGTGGGGAAATCCAAGATAGAAATAACGACTTACACATAGGAGCGTCGACAACGCCGAAAGCCAAGAAGTGTTGCCGCAAACGCTTCTCATAATCCTCCCAGTCTTCAGCGGCCTCGTCGTAAGGAGGAAATGGAGGCGGAGAAGAGGAAAACAGATGATGAATAAGCGATGTCAACAACGCCTGAATAGCAGCCGTCAGATGTGTTTGTTGTTCAATGAGCGCTTGCATAAGCTGTTCCATGTCTGTCCCGTCACGAACACACAAATCCACAACGCAGTGAAAATATCCGACCTCGTCGCCAAAAGTGTTATAACCTTTAATCACCAATAATTGCGTGGATATTCAAACACACTCACTTAGAAACATTAGCTGGTTACATGATAACAACTCAGTATCTCTTATTCGACTGCCGTGCCGTGACGTGCGGCCGGCGCCGTTCGTAGCTAGGTGGCGCTCCAGCGCTCAGCCGAGTTGCGGAGCGCCTCTATCGCCGTTTGCGCGTACTGTCGTGGCGGCACTGTTAAATGTCGTGGCACTGTCACAACATTTACAACAGATTATCAAGGCCGAAATTTATGGGAAAACTACTACAAACTCCAAACAAATCTGTGAAGAATAGAACAGGCACTTTATAACTTCAAATAAAATGGATAACGTCTCTCTTCCTTATGCAAATTCTAATAGGGGTCCTAAAATGATATGAAGAATTTAAATTTAATCATGTAGCCTGTCATGAAGTAGCTAGCATTATAAAATTGGCAGCACATCATCACTGGGAAAACGACAAGCTGAAACAACGAATAGCACACACTTACAACGAGCATGTTGACATTGATCAGTCTCGTGTGGAGTTCTCAGTTTCTTCCGTCACTGACAGAACGACACACAAGGTAGTTACCACTGCCAGCCCTCCTATTAGGCACAAGGTTAGATGCTTCAACCCTACTAAGTTGCGCACAGTCCGGCAGCAAATTAACCAAGTTTTGGAGGCAGGTACCTTGCAATCGTCAGACAGTAACTGGTCTTCACTGATCCACTTCATCCTCAAACGTGATGGTTCTTTCCGAATGTGCGGCGAATACAGATGTTTAAATGCTTGTACTGTCATGGACAATTACCCCGTGCCTAACATTAATAATTTCACTCATATGTTATCGGACGCTACAATCTTCAGTGTTATCAACTGTAAACATGCCTACCACTAGATTCCCATAGTGCCGGATGACATCCCTAAAACAGCTATTATCACACCGCGTGCTTTCTTCCAATACAACTTCATGCCATTCGACCTAAAAAATGCACGGCAGCATTTCATTGGCTACATCTCACGACAGTTTGAGTTTTGCTTCACATATCTGGACGACATACTCATTTTCAGCAAGTCAGCTGAGGAACATGAAAAATCATTTATCCATCGCCCTCCAGACCTTGAACTCCAGTGGCATTGAGGTCAACAAAGAAAAATTCCAGTTGCGTCAGCCTTCCATCACTTTCTTGGGTTGCACCGTCTCCACCGACGGAATACAACCTCCCAAATCTCGCGTGCACACCATCACTTCACTGCCACCCCAGGTTACTTACAAAGAACTCCAACGTTTCCTGGGCACAATAAATTACTACCATCGTCACATGCCTTCTGCTGCCGCCATACAGTCCCCGCTGACAGACTCACTGCCCGGTAAACAGACTTCAGAACACAAACCCGTTCACTGGATTGCACCTATGCTGGAGGCTTTCAATGCATTCAAAACTTCTTTAGCTCACGCCGTGACACTCGCCCATCCCGACCCCTCGGCCGAGTTGTTCATCACTACGGATGCCAGTGCCATTGCAGTGGGAGCAGTTTTCCCCTCCTCATTTCTTCTCTAAAAAACTATCAACAGCTTAGAAGAAATACTCCGCTTCGATAGAGAACTCCTTGCGGTCTACGAGGCCATCAAACACTTCCACCCCGATGTGGAGGGTTGCTCGTTCTTCATCCTCACGGATCACAAACAACTTGCAGACGCTTTCTGCAACCCCCCCCCCCCCCAAGGACCCACCCCCTCGGCGTTTCCGTCACTTTTATCTAGTCTCCCAATTTACAACCGATGTTTGCTACATCAAAGGCAGATTTTTTTTGCAGATCAATACTGTTTCACACATAATTGACTTATCCAACCTGGCCGCCCCACAAGCCTCTGACGAGGAATCTCAAGCTCTCCTCACGGACCCTCAAACATCCCTTGTGTTTACTAAAGCTAAATTCCCCAGCGTTGTGGACGAGGTGTGGTGAGACTCTTCTACTGGTACCTTACGCCCGTTACTGCCCCCCCCCCCTCCCCTGCCCTGGCAGGCCTTCGATGCTCTGCATAACCTCACTCACCCTAGCATCTGTGCCACTACACGGCTCATCTACAAGTGTTTCATTTGGAAAAATATAAAACGGGACCGTCAGACCTGGGCACACAGTTGCATCCCCTGCCAGCACAACAAAATTAGCCACCATGCCACCCCACATCCGGGCAAGTTCGACATCCCTCCAGGACGATTTCGTCATGTACATATCAATCTTATCGCTCCCGTTCCACTATCGGAGGGCCACAGATAGATTCTATGCACAATTGACCACACGTCCCACTGGGTAGAGGCAGTCCCCTTACCTAACATCACTGCTGAGACTGTGGCCAAGGGTTTTATCTCCTCATGGATTGTTAGGTTTGGTTGTCTGACCACCATCACCACCGACCAGGGACGGCAGTTTGCGTCTTCCCTGTTCACCATTTTATGTAACGTCTGCGGCATAAAGAAAATTCACACCACAGCCTACCACCCGCAAAGCAATGGGTTAGTGGAACAGTGGCACCGCACTCTAAAAACAGCGCTCAGGTGCCACGACTGCCTCTGGTCTGAAGCACTTCCATGGGCACTGCTCAGTCTCCGTTCAACTTTCAAGCCCAACTTACAGGGAACTATCTCAGAATTTGCTTTCGGGGAGAACCCAGTCCTACCAAGGGAACTAATTCATTCAACATCACGTACCTGAGGACTTCCTCCCCCTCCCTGGATTTCATAAGTCGCATCCGCACCCACCTCAAACATGCATGCCTGCACCTACCTATCAGCCACTCCCCACCAGACACTTACGTGCCAACGGCTCTCAACACTTGCTTCCATGGAATGCTGAGAGACGATTCAGTCCGACAACCTCTGCAACCACCTTATCTCGGCCCCTTTAAAGTCCTCCGGCGGGGAGATACAACTTTCAACATCATCGTCAAAGGCTGTCTACTGACTCAAACCAGCATTCGTGGACCCCGACTTCCCTCTGCTGGCTCGGTCGGATTCTCCTAACGACTCTCCCGCCAGCCTACCTCCCACTGAGGAGTCTGACAATGTTTCACCTCAGGCCACCAAACCATTTTGTTCACCTGACACCTCCCCGTCGCCTTTCATGGGTTTCTCAGACATGTCACCCTCCACCCCGCGTGCGGGTTTCGCTACTACCTCATCGACTACGGACAATGGGATACCCTGGGTACATGTGGGTGATGTAAGCCCAAAGCTATTTAAATCATTACTGTAGTATCAAGATAAGAATGGATGTGACATACAAAAACACTTAAGTAAAAAAACATTTTTTGCACTTGGATGATCAGCCCAAAGAGGCATTCCACTCTGTTTATTTATGGATCTGAAACTTGTAGTGATTTGATGTGATATTTGTGTTCCTTATATCTATATTTTCGTGTTTATGTGCTAATTATGTTTGAGCTGCAACAGATACCAGAGGAACTGAGTATTTCTATACCTCACTTTAGTCTTTTCATGTTTATGTATCAGTCATGTCACAGGTTTCTATATTTTCATGTATATGTAATTAATTATGTTTGATCTGAACCAGATATTTGAAGAATGCTTGCAAGTTAGCTGGTCATATCTAGCAGTTGTTATTTGAATTAACCAACACAGTGTTAAATATGTCAATTACTCTGTCTTGCAGAATGATAATTGTTTACCCTTCGTCGATCAGTCAATTTTTGTGGACTGGGAAGGTGAAGCTGTGGCAAAGTCCGTTCTGCAGGGAATGCCAAACACACTTCTCCCTCTGGCGCCACAGTGAAGTACTGGAACAATGGGGGTCCTGTCTTTGGGGTCTGTCATCTTTTCTTCTTCAACTCCAACACTCCGAATCTTCTATTTCATTTCTTACTTCTCACCAGAGTACCAAGCTATCCTTCCCTCTGTCCACATGCATATGTCTCTATTGCTGAGACCTTCCCATTTACCATGTCAGCTCTTGTTGTTGTTGACTAAAGCCTATTGTATAGGAGGATCCAGGAAACAAGCCAACATTTCTGCAAATTAAATATACTAAGTTCCAAAAAATCACATGTATAGATAATCTTTGATATAATTGATGTAACACTTTCTGATAACTTGTGAGCAGGTATACAATTTTCAACTGGGTGTACTGATTCCATATACTGAGTTCCAAAAATGTCACGTGTGTAGGTAATCTTTGATATAATTGATGATACACTTTTGCTAATTCTGTTTTGAGATGGATGATTTAAAACCATATTTCTGTCATGATGTACCACTTACTTGTGATTGAATTATTGTGTATTGACACCCAGAGTGGTGAACACTTATGAATGTATAATGCCTAACCATATTTTTGTCGTGATGTACCAGTCACTTATGATTCAATTATTGTGTATACGAAATTACTTGTACTATATTACAATAATGTATCTGATGAACCAGGGAGCCCTGAAACTGTGTACTGCGTACTGTGTACTGTCACTTGGTCAATATTTCTACAGATGGTCCAGGTGAACTCTGTGGAGAATTGTATTGGGTTGGCCCAGATGGAGGTGTAGCTGTTCAGTATTATGTGTAAATGTTAGTGTAAAGTGCAGATATTAGTGAAGTGGCACTTGAGAATTTTGTATTAGTATAAATTTTAGTGATATTCTATCAAAGAACAAGTTACATTGCAAAATGAGATTTAAGATAGGAAATGTTCAATATGAACAGTTGGAATTTTGTTGAATTTAACTATTATATTCAAAACAATCTGTTACATGAAACATGAGGGTCATACAGTGAAATATGAGCCGCATTACCCCCCCCCTTTTTTTCCTCCCAGCGAAGAACTTCCGATGAGCAGAGAACTACACTGAGCTTCAGTTCAGTGCTCCTCATTGCACACAGAGGAGACTGAACACTTTGGTATATTATGGTCTAATGCTGTGCATTATTAAGAACAACTTGGTGCAACTGCCTCAATTAGGAGGTTGCAAGTACAATTTAATATGGATTTTTGAATATTGTAGTATCCAATACTACCGCTTGTTCCACAATGCATCAACAATATTGAGAAAGAGTTATACATACACCAGTGTCTCCATTGCACTCAGGAGAACCTGGAGGATCTACTGACAGACATAATTATTCAGAAACAAAGCCATATTTTCGTATAACGAAAGTATAAATTCGAATTCCACCAAACACCATATGTTACTTTCCGAAGCATTGAAATCGAGATTGTGATGCGCTTTTGTAAGCCAGTCACAGCTCGAGTCACTTAATCTCTTCAGCCGACGACAGCAGATATTCAGAGCATACGACACGTGATGTAGTCAGCGAATAGGTCGGTATTACACTATCAGATTTCTTTGTCAAAGATTTGATCAAATATTCGTCAAATATATTTGAAAAAGATTTTTGACGTAGCGCTAAAAAAGGGGTATTGCACTGTCATATTTTTCGTCAAAGTTCAAGATGGCTGACAACAACAACTTGTTATTAATTGCAGCAGGGAAATATGGAAGCGTCCGATCCCGCCCGTCTGCTTTGCCCCATGACGTCACAAATATGGCGGAAACGACCATAAACCACGATTCCAATATGGCGCATATAAAGACGCTATGTACACATTGTGAGGACGAAAATACATCGAAAAATAAACACACACACTTTACACAAGAAGCCTAATGACACTGACGGGACAAGCGCGGGAAATGGGGTGTTTTGGGTGGGGGGCAAACTAAATATAAACAAATTTAGACGCCCACCCCCATAGAAAACCACACAAAAAGACGAAAAAAACCGACATCACAAAACTCACCAAATACCACTAAACAATATCATATGGAATCGGATACTTCCCTTGACCTATATAGCTCAACTGCAGCTGCCGATCCCATAAATTAGGATCAAACACTCCCCTTGGACTATATAGCTCAAAAACATCTGATACCAACATACACAGCCACACATTGGGATCGAACACTTCCCTTGACCTGCGCACTAAATTTTATCCGTCATATCCATTCCTGAACAAAAACAACCGATTAATTTTACTAAAATTACCACTCGACGTACAGCGAACACTAAATTAACCTTCACACAAAATCGTTAACTCACTGAAACGAATTCCACTACAAACACAGCTGACACACTAACAATTGTGGATAATGAGCAAAAGCAAACTGAGCCCATTACACCACACGAATGAAAACCCTGAACATACCACCAGAGAACACAACAAACCACAACACGACGACATGGAAGTTCGTTTGAGCAGTTACCAGAAAGCGCCAGACAACAGGCTGTACTGCGCATGAGCAGCTATGATGACGTAGGCAGCCCGTGCTTAGTGTTTGCTCTGGGGGGCATCACGTGACCACGTGTAGCCGTGCCGCCCGTGCGGCATGTCGTTGAGAGGACATACTGAGTTGAGTTGTACTTACTTGTTAGAGCAATTGTTTTATCATATCCCACACAGATAAAGGATGCGATTAAGGAAGCAGTTCTTGGCAAAATATCATTTCAAAATTAGACTCCACAGCTCGAAGTACCATAAAATTTTGCTAAGGGGTGACTGACAGTTTTTTTTTTTTTTCGACACAGCTCTGCAAAAAGCTACTAGGATGGAATACAAATTACTTGCAACAAAAAAAAAGAGACAGTTTCTTGTGTAGCTTACACCGGAATATTTCAAAATGTGAAAAAATTAACATGGTTGTCTGTGAGGCAAAGAAACTGTACAACTGACAGCTTATATTCTACTCTCGGAATAAATATGAAGCCATGTGGGAAGATAAAACGATAAAACACGGTATGCTGCCAGTCTAAAATTTAGCATAGAATGGCATTC
This sequence comes from Schistocerca nitens, assembly GCF_023898315.1. NCBI lineage: Eukaryota > Metazoa > Arthropoda > Insecta > Orthoptera > Acrididae > Schistocerca > Schistocerca nitens. The sequence continues at coordinate 506,753,393 of NC_064620.1, read as the reverse complement.
TATAAATTTAAGACGTAAACACAAATTAAGAAATAACTTCAGACCCAGAGGAAGTACTAGACAAGTGCTTTGTGATCGAAAAACACTTTCACAGAAGGTAGATCTATAAAATTCTGCTACAGCTGTCATTATATATGAAACAAAATATTTAGTTCAAAACTACTGACCAAATTTGCCCACTTAGCTTCAAGTCAGTGTTTACATATGTTTGTACGTATATAGCATCAAGAGATCTTACAGTGCCATAAAAGGAACATGACATCAGAGACTACTCCAGCAGCATCGAAATATCAAATACCATACTAAAATGTTTCATTCCGCTCTAATTGCACATTTCCATGTCCAGATGGACTCTGAAGTACCTGATATTCAGCTTTTCATGTGGTTCTAGTGATACCAATTTTCTTGGAAGTCCAGTAATCTATTCTCATGTATGGTTCTTTATTATGATATAACGTCATTCGTCCCAGAAAATGAAAATTTGCACTTTAAATTGAACGAGGTTGAAAGTAGCCAATAGCACGGAATGAAACACTTCGTTTCAAATAAACTAACTGCCTCAGCGAAAAAAAAATTAACTGAAGCAAATTTCTCTATAAAACGGACAGAAATAGCTTCATTAAGACATTAATGGTTGGTTGCTAATAACGTGGAAATAATATAAAATCAGAAAATTGAAACTACTAACTTATTTTGGTCTTTAGTGGGTATGAGAATGTATATTAATTCACTTGATGGCTCCCGGCCACAGAAATCTGTTTTGTTTTCATTTGACGTGGGAGCTGTAAACCAGGGCTTAACAACTGGCTGGTTTTGAGCGCGAGTACTCGCGTCTGCTCAGGCCCGTGCTCGCGAGCAAGTGCAAGGTTGCGGAGTAGGGAGGGTGGGGAGGGAGGGGAAATGCGCGCGCATGTTTGAATAGGGCCGGAGCGTGCCTATTGAATTCGCACCGACTGTGTAACGTTTAAAGTACTACGATCAGCTCTAACAGTCACTTCGCTGGTTAAGAATCATGTCAAGTCGCCGTTGTGTAACCCGAACCATGCTTTCGCAGTTCAACCCCCACTGGGAGGAATTGTATCTGTTTACAGAAAAAGATGGTGTTGCAAAATGTTTAGCATGTCACAAAACGCTGAATTCTTTTAGGAAATTTAATTTGCAGCGAGATTATATGTCGTACCACGCGAAACACTACGGAAGAGGAAAATGTGATGGACCAGATCGTGCACGGGAAGTTATTAAACTTAAAAGGAAGCTATCCGAAGAAGATCTGGACGACGAAGAAAAATCAACTGAGGCAGCTCTCAGAGTGAGCTACAAAATTACTTTGCTTTTAGCAAAATCCCTGCGCCCCTTCACTGATGGCGATTTAATGAAAGAATGTTTGGTAGTTGCAGCGGAACATTTGTGTCCATCTCAAGATGAACAGATTCGGATTGTGCCATTATCTAACATGACCATTATGCGTCGCATACAGGACATGGCAGACAACGTCCATAGCCATCTTGCAAATATCTGTAAAGATTTTATGGCGTATTCTCTAGCTCTGGACGAAAGTGTTGATATCACTGGAACAGTGCAGCTTGCCATATTTATTAGAGGTGTTAATAGAGATCTTCAGATGAGGGAAGCGCTCCTCGATGTAGTAGCCATGAAGAACACTACAACCGGAGGTGATATTTTAAGTAGTGTTGAAGAAAGTGTTGAAAATATAGGATTGTCGTGGAATTCTTTAGTTTCAGTGTCTACAGACGGTGCACCAGCGATGACAGGGAACAAATCAGGTTTCGTTGCGCTGTTGAAGGAGAAAATGCAAAAACTGACCGTGCCGAATAAAATAAGCGGCGTTCACTGTGTGATCCACCAGGAAAACTTATGTGCAAAGAGTATCACTCTAAAAAATGTGATGAGTGTTGTTGTTCGTACAACCAATTATATAAGGAAGCATGGGCTACAACACAGGCAATTTAAAAGCTTTCTTGAGGATGTAGAAAGCCAGTATGGTAGCCTGCCTTATTACAGCGAGGTCCGCTGTGTTAGTCGTGGCGAATTATTAAATCGATTTTTTCCCCTAATAGATGAGATAAATATGTTCATGGAAATAAATAACATGTGTGTTCCTGAATTGAAAGAGCCTTCATGGAACTGTGATCTCGTGTCCTTAGCAGATTTAACTAGCCATCTGAATGCTTTTAACATTTCACTACAAGGTAAAGATCTGCTTATTACTCATTTCATAGATCGAATACGAGCTTTTAAAATGAAATTGACACTTTGGGTGAGTCAGCTGGAAACAGGAAATCTAGCTCATTTTCCTAAATTATCATCCATGCAAGATGTTCACAAAGACTGTGAACGTTATTCACATAGTTTAGTTGCCTATAAGGAAGAATTTGATCAACGCTTTCAAGATCTGACAGCACTGGACAGTGATTTTGATCTGTTCTCCTCTCCATATTCAGCGAATATTGAAGAGATTCGTCCTGAGCTGCAACTATAAATTATTGACCTGCAGTGTGACAGAGAATACAGAGACAAATTTCAGAACAAGAAAAACATTTTGGAATTCTACAGACACTTCCCTCAGGATAGATTTCCTCGTTTGCACAAACTGGCGGCTACAATAATATCAATGTTCGGTTCCACGTATGTTTGTGAACAACTGTTCTCTGCAATGAAATGTAACAAGACGCGCCTGAGAAACGCATTGTCTGATCGAAATTTAAACTGCTCGCTGCGCCTACAATGCGCAAGAACATTACTTCGAACATAGACGCAATTGTAAAGGGCAAAAAGTACAAGATAACCGAGAATCTCACACTTCAGTGACACCTTTTATTGTGTAACAGTTCACAAATTAATACGAATGTAGAGGCATACACTAAGCTAATAAAATTATGTGGCACGTGTACATTCTCCTATATTTGTGTCATTTGTCGCAGTAATAATTCG